>NC_045615.1:14572500-15197500 GCF_009829155.1 Mustela erminea
GAATATGCACAAATGGAAGTTACCATGAAGGCTCTGGGGAATAATGGTAAGTAGATCTGCTGTGCATTTTAGAATCTTTCTAAAGTCGATGAAAAGTTAAAAATGTTTGTGATGGAGGCCTTTTAAATGTTAACAAAAAAGGAAATCTTTATGTTATTCTCTATATTCTTTTAATTTATTACATTTATAAAAACCTTTCATTCTTTCAGCCTTGAGTACAAATTGCTGCACACTTTGTTCTCACTGATAGAATTTCTCAGGTTTGAAATTTGACTGCTGACTACTGACATACAGTAGACCTGCTTTTCCTGTGTGGAAGACAGTTCGGCATATATCTGACAGAAGAGATGATATGATGAGTAGCAGGGACTAAGGACAACCAAGTTTAGTCCAAACTATCTTCAAGAATCTTCATTTAGGGGTGCCTGGGTGGCTCAGTGGGTTAAGCCTCTGCCTTCAGCCTAGGTCATGATCTCAGGGTCCTGGGATTTAGCCCCACATCGGCTCTCTGCTCAGCAAGGGGCCTTCTTCTTCCTCTCTCTCTGCCTGCCTCTCTGCCTCCTTGTGATCTCTCTCTCTCTCTCTCTGTCAAATAAATAAACAAAATCTTAAAAAAAAAAAAATCTTCATTTACTAGTTAGGATGACAAACAGCATAGCAATATAGAACCACATGGGAAATCTATTGTGTTGTACTGTGACCTTTCTTTGATTATTTACCTTTTTAAAAAAAAACCTTGTTTAGATCCAATGCAGTCCATATTGAATAGCCTAGAACAACAGCATGAAGAAGAAAAACGATCTGCGTTGGAGCGCCAGAGGCTTATGTATGAACATGAATTGGAGCAGCTACGAAGAAGGCTGTCTCCTGAGAAACAGAACTGTCGTAGTGGGGACCGGTTTTCTTTCCACTCACCCAGTGCTCAGCAGCGATTGAGACAGTGGGCTGAAGAGAGGTAGGCTCATGGGGCCTTTAGTATGTGTGCATAGCATAGGCTCAACCCTTTAACTCACCTACGTAAGATGGTGTGGAGAAATCTAGACATTATTTGATAAAGAATTACAGAATTATATTAAGAGAGACTGTTACAGCTTCAGAACCATTTGTATGATCTTTTTTTTTCATTTTTGAGAAAAAACAGGAATCTTCCATTTATATTGATTTATTTAAAGTTTTCCATGTTAGGTGCTGTCCCATTTTAGTTTGTATGGCTTTTGGATTTGAATAAATAAGTATTTGTACTTAGAAGTTATACTTTATCATTGTATCATACTTCAGGTTGTGAAGCTTGGGTAGATGCTTTTTTAAAAAAAAGGAAAAAAAAGAGAGGTGGTTATCTGGACTGATTAGCTCAGGTGGGTAAAGCATGGTGCTAATGAGATGCAGATTGCAAGCTTGAACTCTATACGGGCTAATTAGCGTTGCACTAAAATGTCTCATCCATGGTTACAGACTGTACTTAACTAACCTCTTGCTATTCCAAGTTTGGTCTGCAGACAGGCAGCATCCCTATCAGGTGGAGACTGATAGAAGTGTGGCCTGTCAGGCCCCACCCCAGACCTACTGAGTCAAGCTATTTCGGTTTTCAAGATCCTTGGGTGATCTGTATACACAGTCAAGTTTTCAAAGCACTGTCCTAATCAGTGGCCAGCTTGTTACATGAGCGTGTGCCAGTACTTACAGCATAGCCCAGATACAAGTGCGTGCATGGGTCGGTGTCAGTCATACATTTCCTGTGTGCACAAGGCACTTGTAAAGCTTGGATCGCAGTTTGGCATTAACATATTGTGTACTACATGATATTCCCATGTGCTGCTTGATGGTTATCTCCTCCCTCCCCCGCCCTTTTTTTTTTTTTTTTTTTTTTTAAAGAGAAGCAACACTGAATAACAGCCTGATGAGGCTGAGGGAACAAATTGTGAAAGCCAATCTGTTGGTGAGAGAAGCTAGTTACATTGCAGAGGAGCTGGATAAAAGAACAGAGTATAAAGTGACCCTGCAGATTCCAGCCTCCAGCCTGGATGCCAACAGGAAGGTGAGGTTGCCGGTAATGGAAGAGACAGACACAACCACTGCAGAAAACTGCTGTTTCACCAGTGTTAAATACCAGTGGGTGTGTCCTCATCCCCACCTACCCTTTCTGCAGTCTTCATCCTTTTGTACTTGTTCTCCTCTCTCAAGTAGAATTCACTTGCTTTTAATTCTTTGCCTTTGTGCATAGTGTCCTTTGTCCACTAGAATATCCTCTCCATCTCCTCCTACCACACCCCACCGATTTATTCCATTCAGCTCCCTTTCATCAGTCTGTTTCTGTGATTTCTGGGAAGTCTTTCCTGATGAGTCTTCAGAAAGTGGGTTTTCCCCTTCATTCCTGTGCCATCCTACAACCCTCCTCCTTTAAGTTCCGTGTTTAGTTGATATTTACATGTCATTTTCAGTTGCGAATAGATTGTTCTGCAAAACTGTTTAGTAGTTGTTTCTTGTGTGTATTCATGATCACAAATCTTTTTTTTTCTCTTGGTATAATGTAATCACCTTAATAAAATGTAGGGGGAAAGCCCCATCAAAATTTTCTATCCTTGCCATCCATGTTATTTAGACCCTTTTCTAATTCTCAATCATATTCATACATAATTTTGATGGTATATAGAGTTTTATATCAGATAAATACTTTGAGGGATAAATAAAAATATTTTAAGCAAATAAATTTTATATTCAGATAAATATTTTGTTTCTCCCACAGTATTTGATACAGCAAAGCTTTAATGAATGTTTGGGTTTTCTATTCTGATTTGGTAGCAAGGACCACTTTCTTTTTCTTGTGGCATCATAGCCTCAGGGTCAGTATTTTCATAGAGTAGATATTTGGCAAATAGGTTGCTTAATGTTTTGAGTAATACAGTTATTGTAAACGTGATGCACTCATTGCTTTATGGAAACTTGCCTTTTGATACATATTCTGTGTGTGATTTGAACTTAGAACTTTATGTTGCTTATTGGTATTTGTAGGGCAAACCATGGGTACACTGGGAATCAGACAAAAAGCGGTAGAGGAAAGCCAATCATAGGCAGAAGGTATATGGCTTAGTTTTCTAGACGACTGAGCAGAGCAAGGTCTCTTCCATTCTGTAGTGTCTGAGTTGGAAAAACAGAAACATAACCATTTTATCCCCTTGAAGCATGACTGTCTATAGCCCTTTTCTGCGTATCGTGGCTCAGGCTTTGTTGGAAAGAGCAACCTTGCTCGCTTCTGGGCAGCCAAGTCAGTACCCAGAAGTGACACAAGTCATTTTGGGCTTCTCTGTCTCTCCTACACACCTGACAGTGTGTTCGCGGGACTGTTTGCATGGCTGTTAGAGATGATGCCTATCGCTGGAATCAAGGCAGCCATTGTTAACATGTTAACAGCTACTAATCTATGCTATTATTGATTTAATAGATTAGTATTTTCCGATTTCACCCAGAGAGAGGAGCTGGACAAGGAAGTATTTCTTAAGGAGAGAGTCATTTTTAACTCAGGCTGGATCTTTCCTCATTTATCCAAGATGACCTTTTGTTTTTGGTTCATTTCAGTTCATGTCTTGCCCCTGCTGTGAACTCTGTTCTTCGTTCTGGTCTAACTCCTGGCTTTGTACTCCTCTCTCTCTCTCTCTCTCACTTTCTCTTTCTCTCTCTCTCTCGTGATTTTGGTAAGAGAAATTTCTTTTTTTTCTTTTTTCCAGTTCTTGTTATAGTTGCTGGAGGGCCAAGTCTTGATGCTGCAGGATATCGCTGGCTGCCGTTTCCTCCCTGTTCTAGTATTCTCCACCTGCAGTACCACTCCGTGTGGATCCCTGATGAGCTTTTTGTATTTATTCCCTAGCAGGCTGGGTAGAAGGTAGAAGGGCCTTTAGAGTAGAGAGAATGGCAGTTTTTGAGCTTCAGATTTCAGAATCTTTGTTTCATTATGTGCATTCTCTTATTTTGAAATGATTATAGACAAGATGGTAAAGCAGCGTTGGTGTATTTAACAGTTCCCTGAAGTTCTGAGTAGACCGGTTCAAACAGTTGATAATTATCCAATAAATCTAAAGTGATTAGATAACAGATATGTCTCTACACATGGGGTATTTTTATTTTCTTCTTGTGGTTTTAAAAGTTTAAAAACTGTTTCCATATTAAAAACACATTGCTTTGGGGTGCCTGGATGGCACAGTTGGTTGGGCATCCAACTCTTGGTTTCAGCTCAGGTCATGATCTCAGGGTCTTGAGTTCAAGCCATGTCATGTCAGGCCCTGAGCTCAGTGTGGAGTCTGCTTGAGATTTTCTCTGTCCCTCTTCCTCTGACCCTCCCACTTGTGTTCTCTCTCTCTGTCTTTAAAATAAATAAAATCTAAAAAAAAACCCCAAAAAGCAAAAAACCCACCTTGCTTTTACAAGCTGGAAAAACTTCATTAAATTCTAGGGTTTTTTCTGGGGAAATTCACATAACATAAAATTAACCACTTTGAAGTGAATATTTCAGGGGTATCTGGGTGGCTCAGTTGGTTAAGAGTCCAACTCTTGATTTTGGTCATTGTGAGATTGAGCCCCGCTCTGTGCTGGGCACTGAGAATGGAGCCTGCTTAAGATTCTCTCTCTCTGTCTGTCCCTCCCTCCTCCTCTCTTTAAAAAAGAAAAAAGAAAAAGATAAAGCGAACTATTCGGTGGCATTTTGTCCATTCACAGTGTTGTGTGACCAGCATCTTTAGTTCATATTGTTTTTATTTATTGGAGAGAGCAAGACAGAGATAGTGAGAGAGGACAGGAGCAGTGAGAATCAGGCTACCCCACTGAGAAGGGAGCTGGATGCAGGACTCGATCCCAGGACGCTGGGATCATGACTTGAGCCGAAGGCAGCTGCTTAACCAACTGAGACACCCAGGCAACCCATACTGTTTTTTAAAAATTTTGTATCTAAAGTGTGTGTGTTTACAGATTGATATAATTTGTTGCCTCCATTTACCATTTACAGTTTGCTCTTTTAAACATTTTCTGTTTTGTACCACATTAAGATACTACCCATTCAAAAAATTTTTTAAATTCAAACTATTAAAGGGTAAAAGATCATTTCCTAGCTGTCCATCCCATCAGACTTTCCCTTGTCATTCAATGCTTATGACTCTTTTTCCACCCATAGATTATCTGGTCAGATGATGGCTTGAATAAAACCTTTTTGATTTCCCATTAAACATGATTTAATTTTTCGGGTTTTAAATTTAAATTTATATCCCATTTACTATAGGAATAACCTATATGAATAATTTACTATATAAATTTACTTTTTAAATTACATCTAACTTATATACTTAAATTTAAATTTTGATCGCAGCTGAATATAATGGCATTTTATTAAGCTTAAAAGGTTCCTGAGAAGTTTTGCGGTGAACTAAATAGAGAAGGATAGCAATTCCATTTTGGTTGATGACATTTGACTGGTGGGTATAGAATGTTCAGGGTTGGCTTCCATGGTGGATATCTTTGTGTTTTACATGGTCACTCTTACTGTTTTACAGCGAGGCTCTCTTCTTAGTGAACCTGCAATCCAGGTGAGAAGAAAAGGAAAAGGAAAACAGATTTGGTCTTTAGAAAAACTGGACAACAGGTTGCTGGATATGAGAGACCTTTATCAGGAGTGGAAGGAGTGCGAAGAAGATACCCCGGTAAGTTATCTGAGAAAAAGGACCAAACTGGTCATCATAGAAGAAACCAAGCAGGAAGGAGCTTACCCATTTCTAGGGAAGAATTGTTCATTCTGCTAAAATAGTAATCCTGTTTCCAGAATAATTTTAATCCTCTAAATTGGCTAATCAAGAATCTTAATAACCTATTTTTCTGGCATCTTCTTTCTTCTTCTTCTCTTTTGCATTCTCTGTATTTCTAGTAGACTCTTCTACATTCCATTCTGACCTCTGTTGGTGTCACGTTTGTCTGCTTCTGTACTGGACTATAAATTTACTTAAGACAAAGACCAGGCCTTACTATCTCTCTTCCCATTTCCCTACACATTTAACCTCACAAATAGAAACCTGCAGTATCTCTTTTTTTAATAGAACATCAGTGGTATCTTAATATTTATACTACTAAGAGCACATTTGGAAGGAGTTTTGATCCTACAGTGGGTGTTAAAGAGCTGTACTCTGGAACTTTCTCCTCAAGTTGCAGGTTTTCCCATTTAGGTCAGCCATGTACTTGTGCATATTTTAAAACAGAAATACATGTTATGTATATTTTTACAGTTTTTAAATACTGCTGGTGTTCCTTCCACATAGAGTTGTTTACTTAGCCTCTTATTTTTTATTTTTATTTTTTTAGCCTCTTGTTTTTAAAAAAAATTTATTTGTCCAGATTATCATCAATAAGATTGACTTTTTGTAGTTAGATGACATTTTTTCTTAAATTTTTTTCCTTCTTTCTTCTGTACTCCTCTTGTATTTCAGCCCAGAAATAAAACATCAATAAATTACAAAAAAGCAAACCACTCTCGTGGAAGGGGGTCAGCTCTCCTTAGGAGCCCTGCATCTTATCATTTGGCAGGAACGAGTGCAATAAACATGAATGAAAACTGAAGAGTACTTTTGTGCACTTGACTCCTTTTTCTAGTCATTGGTTTTCCTCTATTTTCATGGCAAGATTTCCACATAAAGGAGAAGAAAAACGTCATGATACATTATTAAGATGACTGTCATGGGTGAAAGAGGCTGACCACCATTCTAATGGGAGAGAGGAAGAGAAAGTCTGTTTAGTCCAGTGCTGTGCTTAAGCTAAATTTCATGACTTTATGAGAGGCATCAATAAGTGGTAGTAGGTTGAATTAATTCATTTTAAGTGATTTCTGAAATTGTGATGTTCCAAATCTCTTTAAAGGTCATACGGTCTTATTTCAAGCGTGCTGATCCATTCTATGATGAGCAGGAAAATCACAGTCTCATTGGGGTGGCAAATGTTTTCCTCGAGTCCCTCTTCTATGACGTGAAGTTACAATATGCTGTTCCAATTGTCAACCAGAAAGGAGAGGTTCGTTTTCTCTTCATGCCTTGTGTCCCTCAGAGAAAAATTTAAGAAACAGTGGGGTGGTGACAGTATATTGCTGTGACTCTTTTTCATTAATAATGACAAGAGCTGTTTATGTGTATTATTAATACTTGTGTTTCCATCTGCTTGACGGGAATTATTCCAAAAACTTTGAGGGAAAGTAGCTGGTAGCACCTAGGCTTCTAAGTTCTCATTTACCAGTAACCCAACCATTTGACTCTAAACAGAAGAAAAAACAAAATCTGGAACCATTACCTGCTTTTCTGTTGTTCCAGGTGGCAGGTCGGCTGCATGTCGAGGTGATGCGTATCAGTGGTGACATTGGGGAAAGAATTGCTGGAGGTGATGACACCTCAGACCTCTCCTGTGATAAGGAAACCCAGGAGAATAGACTTGTGTGCATGGTAAGTCCCAGTTTCATTTAGAAGCAGTGTCAGTGCAGCTGATTTTGAGGATTGTGGCTATTTAGACAATAAATACTGTGTTCTTTTTCGAACTTTGAAATGTCTGTCTCTAAATAAACCTTTTGTGTTGGTATTCCAGAAACCATATTTCATCATATATATTGATTTACCAGTTAGCTAGGTACTTCCACTGTCTTCCTCCGTGAAGCCTTGGATAAGTCACCTCTTTCTTCTGGAACATTCTGCTCCAAATCTGAACTTCTCTCTAGAGAAGCACACTTTTTTCATGTAAGTTTCCTCCTCCTGTTGGACCTCTTGACTTCTACTGATGCTCAAGATTTATCCTAGCCCTGATCCTGTTCCTAAGTTCCTACTGTAATCATTCTTCACACTGTTTTTTCTCACGTGTTTTGTTCCTCTTCATCCATGTGCCTTTGCATATGCTATTTGAGCATGTGGCAGTCTCAAACCCTGCTCTTTCTGTCCTTCCCAGGTATGCCATTCGTGCATACTGTTGGACGTTATCTGTCAGACGTCATACTGGAAATATAAAGATGAATGAGACAGGATTTCTTCTCTTAAGGAGCAACCTGTGTATTTTTTTGAGTGTGTAGAGGGACACACATGTGAACAGAAGACTCCAATATTGTGTGACCCAGGTGCTCTGAGAGAGGTAGACAAGAGATGTTTGGGGACAGAGAGGAGAGGTAATTAATTCAGAGAGTAAAGTCTGAGGAAAATTTCTGGAAACATGACTCAGAGTGAACTTGAAGGAGAGCATGTTATGTAAAACTCTTTCTCCATAGGGTGCTGTGCTTTTCTCATGGATAATTGGTAGGTAGATTTTAAGGAGGTAATTACATTCCTAAACTCTTACTCAATAGGTGTAGATAGTGCTGCCTGTGTCACTCATTATGACACTGAAAAATATCCCCTCATACATTTCCAAACACACCCTAGCTAGTCCAGCCTGCCATCCGTTGAGAATCACTGGAGGAACCAGTTAAATGATTTTTGAGGAAGAGAAATCCTCAAGGGTTATAGGAACAGTGTACAAGTGAGAAGAAGACCGTTCAAAGATGCAGTGAAAGAAGCCTAAACTTAATTCTAATTTCATAATCCATCCTCGGTCCAGTCCTGTATCTCAATAAGTATTTCTAGAATTGGAGTTGATACTGAAAGGAGAAAGTGAGGCATTTGCTGAAAGCTATGGGGAAGCCTTAGCTGTTTAGAGATGGGCTTTTTTCCGTGGGTCTTTGCATGTATTAAGAAGGCCTCAGATGTTTAAGATGCTTCAGAATGTAGGGGGGAGAATTCTTAGTTCACTAAAAGGTTAATCTTTGATGGTGTTATTCTTGTTTTTAGAACATTTTTTCTGAAATTACACGGTTACCAAAGGTTGAGACATAGGCTCGATGACTCCATAATGGCCCATTTCAAAGGTGACAGATTAGTAAACGCAGCTTTATAAAAGTTAACATCAGTACAAGGATACTGTCTCACTTGGGAAAGTCACCACTGAAAAAAAGTAGAATATCCTGGGTAACATAAGCTTTTTTTGGTTTTGTTTTGTTTTGTTTTTAAAGAAAAAACAAAGTTAAAATATCTTGACACTGTTTTAGTGGAAGATAGCAAACATATACAAAAGTAGTGAGAAACCTCCCTCAGCATCAACTCACCATCAGTTTTACTTCATTCATCTGCCTAAGCCTCTCTGTGCTGTCCCCTTGCCCTGGGTGATTTTGAAGCTATTTCAGACATGGTATTTCATCTATAGTAGTTAAGTATGTATCTCTAAAAGAAGAGTACTTAAAAAAACACATTATATCATAACTAAAAATGAGTACTTCCTTAATATGAGATACTCAAGTCAAGTTCCTTGATTGTCTTGTTTGCAGTGTCTCTGGCATTTATCCTGATCTTTAGGCACCGACACTTGCGCTTGCTTGCTTCTTCTCTCTCATTCTCTCTCTTTCTCTCATACTGTACAGTTTATTTATTGTAGATACTGGGTTGTTGTCTTGTATTTTCTCATAATCTGGATTTGGCTGATTGGTATTATTTAATGTATTAAGATGTGTTTGCTGTAAATTGGTAGTTAGATACGAAGGTGTAAGGGGAATGGGTAGCAAGGACATTTTATAGGTAATGCTGTGTTCTGCCATCAGAAGACACACCATCTGGTGTCCTTTGAGGGATGTTAGCAGTCATTGATGATTATACCTAGATATTTCATGAGAAGTTAGAAAAGAATGATACTATAACCCTGTCACTCCTCATTCATTACTTAGAATTCTTTTCTAGAAAGAGTCATCCTATTTCAGCTACTATTTGCACCTCAGAGATACAATTTTGTAGAGGAAGGGCAGGATAAATGCTCCATTTTTTTCTCCTTTTTTTAAAAAAAACATCATTTTCAAAATAATTGTCTCCTACTAATATACAAAAGTGACTAGTGAGATTTTATTTTGTTTTTAGTCCAAACTAAACTAAACTCGTTATAAACTCTTTGGTGTAAGTATATTTGATGTGTTTTGATCTGTATATTTATTACCTGTCTCAAAGCTCACATGATCCCATCTTTCACTTGTGGGCTCCCCTCTGGAGTCCTTTTGACACAACCCTAACTGTCACAAACTATATAGGCTAGCTTTCTTGCTTTCTGGTATGAGGAATATTCTATCTAGTCCCATCCTAGACGTTTCCTATCCTAGCCTGGAATCAGCCAGCTCTCTAAGGAACCTGGTTCCTTTCAGTGGGAAGTGGTTTTTAGAGACCATATTCTAAGCATGTAATAGTCTTTTGTATTGAAGAAGGAAGACAGACTGTATGACAGTAAACACAATATAGGTGGAAAAAATAAAATCAGTCTGGGACACGTAACAATAATAGGTGATAAGTACCACCAGCTTATAAAAGCAGTTTCTGGTTCTGTTTTTCTATGATGAAAATAAGTATGCACATATTAACATGTTGATATTTTAAATTAAATTAAATTAAATGAGTATGTTTTAAAACCCTAAGTAGCATGTCTTCTGACATTCCTGAGCTTTATAGTGAGCAGTGGCAAGTCAAAGTCTGTGGTATTCTGACACCTTGTGGTGATTTTGATTTGTGTATGCAGAAACTTAAAAAAACAAACAAAAACTGTATTCTGGATATCAGAATAGTCTCATTCCTGATATTCTTCATTCCTGGCAATCTTATTCCTGATAAGTTGCCTTTAGGATATAGATCAGCATATGAAATCTTATAATTTATTTCAACCTTAAAATTGAGATAGGTTTCTTAGAAAAAATACTGGCTTTCAGAAGGAATTTAATCATAAGGAAGTATGTTTCCAACATCTGTCCACTCAATGCTTTGATGTGTTTTCATTCATTTTATTCCATTGATATGGTCAGTTCTCACTCCAGTATCATTAGGTAGCTATCCTGTTTCACGTAGGAGAAGTCTCAGCCTAAGAAAACTAAGAATTTAATCTGCTTAAAAACAGGAACTAATATATGGCAGAGTTTTATTTAGATCTATATTCTATAGAAATCTTGTAATTTTTTTTAAAGATTTTATTTATTTATTTATTTATTTATTTACTTATTTAAGAGAACACAAGTAGGCAGAGAGGCAGGCAGAGAGGGAGGAAGGGAAGCAGGCTCCCCTGAGCAGAGAGCCTGATGCGGGACTCAATCCTACGATCCTGAGATCATGACCCAATCCGAAGGCAGAGGCTTAATGCACTGAGCCACCCAGGCTCCCTGAAATCTTGTAATCTTATCAAATATCATGTTGTCTCACCTTGAAGAATATAATAAAAAATTTTAAACACTTAATGAAAAAGTGATGGTTTTTAGAATGAACAAAAAATTAATTGCCGAACACTGAATTCTCTGTTGGGTTTATACGAATAAAATGCATTAGTCAGTCTGTTTTTTTGTAGCCTATTATGGAATTGCTGTCTAAATGTTTCGAACTGTTGTTGCCATTGGGAAAAATGAGTAAAAATAGGAGTTCTCAACCATTGCTTACCCATTATGTACCTGGTATAGAAGAAAAAAGTCATCTGATTTGCCTGATATTCTATGTTACTATTAATGCTTCCTGAAACATTAAGACAATTGTATTTGTGATTGTATTTGCTGAACTGTCATCAACTTTGGCCACACATTCAATTTTATTTTTTGATAAATTTATTTACTGGAGGCACAGCATATTATGCAATGTGCAGGAAGTGATCAAGTGAAGAACATAATAAATGATCAATGCTCAGTCATATGAAAGTCAGCCCATAATCAATTAAAAAGTCAATTTAGTTTTGGTTCATTAATTTTAGAGTTTAGTTTCCTTCATAGTTGGGAGTTTTGGAACGTCACAACTTACCACAAAAATTGGAGCTTAAAAAATCAAGCTTACACTACCTGCCAAAAACCATATTTAGAATTTTTGACTGCTTTAAAATCCATTATGGGCATTTATTCCTGGCACATTTGGGTCTGATTAGACATGTATTTCTAATTACATGTTGTTATCACAAAACCTTACACTCCTGCAGTCCAGGGCACATTTCCTTTGATTCATCTCCCCTAAATCTGCAAGGAGAAGGCCCTCCGTAAGAATTGGTACAGAGATGGTCAGCATTCACCGTCTTTAATCCCCTTCCTTCATCCCTCCTGATCTTCAGAGTATATCCGGATGCCTTTAAAATTTAACAAAAAATCCTCTAGTAGCATATAACTTTCTACTTAGAATCTTATTCTTTTCTAGCCTTCAGAATATCAAATAAATGGTTTTTTGCTCTTTACTGAATATTCCCTTTTGGCACATACGCTGATTTCATTCTTCATTCATCATTCTTAGCAATCTTATGTTTTTGGGATATATCCATAGTTAGCCAAATTCATATCATTGATTGGTATTGATGGTTGAGAACTTCCCTTTTCTGAGTTTATTATTATTATTATTATATGATGATGATGATGTTATAAGAAACTAGAATTGGCCTGTAAATGTTTGAAAACATCCAAGTTTATAGTCAAGGTCATTTTACCCTCTGTCAGTGTCTCACTAAATATGACAGTTGTTGTCATCATTTCCCAGATGAAGAAATACAGCCCCAGAGTGAAGGGGATTTGGTCAACAAAAACCAGTAGTGACACAGTCAAGACTGGGACCCATTATCTGACTCAAGATACTTGTACCTTTTCTGAGTTAAAAACAGAGCCTTCCCTTTCCTTCAGGTTAAAATACTCCAAGCCACTGGGTTGCCACAGCATCTGTCCCACTTTGTGTTCTGTAAGTACAACTTTTGGGATCAACAGGAGCCAGTAATTGTTGCACCTGAAGTTGATACCTCTTCCTCCTCTCCTGTCAGCAAGGAGCCTCAGTGCATGGTTGTCTTTGATCATTGCAATGTAAGTTTGTTTTCCAGACTGGGCCAGCATTTAATTACTTAGGTAAAAACAAAACTGTAAAGTGAGCATTATTTTGTTACTAATTTGATATCAATATATATCTTGTATCAGAGTTTCTTAGAGTATAGTTGGAGTCAGAAACCGAAATGTCATCAATACATTATATACCTTAAATTAACACAGTGTTATATGTCAGTTATATCTCGGTAAAGCTGGGTGACAGATGCTAAAGTGTCAGTGCTTTTAACTCTTCCTCCACAGTCAAAATTTACTTTTGTGTGAATATGGATACAGCTGACCCTTGCCCAACACAGGTTGTAAATGTGTTTCCTCTTCCTTTTGGTTTTCTTTTTTTAATTTTTAATGTTTTACTTACTTTTAATTAATTAATTTTGGGGTGGGGAGGGGCAGAGGAAGAGAGAGAGAATAAAGCAGGGTCCATGCAGAGTGTGGAGCCTTATGTGGGGCTCAGACTCATGACCCTGAGATCATGACCTGAGCCAAAATCAATTAACTTACTTACTGGATGCTTAACTTACTGAGCCACCCAGGCACACCCCCACCCCCACCCCCACTTTTAGTTTTCTTAATAACATTTTCTTTTCCCTAGCTTACTTTATTGTAAGAATGTGGTATACAATATACATAACATACAAAATACGTGTTAATCAACTGTTTATGTTATTGGAAAGGCTTTCTGGTCAAAAGTAGGCTATTAGTAATTACATTTTGGGGGAGTCATAAGTAATGTGTGGATTTTTGACTGCACAGGGGTTTGGTGCCTGTTATTCCAACATTGTTTAAGGGTCAACTCTATATACCCTTCTCAAAGGAACCCATGTTTTGTATTAGACTACTGGAGAAATTGTCATCTAAAAAGTTTAAGAAACTGGTATTTAGAGAAAGTGAAGATATAAAAGAGACAAGAATGAACTTTATCGAATACCTAATGCTCTGCTAAGCACTTTATGATATTCTTTCATTTGATCTTTATCACGGTTGTATTTGATAATGGTATTTTTTTGTTTCAGCAGAAGCATCTGGTACAGAGGAATCAATTAACCCATGGCTAGTCAGACTCTTGATCGTTTTTTTTTTTTCTTAACTGTACCACAATTAGTCCATCTCATTGTTTTCAAGGGAGTGGTCTCTTTCTAATCTATTTAAAACATAGAAATACCTTTAGTGTGTTAAAGATTGAGAGAGAGTGATAGTGAAAGAGAAATATAGGTTCTATGACTTTTTACAATAAACTGTTTTAGAGCTTAGTAATTACTGTAAAATGCTATCATATATATCTTGTAAAGATGGACAGATTGGGAGAATTTTTAAAAATTAGGTGATTTTATTTGCACTGATGATCATTATTTATTTCCTTACTCTCCTGTTATTAGAGATAAAATTAACTTCCTAAAAGCTAGGAAAAATTGTTACCGTAACGCATTACTACCATACTGCATCTAATAACTTTTATATCAAGACATTGTAAATCATTGCTGAAATTCTTAATATAATTATTAGTACTTTAAAAATAGCTTCCTAAATTTTGCTAAGAAAACAGAATATAATGCTCGTCCTTCAAAATAGATTTTCAAGGTGAAAAATATTTTTAAAAATCAGATTTATAATTATGTTTGAAGTCAAGAACGTCAGACCATCTGAGCATTCATTATGTACATTAGATGACAGTTATGTTCTATAACTAAAACTTTTTTTTTCATTTCTTTTCTCCATGAAGTGGGTTTATGGCAGTGGATATAAGTGATCATAAGGTTACCAGAAAGTACTTCCTCCTCTGTAATTATTTTCTTTCAGGAGTTTTCTGTTAACATTACTGAAGACTTCATTGAACATCTTTCAGAAGGGGCATTGGCAATTGAAGTATATGGCCATAAGATGAATGATCCTCGGAAAAACCCAGCCCTGTGGGATTTGGGGATTATCCAAGCAAAAACACGCAGTCTTCGAG
Source organism: Mustela erminea (assembly GCF_009829155.1). NCBI lineage: Eukaryota > Metazoa > Chordata > Mammalia > Carnivora > Mustelidae > Mustela > Mustela erminea. The sequence continues at coordinate 14,587,335 of NC_045615.1, forward strand.
ACAGGTGAATTTTGGATATCCTTCTGATTCCATTTATAATTTTGAAGACTTGCTAGAGATTAATACTGCCCTTTATAAAGATAGCTTTTTCCTGAGCATTACCAGTATTCCAGGGATAGATGCTATTGTTTCCAGGGTATTTATAGCACATTTAAACTTCCTTACAGGAGTGAACTTTGAAGAGTGACGGAAGAGATATTAAATGTAGAGTTAGTTAAGAATAAAGAGTGAATGAATTTTTGGAGAATAGTTGCTTATTCTGAATTACTTCTAGTTAATCAACTGTAGGGAGAATGGATCAAGATATACTCTAGAATTCAGGTTTTACTTATGTTGTCTTTAGTGCAGTGTTCTTTTGAAATGCCATCAGTCATGGAAGGAGGCAGGTATTTGTACCAGGATTTTTAAAAGAATGTTAAAATGGAATGGCTGAAAGGGGATATTCGTGTTTTCCATCTTATCATAAAAGAGATCCAGATTTTCTTGTTTTCTTGTTTTGGGTTTAGAATGTTTCAGCAAATCCTTAACTAGAATTGAGGTTTTTTTCCTTGATTCTGTTATTAATCTGAGCAAAGATTCTTTTCAAGTTACTAAATTGAGCATATATATCACTACCTTTATCTATGTGAAGATAATCATTGTACTTTCTTCTGGACCTCTGATTACCATATTTAGATTTTTGAGTAACCACTTTGAAATAGATTTGTAATTATCATACCTTTTTGAACAAACTGAAGGAACCATTTCTAGTTCTGATGTTAAATTTGTTTAATTTTGGTTTAGTTATATTTGGTAGTATATATTTGTATATTACTCATTGAACTACAGGTCATTCTACTGAATTATTCTGTTTGGAGGTCATTACCATTGTTAGTTTCCATGTGAAGGATCCTAAGCTGCCTGTATTGAAATAGAAATGTGTGATTTTCCAAGAACTTTAACTATTTCCTAGATGGAGTGAAGTTACCAGAAAAGTGGAGTTCTGGGTCCAAATCTTGGAACAGAATGAGAATGGCGAATACTGCCCTGTAGAAGTAATTTCTGCAAAGGATGTGCCAACAGGAGGAATCTTTCAACTCCGGCAGGTAACAGAATTGTGGAAGTTATCATTCTGAATGATAATACTAAATTCTTTGGCACTGTAAAGCTTAATACTGGATTCCTGTTAGCAGAAATATCTGATTGGTGATAATGAAATCTAGACTCTCCAAGTCCATCCTTTTATTAAAATTGTCTCCTATTACATACCTATTTCCTTTCATTTAAAAAAATATGCTAATTATAGGGGCACCTGGGTGGGTAGCTCAGTGGATTGAGCCTTTGCCTTCGGCTCAGGTCATGATCTCAGGTCTTGGGATCAAGCCCCGCATCGGGCTCTCTGCTCAGCGGAGAGCCTGCTTCCCCCTCTCTCTCTGCCTGCCTCTCTGCCTACTTGTGATCTCTGTCAAATAAATAAATAAAATCTTTTTAAAAAAATTGTTAATTATAATATTTTAAAACCAGCTTCTCAACTTTGAGTAAGCAAAAAGATAAACTTTAAATAATGACTTAGAATTGAGTTGCAGGAGACAGTAGAAACGTATGATGCAGTGTTACATTAGAATATTTCTGAACACAAGGAGTATCAGTGTGACATGGCAGAAAGAACGAGCACTTCACAGGCTAGTAACGTGCTAGGGTTCAGTTCTGGTCTCCCACCGCGTAGCCCTAAATGTGTGAGCAAGTTCTGTAACCTCTCAGAACCTTCTCTTAGGTATAAAGTGGAAGTGTGATGATAATACCGACTTTGTAGGACTAGTATGAGGTTTAGAGATACTGTATGTGAAGCATAGTACTTGGTACTTGGAAGGTGAAAGGGTTCTTTTCCTCCCAACACCAGCCATTTGTCTGATTCTCTGCAGGCACCAATGGGGTGTCCCACAATGCAGTTCGGTTTTGTGTCAGACGCCACAGGTTTAAGGGCTCAGACTTAAGCACAAGATTGCCCTCACTGCAGATGCCAGTTGCAAGTATCTGGTCCTCAGTTCTATTCAACGTGGCTACAAAGTCAGGGGTTTGCCCACCTCTCCTCCCCTTTACTTACTGTTTCTAGTCTTTTAAAATAAAGGATACTACTCAGGAATAGCCCAATGGAAGAGATGCTTGGGACAAAGTCTGGGAAGAGGTATAAGGAGCGTTCATGTCCTCTCAGGGTGTGCCACCCTTCCACCATCTTGATTTGTCCCCAGCCAGGAAGCTCACTGAACCTCATTGTTTGTAGGCTTTTATGGATGTTCATTATGAAGGCATAAAGCTTGGCCATGGGTGATTAACTTATCTCCATACCTTCTCTGCTCTGCACAGAGGTTTTGGCGGGGGGCGGGGGGGGGGCTGACAGTTACAAACTACCAGTGAAGGCTTGTTTTTTTTTTGTTTGTTTGTTTGTTTTTTGCTACCAGCCCCCTTCCTAAAGCTACCTGGGGGCCTACCAAGAACTGCCAGATTTAAAGTTGCATCTTTTAAAAGATACACTTATAATCATTATCGCTCAGGAAGTTCTGAGAGATTCAGGAGCTCTCTGCCAGGACCTGAGGACAAAGACCAAATATCTTTCTGTGATACTGCAGGAGGTATTAAATAAATGCAGCTAAGTAGATATGAATGCCAGCCAGGAATCAGTGTAGCAGAGAAATAGGTAGGAATTGTCACTTAACCGCAAGTGGATTATAATCTGTAAAGCGTTTCTGCTTCCAGCTAAAGAGAAAATATCTTAGTAGAATTTACATGGGAGATTTGGAAATACTCTTTTTTTTTTTAAAGATTTTATTTATTTATTTGACAGAGAGAGATCACAGGTAGGCAGAGAGGCAGGCAGAGAGAGAGGGAAGCAGGCTCCCTGCTGAGCAGAGAGCCCGATGTGGGACTCGATCTCAGGACCCTGAGATCATGACCTGAGCCGAAGGCAGCAGCTTAACCCACTGAGCCACCCAGGCACCCAGAAATACTCTTTTTTTACTGTACATTACATCAATTCAAAATTTAATAGAATATTATATACCATGATAATTTCTATACTTTAGAACAATGGAAAGATATTAGAATAGCTCTTGAAAATAAATGTTGAAATCATTCAAAGCAGAATATGAGAAAAGGTTAAAGGAAAAAGAAAGTTTACTTAAATGTTTAAGTTCTGAATGTTTCAGAAGGGGAAAGCTGATCAGCATTTGTTCTCTGACCCCAGCAAGTGGGTTTTAGCAAATTCATTCATGTATGGGCAAAGAACAGAAAGGAAAAGGAAATTAGTTTAAACTATGGCATCAGATATATACATAAAATGGGATTCTTAAGGGTGTGAAGAACATCTTTTTCTGAACATCTGTTAAAGCTATATATATTTCTTTTTTGGATGCCTCAGAAATTTGTTCCCTGGAAGGCAAGACCAGATAATTCTCTATGGTTTAGTATAAATAGAATATAAGTATTTGTCCTATTTCTGACAACCTTTACTAAAAGTGTTCAAAGATGACTTGAGTTCATCAGGAAAGGTTCTTTTTTTTGAAGGGTGTTGGTCTTGACATGGATGCTGAATCAGTAGTGCAAAGGCTTTTTTTCATACATAAACAGCAAGAATAAAGACACAATGGTTGGAATTAGGTAAATTTGGGGAGAAAGTAACATGTAGGAAGACCTGGAAAGCAGTAAAAGAGGAGGTTATAGAAGCACGTGTGGCTTGTTGATAGAAGGACTTGGATGGTAGGCTCATTTGAATTAAAATATTTCAAAACTAGAACCTACTGTTCTTGAACAGTAAAACAGCAGAGGAGAACTTACTACGTACGCCATATGAAATTGCCTGTTTTGTAGTTTAAAAAAGCTCAAATATTAGCAGTTACAGGAAGTTCAACCTGTGAGTTTAAGTATAATGTTTAAAAACTTTTCTGTGGGACAGTAGCTGTTCTGGATCTTTCCCTCCTTTTTCTTTCTGTGCCAACCTTGAACCCTCCCCCTACAGTGCCTCAGACTCACCCTCCCCCTACAGTGCCTCGGACTCACCCTCCCAGTGTGGCCCCACACACACAGTAGGTTACTTTTTGTTTTAAACAAAGTAAACAAACAAAACTGTAGCTAATTGAAATGACTGAACTATTTTAAATTAAAATGTTTTCTGAGGTACTCTTTCCACAAGATACCTGACACATAACCCTTGGAAAATACTAAATCAAAAACATCTGTAACACATCTCTTCAAATCTAGTCTTCTGATTAATCACTGCCTAAATTGATTTCCCTGATAACATGAAGCTCTTGGGAATTAAAATCTGATGGAAGAGGCGAAGAGTAACTGACTTAAAGTTATACATGCAGATTCCATTGTTCAAATTCTGTTTTACATCCCTGAAATTCATAAACTGACTTTGAGGTCAGTATTTTGGGAATATGGAGGATCTTCTTGTAAAATACTACTTCATTATAAACATAGAGGATTACATTGTGTTTATTATGAAAGTTTATGTAAGACGGAACAGCTTCTCTCTGCTCAATTTTTCATTTTGCAGCCGGGTTTTAAATTTTGGGGGATTAGAGTGGTGAATCCAGGGTAGTGGTCATCATTCTTATTTCTGACAGCTTATTTTTAAAAGTAGATCATACTATATTATTGGGTTTGGTAATCTCTTTTTTTTTTTAAAGGTCTGGTTAACATTGTTTACCATATGCTTTTTTTTTTTTTTTTTAAGAGAGGAAAAGAGAGAATCTTAAAGCAGGCTCCATAGCCAGTATTGAGCCCCATGCAGGACTTGATCTCATGACCCAGAGATCATGAGATCAAGAATTGGACGCTTAACCAACTGAGCCACCCAGATGCCCCAATCATACTTTTTAACTTAATATATCACATATGTTTTCTTCCAGCAATATTTTAATGACTAATATTTTATTATATACACACAGTTTGAATAGTTTTAATATTATATATTTATTTGTGTCTGTTTTTTTGTTATTCTTAACATATATTGCTTTAAGATTCCTTATACAATATATGATTATTTACTGAGAACAGATTCTTAGAAAGTCGAATTGCTGGTCAAGGGATCCTTATATTTTTAAGGCAGATTGCCTTGCAGAAAGCTTTACCAGTTTATATTCCCAGCAACAATGTATGTAATCGCCTGATTTATAAACTATGGGCACTATCAGAAATTACCTTTTTAAAAGATAATTGCTAGTTTAGTAAGTGAAAATAAAGATGTATTGTGCTTATTTTATTTTTTATTTTTTTTTAAAGATTTTATTTATTTATTTGACAGAGAGAGATCACAAGTAGGCAGAGAGGCAGGCAGAGAGAGAGAGGAGGAAGCAGGCTCCCCGCTGAGCAGAGAGCCCGATGCGGGACTCGATCCCAGGACCCTGAGATCATGACCCGAGCCAAAGGCAGCGGCTCAACCCACTGAGCCACCCAGGCGCCCCTATTGTGCTTATTTTAATTTGTATTTTTTATAAGTGAGTTTAACAGTTTTTATTGTGCTTTTCTTTTTTGCATTTCTTTTGTTAGAATGTTTTCTCTTAATGTTTCTTTTTATTGAAAAAGTATGCAAGCCATAAATATTCCATGTCTTTCTATTTGCTGAAAAGGTAAATTATTTTTCCTGATTACTTTTTCAATTGGTAGTTTACTGCTTAGTTTTTAATATATGGTGAAACTGTCTTCAGAGTTAAATGCTTTCTCAACATCAGCCTGTAGGGGTCTCTCTAAACCAAATTTTTAGAAATTAAACTGATTTTTAAGCAAAATATCTGTGATACAGGGACAGTCCCGGCGAGTCCAAGTGGAAGTGAAGTCTGTGCAGGAATCTGGGACTTTACCATTGATGGAAGAATGTATATTGTCTGTTGGCATTGGATGTGTAAAAGTTAGAACACTGAGATCCCCGAAGACTCATGAGACCTTTCATGTAAGTTTCTGTGCCAGTTATGTTCTTGCTGAAAGACCTAACAAGATAAGAATGTCTTTTGGAACCTGACAGAAAACTGCCTTCTATGAACAATTCTTTCAGTTTTTTCTTTTGTTTTTCTTTGATTTCTTTTTTCTTTTTCTTTTTTTTTTTTTTTTTTTTAACTATATTGCATTAGCATGGAATCGCTGCACTTGCACCAGACTTGCACCAGACTGTTGGTTTTGCCCTGGTAAATGGCAGACTGAGGGTTAAGACATTGAAGTCTCTAGAAATTCCTCAGTTGTCTACTAGTGATTAACTTCCCCTATCACCCACCCCCTCTGCAGAAACCCCCTGCTGGCTTGTAAAGACTGTTTGCCAGCAGGTGTTTGATTTCTCCTGGGGAGTGGGACTATAAACCCAGCAGGGGAAGTATTGTACTGGTTCCTGAAAAGGTCAAATGAGTGTTCTTCACTTTCCTGTGAGAAGCTTAAGGTTTGACTCCAACTTCCTGAAAACTATAAAAAACTGAGAGTAGGGTGAGCATAGGTGGGAAATAAAATAGTATATTCACTAAATTAGAAAATATAAAGTATGGGAAAAGATTCTGGTTGTTGAGCATAGCCTGACTCCTGGAAACATGATTGTTTTAGTTTACATTTTTTTCTTTTAGGAGGAAGAGGAGGACATGGACAGCTACCAGGTAAGGAAGTACCTGTTGGCCTCATCAAATGTGCTTGATTCCTGTGCTGAATCACGCATTCCTGAGCCTTGTCATACTGTTATTTAATAACTACACAGTTAATTTTGAATCAAATACTGCTTTTTCTCAAATTAAAACAAGTTTCGTAGACTTCAGTGTAGGAAATCATTTGTGACTGTTACCCTTTTCCAAACCTGGAGCTCTGCATCTAAGTTTCCTACAGATCCATTTCTCCAGATGCTTATTCTTGCACTCTTTCTCTCCTTGAGTGGAGTCACCCACACTTTCCCCTGTAAGAGCTATCTCATAATGAGCCTCAGTCAAACAACACTGGTTAGGTATTTTCCATCTTCTAAACCAGGTCTCCCTTTCCCACTTCCAAGAGTCACACAGGTTTGGTTTTGCCCGCCACCCCTCTTTCTTATCTCCTGCAAGATTTTGTTTATGTCTGTCAAGTTCTATCTTGTTAGGCTTGCTAGTCATTGTTTAGGACTGTCAGAGCTCTTTGGATCCTGATTATGTCATCCAGTGTAGTCACTCTCCTGGTTTTGCATCATTATAATTTGATAAAAATGTCTGCCTTCCTATAAGTGACTGATAAAAATATTGGATCAGATAGGGTTAAATACAGAGTCCTATGGCACAACAATAGAGACTTCTTTTAAGCTGACATTATTCCATTAATCATTGTTCTTTGGATGTGATATTTCAGTCATTTATGATTTCATTCAAGTAGATTCATTGCACATTTCTCCATCTTGTCTACAAGAACGTCATGAGCTATTTGGTTAAGTGCTTTAGTGAAATCCAGATACACACTGTATCCTCAGCATTCCACTGATCTACCCAGTCCTGTTAACTTTATTATGAAAGGAAATGAGGCAAGATTGGTATACAGTCGGGTGTTGACTGGTAGAGTTCTTAGTCTGGTGATAACGCCCCCTCTCTGCTCCAAATAACCCCCCACAAGAAACAAGGGAGAGAAGCATTTACATGCTGTTTGTAGAGACTAGTGAAACATGTTGAAGGCTGAAACAAGGTAAGAAGTTTGAGGAATTCCTATGATGGTTCCCACAGATATAGAATTGAAGATTATTGAGTAGTATTTGTGATTTTTTTTTTAGGTTTACTTTTTTTTTTTTTTTTTTTTTTTTTTTTTGGTGATATCTACATTCTGTGCAGGGCTCAAACTCATGACCCCGAGGTCAAAAGTCATATGCTCTCCTGATAGCCAGCCAGGTGCCCAAGTATTTCTGATTTTTATCCAGCAGAGGGACATTGTAGATCTTAGTTACTTGGAGTTCTGCCTCTCGAACCAATAGAAATAAAACTGGTTCTAGATATCAGAGAATGCCCTTTCAGAAGCTGTCTTTTTCCAGTAACAGCAGTGCTTTGATTTTTGGAGTTTCCTGTTCTGAATAATGATTGGAGTCAACTAGTAGTGGTAATAAACAGATTGATATATAATACTTCACATTTTTAAAGCCTTAGAGTAAGGTAGATGGAAGCTTTGGTTTCAAATATCTTGTCTTGACATTATATCTGCCATAATTTCCCCTGCTTTCTTCCAGGATCGGGATTTAGAGAGACTGCGTAGAAAATGGCTAAATGCATTAACAAAACGTCAGGAATACTTAGATCAACAACTGCAGAAGCTTGTCAGTAAACATGGTAAGAAAAGCAAGTTGAATATTTCCTCCCCCCTCACACCGAATCTGTGCATAATTAATTTCACTTGCAGCCATATAAATTAGAAGTAGATGGACACATCAATAATGCGTATAGGAATGTTACTTATTAGTGTCATATCCTTTCAGAACAACGTTTATTTAACTGTAATGATGTCTTTCTGTAAGTTTCCCCACATCCCCAACAAAGAGAAAATAAAGTATGTAAACGTTGTCCTTCAAAAATAAATTAAGGAGGATGCTAACATTCTTGATTTCTTATCCAAAAGCACCTGAATCCTCTAATTCTGGAAGAAATTATTCATGTGCTGGCCCATGGCGGCCTTCCATGAGCCAAAGATGGCCTTTCTGTAAGAGTACACCAGCTCTTTAGCTTATAGTTCATTTCTTACTGTGATTTTTTTTTAATACTAATTAGGGAAGTAATAAGTTTTCAGTGAATCCTCATCAACCAGTACCTGAATACAGTCAAATTCTATTGATATGCAGGATGAAAGTGTAAATCAGGCAAGAAGTCTATATTTGATCTCCATTCTTGATGTTCTAGATAAAACAGAGGATGATGCTGACCGTGAAGCCCAACTTCTAGAGATGAGGCTGACTCTGACTGAGGAGCGAAATGCAGTCATGGTCCCCTCTGCTGGCAGTGGCATTCCAGGGGCCCCAGCAGAATGGTATGAACGCTGCCACATGTCTTCAGACATTTCAGATGCTCACGGAGCCTCCCACTCTCCATATCAGTTTTGCCTCTGTTTCAACTAATGGAAGACTCATCGTAGCATAGGGAGAAAAGTTTGAATTAAAGGAAGTGTTAAATTATTTTCATGAGTTGGAAATAACTATGGCTTAAAACTGTTTTATTAAATAATATTGTTATTGGCCCAAGTAATTAAGAATTCTGAGAATCTAAATCAATATTTAATACCACTGCACTTAGCATTAAAAAAGAAAGTTAATATGTTAATTACTTGGGTCATTCCCTTAAAAGACCATTCGGTCATAATAAAATTGCATCTCCAGGAGTTTTTGGTTTTGTGCTGGCTTAAACTGTACTGTCAGCAAATGTTCTGTGCCACTTTATAGAAATTAAAAATAGTAAATTAAGCCATATGGGGCCCTTAAGTATATAATTTTTTAAGAAAGTAACTTTAAACAAAGAAGCTTCAGTTACAAGACTGAATTCTAGGATCAGAATGTATGATAATTATACACAAGAGCACCAGTGAAAAGAAGCAGCATTTACAGGTAAGTCTTTGGGGCATCTCTGATTTGAAATTATGACAAAAACACGATACCCACAGTTATTATTGGCTTGACCTGTAATAATTCTCAGTGTGGATTAATGCTGTGTCTCGAAGTACATTCTGCTGAGAAAGTCGGCTTTATTTGAGGTGCTATTTGTTTATTATGTTTTAGGACCCCAGTTCCTGGGATGGAAACACACATTCCTGTTATATTCCTTGACTTAAATGGTAAGTTAGGAGATACTTTCTGAAGGCTTATCTCAGACAAATTAGTGTCCGAGTAACACTTAGATTCTAACAAAGTCTGCAGTTAGGCAATTCAGTAAGAATAAGGTGAGGGTCTATTTTACGTATGCAGAGGGACACTGACACTTGACCAAGAATGAATTATCTGTAAGAGTAATATTTCTGTAACGGAGGTAGGTATGTTTCATCCCAGGACGTTTGCACATTTCACTGGGTAATCCGTAATGGCTGCGTGTGTGCTTTGTTCTTCTCTTCATGTGAGGTAGCAGTAGCAGGTGTTCCCCTACGCTTCAGTGTTGTCTTCTTTATTCTTAGGAAAAGACTTCTCTCTGGAAAAGACTAATAACTAGTGATGCTTATGTAGGATGCTTTCTTTTCTCTGGTGTTTTCTTAATCTTAGCTAATAAATTTCTCACCTTTTCTGTGAGTTCGTTTTTTTTTGTTGTTGTTGTTGTTCTTTAAAGATTATTTATTTGTTTATTTGGCAGAGAGAGGGGGAAGCAGACTCCCTACTGAGCAGAGAGCCCAATGCGGGGCTTGGTCCAAGGGCCCTGGGATCATGACCTGAGCCGAAGGCAGAGGCTTAACCCACTGAGCCCCCAGGCGCCCCTCTGAATTCTTATGCCCTCATTCCTGCATTGCTTATTTGTGAGAAACTGTCCAATTTTTCTGACTTTTTTCTCCTTCATATAAAATATTTTAGATGTGGCTACATTTTACATTTATTCTGTCCAAGGAAGGAAAATAAAAATGAAAAGGTAGATTAAAGAGCTAAGGATAAGGTAAAAGTCAGCAGTTAAATTCCTAAAACATCTCAGAGAAACTGTGTATTATAATGAACTGTCCTAGATAGGCAAGCTTGGATGTCCTCAGTGGTTTGTTTCCACCCAGCTGAAAGTGAGTTATAATAACTAAGGTATTTAGCATCTTGTACTACTTGGTTTATTTAGACATATGGAAAATTTTGTGTGCACACAGAGTTAGCAAATAATACTCAAGTCACTTCTGCTGTCTGTCCACCTGAGAGGGTTTCCGTGTTTTGCCACAGCTCTCTAGCCTACCTTGTTGTTCTCTGGCGCCTTGGAGGCTGAAGCTTACTCTGGGGCTTACTGTCCTTACGTTAGGTTCCTAGATAGTTGAGGGGCTCGTGTGTGCATGTGCTTGTGCACGTGTGTAGAAAGGTAAGAGCGGAAAACAATAAGCTTATAGAAGACCTGTTTGTATGGACATCCCAAGACATGATCAAGAACTTGTGCAGCCTGATGCTCATTCTTGATCCCCATAAGCCCACATACTAGAAAGATACTTTGATGGCTACTCACAAGCTTAAGATGGATAGGGGGTTGGGAGGGCCTGACTTAGAACTAAATAACTAAAGGGCCAAGGGGCAACCCTCCCAAGTTTCTGGCTCATGTAGCCAATTGATTCTTTTGTTGAACTTAACGGTCCAATAATTGGAATCACTCTCGCTTCTCATTTCTTCAGTGCACTAAAAGATGGGGAATTTGGGTTGTAATTCTATCATTAACATTTATGGGCTGATCTTGAGTAATCTCTTGGGTATCTTGGCTTCATTTGCCTTCCATGTAAAATAAGGCATAAAGGTAGGAGATTGGTTAAGATAATTTCTTGAGAGTCTGTCCATCTCTAAGAACTGTGAACTGTTTAATGGTTCTCTTCCATGTCATGTGAGATTTTAGAGCCAAAAGCAAATGAAATTTGAGGCAGTAGAATTTTAATACTAAGCACATTGAAATTTAGCTGGTAGGGGTTATCCTTTGAAATGATCTCTGATTTAATGGAACTTGGTTTTAGCTGATGATTTCAGCTCTCAAGATAATCTTGATGACCCAGAAGCTGGTGGATGGGATGCTACCCTAACCGGGGAAGAAGAGGATGAGTTCTTTGAACTGCAGATTGTAAAACAGCATGATGGAGAGGTAAACAAAGCATAAGTAGGGAAAATCATATGAAAAGTAGTTTCTTTAACCTTTCCATACATCTTTTGAAATAGTCAGCAGTGTAATCATTTTAATGCTTACATTTCTCAAGAAATATAAATGAAAACCTTTTACTGCGACTTCCAGAAAGAGTGGAACCCCTTCCAGAAGAAGTGGATGGTCAAATTAGTTCCCCTCCTGGTAAAGGATCTCTGTTAGTATTCATAGTTCAGGCCAGCAGTGGTCCCCTCTCTGGGGAAATGCTACTGAAGTACATAGAGGTAAAATACACAGCGTTTGGGATCTCCTTTAATTCTTTAGTAAGTAAAGACTTTTTAAGAAGAGGGAAAAAAGAGTAGATAAAGGCAGTGTGGCAAAATCTTGATAATGTTTGAATCTGGGTGATGTGTGTACAGTGGGGGCTTACTTTCCAGTTTTGAGTATACTGGAAAAGTAAAAAAATAGTTAAAGCGAGGAAAGCTGATGGGGTGCTCTGGAGGGCACATCATCCCTTAGTGGTATTCCTAAAAGATGCAAAACTTCAATAGTAGGGGGCAAAGCTAGCTGTGATGCGTTCTATACAACAGTGGTCCTATGGTGTCATGGGTGACAAAGAAGGGCTGGGGAACCATTCCCGATCAAAGTAGACTAAAGAGACATGACAGCTAAGTGCAGTTAGTGATCCTGGATTGGAACAGTTGAAAGATTTGAATATGGACTGTATTATATCATAGTATTGTGTTGATGTTAAATTTCCTGAATTGTCCTATAGTTAAGTTAGAGGATGTTCTCACTGTTAGAAGACACTTGTTAATCTATTTAGGCAGGTAGAGTAACAGGTCTGGAACTGACTCACAAGTGGTTCAGCAAAAAATAATCCTGCATGTGTATGAGTTGTAAGAAAGAGAAAGGAGAAGTGGCAAAATATTAATAGCTGATGATTATAGATGGAAGATAACACAGGAGTTCATTGTCCTGAATTCATATCTTTCCTTTATGTTTGAGCATTTTGCAAAATAAAAACATTTCTGGAATCCCACCAGCCAAGAATGTTATCCCCCGTACTTCCCAGACTAGAGTGATGGAGGCCACATCCTCACATCCCGGAGTCTTTCAGGCCACTTCTAGTAGATCTTCAGTGGGGACCAGTATGTCCAACTTCAGCCAAGCCAGGATGTTTCCTTGTGAAGTGTTTTGTGTTCAGGAGGAGAGGGCAAACAAAGTATGTTCTTTTGGTCCCCGCAGGTGAGAGCAGAAGCCTCTTGGGACTCTGCCGTGCACAGCTGTCCTCAGCTCAGTAAAGGCACCCCAGCAGATGAGCGCGTGTATCTGATTGTGCGGGTGACAGTCCAGCTCAGCCATCCGGCCGACATGCAGCTGGTATTACGGAAAAGAATTTGTGTCCATGTTCATGGCCGGCAGGTGAGTCATTAATCCCAGTTGAAGAACTGATTTTAATCACAGGTCCGATTAGGGGCAGGGCCAGGAATGATTGCTCTGGCCTCCTGTCCACACAGCCTCTGTGAACCGATTCAGTTTTCTCTTCAACTCAACCCTTGCTGTCGTGTAGTCGGGTCTGCTTCATTCCCGGCCCCTGCTGTTCTGACTTTCTCCTAGATAGTGTTCAGTTATTACAGTGAGTCCTTCTTATTATAGAGTCACAGATGGGTGCCCCAGTGCCCCGTCAAGGCGCAGTTCTAGGTTTTTGACTTTACCTTTGGGTCGCACAAGACGTGACAGTTCTCCACAGATTAGTTGTTGCTTGGACTCACCCTCTGCTTTCTGCTTCCTTCTTCCCTCTCAGTCATCTCTGCTAATTTGTGGACTCAAATATTTGGATAGTGTACTCTGTCGAGCTTTTGGATAGCAAGACGAGTTAGAATTAGTCTGCATCTTGAAACCGCCAGTGTCCGTCGACGTGTATAGCTGAATAAATAGATGGCGCCTCTATTGGCTTAGTGCGGGAAGGCAGGTGTTCCCTGAGTGCGGGAAGACTACGGGCGAAGCCATGGAGAGCTCACACTGAGCAAGTCCGAGAAGCCATCAGAGCCAGGGTGGTAGCATGCTGGCCATTCCTTTACAGACACGGTGCCAGAGGACATACACTGTTCAGTGCAGGGGGTGAGGAAGGACAGGGCAGGGCTGACTGGGACCTCAAGCAGCAGAGTGTGGCAGGCATTGTGACGGGGCGTGCCGCAGAGGTTGGGGCCCTGGCTATCCACACAGTTGCAGCTGCATTATGAGGGACCTCATGCCGTCTGACTGGGTTTAGTAGACAGCTTCAAGGGAAGAACATAAACTATTTCTGCCATTGGCTTTGCAAATACAGGATTTGGGAGGCTCATTCTAGGGATTCTTTGAACTGTCTGTGCTCACTTTTTTTGAGGCCTTCTCAACACACTGACTAAAACCAGGACAGATGAAAAGAAATCTTTTCATTTAAAAGAGCACAGTCACGGTTGACAGAGTCCTAGATGTAATCTCCACCTCTAAAAATTAATCTTTAGTTCTAAATGTCACACTGATATCCATCTTTGAAATGAAGACTGGTGGTAATGCTGTTAAAATTGCAGGTCTTTAGCTTGGCAATCCAGCGTCAATAAAATCCAGGTCATCGGGTGAGCTATAGACGTATATGGTGTGTCCCCTGTTCGCTCTTTTCTCCAACTCTCTTTTCTCGGAAGTCTTTAAAGGATAGAAAAAGATGAGTTGCTCTTGAGGAGCATTTTGAAGAGTGATTTGCCATTCCTGAGCTAGAGATTCTGCTTGCCAGGCGATGACCTGGTACGGCACCGGCCCCACCGAATCCTTAACAGAAAGGATGCATCGTGGAGTCACCCAAGCTTCCGCTGGTGGTGGTGTCTTTTTTGTTTGTTTTTAATTTGTTTTTAAGTTTTTATTATAGCGGCAAGAATTTACCTCTGTTTTTCCCCTGGATGAAATGACGTGATATTATCAGATTGATACTGAATGACATGATAGTACTTTAGGACATGCCAGTTTTCCTCCCAGTTTCAGATATTTCAGTCCTAAAAATTGCTTCTTTATGACAAGAATGGGGACTTCCCCTATGACGCTGATATTCCTTATGATGCTCATACATGCAAATCACCTTCAATAGCTCCATACAGAAAGAAAACAAAAGGTAAATTAACAACAGCAACCCCCCTTCCCCACCCGAACCATGGAAAAAAAAAATCTTAGCTGTCCCTGACTGGTGTAATGGGCTGTGGCTCTGCATTGCAAGGCTCATGAAGGGCTGAAATCAGTGGTCTCTTTGCATTCTAAGAGCTACGGTCTTTTAAAAAAGTAACTAAAGAGCACTGAATAGGAAAGAAATTATTATTAAACAGGTTGTGAAATTATGTACTTCTAAGACCAAGTGGCTTAATTTTTCTATATTCTTTGGGAGTTTTCACATATTTCCTACTTCCCTTTTGCATGAGGGAAAAGGTTGGGTGTTGGTTTAAAATTCTCTCTTCTTCTTATCTTTATTCACCAATTGTATTCTGCCCTCACCCCCGCTCTCTTCAACCTCTACAGGATGTTCAGTCTTAGCAGCATCTTCAAATGAGTCATCTATGCATTAATTCAACGGTTCAATTCTTAACTGTGCAAAGAGCACAGTCAGCATAAACAATGACCGTGCACTCTTAAATCATTCTTCATAACGATCCTGCTTTGGTCGAGAATTTAATGCCTGAACTTGTCAATATTCATGCTGCAAGATGTCCATCGTACTGGTGAAAAAAAAGTGTAAGAGTCACCAGTCCTCACTCACATCTTAGGAAGGTCATTTTATTTTATCGAAGTCAACAGTCTTATTTCCGTAGCCTTTAAGTAGACCTGAACCAGATGCCCAGTGTCAGTTTCCAGAGTTTTGGGTTTATATTCTTCATATACTGGGTGTAGGACCTGCCAAAGGGCAGGGGCCTAGTAAATTGATTTTGTGTGCTGAGACAAAGTTGAAGAGCCTGTATTTTGTGATTTGGGTTTCAGCTTGTTTATATCGGAAATATGCTGTTTCTTTTTGGTTAGGGTGAATGCAGTATCCTTTGAGCTCTTTGTTAATGAAAACTCAGTTTTTGAGGTAGGAAACCATATCTTTCTTTTTTGTTTTTCTCTAGGGTTTTGCTCAGAGTCTCCTAAAAAAGATGTCACATCGAAGTTCTATTCCTGGCTGTGGAGTGACTTTTGAAATTGTCTCCAATATTCCAGAGGTGAAGGATCATATGAAGTTTGAGTTTACTAAAAATAAACATGTAAAAAGAGCTAACTCCTTGAAAGTCACCTACTAAGAAATAAATAGTCAGTGAAGTTGTGTATTTGGGTAAACACTATAGATTTGTAGAAGAAATTTCCTAATCTTAATGTGATTCATTGTAAAATATATTTGTGGCTTAAAGGTTCTGGTTTTAGTATTTTGTTAAAGGAGTTCCTTTTAAAAAGCAAATCAACACTCCTAGAAGACATAAGGTAACAATATTGTCCCCCTCAAAGGGACGTAACATAGCGCGTCCCTGAAAACAGAGATTCAGGCTTGCGTTTTGGAATCACACAGAAATCTTATTTTTGTCACCTATTAGTGAGGTGAACTTTGTAAGTTACTTGGAGCCTCAATTTTTTTCATTTATTAGATTAGGTTAGTGATAGCTTCTGTACAGGGTTGTTTTTAAGGATTAAATGAGATGATATATATATAAGTTGTTGTGCACACACTGAGCAGTTGATTGTAATTCCCATTATTATAGTTTCTATTATTTTCTTCTTGTTACTTCTCTTTCTAAACTGAGAAAGTCATAGGAATCAAGCATATGGAGTTAATAATACCGCCCCCCGCCATGGAAGCTTGATGCATGATGTAGTTCATATATGTGCTTCCTAATATTTAATCCCAGATTTCTTCATCCAGTCTGTGGCACAGCTGGTAATGGGGTAGGGGAAGGGAGGCTTCTAAGAAAAGGACCGTGGAAAAGAGTAGAGCAGTTTCTTCTGTGACACTCACTGCTTGAAATCAAAGAGTGAGCGTGGAGATGCACATTGTACTTTGGCAAAAAATGCAAGATTAGGACTTGGTCTCTTGACTCCTGATCTTGCCTTTTTTTGCCAATTAGTGGCTTTCCTTTTTCCTCATCTATAAAATGAGGATGATTGCTTCTTTTCAGGGTTATTAAAAGGCCCAAATGAATCACTATAGGGGGTAGAAGTTTTGTGAACTTAAGCCACCTTCCAGATTCTTCCATATTTTATCTGTAATAAAAGCTCGCTTAAATTTTTAAAAATAATTTTGATGTTAGAATGTGTCTTATAAATGATATCTTAAAGTTAATTGGCAGTTTTTTTTTCTCCTTAGTGGTATATAAAATATTTTTTTTTCCTTGAAGTTGATGGCATCTTAAGATGCAGTGGCATATGGCTATATATTTTGTAGTTTGTGACATTATTATAACAAATTCACAAGTAAATAAAGTATCAGATTTTCTCTGAGAAGAGTAATTTGTTATGAGCCAAGCTAGCCTGACATGATTAAATGCACTAACAACAGCCCTCCCTGACTTGTGAGCGTCCCATTGATATGCATGGGGCACCCACATGAGAGGAGCAGGACTGGGCTCTGGGGGAAAGCACAGTGAGTGAGAATTTACCTAGATACTTTTCTTCTTGGTGGGAGCTACACTGCCTGTAGCCTGTGTTGAGGATTGAGGATTAAAACCAATTTTAGAAGCTGCCACATGTTGAACATGTCGTCCATGGTCGGCTGCTGAGTGAAAGGGTTGAAAGCCGCCCTACTTTCATTCTTACTCTCTTGTGTCTGCCTCCTGCTAGCACTGTTTGGACCCCAGCTTCTCATTCCTGTCTCTTGCCTCAGTGATTTATTTCTGAAGTATTGTGGTGGTTGGTTGTATATCCAGCTATTTCCACCAAATCCTTTCTAACCAATAACATTTTCGTTTGCAGTAGGAAAAAAGAAGAGGACGGTTTTATTAAGAATGTGCTATGTTTCGGTGCCATTGGGTTTAACCTTGCAAGTTAATCTGATCACCATTTATACCACGATTTCTCTGGGAAAATGCATTTTGAGTTCCAAAAGCTGGCGTTAAAATGGAATTTTGGAATACATCCCATTTGTTAGCTCAGTACTGTCTGTGTGTATGTTTGTATAGATTAAGAAGCTTTTATGTTTTCTTCTATAGAGTACTTAATTTTAATACACAACTTTCTGTTCTCCAGGATGCCCAGGGAGTAGAGGAACGAGAAACATTAGCAAGAATGGCAGCTAATGTTGAAAACACAGCTTCTGCTGACTCAGAGGCTTATATTGAAAAATACCTCAGAAGTGTGCTGGCTGTGGAGAACCTTCTCACTTTAGATCGTCTCCGCCAGGTTAGCCAACAGAGCTGGTAGTAGCGGTGCGGACCCAGCCTGATTCTCTTTGCCTCTCTGCAGTTCTCAGCGTTGTTACATCTAAACTTTGGAAGCATCTGTTTAAGTGCAGCATATTAATTTAGATTAAATTTGTCACTTAAGTCTGTGAATATACAAAAGCTCCACTTGGAAGTTTACTTTTACCAAGGTGCTAAATGGTATCAAGTTGCTTTGAGGTCATGGGAGAAAATACTTAACTCTTGCTGGCTGAAGAATTACTTTAAAAATTCTTTGATAATGGACAATAATGTTGCTGAAGAAGTATGTAGGAAGGTGGCAGAATGGGCCCTTTCTTGTTTAGCTGGTCATGCCTGCCACAGCTTTAGGGTGGATCTCTCAAAGGGATAGTAGAGATGCCTGCCAGCAGTATACCTAATCCTTAGTGGAACCCTAAACGTATTTTACATAGTAATATGGAGGCTTTTTTGGTTTTAACCAAAAATCCTTATGAAAAACAAAAGTGAATGATCTAATTTTGGCGATTTTCTCCTGGGACTAACTTTTGTTTGGTCAGCTTCAAGGCGGCCGTCAATAGATACAGAAAAGAATGTAGAATCTAGGTAACTTGGAATACCCCACAGTGTTTAGAACTAGGTCTTTCCAAGGCATAAAGAAACATCTATGATTTAAAGAACCAGGAATATGTGTGTAGAGATGGTAGCTCAAACACTGCTGTGCATGGTACTGATTTGGAGGTGGGTCTCTGATCTGTGTTTTTCCTCTGTATGTTTTCTGACTGACAGGAAGTTACAGTGAAGGAACAGTTGACAGGAAAGGGGAAGCTAAGTAGGAAGAGTATTAGCTCTCCCAACGTGAACAGAGTGAGTACATGGACTCCCCATTCTGTGCTCTGCCTGGGCTCTCCTGCCCTGCCCTTCTTTCCTTGGATAACTCTTTTTTGTATCCTTTAACTCTCATCTCAGATGTCATTTCCTTCTCCAGACTGATTTAGGATGCCCTGTTCTCTACCCTGTAGCATCTGTGCACACCTCTGTCACTGTCTTTACCAGTATGGTAGGGACAGTGTCCATTTAAGTTCATCTCTCCTGTTTCTCACAGCTTTTGTATGAGCAGTGCCTAGCACAGTGACTGAGTGGGTGTTCAGTGAGTGTTTGTTGAGCTAAAGCAAAACTAGCCCAAGTGCCTTTGGCAAGCCATTTGAATTTTCTGGGCCCAACTTAATTATTTTTAATTGAGAATTCTGGATTCGGTTTACAAACTCAATTGCTTAAAGGCCATCCAGGATAGTATAAATGAGTAAAACATCTTAGGTGTATTTCATAACAGTGTCTTAAGTTTTTTGTTGTTTTTAAAAACAGAGGTATAATTTATGTGCATATTAAGCATACAAATAATTCTTCACAAAGAAATATGATTGTGGCCGTGTGATTTATCTCTCCTTTCCTTACTTTTGACAAAGATACGGATATGAGAAATATTACCTTTGCTAACTTTACACTAAGAAAAACGACAGTACAAGCATCATAATGAAGAGCAGCTGACCCTTCCCCTTGGTGTTTGAGAGACGATAGTGAAAGTAGGGAGAGTATCAAACGGGAGGACACATGTGGCCCCTGAGTGACTGAATGACATCACTAATGATCTCAGGATGAAAGATTGGGAACATTAAGGAATATATCACTTTATTTCAACTTGAAATCTCATTTCTTCAAAAAATGATACATTAAAATGCAGATACTTACAGAGGTCGGTATTTAGAAGAAATACCAACTGTGGTTTAAAAGAAATAGTTTGTGTTTATAAATCTGCTACGAATACCCAGAGAAGGAAGTTGTAAGATGAGGACATGGTAAAATAATTAAGCTGGTATCCTTTAAATAGAAGGGGATAAACAGATGAAATATCCCTTACCCATGTCCTACTTGTTGTTGCCTCAGGGTAAACTAGGTGTCTGATCTTTTATAAACCTCCCACCTTAAAGTTCAATTCAGTTTAAAAAAAAATTGTGAGGGGCACCTGGGTGGCTCAGTTGTTTAAGTGGCGAACTCCTGACTTCGGCTCAGGTCATGATCTCAGGGTCCTGGGATTGAGCCCTTCTTGGTGCTCTGTGCTCAGCGGGGAGTCTGCTTGAGGATTCTGTCTCTCTACCTCTGCCCCTCCTCCTGGCTTGCACACATGCTCTCTCTTTTTCAAAATAAAGAAATACATCTTTAAAAAAAGTTATGCGTAATAATGTCTCAAAGTATACACTAGCCTAATTTACAAATGTCTTGACAGCATCTCTGCTACCATCTGACTGTTGATTTGGTTTTCAAATTCTTGTATTTCCAGGACCGTAGATTCCTGTACTTTCACACCTAAAGGGCTAATCCCAGGGAAGCCTGGGTAGCTCAGTCGATTAAGCAGCTGCTTTTGGCTCAGGTCATAATCCCAGGGTCCTGGGATTGAGCCCCACATTGGGCTCCCTGCTCAGCAGGGAGCCTGTTTCTCCCCTGTCTGCCATTCCCCCTGCTTGTGCTTGCTCTCTCTCTCTCTCTTGCTCACTCTGTCAAATAAATAAATAAAATCTTTAGAAAAAAATAAAAATAAAGGACTAATCCTCTCTTTTTTTCTTTTTCAGTTGTCTGGCAGCCGACAAGATCTTATTCCATTCTATAGTCTAGGCAGCAATAAGGTAAGTATTTATAACTATTTTTCTGTCAGTCTTAGACCGATTTCCCATTCAACTTTCCTTTTCTCAAATATCACATGCTCATTTTGCATGCCAAAATTTCTCCTGTTCTTCTGTGCTGTGTGAAATTTATTAGAAAGTGTTTACAGTTCATTTCTTTTTACCAGTTAAATTAAGGTTTATTAGACCTTACTACTCTACTTTTTAAGGGTTAAAAACCAGTTTTGTTGCTTGAGTTCGTATTTTTATGTAGACATTTCTTCCTGTTTGAGTCAAAAAAGGAAATTTAAATCAAAATTGTAATAGTAAAATATTGATAAAATGATTGCAAATGTGTGAGGAATAGGAAGATTTTATCTGAAAGTTAATATTATTCGCTAGAAGAAATTAAAAATAAGGGAACAGAACTTCTGTTAGCTGGGATTTATTGTTAATATAGTGTTTCCCAATTTAGTTTAGGTTTAAGCATAGAGAATTCTTTTTTTTTTTTTTTTAAGATTTTTTTTTGTTTATTTGACAGACAGAGATCACAAGTAGGCAGAGAGGCAGGTGGGGGGTTGGGAAGCAGACTCTCTGCTGAGCAGAAAGCCTGATGTGGGGCTCCATCCCAGGACCCTGGGATCATGACCTGAGCTAAAGGCAGAGGTTTTAACCCACTGAGCCACCCAGGCGCTCCAAGCATAGAGAATTCTTTATCTTTTACCTAAAAGTATCGTACTCAGAATTGTTGTAACTGGATGTCCTATATCATAGTTTTGTGCCCGATATTTTTTGAGGGATCTGGTTAGATGTTGGTACTGTTAGCTATGAGCAACATGCTCTGTATTGCTCTCTTAACCCTTGAGGAGGGTAAAAATGAGCAGTGTCTTATACAATGGCCTGATAATCAGGGATTTGTTTTCAAATAATCTCGGGGGACAATGAGGGCATAGATAAGAGAAGATGGTCTATTTAATGGTGGTGCTTATAGCTGCATGGGATTTGTTATACTACCCTTTCTACTGTTGTTAGTTATTTTATACTCTGTTTTTGTACATTTGAAATTTTCCTTATAAAATCTTAAGAACAATTAGTTGATAAATAATAAGACTTATTCTTAAGATCTAGGTTACTAGGAGTTTACCTGAAATACATAAAAATGTGTGTGTGTATATATGTGTGTGTATGTGTATATATATATATCCCATTATTTCAGGCAAACTCCTAGTAACCTAGATCTTAAAAATGAGCCATATATATATATATCAGTGTTTACAGACATATAAATTGCTCTCCAACTCACCTAATTTACTGTTCACCTACCATGTCTCTGAAAGTGTGCTAAGTAGTATTCATTTATACTCATCCAGTGATAGGCTTGATCAGTTCTTAGCACAGCACAGCTTGTGATTACCGGAACAAAGCTGAGTTCCTGGGAAATTGTGTCATTATTTTTAAATGTAAATAAGCAAAATATTTTAAGGGAAATATATCTATAAGAAATAAAGCACAACTTTTTGTGTTTTTTTGGAATTACATCTAATCTAAATTCCCAGTTATATTTTAGTTCCTTGAAAGAAGTGGCCAAAATTTTCTGTCTACCCCCAATCTCCTTCTGTTTAAATAGAGAAAGTAACAGTATCATTTGAAAGAAAGTTACAGTGATTCCTCTACACCAAGTAAATGGAATAAAGGAACATAGATGCTATACTGGAAGTATGGTAGAGTAGGAGACCAAAGGTGGGGGTGGACACTTTTAAAGGCATTATTCACAGATCAGGAGAGGCTGCAGAGATGATAATCCCCCTAAGCTAAAAGGTGAGGTTCCCCCCACCTGCCCCCCGAGGCAGGGAAGGAGTGAAAGCAACAGTGTGAAGAGAAGCATGGAAGGAGGAACAAGCTTGCTATGTTCATGACACTGCATGCAGTGTGACTAAAGGAGAGGGTGTCCGTCGGGTACAACCCAGAGAAAAGGGGCCTGATTGTCGGAGATCTAACATCATGTACCAAGGAGTAATGGAAGAGGTAAGGAGCCCCTGAAGGAGTAATGGCATTAACATGATTACAGTTGAATTGGAAAGTGTTTTTGAACAGTCCACCTAAACCCCACTTGGGTTCCTGGCTGTGGCCCATAAAATCACATTAGAATATTGCATACAGTACAGATATATACAGTTATCAGTGCAAAAAGTGAAAAAAAATTTAATTTGTGGATGAATACATCAGGTGGGGGAGGAGATTCAGCAGTGGGAGGGTGAGGGAGTTGCTCTGGAGGAGGTAGATGTTCTGGAACTCCGTGGACAGAAAGGTTGAGCGAGGAGGGCGAGGAGGGCGACGTGCACTTCTGGATGACAGAATAGAGAGATGAACTGTTAGAGGGACAGGTTTGGGGAAGAAAATGATTTAGTTCCATTTTTGATAGAAGGTGTCTGTGCCAGTTGAAGGGTCTGGAAGCCTGGGCCGAAGACAGATTGGGGAGCTGAGGGCATATTTATAACTGAGTGAGGGATTAGATCTAAAGTTGGAGCTGGTTGGCATGAGAATACTCATGAGCGCGTGCTGGAAGAGAAGCTGGCCAGAAGACCCAGCAGAGAGTAGCTTGGAAACTGGGGCAGAAAGGAATTTTTAAGTTGTTTGGTTTTTTCCCAAATATTTTTACTTATTTACTTATTTTAGCAAGCATGCATACATGAGCTGGGGGAGGGACAGAGGGAGAGAGGGAGAATCCCAAGCAGACTCTCCACTGAGCAGGGAGCCTGACATGGGGCTTGATCCCTCAATCCTGAGATCACGACCTGAAGCTGAAATCAAGAGTCGGACACTCAACCAACTGAGCCACCCAGGTGCCTGGCTTTTTAGCTTTTAAGATGAGGACCAAAGACGGCTTCAGATATGACAGTAAAGAGTTCCTGGGAGTCCTTTCCCAGGGCAGTTTCTGTGGCAGGTTGGGGACAACTCAGCAAGACATGTTATAGTAAATGAGTAAATGTAATGTTACATATTTTTGCTACTCTACCAGGACCTTCCCTTTCTTAGTCATCTTGATTTCTTGGGGTACCCTAGTGAAGAGGAGGAAAGTTTGATTTTCAATCTCTCAGGTTTTACTGATACCATGGTACCATCGCAGCAACAAGGATATGTATCCCTCCACTCTATTTCAGGGTATATTTTGAGTTGTCATACACTTCAAACAAGTTAAATACCTTTTCCCCCCTATTTCTGTAGTTCAGTCTTCCTCAGAATTTGGCTTACTTGCCCCTCCCTGACCATATTAGTCCCCAACCCTCTGGAAGTGTATTGTCAGGGAAAACAAAAGGTGCCAGCTTGCCATTACTAACTAACTTTGCTCCCAATTCAGCTATGAAGCTATTATTTTTATCTCCTTTTGAACTCCTGGCATCCATGGGCCCTGAAAGGTTACGAGGTATAGCTGGGCTTTAATCAACATCTCGTCACTGTGGGCATCCCTTGACTTCTCGCTAGGTTGAATGAATGTCCGCCTATCATAATTAGAGACCTTTGGCTGTTCAGTAGAAGAAAGAAAGATAGAAGAAATCTGTTAGAAGATTTTTATGCAATGGGTCTGTTCAATGAGTAAGGAGATTCTAGTGATATAGGATTGTAATTGTGATGCTAGAAAACGAAGTGAAAAGATTACAAAGGAAAGAGGATTTGATTCCAGACTTCAGAAGGGAGTACAGAGTAGCTCCCCCATATTCAGAGGAAGGGTTCCCTCAATAGTTTTATCATCTAAAACAGAGCATCTTAAAAGAGATTTAGGAAAAATAAATATTCTTAAAATTATATTTTCTTACTAGGGAGGAAAAGTCATTCCCCTGCTCCCTGTGTCCTTAAATGAAACAAAGAAAATCATGCTTTCAAGTATAGCATAATTGTATTCAGTATGTGTTTTTAATACTACCCATAAAAGAATTCCTCAAGACTGAGTTGTGCATAAACTAATTGACCTACAAATTATCAAAATCCTGTTAAAGCCCTCTGCAGAGCAGCTGTGCTCATACCCATGTGAAATGATACATGTACAAGTGTCCATTCAAATATTGTTTATAATGGCAGAAGACTGGAAACAAACAGACTGTCCATTGGTTTGGTCTGGTTAATCTGGGCAGATGTCATATACCACCCCCACCATACATACAAATAAATGAATGGGATACTATGCAGCTGTAAAAATAACTGGGAACCCTTCTAGATACCCATATGGAAAAATTACCAGGATCTACTTAATGTTTAAAAATGAAGTGCAGAGGGGTGCCCTTGTGGCTCGGTCAGTTGAGCATCCAACACTTGGTTTCAGCTCAGGTCATGATCTCATGGGTCACAGGATTGAGACCTGAGTCGGGTTCCCGGATCAGCAGGGAGTCTCCCTGAAGATTTTCTCCCTCTGCCTCTCCTCTGCCCCTCTCAAAAAAGTAAATAAATCTTAAAAAAAAAAAAAAATGAAGAGCAGAGGGGCACCTGGGTGGGCTCAGTCTATTAAGTGTCTGACTCTTGTTCTCAGCTCAGGTCTTGATCTTGGGGTTGTGAGTACAAGCCCTGTGTTGGGCTCCAAATGGGACATTAAGCCTACTTTTAAAAAATAAATAAATAAATAAAAGTAAAGTACAAATTAGTATGCTGCCATTTATATTACAAAAGGAGGGGGACAGGAGAGAAGTGTGTGTGATTGTTTATAGATTTGCTTACACATACATAAGAAACCCTAGAAGGATATATAAGAAGCTAATACCATTACTTATCTGCCTGGGGAGAGGGTGGAAATATGTGGGGAACTTAACAGGTTGGGGTAGAGGTAGATTTCTCACTATGCCTTTTTATATTATTTGGTTTGGGGATCATAGGAACCAATTACCTATTTTTTTTTAAATTAGAATTTAAAACATATGTATGTATGAAAATCTCAATAGGAGCAAAAAGAATATGTGTCAAAATTCAACACCTTTTCAAAAACATATATTAGAATTGAA
The DNA here is from genome assembly GCF_009829155.1 of Mustela erminea. Classification (NCBI taxonomy): domain Eukaryota; kingdom Metazoa; phylum Chordata; class Mammalia; order Carnivora; family Mustelidae; genus Mustela; species Mustela erminea. Next base: position 14,613,092 of record NC_045615.1, read on the forward strand.
AAATTTTACTCCTTGCTCTTTTAAGTAGCTAGTTTTTGTTCTTTTATGTGTAGTGGTTTGAGAAGGTCTCCAGTAGCTTTATTTATAATAATTTGTACACAGATTCCTAAAGGAAATTGTTTTGAAAAATCTCAGACTTTTTTTTTCTTTTCTTTTCTTTGGGGGACTTCCTGCATTCTTCAGTTTTCAGAGATCCAGGGACAGGTAATTAATCATTAGGTTTTCCTAATGAGTGGGATATAAGTACTATCCTACTACCCTAAAACTTTGTATCATGCTTGCTTTTACCTTGAAAATAAGAATGAATTTTTAAATGTAGTTTTTATAAGATGACTAAATTTGGCACTATACTAATTTTTTGGCTCTTACTCTTTTGTAAAAATAACTTCGGTAGTCAATATATAGGATTCCTTTCACATGCTTCTTTTTCTAAGACTGTAAAAGTAGCTGTCAAAAGAGCCCAGGAACTAAGGCATCTTAGTAAATTTAGAGGGTTCTCGAATGTGAGGAGTTGGAGTTAATTCATATTAAGCAGATAATACAAATAAATATTTGGGAACTTGTAAGATGTGCTTTTCTCAAGTGTGGACAGGGAAAGAGGAATAAAATGACAGAACTGCTTTGGGCATTCCTTTGACATCACAGAACTTTTCTCAGCAGCGCCATTTTGGTTTCTTTACCTTAAAGTATTTGATGCACAAGAGAGAAATATAATTTTAACCTGGAGTTGATGATGCTTAAAGTGCTAGAAAAATGTGCTTTGAAATAATTGAATATTAGTTATATCTACCTTGTAAACTTGTGTGGGCCTATTTCCAGGTTCTGTATCCGTTAATGTGTCTATCCCTCTGATCTTGATTATGAATACAGAAATATAGGCCACAGAATTTGATGTGCTGTCTTCCCCCTGTGTAAGATGGGAACATCCAGTTCATTGAAACAATGTTCAGAAGCCAGGAGAGGACACAAGAAGAGGTTCATGTCTCCCTTTCTCTCCTAATTTTTAATTGATACCATGGCAGAGATTAGTGATTTAGGACAAAGTGATACTAAAAGGTATGGGAGGAGGCAGGGATGGAGAGTTTGATAGGATTAGGGCTCTTTAGGAGGTGAGAAGAAGCAGTGAACTACTAAAAACAGTCTCCTCTTTTGGCTTATGACGCTTGGAATTTGCCCAGCCATATTTTACACACCCTTTTTATTGATGCTCACTACATATTAGAATTGGAATTGCTTTACTGAGCTCCACCAAGATTGAATTGATAGACCCGTTAATCTTAAAAAGATAAATTGAATTTGATGAACTACTCCCAACTTAAATTCACCTTAGGGCCTAAAAGAAATCATTCTTTTTCTTTTTTCCCCTCAAGCTTTTATTTAAATTCCAGTTAGTTAACTTACAATATAATATTAGTTTCAAGTGTGCCGTGTAGTGATTCATCACTTACACACAACAACCAGTCCTCATCACAAGTGTCCTCCTTCATCCCATCACCCTTTTAGCCCATTCCCTTGCCACCTACCCTCCAGCAACCCTCAGTTTGTTTTCTGTAGTTACAGTTGTTTTATGATTCCTTCTCTTTTTTTTTATTCCCTCCGTGTTCATCTGTTTTGTCTCTTAAAATATATGAGTGAAATCATATGGTGCTTGTCTTTCTCTGATTTATTTTGCTTAGCATAATACTCTCTAGCTCCATCTGTGTTGTTGCACCTGGCAAGATTTCATTCTTTATGATGGCCGAGTAATAGTCCTCTGTGTTTGTGTCTGTGTGTGTGCGCGCGCGCACACACACCCACGCACACATCTTGTATCTTCTTTATCCATTCATCAGTTGATGGACATGTGGGCTCTTTCCATAATTTGGCTATTGTTGATAATGCTGCTATAAATGTTGGGGTACATGTATCCCTTAGAATCAGTATTAAAGTCATTCTTGATAGCCTTTTCAATTAAAAATATGTCCCTAATAAACTACTGGAACTACACCAAAATAAAAAGCTTTTGCACAGTGAAGTAAACCATCAGAAAAACAAAAAGGCAGCCTACCAAATGGGAGAAGATACTCTTTTTAAGATTTTATTTCTTTTGGTGATAGAAAAATGCAAGCAGGAGGGGAGGGAGAAAGGGAAAGGGAGAGAGAATCTTAAGCAGACTCCACGCTGAGCACGGAGCCCGACGGTGGGGCTCGATCTCATGACCCTGAGATCATGACCTGAGCTGAAATCAAGAGTTGGGCGCTTAACCAACTGAGCCACCCAGTTGCCCCCTAGTGGGAAAAGATATTTGCAAATCAAATATCCATTTTGAACTTACACAACTCAACACCAAAAAACCTGAAATCATCTGATTAAAAACAGGCAGAGAATCTTTTTTTTCCAAAAAAGATAGACAGATGGCCAATTCACACATGAAAAGATGCCCAACATCACTAATCATCAGGGAAATGCACATTAAAACCACAATGAGATAGTACTTTACACCTGTCAGAATGACTAAAATCAAAAAGACAAGAAATAACAAGTGGTGTTGAGGATGGGAAGAAAAAGAACCCTCATGCACTGTTGGAATGGAAATTATGTAGCCACTGTGGAAAACAAAATAGAGGTTCCTCAGAAACCTAAAAACAGAATTACCATATGATTCAATAATTCCACTACTGGGTATTTACCCAGAGAAAACAAAAACTTTAATTCAAAAAGATATATATACACATTTTATGTTTATTGCATTATTTATAATAGCTAGATATGGAAGCAACCCAAGTGCTGTCTGTAAATGAATGGATAAAGAAGTGGGACATTGGTATAGCCCATACACACAATGACATACATACAATGGAATATTACTCAGCTATTAAAAAAATGAAATCTTGCCATTGTGACAACATGGATGGACCTAGAAGTTAGAAATGCTAAGTGAACTAAGTCAGAAAAAGACAGATACCATATGATTTTTCTCAAACGTGGAATTTTTTTTTAATAAAGATTTTTACTTATTTATTTGACAGAGATCACAACTAGGCAGAGAGGCAGGCAGAGAGAGCGGGGGAAACAGGCTCCCCACTGAGCAGAGAGCCCAATGCGGGGCTGGGTCCCAGGACCCTGGGATCATGACCTAGCCAAAGGCAGAGGCTTAAACCACTGAGCCACTCAGGCGCCCTTCACACGTGGAATTTAAGAAACAAAGAAGAAGAGACCAAAAAACCCAGACTCTTAAATACAGAGAACAAACTGGAGGTTGTCAGAGGGGAGATTGGTGGGGGATGGGTAAAACAGATAAAAAGGTTTAAGAGTATTCTTATCTTTTTTTTTTTTAAGAGTATTCTTATGTTGATGAGCCCTGAGAAATGGGGGGGGGAATATATATATATATATATAATTACAGTGATGTTGCTATTTACTGTTACTGGATATTTCATTATTATAAGGCAGTTTTTTAAAAAATTATTTTATTTTATTATTTTAAAGATTTTATTTATTTATTTGAAAGAGATCACAAGTAGGTAGAGAGGCAGACAGAGAGAGCTAGAGAGGGAAGCAGGCTCCTCGCTGAGCAGAGAGCCTGATGCAGGGCTCGATCCCGGGACCCTGGGATCACGACCTGAGCTGAAGGCAGAGGCTTCAACCCACTGAGCCACCCAGGCGCCCCAAGGCAGTTTTTTAATATATACAGTGAAAACTTAACAAGCTTTTTATGACCAGTCTACCAAGATGGACTTAGCTGCAAAATTAATTTCAGCATATTGTTTACCCATCTAAAAATTGGTTGTGCATTGAGACCTTTTGCAGTGCAAGGTTACACTGTCAACTTAAAAGCCATTTTAGATGGAATTATACTTTTTAATGTTAGTAAGGTACTATGTTTATCATCTTCGGATTGGAGGTCTTGATGCAGTTAAAAGTATCCAAAAGCTTAAGTGAATATTCAGTTAACAAAAATGATTTTTGTGTGTTTTGGCAGCAGTGCCTTCCTGAATACTGCAATTATTTAGTGTGTCACAGGTAAAGGCTGAAGCCAAATATGAGTCACTTCTTCATTATTTGCATTAGAAGCCACCTTTGGACCTGGAATGTTACTGGCATTTCTCTTTCTTTACCTCTTTGTCACTTCCCTGATCAAAAGCAAACTTTTTAAAAAAAATTTTTATTTTATTTATTTATATTTTTAATTTGGAAAACCCAAAGAATTTGTGTCTGGGAAGAGCAGTAATAGGAGAACTCTAGGTGTGTAAGGAAGACCAAAGCATGTTCTCAAGGCAACCGCCAGCCTCCCGTGTTTTCCCTTTTCCATTTTGTCTTTATCTACAATGCCAGCTACAAATAATTGCTATCTCGAATGGGGTTTTATTTCTTGGAATTCAGCCTGTTAGCACAAATAATCCCTAATAAGTATGAAGCTAGTTTAAGGCTCTAAAACAAAGCCAGAGTTTTCTCTCTTGTATCTCCTCATCTTGGCTGATTCTGAAGTTGGTTGACATGCAGAATGTTAGAAACAAGGCACAGATCTAGCTTTTCAGATTCCAGGCATATAGTTTATATTCCATACTCTTTCCACTTTGAGGACTGAACTCATAAGACAGCAGAAAGGTCCAGTGTTTGGCCATATCTTTTTTTATTCATTGTCCTGAGTTCATCTCCCTCTGAAGTACTTTTAACCGGATGTTTCCTCCCCACCCTCCCCCCAACATTTCAGTAAAGGGAAAATAACTCTGGAATAGCCAGTAAAATTTATTGAAAGATACTAATTGCCTTGTCCCCGAGGGCCAGTGTCTGTAGTTAGACACTGAACCACGGGTTTCTTTTTTGGCAAGAGAATGGACATGCACTACAAGAGACAATAAGTGAATGATTTCAATGAAATGTCTCCCCAGAGATCTGTGGGTATCAGAAGGAAGAGGAGGGAGCGTTGTACCCAGTTTGTCATCCAAATTTGTTGTTCCCTCTGAAGCAGAGTCTGTTCTTCCCCAGATCAATTTGAGACATTCTGTGTCCCTGTCTTTGATTGGCGAGACCTGGGAACAGTTAGTGTGTGAAATTCCTCAAGGTTAAGATGATGGTTAAGGTAGCATGGATGAAGTGAAATGTGTTTCCATTTTTCATCCTCCGCTGAGGCTAGTGGTCTGGCTAAGGCGTTATGTGTGTACTGTGTGCACCCTTTCAGATGTTCTCACTTGAGATATTTGAATATACGAGACAGTAAAAGTTATTGCTTCCATTCTGATTTGTTAGTAACATCGTGTGTGGGAGTGCCAGCTGGGAAATATTACCTGGGAAGCTAGTGGAGCCCCGAGTGTGCCTTGGGGAAGAGATGACACCTACGTTATTTGTCACTGGACCATTATACACCAAATGGCTGAGATGCCGACTCCAAATCAGCTACTTAGTTTCCCTAAGGGACAGAGTGCCACTGTGTGAGCTGCCAAACAAGAAAGAAAAATCGAAAATACAAAAATAAATTTATTTTCAAATTAAGTAAGTTGTCTTCAAAACAACCTTGCATGAGCTTAACACTGTAAACAAAGCATGAGGCTTTTCCTCCTCTGAGAAGCTCCAAAGAGTATTGACCTTAGTGTTCAGCTTCCTGATTGTGATGTCCCAGAGTACACAAAACTGTGGCTTTCCCAGACAGACAATTAAATTTAAATGCAAAAGACATAAGAAACATTAAAGTATGTAAATCAGTGTGTGATTCATAGTAACACAAATGCTCCTGCAGTGAAGTATTTCAGAGTTCATGGTTTCCCTAATCATCTCTTCATGGCTATTTTGTTTCCTGGCTTCCTAATGCTAAGACATCATACCATTTTTTTTTTTTTTTTTTTTAAATATCAAGTGCTGAGAGAGTTCCTAGGGAAAAGTGGTGTTCTCAGAGGTAAACAGGATCCAGATCACTTAAGATTTATTGATTTTATGATCAGTACTTAGGTTGCTGCTAAAAGCAGATAGGTTTTCCAATACATATCTGAAACTGTAGAGGGCATTCCACTCCATCCATCTTCAGGAGCAGGGAAGAGCTCGCTTTGCAGGCGATTACTAAGGAAAACTCGAACATTGTTAGGGTCACTCATCTGTGGAATACCAGCTTAAACTAATATAAAATACTATTATTTAACTCTGATGAGAAAGAAGCAGAGTGATTATCAAAGGATCAAAGGGGACTTAAAGCTTTTAGAGGACTTGTATCTCATCTCCATTACTGGGTTTTGTACTTGTAACATTTTATTGGGGTTTATTTCTTTGCCAGATGGTACTGATGTTAAGAGTGCTTTGATGATTATCCCCATTTTTGTGGTTTGCCACCCCATTCTGGATTGGTTTATCACCCAACTGGCATTGTTCTTGTATAATGCAGTGAAATCTCTTTAATGGGAATTTATAGAATAAGTTGAGAGTACAGTAAAACTTGTTAATCCAGAGACTTCCATTATTTGGAACTTGTGATTACTTGATTTGCACTTAACTGGAATTTCTCTTTAATATCTGTGGAAAATAAGAGCCTTGATAATATATTGTTCTAGAATTTTTACTTTCATGAATGGTATTGGAATGGATAGAAGGGTAGTCCCTGGAGAAGGGAGAAGAGACAGTCCACAGTATTAGGGTTGTTCCTCAGTTTGATTTGAGAATCTGAAGCGAGAGAGTGTCTTGAGGCAGAGGAGCAGAACGTAAGGAAGGATTTCAAAAGGAATGTCTTAACATATCCATATTTCATGGAAAGCAACATGATGTATAGAAAAGAATGTTAGGACAGAACTGAGGAGACTTCAAATTGTGAACTGGAGGGAATAGCCAAATGTGAGGTCTTATTAGTATTTGGGAAATTAACACCTGAAAGATGAAAAGTGTAAGAAGAAAGGTAGGTACTTAAACAGTCAAATCTCCCATGTCTTGCAAAGGGAATAAAACTTCAGTAATGTATAAAGTCTTTCTTAAATATTTTTAGGTCTTTCTGTTAACTGATTCATTTGAATAAAAACTACTGCTTTTGTCCTTAACAGGGCCGATGGGAGAGTCAACAGGATGTATCCCAAACTGCAGTCTCCAGAGGAATAGCTCCAGTTGCCCCATCCCTTCCTAACTGTCCCCCAAATAACCATCCTCCTGACCCAGGTAAGTTATATTTTCATTTGTCAGTCACTGTCAGGAAATTTGAGCGTCTTTCAGAAATAGTTCAAATCAGGATTTCCTACCACATAACTACTGACCTCCTAGTTAATGTCATCTGATATTTCCCTTTTTTGCCTTATCCTGTTGAGCTACATTGATTTGAATGTTGAGTTTATATTGCATCCTTCTGATAAATACCACTTGAACATGATGATATTTTATATACGCTTGATTCTATTTGCTAATATTTTGTAAAGGATTTTTTTTAAAGATTTTATCTATTTATTTGACAGAGATCACAAGTAGGCAGAGAGGCAGGCAGAGAGGGGAGGTGGGAAGCAGGCCCCCCGATGAGCAGAGAGCCCTATGGGGGGCTCCATCCCAGGACCCTGAGATCATGACCTGAGCTGAAGGCAGAGGCTTAACCCACTGAGCCACCCAGGTGTCCCTCGTAATGGATTTTTGTGTATGTGTTCTATGGTGAATATCTGCTTCTCTGTTATCATCATTTTTTGTTAGGTTTTGGTATCATGATTATGTCGGCCTCATGAAATGACTTGGGAAATATTTCCTTATCATCTTTTTTTCTGGAAGATTTTATATACTTAGTATTGCTTCTTCCTTAAATGTTTGACACAACTCACCAGTGGCACTGTCTGGGCCTAGAATTTTGTCTTTGGGAAACTTTTAAATTATGACTAATTTCTTTAATACAGATTTATTTAACTTCTTGTGTTTCCCTATGAGTCAGTTTTCATAAGTTATGCTTTCAGGGAATTTTCTGTTTCATTTAAATTTTAATGTTTGTTTCAGTAAATGTTACAATGTTTCCTATCACCCTTTTAATGTTTGTAGGATCTGTTGTGGTGTTCCTTCTTTTTATTTTTTTATTTTATTTATTTGTTTTTAAGAATTTTCTTTTCTTTTCTTTTTTTTTTTTTTAAAGATTTTATTTATTTTTTTAAGAGAGAGAGAAAACACAAGCTGGGGAGAGAGGCAGGGGGAGAGGGAGCCGTAGACTCCCTGTGGAGCAGGGAGCCGGATGCAGGGCTCCATCCCAGGACAGTAAGCAGATGCTTACTGACTGAGCCACCCAGGTGCCCTTCTTTTTATTTTTGACAATTTTTTCTTTCTGGTTTTCTTGACTTTTTTTTTTTTTTTTTTTTAGATTTTATTTATTTGACAAAGATTACAAGTAGACAGAGAGGCAGGCAGAGAGAGAGGAAGGGAAGCAGGCTGAGCAGAGATCCCAATGCGGGGCTCAATCCCAGGGCCCTGGGATCATGACCTGAGCCAAACAAAGGCAGAGGCTGTAACCCACTGAGCCACCCAGGCACCCCTTCTTGATTACTTTTGAGACTAGTTTTAGTTTTCTGTCTTCTCTCAGAACCAAATCTGGTTTCTTACTTTCTTTATTGTTTATTTTCTGTTTCACTGATTTCTATTTCTTTCTGCATTTCACAAATTTTGAAATGTGGTGCTGTCATTTTCATTCTATTCAGAATATTTTCTAATTTCCCTTTGATTTATTCTTTGACCTATAGGTTATTGGAGTAGCATGTTAATTCATTTTCATATGTCTGGGGGAACTTCTTTCTATTAATTGATTACTTATTTAATTTCATCACGATCTGAAAGACTCTTTAATATTTTAGTCTTTTGGGATGTTTTTGAGACTGTGTTCTATCTTGGTAAACATTCTATGTGTGCTTGAAAAGAAACTATTGTGTTTGGGGGCATAGTGTTCCGTATATATCAATTAGGTCAAGATGGTTGATAACCTTGTTCACATTTGTTCTTTAAATATTCTGTTCTACTGATTTTTTTTTCTATTTATTCTATCAGTCACTGAGACAGAGGACATTAAATCTCCAAATCTGATCATGAAAATTACCTATTTTTCCCTTGATAATCTGTTAGGTATATACATATTTAGGATTGATTTTTTTTTCCCAGTGTTTCTATCGTTATGACTGTCCCTTTGTATCTTTGGAATTCTCTTACTTTGAAATCTGTCTTACCTGATATTAATATAGCCACATCAACTGTCCTTTGCTTATTGTGTGAATGATGTATCTTCTTCTCAGTCTTTTAAATTTGGGCCTGTATTTTAAATTAAAATCATTTTAAATTAAAAATGATTGTCTTGTAGCCAGCATATGGTTAGGTCTAACTTTTTTCTTTTTATCTAGCCTGAACAAATTCTGCCTTTTAATTGGCATGTTTAGTTCTTTTATATCTAATATTATTATTGTTAGGTTTGCCTCATCGCTGCTGGTTTCTCTTTGGCCTTTCTATTTTGTTCCCCCACTATAACTTCTTTTTTGCTCTCTTTTGGGTTAAATGAAAACTGTTTTTTAGTATTTAATTTTATTTCCATTTCTGGGTTTTTGGCATTTTTGTATTTCTTTGTTAAAGTCTTTGCTCAAGGACTGTATGGATTCTTAACTTATCATAGTCTACTTAGAATTAATAATATATCACTTCCCACTGCACAAATATTAGAACCTTGTAAAGGTATAATTCCATTTGCCTGTTCCCAACCTCCCCTTATTTTGTTTTCTTATTGTTGTATCTTTTACAGTTATTATGAACCCATTTTACAATGTTACTCTTTTTGCTTTAAAATAGCCACTGTCCCCTGGGGCTAAAAATACATTATATGTTTATAAAAAAATTAAAAAATTAAAAAAATAGCCACTGTCATTAAAGGAAATTAAAGAGACTATAGATAATCTTTAATATTTTCTTCATATTTATTATTTCTGGCACTAGCTAGTCCTTCCTGAAGTTTCATATTTATCTGATATCATTTCTCTTTAGCCCAAATAATATTCTGCAGTATTTCTTATTGTGCAGTTGTCTTAGGAAAGAGTGCTCTCCCCTTTTTGGGATTATCTTTAATCACTTTTTTTGGTAGGATTTTTCCACTAGCAGCACTTAGAAATCTTACATTATCTTTTAGATTTCTTTTCTGCTGAGAATCAGTAATCTTTTGTGTCTCTTTTCCTTATATGTATTATGTGTCTGTTTACACTGTTACTTTGTTTGCTCTCACAGTTTTCTCTGTTTTTGTTGGACTATGATATACTTAGGTGTAGTTTTATTTGCTCTTATCTTGCTTGCATTTCATTGATATTCTTGGTTCTTTCTGTAAGTTGGAAGTTTTCTATAAATTTAGGAAATGTTCAGCTAGTATTTCATTAAATTATTCCCCCTGGCCATTTCTCTCTTTCTCCTCTTCTGAGAATCAAATTACACGCGTTAGATTGCTTACTATTACCCTACAGATCACAGAAGCTCTGATTTTTTTTAACTTTTATTTTTTATCTTATTCTTGTTTCTTCTGGTTGCATAATTTCTCCTGCCATTTCCAACCTTCTGTTAAGCATATCCAGAGAATATTTTATTTCAGTTACTATTCTTTTCAGCTCTAGAATTTCCACTTGCTGCTTCTTTTAAAGTTTTAATTTCTCTGTTGATATTCTCTACCTATACATTTGTTGAGATCAGATTTTTCTTTTCTTCCTTGGACCTGTGTATAAAAGCTGCTTTAAAGTCTTTATCTGCTGAATCCAGCTTCTGGGCCATCTCATGGTCTATTTCTCTTGCTGCTTTTTTCTTGACATGGGTCATATTTAATGAGTTTTGCCCATTGTATACCCCAGTCAAGATATACAAGATGTATATGACTCCAGTTTCTCTCCACAATCAGCCAATGTTCTGATTTCTATCCTTTCAGATTAGTTTTGCCTATTCTATAATTTCATACAAATGGAATCATACAGTATATAGTCTTTCTGTGTTTGGCTTCTTTTATTCATCATTTCTGTTTACATCTCCATACCACAGCATCCTTCAGTAATTTGCTTTTTATTCTTGAGAAATACTTCACTTTTATGGTTGGATTTATCATAATTTTTAATTAGTTCTTCTGTCTGGACATTTGGTTTGTTTTCAGTTTTTAGCTACTGTTAGTAAAGTTTGTTCTTGCATAAGTCATTTTGTGAACATTTCTCTTGAGTTAATACCTAGGAGTGAAATTACTGGCTCATAGAGTATGACCTTGTTTTAAAGTTATGTAAAAAAAAAAAAATTTTCTTTTTTTGAGAGAGAGAGCATGCATGTGTGCATGCCAGTTGCAGGGGGAGGGGCAGAGGGAGAGAGAGATAGAGTCTTAAGATGAGCATGGAGCTCAACATAAGGCTCCATCTCCCAACCCTGAGATTATGACCTGAGCCAAGATCATAGGTCGGAGGCTTAACCGACTAAGCCACCCAGGTTCCCCAGATTTGTTGTTTTAATAAAACATTGTGGGGTGCCTTGGTGGCTCAGTCAGTTTAAGAGTCTGAATCTTGGTTTTGGCTCAGGTCTTGATCTTGTGGTCACGGGATTGAGCCCGCAAAGGGCTCTATGCTTAGCTTGAAGTCTGCTTCAGATTTTCTCTCCCTCTCAATTTTCCTCTTTCTTTCTTAAATAAATAAATAAATAAAATCTTCAAAAAAAGAATTCATAATAGGGGCACTGGGGTGGTTCATTCAGTTAAGCACCTGACTCTTGATCTCAGCTTAGGTCTTGATCTCAGGGTTGTGAGTTCATGTCCCATGTTGGGCTATATACTGGGCTACTGAAAAAAAAATAATAATAAAATTAAATAATGTGCAATTAATGCTTACTTGGCTTACATATTTACTACTCTGCTTTGTTCATCATTGCTTCTTGCATCTCACTTTGTTCTTCTGAGTTTAATTTCTTTTTTGTGAATTACATCTTTTTTTAAAACAGTACATTTAACAATCATCTGTTAGTGACAGGCCCTTTCTTTTATGTTTTTTATTTTGTTCTAAGTTTGAAGAATCCTTTTACTATGGTATTTGTGGTATATTTCAAACATACAAGAGTAGAAAGAGTAGGGGCACCTGAGTGGCTCAGTTCATTAAGCGACTGCCTTCGGCTCAGGTCATGGGATCCCAGGATCGAGTCCCGCATCAGACACCCTGCTTGCAGGGAGTCTGCTTCTCCCTCTGACTTTCCCGCTCTTGGGGTCTCTCTCTCTCTCTCTCATTCTCTCCCTCTCAAATAAATAAATAAATAAAATCTTTAAAAAAAAAAAAAAAGTAGAAAGAATAACAAGATGTGCCCTTAGGTATCCCCTCCCTCCAGAATGATCAGTTCACCACCAGTCTGACTTATCTCTACTGCTGCTTCTCTGCACCCTTTCACGATTAATTTGAAGCAAATCTCAGATATCCTTTTATCTTTAAATATTTGTACATGTATCTCTAAAGCAGTACCCCCAATAACATTTCACTCTTAAGAAAATTTAAAAATAAGTCCCCAGTATCTAGTCAGTGTTTGTATTTCTCCAGTTGGAACAAAAATACTTTTTAGTTATTTTGAATGAAAATCCAAGTGTAAGGTTCATATATATTCTGATGAGTTGGTATGTGTCTTGAGTTAAAGTTTAATGTATATGTTCCTCTCCGCTCCCCCCATTCATTGTCTGTGGTGAAGAGACTGTCTTTGTACAGTAGACTTTGTGTGTTCTTACTTTGCTGGTTATATCCCCATGAGGTTTTTTAAACATGGTTCTCTGTCTACCATATTTCCTATGAATTGGTGGTTAACTCTATAATCTTGAACAGATTCAGGCCAGTTTGAAGGAGGTATTAGAGGTAGTTTTGTGTATTTACCAAAGGAGAAATATCATGTCTGATTGTCTCGCTTTGTGATATATGCTGCCTTTGATAGATTATTGGCTAGATCTTTAATTAGGGGTCATCTTCAGTGTAGAATGTTAATTTCTTGTATATAGAACTTTAGATTTTCCTTTTTTTTTTTTTCAGCATTTAGATGATTATATTCTTCTGGCTCTTTATTCATCTCAAACTTGTTTTCTGTTTGTTTTCTTTGTTTTGTTTTTCTCTTTCCTGTTTTTGCCTTCTTGTAAGTTAATTGACTCTTAAGTCAAGTTAAAACTCTGTTTTAACATATCTCTTAGCATTTATAGCTCTCTCTTTGCTTTATGTTTTTTTTTTAAGATTTTATTTTTTTTAATTTTTTATTTTTTTAAAGATTTTATTTATTTATTTGTCAGAGAGAGAGACAGGAAGCACAGGCAGACAGAGTGGCAGGCAGAGTCAGAGGGAGAAGCAGGCTCCCTGCGGAGCAAGGAGCCCGATGTGGGACTCGATCCCAGGACACTGGGATCATGACCAGCCGCTTAACCAACTGAGCCACCCAGGCGTCCCTAAGATTTTATTTATTTATTTGACAGACAGAGGTCACAAGCAGGCGGAGAGGCAGGCAGAGAGTTAGGAGAGGAAGCAGGCTCCCTGCGGAGCAGAGAGACCAACATGGGGCTCGATCCCAGGACCCTGGGACCATGACCTGAGCCAAAGTCAGAGGCTTAACCCCCTGAGCCACCCAGGCACCCCTGCTTTCTGTTTTTAATGATTGCTCTCATGATTATAAAATATCCTTACCTTTTCACAGTTTACTTAGATTTAATACTATAATACTTTATGTAAAATGTACAAACCTTGGAAGTGTATGGGTCCATGTATCAACTATATTACCAATGAACTTGGGAGACCTTTCAGGGGTTACTTTAGGGGTAGAGGTACACGAGTAGTTGTGTGTTTCTCTTCAGGCGGTATCATACACAGATTCCTCAAGTTGACTTGCTTGTTCTTTGTCAAGGGTTATGTGGATACAGTATTTTATCATTTATGAGTTAGACTACATTTTCCTAGAAATTTAGTTTTATTCACTAAGGGAAAGGAAATCTTATATCATGCATCATCTGCATGTCTGATCCCATCCTTTGGTAATTTAGAGCAGGTTTGTTTAGGGCATCAATCCCTGTCTTGTGAAAACAGCTGAAACATTACCCTCTTTCTAAAAGGTCCATTTCATTATCTTTATTCAGTAAGTAGATATGAAAAACTAAAATTGTAGAAGACATAGTCCCTGACTTCAAAGACTTTAAAGTCTAGATAGAGAGCTATACATGTGTGTTATTAGCTGTGTGATTTTTTTTTTAAGATTTTATTTATTTATTTGACAGAGAGAGATCACAAGTAGGCAGAGAGGCAGGTGGAGAGAGAGAGAGGAGGAAGCAGGCTCCCTGCTGAGCAGAGCGCCTGATGTGGGACTTGATCCCAGGACCCTGAGATCATGAGCTGAGCCGAAGGCAGAGGCTTAACCTACTGAGCCACCCAGGCACCCCAAGCTGTGTGATTTTAAAATGAAAAACCCCATCTCACTCTGGGGCAGAAGATAATATGTGAACCAGTTAGTGACAAGGACTGGGGTTGGATTACCCTTCAGATACTAACAGAAACACTGGATATTAGAATGTTTTAGAACTGCCCTAATTGCTGTTCTTTCATTGGAAAAAGGAAATAGCATTGTGTTTGAGGACAGCTATACTACTACTACATTTTTCTAACATTTTTTAAGGATACTTTTTAAGAATTTATATCATTAGATTTACTACAAGTAAAATTTGGCAAATTTATAGGAGAGAAAATGTCTACCTTGTTGTTTACATTTGATCTCTTTTCCTATCAATATTGTTGACAGGACTTAGTAGCCTAGCGGCCTCCTACTTGAATCCAGTAAAATCCTTTGTGCCACAGATGCCAAAGCTCTTGAAGTCTCTCTTCCCTGTCCGCGATGAGAAAAGGGGCAAACAGCCTTCTCCCCTTGCACATCAGGTAAAAGCATCAGGAAAGCAACAGTGAACATTTCTAATTCCTGGCGGAATGATACTCCGTGGTGCACTGACGCTGGCGGGAGAGGGGTAGCAGGGATGGGAGGCCTTAAAACTGGGCTTTTAGGCCTAGTAAAAGCTTGTGATTGTTTCTCCTCTACTCTCTTCTGAGGTAACAGAGCTGTTGAAACTTATTGACAGTCTCAATCCTTTTTGCTTTTAAAAAATGCCGAGTACACTGCTAATGTGATTTATGGTAATATTACTTAGAGCAACAATAGTAAAATTTATGAAGTGCACTTAGTGTTGTTTGTGTATTGCCAAACAGAAAATGTAATTCTATTTTTAATTCTTGATTTCATTTCATATTTCAAACAATTTTATATCATCACTGTCCTTCCCTCTCCACTTCTTTTTCCTCTGCTGTGGTTTACCCGTTCCTTCATTTAAAATATTAAAAGTGATCGCTTGTCTTTATTTCCCCCTTTTCTTAAAACTCTCTACCCAGACTTCAGAGAAGTTTTAGAGAAAAATCTTAAAGGGCTTTCCACATAATCAGGAAACTGCTCTTATGCAATGGTGAATGGGAAGCCTGTTAGAAATGTAATTTCCAGTCTTATATAGGTGTGAATTCAGCAGAAAATGATAAATGAGGATTTATTTATACTCCTTAAAAAACACATACAGTGCAAATGCTGTTGTTGAACTAGGTCTTTTGACATCAGCTTATCCACATTCACGTAAAGCATTCATAATTGCAGAAATGTGGTTGAGTCCTTGGCCAAGACCTTAATTATTTAAAGGATTTATCTGAGTTTGTGAATGCATATTCAGGGGTAGTGGTATTAGTTTTGTAAGGCTGCTCTACAGATAACATGATTTTTTAAATCTAGCATTATCTAAAAAATGTACTTAAGCAGACATGTACACATAACAGTATGAAACAAACAAACATGGCGATTTTGGATGTTTGAACTAAATTTAACTAAGCACATAAGGAGTGCTTGACAGTTACCAAAGAATCTATGACCACAAGACCTACAAGAAATAGCAAGTCTAATACTTGGTTGGGGTTTAGGCAAAAATGGTTTTTCCAAGGATTTGCTGTTGCGTATATTACTCTGTCTTAAACTTCCATGTCATTGTTTTGTAATGTATGATGCATGGGGACTCTGTCAGAATTTCCATGGTAGATTTTTAAGAAGGTAACTTTAAAAACAACAATAACAGCCTGACCTCATAACCCAGACCCCATCTGGGGTACCTTTATAACCTGTATTTATAAGTACCCAAGGGGACTCGAGCAAAATGTAAAGTTGGATAACGACCCTTTTTCAGTTGCTGTTTGGTGAAGACAGTGTTCTTGAAGTTAAAGGAAATTGGCGTGGCATCAGAAGTTATTGACTCAGACTGCTGTGGTTACAGTTAGTTTTTAAAAACTACTTTGAGTTTTTGATATGGCAGGTCAGATCACCTGCTACAATAAATTGTTTTTACTGTTTTGCCAGTAAATGATTGGTTCTTCTGGATATAGAGGAGGAACAATCACGTGTTAGAAAGAAATATAGTAATGGCAGATAACCGCATTTTGTAATATTCAGTTTAGGAAGGGCAATCTTGAGATAGTTTGAAGATCTCTTGTGCAATATTTTGTCCATTCGGTTTACTTTTTTCGAGCATATATGACCAAAGATACTTGAAAAAGTGGCCCTAGATATTTTATATTTTATAAATAAATAAAAATATAAATACAAAACTGGTTTTAATGAAGACACCCAGTGGTGGAACTAATGGTCCATTTGGTTTGTGAAACCCCCACTCCACTGAAGAGCCTTCCCTGAAGGTCACCAGGGACCTGCATCTTGCCTTCACCATTCCAGTGTCCTCTGACTTGACATCGTACTTGAATCACTTTCATCTCTAGGCGACATTTGCCTAGTCTCCTCCTGCTGACCGCTCAAATCCTTCTCACTTGCCTTTTCTGGGACTATTGATTCCATCAGGCTGCTAACATTCGGGTGCTCCAGAGCTCCATCCTGGGCCCTCTCTCTTGGGTCATCCCCTTTGGTTCCATGGCTTTAACTATTTCTGCATTGATAGTGTTCATATTTCTATCTCCAGTCCAGACTCTGCCCCTGAGCTCTGGCCTCATGCAGCTAAATCCCCATTAAGCTTTTCCACTTGTGAATCAATTAGGCATTTACATTTTACCCGTGCAGAACATTCCTGTTGGTTTCAGCTCATCAGTCTCTTTACCCCCAGCATACAAAATGCTTAAAAATATATGCCCTTTGGGCACCTTGCTGGCCCAGTCAGTTAGGCCTCTGCCTTCGGTTCAGATCATGATCTCAGAGTCCTTGGATCCAGTCCCTTATCAGGCTCCCTGCTCAGCAGGGATTCTGCTTCTCCCTCTCCCTTTGCCCCTCCCCTTGCTCGTGCTCTCTCTCAAATAAATAAATAAAATCTTTGAAAAAAACATACATGCCCATCTTAGTTTGTAGCGCAGCTATCTGCCCAGTTGCTCATACCTCATGGAGTCCACCGGTAAGATTCAAAGGTACCACTTCCAATCCAGTGACTCCCAGTTATCTCCATTTCTCCTTAGTCATTCGTCCCACTCTGGTCTATTGCCCAGATGATTACAGCAGCCTACATACAGGTCTGTCTGACACTTTTTGCCTTATAATGTCTTTTAATCACGAAGTAGCCAAAGTGCCCTTCCAAAGTCTTACTTCAGTTCATGGCTTGAAATCTTCAACTGCTTTGAATAAAATCTAAATTTCTTACTGTGCCTTATAGTGTTCTATATGATCTGGTCCTCTGACCTTTAATCTTTATGCCTTTTATTTCCTTTTTGTTCACAACACTAAGCCATGTTGGCCTTTTCCTTCCTTCCTTCCTTATTTGAGAGAGAGAGAGTGCGTAAGCATATGAGTAGGGGGCAGGGAGGGACAGAGGGAGGAGAAGCAGGCTCCCCATTGAGCAGGGAGCCCGATATGGGACTTAATCCCAGCACCCTGGGATTATGACCTGAGCTGAAAGCAGCTGATCAACCGACTGAGCCACCCAGATGCCCCTCTTTCTTTCTTACCTCATGAACACATGAAATTTGTTTTGGTCTGAAGAATGTTTTGTATTTGCCTTTCCTTCTGCTTGGAATACTGTTTCCCAGTGTCTTTGCATGGCTACCAGGTCTCTAGTAGGGTGGTCTGCTATTAGAATGGTTAAGATTGGCCACTCTAAGGAAGTACGTTTGCGTTTAGAGTGGCCTCAACCAGTTAACCTAAAACAACTGCTTCTATATCAGTACATTATTCCCATATTTAATCTTTTCAATTGGATATTATTGTTATATTTATATATTTACTGATTAGTTCCTCTCTAATATAACCAAGAATATAATCCTTGAAGGCAGGGACATGGTTGATATGAAATATCAATGATATGAAATGTGTATTGGTTGATCATCGACATATACTCAGATTATAATATTAGTTTGTCCATATCATTGTCATCCAGTGATATAAAGAACTATGTTCACAGTTTACAGGGGAGAGAATCAGACCTGAGTGGAGACTTGTGATATCAGGACAGAATTATGAACTTTCTTTCCTAGATTGATGGAAGTTCCACTAAAGAACTATTCCTAAATAGGGGGAAAACTTGTTTATCAGTAGGATTTAGTTGATCAAAGATGCTTATGTTCATCTCAGTTTTGTTGACTATCTCTGCTAAAGTTCTAAGAACAGTAAATTTTAATTTTAAATGACATTGTCAAATAGAGGTTCCTTTACTATGGGCCACTTTGTGCTTTAAGTTGTTGCCATCTGAATGGTGTTTCATCCTTGGAAAAAAAGCACTGTAATGCCAGCGGGATTTCAAAATAACAGCATAAGAACAGTGCTGTATTCGTTAGACTTTTTTAGTACCCCTAGCTTTTTAAAGTAGTTGTCTTTACTGTAATGCCATCCCATTCACTTGGAAATCAGATTTGATACCTAAAGTTGAGGGTCTTATTTTTTTTGACGCTCTGCCCTGCCTCTCTCTGTGGAACTCCCAAGTCCTCCAGGAAAAAGATCAGTTTATTTCCAACCAGTCTTTGCCTCAGAGTTTCCCCTGCTGTTACCCAGGAGTTAGAGGGAGCGTTTTGACCCAACATTTAAGAAGGAGATTTTCTAGACTTAACAGCTATAGCTTTGCCCACTGTATCTCAGATACTAAATAAATACCTCATCATTCTTTAGTTGTCTTGTCCAGGTCTTGCTTCAAGTGGGGAGCCCAGAAGTATTTCCAAGTCCGTGCTTGAAAATGGTACAATTCTCATCTTCCTCTTCTAAATAACATACTTCTACCAAAGTAGCACATGATTATACTTTTTTGTAAAGGCCATTATTAGCTTTTTGGGCCCCTGGTCAGTTAGTATGCCCTTTTTATTTCCTTGTTTGTTTAAATTCTTGGCAAAGCAGTTCATTTATTATTATGCTTTCTATAAAAATACTTAAATAAGGAACTGTAGATTGATTTCTAAAATTTTTCATCTTAGTTTTGTTTTAGTGCTCCTAGAATGTCAAGATATTTCTTGAGTAATTATTTTAAAAAATACATGTGTTCTAGCTATCATCTGCAAACTTTTCAAGGGCATAGTCTGTCTGCACTTGAGTCATAAACAAAATATTGAACATTGAACATTAGAAGGCCCGAGAGAGGACCCTGTCGCAGGCAATTCAAGATCACTGCTCAAGGCCCACGGTGACAGATCAGTGTTTCAGCTCTGCATGTTCAGTAACTGCCACCCCCAGCCCACATTTCTTCCTCTTTCTATCAAAGAGATCATGGGAGACATTGTTAGATACATTATGGAAATAAAGGGACACCCTGCCTGTGGCCTTTGTGTCACCAGTCTTGGAAGCCTATAACACATTCATGCTGACCAGCATTCCTAGACCCCTCCGTTTACCGCCTGGCTTTGCCGTAGCTCCTTGTGAGGTGTCTAATGCTGTGACTTAACCAGTAGCCTACAGAGATACGCAGGTGCTGTGAAGCTTGCTCTCTCTTTTTGATTGTGTTTCATTTGCTGCTAGTGCTTGGTTAGTGCACTCATTTCATTCATTAAATAACCAATACCAGATTAAAAAACTGTGTTATAGAGTAACATCAAAGACAGAACCCAGAAAAAATAGAAATCAGTGCAATGCCTAAAAGGGATTTGGATCATTCTACAGTAAGGGAAAGAATAAATATGATATTAATAATGCATAAAACTTAGAGATAACAAATAGATAGTAACCTTGCTGAAGACATATAATGTATGATTGACAGAAAACAAAAATAAGAACCCAAAAATGGTTTGAAAATCAACAGATACAGTACATGATAACCAAATAGACCATGAATGATAGCACATTCTTTTCTTTCTACTCTGCCCCCAACTTAATCTTTTTATCATTTGTAAAGCTGTTTCTCTCCATTTCCCACCAAACTATGATGAATGATATTAAAACTTCTTCCTCTTTTATATTTCTGTCTCAGTTCAGTTTGGAGGCCTAAGGTCCTTCTGTGAAATAGTCACAATAACGAAGAAACCCCCACGGACTCGCTGAACACCGCCCTTGGCGTCACTAGACCACACTTAGATTACTGCACTTGGTTCTGGATATGTTTCTACGGGAAATCCATTGACCCATTGGATTTATTTCAGGGGATAACGTCAGAAATGATTTATGAGGAAGGATTAGAGGAGTTATTTATAGCCAACCAAACAATGACTAAGAGAGCTGACTGTATAAGCATTCAAGGGATGGCAGCACCAAGGCGGGGAGAACCGTGTAAGGGCGGCTGGCTACGGCAGGGGGTGGAAGGCGTGTAGAATGACAGAGATGAAATTAACAAAGAGAATGGTAGCAGCTGTGAATAAGTAGGATGATTTAGAGATAGCAGGGTGCTCTCTTAAAAACAAAACAAAACACTGGTATTTCTGTCACTTCTGTTTTTAAAAAATAAGATTTTGAGAATGTAAAAATAGTCCTGGGATAGGTCCTGTTCCTAGCACTCATTGCTATGTTTTCACTGTTAGATAGAAGAGAGGCAGAAGTTGTATAATGAGGGAAGGATTATTCTCAAAAAAGTGCTTTTAATCAGTGTGTCCTTGACATTTTCAAACAAGAGTGTTCGATACCCTCCCTCATGGAGAGATACAAACATATAACCATGGTGAGACTCTAACGAAGAGATGAATGTTTATTAACTTGTTCTTTGGAGTCAGCAGGTTTTCAGATCAAGCTGCTGTTATTTTTTGGCATTCTATTTCAATATTTGGAAAGATCTCTGTGGATCTTTCCTTGTAGGGTAGAAGTTAGCAGTTTATTCTTAAGATTTAAAAACAAAGATTCTTATATTTTACAAAATGTTTTGGTTTGAACATATTCATAAAGATTTATGTTTCTCATTTTTATGGAGATTTGTTTTTGTTTGTAATCAATTTCTGAATTCCAGAAATGCAAAGATACTGCACTGAAAGAGGTGGCAGCTGACAAAATTGCTGTCTTTGACCTTCTGATGCAAGTTTAGTAACTAATCTGGAAAATAATGAACTGCAATTAATGAAATCTGTACTCATATTCAAGTGTGTTTCTCAGACAGCACATAAAATAATTGAAAGAACTTCCTGCTCTCTAATTAGTTAGATTGAATTAATTTGGCATAATAGCTTTTTTCATGTATCTAGAAGTTTGTGTTCAGATGAAGCTATTTATGTACTTTAAACTTTGGGACTCCAGATGGTGTCTTTGGTTATCTGGAGAATTAAAGAGTTAATACTCAGATTTAATTTCCGCCATCGAAAGCACAGTCATATGTCTGGCTTATCTTTGTTGTACGGCTGTCCCTCTTTAGTGTCCTGCACTTCGCTTGGGATTGTCTTGTCAACCACAGGGATATTTCTCTCCATTTTCAATACTGCTTCCACTGTGGAGGAAGGACAAAGCCTTGAGGGGAGAGAGCAGCACCTTGCACATCTCAAATGCTGATTGAAAAGATGCCTGTGTAGTCGGTGATTCCATCTTTCATGCCAGCGATCCTTCCATATTATAAAATGGAGAAAAAACACACCAACTACTAGTTCTTCCCTTGTGCACAAGATTCTATTGTACGGCTGCTCAGACTTGGACTCCCTTGATAAAACGAAGCATATAAATGCTTATCCTTGTGTCATCATCACCAAGGATTCGTCACCATAACTAACAAAATAAGAAAAAAGGGTTTATGTCTTGTCTTCCAGCCTTCAGTGTTAATGTTTGGGTTCCTTAAAGAGTATGGATATGACCATTTCCCCCCTGTAATTTAGTAAGGAGCACACGTAATAAATATATTTGGATATGTTATGCTACATTCACTTGTTCCTGAGTTAACAAAGGCAAATTTGCACAGGCCTTCTGGCGTACAGACTTAAAAAATTTTTTTTTTCAATTCAAGGCACATGATTTCCATTCATTTGTTTTAGGATGAATTCTTAGGTACTTTTACTACTGTTAGTTTTCCAAAATCATGTTTTGCCATCTCTCTTTGTCCCAGAAATGTATGGATACTGTGTTGACAGATACTGATTGACAAGGTTCTCTTCACAATAAGGTATGGTCTTGATCTGAAAAATAACAAAAATGAGACTTTCTGAGGCAGTGCAGAAGTTGATTGAAGAGACCTTAGTCTGCTGGTCATTTTTTTCAGAAAATGTCATTGTATGCTTTTGTATGAGGCTCTAGATGAGATATTGGCCAAATTGTTTTTGTTAAGTGCCATATAGTATTATTTTAGTATAGCCATATAATAGTATTATTTTAGGCTTTGCAGGCCTGTCAAAACTAACCATAGACAATACGTAATAGTAAATGAGTATGGATATGTTTTAAGAAAATTTTAAATTTATAACCCCCAAATTTGAATTTCATAGAATTTTTTCATGTCACAAGGTATTCTTTTAGTATTTTGAAAATGCAAAAACCATTCTTAGCTTACCTGGTATACCAAACAGGTAACAGTCTAGATCTAGGCCCTATTTTATTTTATTTATTTTTAAAGATTTTATCCATCTATATGACAGAAAGAGAGAGCACAAGCAGGGGGAGCAGCAGACAGAGGGAGAGGGAGAAAGCAGCCTTCCCGCTGAGCAGGGAGCCTGATGCAGGGCTCAGTCCCAGGACCCTGGGATCATGACCTGAGCCAAAGGCAGATGCTTAACCAACTGAGTCACCAGGTGCCCCAGGCCCTATTTAAAAAAAAAAAAAAAAAAGTTTTTTAAGAGAGAATGCACAGGTTGGGGGTGAGTGGCGAGAGGGAGAGAGAGAGACTCCCAAGCAGACCTCATGCTCAGCACTGAGCCTGACATGGGGCTCAATCTCAGGACCCTGAGATCATGACCCGAGCCAAAACCAAGGCTTGGATTGAGTCACTCAGGTACCCCTAAAATTTTTAAGATTAGCAAATATTCTGGCTTTTAAGTAAATATCCTTTGTCTTTAATAGATATTTGAAAAACTAATAACTATTACTTTGAATGAAGTGAAATTATAGCCTTTAAAAAAAAATGTTAAGTTTTTTGGGGGCAGCTGGGTGGCTCAGTCTGTTAAGCATCTCCCTTTGGCTTAGGTCATGATCTCAAGGTCCTGGGATCGAGCCCAGAGTTGGGCTTCCTGCTCCATGGGGAGTCTGCTTTTCTCTCCCTCCACTTTCGAATAAGTAAATAAAATATTAAAAATAAAATAACATAAAAATAAGGATTTTTTTTAAAGATTTTATTAATTTACTTAGGAAGGAGCAAGCAAGGGGGAGAGAGGGCATGAGTGTGGTGGAAGGGAAGATCAGAGGAAGAGGAAGAAGCAGACTCCCCACCAAGCAGGGAACCTGATGTAGGGCTCCATCCCAGGATCCCAGGATCGTGACCTGAGCTGAAGGCAGACACTTAACCAACTGAATCACCCAGACACCCCATAAATTTTTTTCACATAAATATTTAAGTAGCTGTTAACAATTATCATGTGGAAGTTTAAAAAGTAAACTAGATTCTATAAAAATAAACTGTATCTTTTCTGAGAACTCCAGAAATACTAGTATTTGAAATTTTCTATACATACTACCTCAAATAAGTTGAATTTATTTATATTCATATAAATAAATAAATAAATATTTATTTATTTATTTAAATAAATATAAATATTTATAATAATATTTGTAACAAATAAATATATAATATATTTACATTATATATTTATATAAATAAATAAATATTTATAATAAATATTTATAATAAATAAATATATTTATTATAAATAAATACATTTATTATATATTATATTATATTATATTTATTATATTATAATATATTATTATATTATATTATATTTATTATTTAATTATATATTATATTTTTATTTTTATTATATTATATTATATTATATTTTTATTTTTATTTTATTATATTATATATTATTATTTAATTATATATTATATTATATTATATTTATTATATTATAATATATTATTATATTATATTATATTATATTTATTATTTAATTATATATTAATTATATTATATATAATATATGTTAATTATATATTAATTATTATATAATTAATATAGTAAATATATTATGAATAAATATAAATATATTTATATTTACTTATAATATATTTACTATATTAATTATATAATAATTAATATAAAATATATTTGTATATATTTATATATATATAAATAATATAGTGAAGTTAATCTGTTTTGATGGTCTTATTCACTTTTATCCACTGATTAGATAGTTTACTTGTTGACTGAAGAAATATGCCTTTCAGGTTTTTTTAATAATTAGGTTCTTCATTTGAAAGAAAATGGCCATAGAAAATGGCCAAAGGAAAGCCATATCCTTGAATGGCTTTGGGGCTGATAAATACAAGGAGAATCTTTCAATGTATATTTTGTATCAGATATAATTGTTGATTATTTAAGTTGGGCTTTTATAGTAAACCAAGCTAGAAATATCTTGGAAGACACCAATGGCTCCAGTGATGGGGAAGAGCATGCTATTTTACAAATGTGCTGAGTGCTTACTGTGTGCCAGGCATTTTATATGCATTAGCTCAACAGTGGTGCTGAGTTAGATCAGTGCCGTCCAATAGAAATTTGTGAGTCATACGCGATGTTTTAAATTTTCTGGTAGGCACATTTAAAAAAAGTGAAATAGGTCAAATTGATTTTAGTAATATAGTTTACTTAATATAGTCATAATGTTGTCATTTCAATCTGTAATCAAAAAATTACTGAGTTATTTCCTTCTTTTTTTTTTTCCTGTGAAATTCTTTTTTTTTTTTTAAGATTTTATTTATTTATTTGACAGACAGAGATCACAGGTAGGCAGAGAGGCAGGCAGAGAGAGAAAGGGGGAAGCAGGCTCCCCACTGAGCAGAGAGCCTGATGCGAGGCTTGATCCCAGGACCCTGAGATCATGACCTGAGCTGAAGGCAGAGGCTTAGCCCACTGAGCCCCCTGTGAAATTCTTGAAATCAGGTGTGTAGTTTATATTTCTAGCACATTTCAGTTCGGATGCTAAATTTTTGTCAGAAATCCTTGATCTGCCTTTGGCAGTTGAAAAAAAATAGATCCCTGTGCCCAAGGTGTTCCAAACATACTTAAAGGCACTTTAATTTTTAAATTTACATATTATTCAGTAAAATTAAGTAAAATTAAAAGTTTACTTCCTCAGTCACACTAGCTTCATTTCGAGTGCTAAGTAGCTACGTGGGTCTGGTGGCCACCACATTGGACAGCACAGAGTTAGAAGGTGACTCTAGATACTCTGACATTGAGGAAAATGAGATTCAGGTAGATAAAGCACCTCATCTAAGGTTACAGAGCATACTGAATGGCATGAGATGAACATTCAAGAAGTAAAGTTGAATGAACAGTTGTGATATTAAGAGATTGATTTCACTGGATCCGATTAAAAATATTACCAGTGGGGGCACCTGGGAGGCTCAGTGGGTTAAAGCCTCTGCCTTCAGCTCAGGTCATGTTCCCAGGGTCCTGGGATCCAGCCCCACATTGGGCTCTCTGCTCAGCAGGGAGCCTGCCTCCTCCTCTCTCTCTGCCTGCCTCTCTGCCTACTTGTGATCTCTGTCTGTCAAATAAATAAATAAAATCTTTAAAAAAATATTACCAGTGGTTATATATATAGAATGAATGAATCTAAAGTATTTGAAGGAGGGACTTGTCAAGACATGAAAATACACTGAGTAGGACCTATATGTGTTTTATTTCTTGCCCATTCCTTTCTAAAAATAATTATCTGTGGGGGTACCTGGGTGGCTCACTGGGTTGAGCATCTGACTTAAGGTGGGTCACAATCTTGGGGTCCTGGGCCTCAGCCCAGGTTGGGCTTCTTGCTTGGTGGAAAGTCTGCTTCCCATCACACTGTACTCTTCTTATGCTTCTTCCCCTGCTTGACCTCTTTCTATCTCAAATAAATAAAATATTTTAAGAAAAATTATCTATGGGGACGCCTGGGTGGCTCAGTTGGTTGGACGACTGCCTTCGGCTCAGGTCATGATCCTGGAGTCCCGGGATCGAGTCCCGCATCGGACTCCCAGCTCCATGGGGAGTCTGCTTCTCTCTCTGACCTTCTCCTCGTTCATGCTCTCTCTCACTGTCTCTCTCTCAAGTAAATAAATAAAATCTTTAAAAAAAAAAAAAAAAAAAAAAAAAAAAAAAAAGAAAAATTATCTATGGGCAATGAAGAATCATTGACTTTTTTTTTTTTTTTTTTTTTTTGTATTTTAGAAAGCTCTTGTGACTGCAGTTTGGAGGGTAGATTTGAAGAGGATAAAACCAAAAGAATCTATTCAAGTGTATATAAAAACCTCATGAGGCATTGTAATATTGGGCAGAAAAATTCTCACCTTCCCATGCCTGCATTGATACTTTGATGTCACCGATCAAAAGGGGCATGTGCCAGGTAGTGTAAAAGTGTGTCTGGTAGGGACCAGCTGGTGGCCACCTGTCATCCTCTTGGATGGCTTTGCTTAGCGAATGCACGTGGGCTGGATTACCACCTTCCAGATGTGCAGCCCCTGAGGTGATCAGGTCTACACGAACGACTGATGGGTTGGGTAGAATGCTGAGTTACTCATTTAAAATAAGACATATAATTGCCAGGCAGGTGGACAAAAGTGCTGGTGTTGTCACAGCTCACACAGTCTTCACCAGATCACCCTGGAAAGCCAGAGTGTAAATCCTGAGACTGCTCCGTGAATGGGGACCACCTGCGGGAAGCAGATCCTGCAGGCGGCTGACGTGTCTGTCTTTGGACCAGCGTGGGTGCTTCCTTCAGCTTTCCTCCTGTGACATCACAGTGCCCCTTCTTGCAGCCCAACCACTCTACCTCTGATTAACATAACCTTTAGAAAGTACGTTTATATTAAGTTATTGCTGAGTCTTGATCTTTAGGTAATTGTACATGTCTGTTTTCGTCCATTGTTTATTACTTTTTTTTTTTAAAGATTTATTTATTTGTTTGACAGAGAGAGAGTGAGAGAGGGAATACAAGTAGGGGGGTGGGGAGGGAAAATCAGACTTCTTGCCGAGCAGAGAGCCTGATGTGGGGCTCAATCCCAGGACCCCGGGATCATGACTTGAGCCGGAGGCAGACGCTGAACTGGCTGAGCCACCCAGGTGGCCCTGTCGATTGTTTATTACTTTTATCAGTACATATTTGGAGATTAGAAAGTATTTTGTTTATATGCGCTCGGTCAGATTGGTTTTATTATATTTTTCTCACTTCAGCAGCATGAAAACCAAAGGTTGTCTACTGGTTATTTATAGCAAAGGTAAATCGTACATCTCATATTCTTGTGCTTGGTTAGAATTTTTAAGAAAGGGGGAACTGCCTAGCTGTCTCAGTTGATAGAATGTGTGACTCTTGATCTCGGGGTTGTAAGTTTGAGCCCCACATTGGGTGTAGAGATTACTTTAAAAAAAAAAAATCTTAAAAAAAAATCTTGAGGATCATACTTGCTTAGGAACTATTGGAAGATGACATTTGAGGGTATATCAAACTCAGTGTAAGGGGTGATAATTAGGAAACATTCATTTTTCAAACAAGAAAGAATGCATCAGAAAATTCAGTGTTTTGGACTGCAGTGATTATTTTTTGCTTTAAAATATTTATTCTCCCTTCTACCCACCCCAGTGCCCAAATTTCAGAATGTCTATTCTTTTATTTTTTATTTTAAGATTTCATTTATTTATTTGCCAGAGAGGGAGAGGGAGAGAAAGAGAGAGAGAGAGGGAAAACACAAGCAGGGGGCATGGCAGGCAGAGGAAGGAGCAGGCTCCCCGCTCTGAGCAAGGAGCCTGATACCGGACTCCATCCCAGGATCCCAGGGTCATGACCTGAGCTGAAGGCAGACACTTAACTAACTAAGACACCCAGGTGTCCCAAGAATGTCTGTTCTTTTTCTAAATTCTCTGTAAATGGAAAATTTGGCCTTTGTCATGTCACTTAAGTAATTAGCTTGTTCATTTACGTATGCATTTATTCAACATGAACAAACATGAAGTTACTCTTTTCTGTACGGGAATACAGAGATGAATGAGCCATAATCCCTACCCTTCAGAGAGCTAAATAGGGTGACATTACAGATGCCGTAATATGTGTATGTCTGGGACTGGCGTGGTGAAGGCATTTTCGGGAAGAGGAGATCGTGCCTGAGCTGAGACTGATGCGCACTGGCGCTTACCAGGTAGCCCCGACTCCCTAGGGAAAAGGAAGGGCTCGAGGAAGGCTCCAGACAAGCAGTGTGGTCAGTTCAGAGTGGGGTTAGCACCACAAGCGAGGCACGAGTGCAGCCTCACAGGGAGGTGAGGGTCTTTACATGTTGCCAAGGTGTTAAAACTCTATGCTTTGAGGCAGAGGGGTCCCCCAGTAACTCAGATGCCTGGTTGAAATTCTGAGCTGATCTGCCCTGATTTCTTCATTCATGTGGCATGTGAAAACCAGAGTTAAAAAATGGTGGGTTGTGATAAAGATGTGACCCTCATCTTTTCCCTTAAATACTTTTGAGCAGCTCTCTTGCTTGGAACCCACTCATCTGCTAAGCTTCAGTGATGCTCAGTGGACAGCGCGACTGCACGTTCAGCTGGTGCTTTTCAGTCTCTGTGACTGGCTCACTGGGCAGCCTGAATGCATGTAACCACTGGGTGAATGTCTGTGAGCCTTGGTGTCTGTAGTGCGAGATGTAGATGATTATACTTCTATCCACTTGCCTCTTGGGACTTCTCCTTAATATTTATAGCTGCAAAAGACTTCGCAGTCATTTTTATTAATAGTTGCCAGATGTGTCGTAAGGATTAATGAACTTATGATCTGAAATGTTTTGAGCTCCTGGAATAGGAGGCAACTGCCTGCACCAGGGATGTGTAAAAGAGCATTAAAATGCAAACAATACACATTTGGAAATTTGAGCTCTTAGGTGTGAAGGACAAATGGCACACTTGAGATTTCAGTACACTTTGTAGGTATTTTTGGTATCCTTAATGAAGCTCCTGAATTCATCACAGGCCATTGCCCAACATACAAGGCTGGGTCCCCGCACCCTTGCACACGGGCCCACACACAGGCGCACACGTGCATGGACATGGGTTCTGCTAACACCACCATGACCCTTCTCCCTGTCATCCACCCTTCCTGGGCATCATCTTTGACTGTTTCTACAGCCTCCCCAGCCAGTTGTTTCCAGGTGTTCTGTAGTCTACCTCATAGCTCTAACTTTTCACTTCCTTTTCCTCTTTCCATCCAGGTTCAGGCTCTCAGTAGCTCTCCAGCAAACCCATGATGCAACTTCTTCATTGATCTCTCCAAGTTTTGTATCTACCCTATTTAAGGGTTAATCTTCTCCAAGCATAGCTCTTAGCACCAGTCATTCATTTACCTTTCATAGCTGGACTGCGGGTGAAAATCAACCATAAGCTCACAAGACCTCCTGCACGTGGCCCTAACCTGCTTCCCTCTGCCCCGTGCAGGTCACTCTAGATCATTCTCTCTTCCCCGAGATGTCCTGGCAGATTGAGTAGCTTTTCTGGGGGCAGAGGTGGCTGTAGAGGGAACACATCAGGCACAAAGAGCACCATGCCTTTGCCTTGTCGTTCTTCATGTTGGAAGTATCCCTCTGCCCTGGGAAAGGCTGCTCAGTCTTCAAGGCCTGTCTCAAAGTCAGATCACCCCCGGGAGGATATTCTAGGCCTGTTTCATTTATCATCCCTTCCTCTGAATCTTCTTTGCGTTTGAAGCTTTCATTCTAGTATCTTTCGTTTTCCTTGATGTTTTGGTTATTTGCATACATGTCCTTGCTGGTCTGCTGAGAGCAAAGCCTGTGACATTGTAATCCTTGCGTTCTTCCCAGCACCTGTTGCAATGCCTTGTACGCTGGGAGACCTAAGTCTTTGTTGAACTGAATTTGTACAGTGAATCAGAGTCCCGGTTATTTCCTTCATGTAGGACAGCGTTATGGAAAAATTTGAAATACATCAAAGTAGAGAGACGATGACAGTGAATCCCTGTGTGCTTATCACCTAGTTTCAGTAAAAATCAATACAGAACTGGTCTTGTATGCCAGTACCCTGCCCCCTTTAGCCTGCACCTTTCAGAGTCCTTGGTTGGAGAAGAATCCACCTGAGGCTCACTTGGCCAGAGCTGGCCTTTGGCAGCTGCCACCACCTGTTCCCACGGAGGGAGCCGCCCAGAGCTTCTAGCATGGGAGCCAGAGAAGGAGGTGTGCTGTGAGTACCTGACTTTGCTCAGGACCCATTCAGACCCAGTCCCCTTTTCTTTGCGACACTGGGTTTAGCCATTTCAGGTTTATCATCAGTCAGTGTCCTGATTCTCCCTTCCTCTGAGTGGTGGGCTCGGGGTGGGCCATTGAGAGCGACTGGTGGTGCAGGGAAACCTGTGAGGGAGACCTGAGGTCTTAGTGTGATGGCCCAGAACCATGATGTGGGGCTCTGGGAGCCTGGAAGCCCATGGATTCACTGATGCCACAGTGTCACAAGCCTATCCCTTCACTCATGGCAGCAGATATTTTTTTTTAAGCACTGACTGGAGTTTTCTAATTCTCCTGAGTCCTGGGGGAAAGTGTTAGGTTATGTTTCCATGCTCTGTTCAGGAGGGCAAGAGTCCTCTCATCTTAGAAGAGGCTCCTTTTTAGGTGGTTACATTCCACTCTTGGTGGGATTTTATGTGTTTATGCTTTAAAGTGGAATGTTTCACCCCAATCTGGTCTGTTTTAGAGACGATCTAACTCAAGAATGTAAGTATTTTGGAGTTTGAGCTTAAGAGACTTTTTTTCTGCCTTTACGGAGGAGTATGCTGTGAACACCTTTCCATTTGTGGGGGACTTTAGATACTGTGGGAGAAAGTAAATACAAAAAGAAAGATGATGAGAGACTGGATTCTGAGAAACAAGCTAAGGGTTTTGGAGGGGAAGGGTGTGGGGGGATGGGTGAGCATGCTGGTGGGTATTAAGGAGGGCACGTATTGCATGGAGCACTGGGTGTGGTGCATAAACAATGAATCTTAGAACATGAAAAAATAAAATTAAGATGTCAAAATAAAATCATATATTAAAAAAAAAAAAAAAAAGACAGCAGCCCCTGTATTCAAGGACTGTAAGGTAAAGTGAGATACTTGCTTGAAAATAACTCTGTCACTTGTCTACCGAGCTGCCAGTAGAGTGGAGGAATGGAGATTCCCACAGGTGGTGTGAGAGAGGGGAGAAGCGATGTGTTATGCGAGTTGAGGGGACCTACTTACTGCTCCAGGCATCCCGGGAGAGGCTGGAAGGCCTGTGGTTCAGGCCCTCATCTCATCCAGTGGCCTTGCCCCAGCCCCCCAAGTGTCCTCCCTCATCCTCTTCCGTTGGCCTCTCACATTGTCTTCCTTAAACCTGCCATTGATCGTGGCTGTCCCTGGCCCTAAGCCCCCAGTGACTCCCCAGTGTTTGCAGGGTAAAAAGTAACATTCCTTTAGTTTATCCCTAGGTCTTCCCATCTGTTTACCCATATCTCCTACCATGTCCTACTTAATCGCCTGGCCTCTGTGTCTTTTCTCAAATCCCACTGCCGCTCCCTAATTCAGCAGAGTTAATCGCTTCTTGCTGTTTTCTCCCAAAGACAGTTGCAAGGTGTAACTGGTTATAGTGGTGCCCTTTGCCAAAACGCAGTTATTTGGTGCTGTGAACTCAGGCTAACCTTCTAAGTGCACAGTCCTATTCCACGTAGGCTTTTGTCCCTTCATTAAGAGTTTGGGCTGCTCAGTAGGAAGCCGGACTTCGGCTGTCCAGCCTTGGTGCCTGCAGACAGTCTAAAGCATCCTGATGGCGTAGAAGCCATCGTGGGAACTGGGAGGCCCTGAAGTACCTAGGGTCAGAAGAAAGGAAAGGGAAAGACAAGAAATCTGCCTCTCTACACAATTTAGATTAGGTAAGAGATGAGCGGTCAGCTACTTTTCCTTTTGGATCCAACAAGAGAAAAGACACTCCTACTGCATGGAAATGAACCACGACAGCAAATTTTGCTGCCTCCTGTGAGGCTGTGCTGGCAGAATCCTCTGGGAGCTGGGCATTCTGAGGCAAGGTCCAGACTCTGGTCCTGGAACAGGGAGACCAGAGAAGGGGCCAGAGGCTGGTTGATGGAATAAAGGCAGAAGTGGTAGATTTGTAGTTTCTTCAAGAAAATCCTGTCAGTTTCTGTATCCCAACGCCATTGTAAACCCAGCAGCTGCTAAAAGAATGTCTGATTTCTTCTCTTTTGCACTTACCAGCTTCTTCTTCTGACCTCTCTCTTTCTTAACCTGGTGCTCTTTTTTTTTTTTTTTTTTTTCTTTTTAACATTCCTTGAACTGCTTGTCCATAAGTAATGATGTCCTTTCTTGTGCTATTGCTCACACAGCCATTAATTCAGGCTCTTATCCCCTCTCATCTGTTCGGTTGCTGGAGTCTCATCAGTGATCTGCCTACCTTAGCCTTGAAGTATTTCTCCAGTCCCTTTGCCTTCTACTACCAGATCCATCTTCTCAAGCTCCTGCTTTCTTCACTCAGGCATCTCTGGTGGTCCTCATCCTTACCTGATTGGGATACCAAATCCTCCCTCCATATATCTGTCCTTCTCTGTGCTATGCCCCAGAGGTGGGCTCTAGCCAGACGGGCTTCCTCACTCCTCACTTCCTGTGACAACACTCTCCGGTCCTGCTAGGGCACCAGTTCTCCCTGCCCGTCAAGGCTTGGTTTGTGTTCTGCCTCCTGCCTGAAGCCTTGGTCCTGATCTTTCCTGTTCCAACCCTTTGTCTCTAGCCTCCAGTAACATTTGTGTGTGCAGAACAGCCCTTGATGAACATGTGCGGTATGTGAGAAGAGAGAGAGCCTGTGAGTGTGTAAACATGCCCTGTATGTTACTGTTCCGGCACATTTCTGGTGTTGCCAGCTGCTTGCTGTGTCCTTACTGCTTACATTTCCCTGTGTAGTGCAGCGCCACTAGCCCTTGGCATGCCTACTTGGCAGTGACTTACCAGAATTCCCAAAAGTTGTGAAAGTTTATTTCAACTAGGTCCTCCTGACCGGCTTTCCAGTCTGTTCAGTGAAAACCTCTAGTTATCTCTGTTCTGCTTCTCTCAATCCCTCACGCCTGCCTGTTCACTTGTTTCCTCAGCCCGTGCCCCGAATCATGGTGCAGTGTGCCTTGGCGGACACTGGGACCACCGGAGCTCTGGAGGTGAGTCAGACGGGTGGGGGGGGGTGGGCCGGGGACAGAGGGACACCTTCACTGGTGGCAGCCCCACGTGTAGGGGGGTGGCCCCGATGCTGTAACTGTTGAGTCCACACCCGTGGGTTTCTCATTTTAACGTTCCTGTTTTGATAATTAGCTGTAATATAGGTCACTGTCTTCTCCCTCTCTATTTTCCTTGTTCCACTTTTCTATTTTCAACTTGTTAATCATATGATTGCTAAACTTTTAGGTGCTTGACTGCTAATGTAGTCTGTTGCTTTAATAGCCCACTGCTAGGCAAAGGCGATTTCTATAAACAGAACAATCTCCTTATTCCAAGTGTTTGCTTAATTCTCAGTTTTACATTTCATTCTGATTCATGATATCAGCGTGAAAAGACTAATGCTAAGCTGGGGAGAAAATAGTCTCTTATGATCTCCCACAGATGAACAGCACTTCTCATCTTATGAATAGCAAATCTATTTTCTCCCACTGTGTGTTCATTCTCTTAGGAAATGCTGTATCTTCATCGGAAAATTTTATTTATTAAAACAACAGGAAAAAGGGCAAATAATTTGGAAGGGAATTCAGCCCTCCACGGATTCAGTCCTTTCTGAAGGGCCCTTTCTAATTCAGGACACTTTGGTGTTCACGTGCTCCCCCCCCCCCCCCCCCCCCGCCCCAATCCCCTGCGAGTGGTGTTCATTATTTTGCTGAGGCAGGCCTGCGGCCCCAAGGCCAGTGGGACAGAGGGAGACAGAATCTTTCTGGTGAGGGCTCCAGATCTCCCACAGCCTCTGCAGCTCACGCCACTCTGCTGTTCGTCCTGGTGATTTTTGCAAGGTTAGGCTTTCCCAGCAGTCTCTCGAAGTGTTAGTGGTAAAAGAATAACCTAAGGATGGGAGTAGGTTTCCACTCACCTATCAACTCCAGTCAAGTGGGAGCGGCTTCCTGCAGTGCTTTCACGGAAGGAATCAGGCTGCGCTTGGGCTCAGCAGGAAAGAGCCGTGCAATCAGGGCTCGCCTTCTGCCACTGTGGGTCTCTGTTGTCGCTGCAGATCTGACCTCTGATACCTGGTTGTCTCTTACTGGAGGCTTTGGATAAATCCTTGAACCTTGCTGGGCCATGTTATAAAATGCATATGGTCAGACTTCTGGCCTACATCAAGGGATTCATGTGGAAGCAAATGGGATAATGACCAGGGAAATCTAAGGCACTGTCACTGGACTGTTACCTCCTCAGGACGGGGTATAGCTGGCCCTTAGACAACTGTCTGTGTGGCAGTGATGAGGTATTACCCACCAGGAGAAAATGGAGCACCCACGAGTCCAGAACCAAAGTTCCTGTTCAGATTCCAGGCTCTTGTAATTTTGTTTGTGTATTCTTCCCTGCCTGGTCAGTGATATTGAAAATAAAATAGAAAAGAATAAATAAAACACATACAAGTTGCAAAAGAAAAATGATTGAAGGATTGCCTAATCTTTTAGAGTATTTATGCTGGTGACAGTTATTGATCTATTGGATTTAGTAAATTTTGCAGCCTAGAGATCCATCACAAAAATGGGCTGTTAATCTCAAGAGGTGCCGTTAATTTCGTACCCTGAAAGTGTGCCTTGTGGGGAAAGGAGGGCCTCTGGAGACAGGAATATAAATGACAGTTCACGTGAAAATGCATGATTTATCAAACTGCTGAGTTAAGCCAAGTAACTGTAAGAGACTTATAGATCTCAGCTGTTTCCCAGTTCAAATAAATCCTGTATTTCAAATGGAAAATGGCCATTCCTGTAATATAAATAATCTTTCCGTAAATATTGGAAAACATATTTCTTTTTCTGAACAGCACCCTTCTCCAGTGCTCCAACCGCATTCCCCATTCCTGCTTTCTCCCTTGCCCCTGTCATTGTGAATCGGGAATAGAAAGGGAATCTGCTCCCTTGTTCAGATGGCTCCAGTTACCAACAAGGGAACACCTTAGCAGCACCTCAGAGACAGTAGAATGTGGACGAGCCGAGGCTGTTGTCATTCCCCAGGCGATAGGGCCCTGTGTGCACCTCTGCCAGTGTGACTCAGACAGGTGATCCCAGAGGGGGAGGCCAGCCTCTGCGGCTTTGACCGCGCTCACCCCCTCTTCACAATGGGGGATGTGGCTGCTCAGCTTGTGTCTCCCTGGATCAGGGGGCCCCCAACCCGTGACATGGGACTGGCCTGCCCGTCTCCTCTTCCACCAGACTCCCTGCTGGGAGCCGCAGGTCAGCCACCAGGCCTGAGTGTTATTCCTGGCTGTGCTGGTGAAGCTATGCTAAGTCCCTTTTTCCTCCCCCAAGCAGATCCTTGTTCTAGCTCTGCAGGAGAAAGGCGTGAAGTCCATGGGGGCAGGGGATCTGTTTCTGTGGGAACAGGGTTCTGAGCCTGAGTGCAGCCAGGCCAGGGGTGCTGGTGGGTAAGGAGGGACTGGAGATTTAGTGTGTACCTCCTGGTTGCTGCATCTGTGGTGAGGGCCTTTTCCTGCCTTGTCAGGCCTCACAGACCCTCGTATGCCTTCTTGCCTACCACCAAGTGAGCACTGTCCCACACCAGCCGAGGGACGGCGCCAGCGTCCACAGGTTAAGGCCTCAGGCCCACCAGACTCCCCCCACTTTGGATGCCAGTTGTACGCCCCAGTTGTGACCTGTACTTCTGAACAACCGGCTGTAGATAAGATTTTTCCATGAGCTCCATCTAAGTTGGATTGATTTGTTAGAATGCTTCACAGAACTCAGGAGAACCATTTTACTCACTAGATCACCAGTTTACTCCAAGGGGTAGGACTCAGGACAGCCAGATGAAAGAGAGGCATGGTGCAAGGTGTGGGGAAACCCCGTGGACGTTCAGCCTCCCTGGGTGCCCCGCTCTCCCCACAGGTCTATGTGTTCATCAGCCTGGCAGCTCCCAGAAGCCTGTCCTTCTGGATTGTTCTGGAGGCCTTATCACACAGGCACGATTGAGTACATCTTTGGCCAATTATGATTAAGTCCCCTGCAGCCCCTCTCTGCGTCTTGAGGCCGTGAGGCTAAGCTCTCATCACAAGGGTGGTTCCCCTGGCAACTGGCCTGCCATCCTGAGGTGCACTCCCAGAGTGCCCGCTTTACGGTGAACTCAGGTGTGGTTGCAGGGGGGTGGTTAGGAATATCAAGACACCTTTCTTGCTGCTAACATTGAGGAAACCCAAGGGTTTCAGGAGCTCTGTGCCAGAAACAGGATGAAGGATATGTGTTTCTTAGGGTGAGTGGCGCTATTACAGACCGTGGTTAGACTCCTGAGTGTGTTCAGAAGGCGGGGAGGGGGAAGGGGCAGGCCGCTGGCCGCCTGCTGAGCTCTGGGTGCCGTGGGAAATGCAGCAGCCGCCTGGGCCATGGTGGGCTCTCTGCGTTGAGTGCAGGGCAAGAGCCCGGACCAAGCAGGGGCACCGGTAGGGCCCCAGGGCTGCCCCAGTGCACGGCCACAGCCTTCTGCCCTCCAGGCCGCCGTGTTTCCGCTGGCAGAATCTGTCACAGTTCTTTTGGAAATGAGCCGCAAACTTGGCATTTTAACCAGTTATCCTTGCACCCTCCCCTGCTCCAGGCTCCCAGTGTGGCCCCCGCGGTGACCGTGCCCCTGGCCCCCGTGAAGCTCCACGACAGACCGACTAAAGCACCCACACCGCAGGCTCCGGAGGTGCAAGAGGGGCCGCCCAGTCCCCTGAGCGAGGCCTCCAGCGGCTACTTTTCCCACAGCGTGTCCTCCGCCACGCTGTCCGATGCGTTCACCCTTGGCCTGGACGGCGCAGCCGCCGCGAGTGGGCAGACCCCCGGCTCGCCCCCACTCACCCTCTTCCAGGCCACCCCTGAGACGGAGCTCCCGCTTCCACCCGTGGCTCCCGCGGCTGACAGTGACCTTCCTGCCCGCCCGCTCAGCCGGAGCTGCCTTCTGTCGCCGGTCCCGGCAAAGCAGGATGCGTGGAGTGACAGCAATGGCTCCTGCGACACAAAGGAGCCGGTGTTCTCGGAGAAGGAAGAGGCGGGCGCACCCCCGACGCCTCTCCCCACTTGCACCCCCCAGAAGGAATCATGCAGCCGGCAGAGCGGGGGCGAGGTTTCCCCGGCCACCGAGCGGCTGGGAAGGCCCGAGGACCGCGAGAAGCCGGCCTCCGGCTCAGAGCTGGACATCTCCAAACCACAGGAGCCTCCCGACCTCCTGTCTCTGTCCCCTGCTCCCGCGTCCCCGTTCAGAATCCAGAAGGTGCGGACCTCCGAGCTGAAGTCCTTCACACGCATGCTGGGCGGAGACCCCAGCTGCTCCTCGGCCGCGGAGGAGGACCTGCTGGCCTCGGGGGCGCTGGGCGACGGTGGGGCACGGGCACCAGCCCTGGGAAAGCTGGAAGTTTCCTCCGATTCCGAAGAAGCCAGTGAAGTCCCAGAATGGCTCAAAGAGGGAGAATATGTCACTGTGGGCACCAACAAAATGGGCATCGTGAGATACATTGGCCCCACCGACTTTCAGGAGGGGACGTGGGTCGGAGTGGAGCTGGACTTACCTTCAGGTGAGTGGTGCTGCTTGGGCCTCTGGTTCCCTGCCTGCAGTGACTCAGCTAAGGGTGGGGTGGCAGAGGAGTGCTGGCCCTCGCCCAGCACTGCCCGGAACCTACTCTGGGCACCTAGGCTATTATTTGACCTCCCTGAGCCTCCAGGTCACTACTTTTCAAATCAGGAATAAGAGTTTCCTAAGCGTTCTCTTTGCTTAACCTCCAGACATTTTTCAGAAACTTAAGACATTAATTGAAAGCTACTTTTAATTTGGTAATGAATCTAAGCACTTTTTTTTTTAAGTCACAGAGGCATCTGCTCTTGAACTGTGACAGTCTGACAGTAGCTCTGTGTGCTGTGTCTGCTCCGATTGCAAACATGGGTGCCTGTGGGGGTGCTGGGTGCCCGGGCTGGAGAACAGAAGGTGGGTGATCTAAGGTGCATTACAGGCTCACCCGTCTCTTCAGTCTCATTACAGAACGGGACATTCTGCCACCAACTGCATTACTGTTTTCCGAAAAACCAGGGCCACAACTTAAGGAATTACTTAGTCCTTCGGATTTATTTATTTATTTATTTATGAGAGAGAACCCGAGCAGGGGGAGGAGTAGAGGCAGAGGGAGAAGCAGACTCCTTGCTGAGCAGAGAGCCCCACATGGGGCACCATCCTGGGACCCTGAGATTATGGCTTGAGCAGAAGTCAGTCAGCTGAGGCACCCAGGCGTCCCCAGATGGTTGGTTTTTCTTTTTTAACAGCTTTGTTGTGATACCACGTCACATACTGTAAAGTCTATCTGTTAAAAGGGTACAGTTTAATGGTTCTGATATATTTACACAGTTGCACAGTCATTACTACAGTCTAATTTTAGAAGAGATTCATCAATCCCCCCCACAAAGCCACATTTCCATTTGTAAAGTAACCTCCTCTCTAAACTCCAGGTAACCAATAGTCTATTTTTACCTCTCTAAATGTGTATGAAGTGTCCCAGTCTAGACTTCCACATAAAGGGGATCAGGCAGAAGGTGGACTTTTGGGACTGACTTCTTTCACTTAGCATGATTTTCCAAGGTAGATCCGGTTACATCTTCTGTCAGTGTTTCATTCCTTTTTATGGCCAAACACTAGTCCGTTGTGCCCACCTTGTGTTCATCCGTTTGTCACTGGCTGGACATGTAGGTGGTTTCCACTTCTTGGCGATTGTGAATAATGCTGTAAGTTGTAAGTGGTTCCAGAAGAGGCATGTAGCTGGAATAGTTTTTAAAGGAGAGTCTGCTACTATGTGCAGAGGAATTGGGAGAGAAGTTTGTATCTGCAGTTGACTCAAGAATTACAGAGGGAGGGGCACCTGGGTGGCTCAGTGGGTTAAAGCCTCTGCCTTTGGCTCAGGTCATGATCCCAGGGTCCTGGGATCGAGCCCCACATCAGGCTCTCAGTTCAGCAGGGAGCCTGCTTCCTCATCTCTCTCTGCCTGCCTCTCTGCCTACTTGTGATCTCTGTCAAATAAATAAAATCTTTAAAAAAAAAAAGAAGTACAGAGGGATTAACAAATAGATGAGTTCATCCAACAGTTCATATTAAGCACCTGCCATGTTGCAGACACTGTCTTGGATCCCAAGGATACCTTGGGGAGCAAAATAGAGTCTGTGGTTTCACTGGACTTTCATTTTAAGAGGGAGAGAATTGCCAAGTAGACAAATAAATAATTAAAATTTGATAGTAATAAGTATCATAAAGAAAATGAAATGGGTTGAGTGGGCAGGATGGTGGGGAGCCCGGAAGCAGGGACCCAGTGCTGGGGGTTGGTGTGTGCGCCCTGGGAGCTGTGTGATAGCAGTGGCCCAACCTGAGAGGTGCACTGAGGGGACCTTTGTTGATAGACAGCAGAGGTGGGGGGGGAGGGCAGGTCAGATGTGCAGAGAGTGAGCATAGAAAATTCATGACTGTTTTTGCTGCAGAGATCGGGTTCCCCACCAACCCATCCCCATGGCACGCTGGCATTTAGGGGTCACGAGGGCCCCTGTCCCTCTGCTCTCTTGAGCGCTGGGTTCTCATTCTTCACCTTAATGCATTTCTTTTGCTTTTACAAAGGAAACTTCCTCACACCATCTCAATAACATCAAGTGTGACATCTAACTAGCTACAGTGGTGTAATTTGCCAGTTTCCATCTGATAAATTCAGGAAAAGTAATCGTTCTACCCACAACTCCATCCTAGGTTTACTTGTGAACCAGCCAGGTTGAAGAAGGTCCATGCCCCAGAGTGGGGTGGGATTGGTGACTTGCTTGCACTGGGGCATTGAAATGGCAGGACCTGAGGCTACCTGTCCTTGGGGACCACCATGTGCTGCCCCGAGACAGTCACCCCGGCCCCCTTTGCTAAACAGTGAGTGCCTGTGCCCCCCGGGGAGCTGTCAGGCACACAGGGACAGGGAGCTAGGGTCCTGGGAAGTCACCTCCGTGTGCTCTTCTGTCTTCCCCTCAGGTAAGAATGACGGCTCCATCGGCGGGAAGCAGTACTTCAAGTGCAACCCGGGCTACGGGCTGCTGGTGAGGCCGGGCCGGGTGCGCAGAGCAGCAGGCACGGGCCGGCGGCGCAGCGCGGGGCTCCGGCTGCAGGGTGCCCCCGAACCCCGCAGGAGCAGCACTCTCACTGGCTCCGCCACCAACCTGGCCTCTCTGACGGCGGCTCTGGCCAAGGCAGAGGGCGCTATGGTGCTGAGGGCCGACAGGAGCCAGAAGAACCCCGAGAACCGAAAATCCTGGGCCAGCTAAACCAGTGCTGGGTGCCACCCACCACCCCCAACCCTGGGTTGCCTCTTCCTGGGCTGCCAGTCTGCTTCCTTCTGCTTCCCAGGCAGAGGCTGACGGGGCGGGGGGTGCCTTTTCGGAGCCTTGCCAGTGACAGCCCTGGGGTGGAGTTGGGACCTGAGTGGGCAGGGACACCTCAAACCCCCTTCCGTGGGGAGCATGGCGAGGTGTCCTTTCTGCACCACGCAGGGCTGCTGACCTCTCCCTGCTCCTCCTGGGACTCTGGAAGCTTCAGATCTTCCTCTGCCCAGAGTATGGGGAGGCATCTCAGCAACATAGAGGGGTTGATGGTTCTAGGAGCCCAGAGCAGTCCTGGATTGTGAGTGTCAGTGGGGCCCATGCCTGGGGTTTTCCCCTAGGGCTGTTGTTCTTTTTTTCTGTTCCGATGACCCCATTAACATCTTAACCATCCCAGTGCCTTTCTCTCCCTGCAGAGGTGGGGCCTCCTCCCTGTGCCTCCAGAACCAGCACCCAGCAGACCCATGCTGGTTCTGGCTTGCTCCCTAGGCTCACTGTATCCCTCTGACCCCCGGAGTCTCTACACCAAGTAACAAGCTCCCATAAGTGCCTCTCGCTGGCCTCCTGGGGCTCCTGGCACAGGGTCCTGGGTGCCCTAGCAAGGGGCTCTGGGCCTGGCCCCTCCCATCTTCCTCTCTTCTTTCCACAGGGTTTCTTAGGGCTTTCTTTGTGGGTGTGTTAGCGTCTTAATACCTGCAAAGTGTTTTCTCTTTACCATTTATTCCCTTAACAGAGTGCTTGGAATATATTTATTTATATTTATTTTTTCAAAATCCGAAATCACTCGCGAGCCACAATCGCCTGCCCAGGCAAGAGTGCCCAGGGCTTGCCTTGCACATCAGCAGCCTGTGAGGTCACTCAGAGGGTGCAGGTTCCCAGAGGGGCGAGAGGGTGATGCCCCTCCTTATGTCATGACTCATGCAGATACACAAGTGGCCTTCCTCTAAGGTAACAGTGACAACTTGGAGAATTACTTTATTGTGCTTCCACAGTAACGAAGTCAGAGGCATCACGACGTTATTTGGTGCAATTCTGGTTTCTTGGAAGGACCTTAGTTAGACTAGTTTCACTTATTGGCAGTTCTCTACCCTGACTCCCTGACCCGAGCCTGGGGGACCGTGGCCTTGAAGGGCTCCCCACATCCCTGCGGCTGGCCTTTGCTGAACCACAGACATGGCCCGGACAGCACGAGCCCTTCAACAGCATTGCCCAGCTCCTACCCTGGAGTCCTTTCCTGCCGGGCGCACTGGGGAAGGCGTCTGTGGAGGCGGGCAGAAAGCTGGAGCCTTGCAGGCCTGGGTGGTACGTGGCCCTGAGGGGGACATGCTGGCTGGGCAGCGGAGCCGCAGGGTGCTAGGGCCGATAGGGCCCTTCCATGGCAGAGCCGCTGCTTCTCCTACTTCCTGCAGCCCTAGTCCAGTGACCACCTGCCCTGGGCGTCCTCACCAGGGTCTGATGGACCCCAGCCGTCAGCAGGAGCCTGGTGGACACATGGCTGCTCAGGCCCAGAGTCTTGGGTCAGGATTCCTACACAGCACTCCTGGAAGGCCTGTTTTTAGTTCTCACGTTTAGACTCTTAAAAAACGATGCCCAGAACGGCTTTTCTGAAAGGTCTCATTCTCTAGGGATTGGAAGCCCCTCCTGAGCAGTAACTCCAGGTTCCCTGCCCCTGAGTGAGGCTGTGTGGGGCCCGCGGCCAGCTGGGGAAGCAGAGACCCATGGGCCCCCCCAGGTGTGGACTGCTGCAGGCTTGATCCCCCCAGGGAGGAGCCCGAGATTAATTAGCTCCCATTAATTACACGTGGCGGTGCCCGCCAGCCGCTGGGGCCCAGCTGTGCGCCTGGTGGAGCGCTGCCGCTCCCGCCCACACCACCACCACCACCACCTTCCCGGCCCGCGATTGGACCTCTGCCCGGGAGGGGGTGGTCCACGCTCGGCGCCTTCCCGGGACCTCTGTCTCGCCGGCCCAAAGCGCGAGCTGCACCGCCCCCCCCCCCCCGAGGATGGGGCCGGAGCTACACCCCCGGCATAGCTTCAGCTCCGCAGATGTTCGTGGTTGCAGAGCTGGAAGGGAACTTCTCAAGGGGAACAGGCTGAAACCGAGGAGAGTTAAGCGCTGCCTTCCAGCTTGTAGAAGCGCCAGCGTCCGACTCCCAGCGCGGCGCTCTCAGCTGTTCCCAGAAGCACCGGCCCCTACTCACAGCACCCTGGCTGCCCTCCCACCGCCTGGAGCCCCGGCGCTCTGAGTGCTCAGCTCCCCCGGGACCAAGCCTTCGCCGTCCGGTCCTCGCCCGCAGGGGGCCGTTGGCCCTGCAGGTCGGTGTCTCAGTTCCTCCTGTCGTGGCGGCCACGAGCGCATCGCGGCTGGTGGTGTGCTCCCCGGAGGGCCGGCCTGGGCCGCTACTGGGCGCCCCAGGTGTGAGGGGGTCCCGCCCAGGGCGGCAGCTACGCCCCCGCGTCCTGCGTGCTTTGGGTCCTGGGCTCTGCGCTTCTGCTTAACGTCCTTCCCGGCGCAGAAGTCTAACAACCGGTGTTTAGTTAGGACTCGTCTCTGTGGACACCAGCATCCGTGTGGTTCATGGACGTAGGTCCCGCCACTTGCCCCTTTCTCTGAGGGGAGCAGCTCTTGCTCCTGTAGCCTCAGGTTACCTGCCTGTGGGCCCACGTCACCCACCAGGCTCCCTGGGAAGAACAATGGAAGGTGGCTTGGCCCTTCACGATCCTCACTTACCAGGCAAAATACTTGCTGGAGCCCAACTGCCGGTAACGTGGCACCGACCACGCTCCGTGGAACCGTCTGGGGAAGGTCAGTTGGGAGGCAAGGGCTGTGGTTCTGGCTCTGTCACTAGGGTTAGTTCAGATGCAGCAGACCGTGATGGAATTCTGGGCTGGAGCAGGGTTTTAGGGGCCAGAGCTTGCAGGGACAGTGGAAGAGCCTGGACAGACTGAGTTCCGAGCAGCCCTGGCATGGGAGGACTTTCCAGACCACCTCTCTCTGCCATGCTCCCCACCTCCCCTTTGCCAGGGGCCTACTTTTTAAACACAGGGGCAAGCGTCCTCTGCCTGAGATCCCCACACCCCGCCTTCCCATTCCCTGCATCTCAGCCTCCCCCATAGCAAACCCCCCGCCCCTCCCCCCAGCATGGGCTTCGGGCCATGCTGGGCCTTGAGCACCTGACCGAGCGCTGGGCGGGCCAGCTCTGTTGCCTTCCTGGGTGGGAAGGTTGTCGTCCTCCTGGGAGGAAGGTGCTACGGCGGCTTTTTGCCAGGGGTTTCCTGCGAGTGGAGTGAGCTTTGGGATCCATCCCGCAGCATGTGAGAGAGGAGCCGGCCGTCCTGTAGGTGTTCTTGGGCTGTCACCACGGCTGGGCGGTCACCAGTGCCCGGAGAAGCGGGTCTGGCTCTTCTGCCCCAGCTGTTGCCCCGCGGGCACCCTGGCAGCCATGAGGGCTGGGCCGGATCCTTGTAGGGACAGGGTTTGCGGCCCTGAGCCGCCTCTCTTCTTGCTTCACCACCGGAACTTCCCTTCCAGGCCGACGTGTCGCTGGGTAACTCGGGGTGCACGTGTCACTCCGTTGCAGTCTGCTGTCTTCCTGGGCAGCCCAGGGTAGCCCCGCTCCTTCCCAGGGAGAGCAATGCGAGTCAGATGGAGGCCCGTCCTGCTTGGTCTGTGGCCTCCGCTCTGGCTGCTTGGTGCACAGTGACATGAAGCAGTGACATGAAGTAGACGTGGTCACTAAAGCCATAGCCCAGGCAGTCCCCACAACCCAGCATTTATTGGGCCAGAGGTGCCGTCTTTTGGGTCGTGTGATCATGGGAGAGGGAGGAAAGGGCCCCATTTCCTGTCTTCTGTTCTCCCCTTATGGGCGTTACGTTAAGTGATGTGTCAATGCTAGGATTCCGGACGTGGTTCCAGCAGGTCCCGGCTCTGGAATTGGGGGTGACAGCAAGAGGGGATGGGCTGCCTGGC
The DNA here is from genome assembly GCF_009829155.1 of Mustela erminea. Lineage (NCBI taxonomy): Eukaryota > Metazoa > Chordata > Mammalia > Carnivora > Mustelidae > Mustela > Mustela erminea. Next base: position 14,658,049 of record NC_045615.1, read on the forward strand.
CACAGGTGCAGCATGAGGACTTGTCAGAGGCCAGATAGGGGCTGCAGCGGGGACAGCTGTCCAGAATCCCAGCCAGGCCAGAGGGCGCGGGAGCAGAAGGAAGCACAGCCAGCGCGTGTAGCTGGGGCCGGCCACGAAGGGCCTCGTGTGTTTGCTGAGAGATAGGAGCTTCCGTTGAGCTGTGAATGGGACCCTTGCAGATTTGAAAGGCTTTAGGTGTTTCCATCCCCCATTACTCCCCTTCTCCTCTTGGCTTAATGTCCCTTGTATGTGAGACCCACAAGAAGTTCGAGGTTATTTATTTTCTTGGCTAAGATTAGCCCTACTTGCCGGAGGTCGCTTGAGGCCTGCGTCTTGGACAGGGAGTGCCCAAGGAGGCAGCCATCTGTCTGTCGTGCCTTACCCTGGGGACGGCGAGTGCAGCCTGTCTTCTGTGCCCAAAGACACTGGCTCGATGATCTCCACAGGTCTCTTTCTCTCAGAGAAGTCCGTCGTGCCTTCAGCCGGGCTACTGACACTAATTTTGTGGGGAGGGTCTTGGAACATCTCCATGTGCGGAGTTCTGTAAATAGGATGGGTTCACATATAATGAAGTGGTTCTGATTGGGGGACTGTATTGATTTGCTGCACATGAAATGGGAATTTAAAAAAATCCAAAGACTCTGTAATGAATTGTAAAGACTGAATGATTTGTATTATAAAATGAACTAAACCTCTGTAATTTTGTACCATATATGCCTTCCTCTCATATGACCAGCAGCCTCTAAATAAAACCCGATTTCGTGCCTATGTCTGAGGTTGGTCTTGTTGCCTTTCCTTCCGTGAACCCAGACGTGGTGGTGTTTGCGCTCATTGTAGACTGTCCCACAGGGCAAGGGGTGGCCTGGGTCCAGGGCTTTTCAAGATTGAGGCTAGAAGAGGGAGGTTCAGGGAGACAACAGGTCCCTGAGCGCATGTCTCCGGCCCCTCTGCTCTTTGTGGTTCAGACTGAAGAACCAGTGGAAACTTTGGGGTTGCCTTTGACCTCGGGTAATGGGAGCTTCTGGGCAACTGGGAGGCAGCTGGCCTGGAGGGGCTTGGGGAGGTGCTGGGACAGGCTGCTTCTCTGGAGCAGGATGTCCCAGTGCTCAGGCCAGGGCCCCACTGCCTTGATCTACAAGCTCGACCTCACATCAGACCCCCAGCTAGGGAGCCGGGGACGTGTTCCATGGCTCCACAGGCAGTTCTGGGAAGGAGGTGATAGTTGTGGACCCTGGCAGGGCTGGGCCGCATCCCCACAGGCTGCGGAACCCAGTGTTCTCTGTAGACTCCTGCTTGTCCCCATCAGGACGTGGCTCAAGTCATCACCCAGCATGGTTCACAATGGCACTTGGTCGGGGTGGTGGGTCCAGCCCCTCCGACCTGGGCAGGGGGGAGCAGGTCTCCTCTTAGATGGCCTGCGGGGACCAACTCGAGGTCCCTGAGCGCAGCCCGGCACCAGACAGGGACAAGGCCAGCCCAGGGTGCTGTTTCCCCAGGGAGCCGATTCATGGGCAGCCCTGCACCCGCCACTCGCGTGGCCCTCAGCTGATGTAAATGTCCTTGCAGATGGAGAGGCCCGATTGGTGGTGGCCACCAGTCAGGGCACATGTTTGCAGGACTTGTTTATATTCATAAGTGCCAAAGAGTTGTTCTCAGAGAAAGTACTGCCAAATTATGACAGAAATTTGGCAGCCAGGAGCTGCCCTGCTCTGAGGCAGGAGTCTGAATGTAGAACTGATCTAGCTCCTAGGATAAATCCTCATTTTTCGAGTTGCTACTTGTTTTCTTGAGATGAGGAGAGACCTTCTTGGTCTGCCTGAGGCGGTGGGCTTGTTTCAGTTGTGCAGACCCGAAAATGGGCTCCAGTGGACACGTCCCATTTAGTTCGTTCAGTCAGTCACTCGCTGAGTCACTCAGTGAACACTTGTGTCCTTGTCCTGCACCAGGTCTCATGCAGCAAGCAGTGCAGACAAGTGATCCTGATGAGACGAGCCCCACAGCCGGGTCTAGAGGGCACGGGGTTGGCAGGAGGGGCTGTAGGGGCTGAGGGGGCTCCCTCCAGTGCAGTGTGTTTGCAGGTCTCAGAGGAGAGAAGTTGGAGGGGGTATCGCTGGGCAGGCGGGTGTGAAGGAAGCAGAGAGCAGTCTGGGCCCAAATAGAGGAGCGTGAGGGGAAGATGGTTCTCGGCATTCCCGCCCCCATCTCCCGCCCACCTCCACTTGTGACTTAGGATTGCGGGGCAACTTAAAATTCAGCAGAGCCTTTTCTAATGATGTATTTATGGGAAGAAAACCATTTACTTCTTAGGCTTTCTCTGAGGAGGAGTAAAGCAAATCAACCTGAGTCTGTTGGGTAAGAGGGGGCTCGGGCACGTTGTCCTTGAGTCCCGGATAAGTCTTTAAAGAAACACAACGAAGCTTCAGCTTTCTTTGATTTCATTTTTCACTGCTAAAGGTCAAGAAGCCCCAGGAAAGATGGCTCCTTTAAGAAAACTAGGTGCTTGGGATGTGGCCTGGCGTGGGAGAGGTAAGGTGTGTGGGATTTCACCACTCAACCCAAGAAAGGAAAAGGCTGCGGTCCCAGCGGTGGAGAAGCTGCTAGGACCGCAGTGGTTCTGGGCTGGGGGAAGCTGGTGGGAAGGGAGGAGAGGGAGGGAGGCTGGGGCCTGCATGAGGGCACCACGGGGCAGGACAGCTGGGGAGAGGCACAGCCGCTCCCAGGGTGGACACACCCAAACAGAGAAGGCGGTTCCAGAGGAGGTGGATGGACTCGGGGCCTTTTGTGAGCAGGTGGCATTCCCTCTCACCAGGCAGTGTTTGACCTCTGCCAGGCATCCTTGGGTCTCCCGGCGCACCAATTGCTTTTTAAAGCAAAGGCACCGATGTCTGAAACAGAACGCGGCTGCCCCTCTCTATGTGAGTGTCGAGGCGCTTCCCAGGTGACCCTCCTTACCCAAAGAAATCCGGCCAGTCTTTGTTCAGTTATACGTTTTATTCTCTAATAGGTACAATACTAAAATAAACACAAATTAAAAAAAAGTTTTATTAAAACAAAACTGTACAAAAAAGCAGTATACTACATTTTAATTACAGAACAGTCTACTGTCCAAAAGGCACTAATCCAGAATAGGAGATACAATGATACAGGACTCATTTGAACTATTTTTAATCAATACAATAGAGCACTTGTTTCTTTGACCATTTACATCTAGAAACAAGGGCTTTTTGCTACAGTCATTACACATTGTTATAAATATGAGTCCCACAGGTGAAGGTGCAGTATCGCTCTCCCTAGACAAGGTTCATGCCAAGAGGGACTGCCTTGGGGTTGAGAGGTGGGTGGGCAGCAGGGGTGGGGCCCAGGCCTGGGGTGCCCAACGCTTCCCCCGGGGGAAAGGCGACTGCCCTGGCGCAGAGCTTGTCTTCCAGCCTGGCCTCTCAGATGGTTGGTTTCTGGCCATTACTGGCAACCACTTTACCCCCCTCTTGTGTGTTAGCACCGGGAAAGTGGGTTCCGAGATGCTCCAGGGAACTGGGGCTGGAGGTCTGGGTGATGAAGCGTCAGCAGCTCGGCAGAGGGGAGGCATTTTGGTAACCTGGTCTGAAAAAGGCAGCAACTACTCGGAAGAGGGACACAGAGCCCAGGGACAGCCAGCGAACTGGGCAGAGCCCCCTGCTCCTTTCTGGGCAGACTTCTGGCCCAGAACTGAGAGGTCCTGCACCTCCCCCTGAGGGACCCGGTGGAGTCTTATGTTAGAGAGATCTGACAGTCCTTTGTTTTGGAAGTTGCTTTCTAGAAGTGAGATTCAGCTTCCCAGAGGCCGTGCCCTGCCTCACTGCTGCCTCAGGACCGCAAGCAGCTCCTGGGCAGGAGAGGGCCAAGCTCTGTCCACTTCTCCATGTTTGGTGGCCTGGACAACTCTCTAAACCCCAGATTTCATTCTCTGTTGGACTCTGGACCTAAGGAAGAGAGATACTGCAGCTTTCCAAACAGTGTCATACACATAGAAGACAAAGACAGGCATCTGATGTTAACAAAAATAAGTAACAAAGAAATAGGATTAAACCAAATCTCTTCTCACAGCATCCTATACTACATCCTCCTTCTGCTTAGCAGAAAATTGTACGTACACAAAAATACAAATACACAATTTTGTAGAACAGTCTGATTTTAATATATTTATATATATTTATATTTATACGAGTGGCAGGTTAGTTCATTATATAGAGCTTTTTGCACTTTTGGCTCATATGCAACAAGGCTTATAAATTCAGCTTTAGCTTTCATTCAGGTTTTATAGCTTTTGAACAATTGTTTTCACATTTAAAGCAGCATCCAATTTGCACTAGGAGTTTGTGGTGATTACAGGAAAGATGGGGTCAGGAGGTTACCGACAGGGAAGGCAGGGCCAGGGGCAGATATACATTCCAGTGTGTGTGGCGATGTCAGAGGATTGCTATGGGACAGAGTTGACCATGATGACCCCTTGAGGTAGACTGAACACCTTACAGCAGACTCAGACACAGGTGCGACTCCCCTCAGGGACACATGGTGCACAAGATGGGGGACAGAGACCAGGAGACGCCAAAGGGAAACACAAAGACTAAGACACACGACGGCCAAGGCAGGGAAGGGGGCGCTCTGCCCCCACACCCATCTGGTAGGGACCCCACACAGCCCGTCGCAGATACTCGAGTATTTGGTGGACGCTAAAGACTTTCAGGCGGTCCCAAGGCATCTGGTCCATGGTATCTGATCAGATTACGACTGTCAAACCCACTTTCCGTTTTATAACCTGCTGTGCCAGCTCGTTACCACCCCCACCACGAACAGGCAGACAGAGCTGCACGTGGTTCCGCAACGGGGATGAGCCCCCAGCACTCGGCGGGTGCCGGAGCGTTCGGGTCCAGTTAATGGAGAAGCAAGCGGGCCTCTTCAGCCCGGCGCCGCAGCGCACGGCCGCCTCCCCGCACCCCCGCGGCACCCCCTGCACGCGCGTCTGGGGCAACTGACCAGCGCTCGGGGGCGCTGCCCACACCAGCGTCTGTGGGACGGAGCAACAGATCGCGGCCCCATCCCGGGCTGGCTGCGGCCCTCAGCAGCAGCTCCCTCTGGTCACCACCAATGCAGTGGTCTCCCACTGGGATCACTTTCATCAACCCGCCTCCCTTCTCTATTCAAATCCAAAGAATTCCTCTGGCAAATCTGCCCATACCTGTTAAATGTGAATGCCCACCGTTTGGGTTATTACATTGTCTGAACAAAAACGCTGGATTATTAATGAAAATAAAGTGCCTGGGTATGGATTTGTCCATTTTGCAAAAACTTTCTAATGCACCAGCAAATCATCTGAGCGCTGCTTAGTGCCGTGATGTGAAGAGTGCAGTCACAAAATAATCCGTCTTACACCCACCACATAATAAAGGCCCCGAATTTAGGTCAGACTTCAATTACTTTAAAAAAGAAGCAAACAAATAACTCACATTTTCAAAGATGCACCTCTGATCTTGCTTCACCCCCAGCAATGATGGCCCTTCTGAGCCCTTGTGAGCAGACGCCCTGATCCCTCAAATCTAGTGAGAGGACAGGGAGAGGCAGCCAGGGTTCCAGTGATTAATGATGGCAAATGAATCGTGGTGTTTTTAACTGTGATTATCTGACTCTTTGCTCTCTTGGATCTGGGTGCATTTTCCAGCTGAGGACAAAGACAGACTGAATTCTGCTCTGTGGCTGTGCTGCTCTCCCCTATCTTCCCCACTCAGGAGCTGTAGACCTCGAAGAGCGGGCTCCTGAACATTCTCGATGAGCCAAGACTGGAAGCCCACCAACAGAGACATCCCTAAAAAGCAGCACAGGAAAGAGTGACAAGCCAGCCTGAGGGGGCACTGATGATGTCGCCCTGCCCACCAGCTTGCCCTAGCAGTTGTTCTGCCTGCAGAACGCCGGGGACCCTGGAGAGGGGCAGCTATCTGCGCCCGTCCCTGGGGGCTAAGTGCAGGGTGGGGAAGGGGTGGGGGCAGGGCACAGGCTGACTCTCTGGCAGGTTCCAGAGGTCTGTAACTTGCTTAGGCACTTAAAAAACGTAACTAGAAATGTATCCTTGGAAGGTCCCGCATACCCAACGGTGACTATGGCCGTGAAAGGGAAGGAGGGGAGCCCAAGGGGAATCAGAGAAGGCTGTGGGCTCTTTCAGGAGAGGCAACGAGGATGTTCTCGCTATCTTCTGGCAGGGGAGCGCCCCCCCTTGCAGCCTGGGTGAGTCTGAAGAACCAGGGCCGGGCTGGCAGGGGCTCTGCTCTTTTGTTTCTGCAGACCAGGGCGAATGGATGGGGGCGAGCAGGTGTGTGGGAACTCGGGACGGCCTGCTCTAGACTCATGGCCACAGGACTGCACGGGCCTGCTTTCTATTATCTGTGTGAGGAAAACTACGAGGAAAAGAAGAGGCCCTTTCTGAAAAGAGTGTTCTGGCAAAACCAGTGAGCAGTAAAGAAAAGCCTTGCCAGAGATGCCAGAGATGCTGATGCTCGAAGGTAGAAGCTCCCTACCCCCCACCCCTGCCCCCAAGAACTTTGGTTTTGGTTTCGTGGTGCCCATTTTCAGAGATGCAGGATTAAGGGGCTCACTGACTCTAACATACAGAAATGTGGTTTTCAAGGCAAATCACTAATAATAATGCTCTTGCAAGGAGCCTGTGGCAGAGCTCTCACCTTTGTTCAATCCACTCCACTCATGTCTGCACTGCCTACCCCGCCTATGAATCTGGCATAAAAACAAAAGAGTTCAATGTAATATCACTAGAGTGGCTGCTGTTTACACTAATACAGCACTAATGTCGTTTTCTTTCCAGTTTAATAGCTTCAATGAATGATGAAGTGGAAAAACGACCCTCCTAAGTTTATGCTGGGCTCTTAGTTCCAGTAAAGCAACAAAAGGGGAGTGGTTTCTGGGCTTAAAGAAAGCCAGAAACAAGGCTGAAATTTCGGCTTGACCTGGAAGTGATGGGAAACTGGACAAGGCAACACAAATCTTGTGACTCATCTCTCCCACGTATACTGCTTGGTTAAGAGTCATGTGCTCTTTCCCAGGACGGAGTTAATGTCTCCATTCCAAAATTTCAGTGGCACCCAACTGCCACCAGAGATGCCACACCTGGATCAAAAGCTACATGGAAGGCACGCATACCTTGTTCTTCACATCGGGGTGGGGGTTCTGTTTTGTTTTTTGTTTTGCTTTTTGTTTTTTGGTGGGGAATAGATAACCCAAAAACCCCATGGGCCAGCTAATGAAACAAAGTACCTATTACTGGGGACCCCAATCCCAAGGTGTCAACTTGGTGGATCCACTCACGGGTCCACGCCAATGGGGGGCTCTCCTCCAGGGCGGACTCCACTCTCTTGGGCTTCAAGAATGTCTAGGACACGAGAGAGTGGATGAGAAGAGAGAGGGACAGCCAGTTCCTGAGAACCGCTTATTTGCAAGAGGAAAAGTGTCAGAGAAGCGACGGGGAGAGAAACATGGCATTTCAGTCCCATCCTCAGGTCAGCTTGGAGCCCATGCCCCCGACAGTAGTCACTGAGCTGCCACCTGAACTCCGAGGTGGCTCGGCCCCGTGCCAGGCTGTGGTTATGAGAAAGTTCTTATGCTGAGCCCAAATCTGTACTTGCCTCCATGCAGGGCAGACGCGAATACCAGAGTCCCAGAACTTCCTACTGGCTCAGCCCCACCACTGCCTCTCATGACCGTGATGGACATGACAGCTGACTGAGTTGGAATGGCTGAGCTAAACACTTCTGTGCAGAAGCAGGATGCCTAGAGGTAACAGGCATTATGAAGTTGCTCGAAGAGCTAAACAGAGAGAAAACAGGAAGTGTGTGAGATTTTAATATCCTCTGCCTCAACTAACTGGAACTACACCCAAGGAGTGCTAGTAAATTCGACTTCTCCACAAGACACAGATGAGATAGTTGTACTGTTTCTTCTCCACAAAAAGGCAGGACCTCACATTTGCCTTCTGGAGACAGGATGCCTGAAACAAGAGGTTTCACATTATAGCTGCAGAGCCTCCCTGAGGTCACTGTATTTCCATCACCATCACTAAACAAGGAGAAAGGCCAAGAGAAAGGGGTGCTCTCGTGTCTAGACCATCACGGTAGCATTAGTTCAGGGTCAGAGGGAATGAAGGGCAGGGAGAGATGATAGCATTGGGAGAGGGGGCTGGTGAGAATTATCCAGTGTGGTCGTTGAGGAAACAAAACAGATTAAATGCAGTGATTTCACTCAGGGCAATGCCAGGCAGACACTCTGGTCCATTCTCCAATGAACATCCTACGAAGATGAAAGAAGCAACTGGAGATTTCACTCTTCTCCATTAAGGTGGTACTGCTCAGTGTGGGGTCTGTGAATCTTCAAGAATAAACGAGACAGACCACTCAGCACAGTGCTGGGCACACGGTACATGCTCTGTTTTCTTGTAAGAGCAACTCCGGGTGTTTTCTTCCTCAAAATACGTATTTCAAGGGTAAGTCCTACCTCCGTTTTCACGGATTTTGGTGAGTTGGCTTTCTTTTTTGGTTTTGTTTTTCTTTTTAGTGGGGGCTGCTGGTGGTACTGGCATTTATGGTGGAGGGTGTTTTGAATCACTGAAGTGGCCTCTGGAAACACCTGGAGAGGGAGATGTCTTGCCAACTCCGGTTCTTTCTTAGTAGCGCCATTCCTTAAGCAGCACATCTAATACTTTGATCCCTCAAATAGTAGATTGTGTTAGGAGGTTTTAACTGCAGTGATAATTCTATTTTCTTTGAATGTAAGCAGGTAATCAGAATGTTCTGCTGGCTGTTTTAATGCAGGTCTCACAAATCACAGAATTATACTCATCTAGTCGGTTCTCAGAATTGCAAATCTTAAGACAGATTCTCAATTGTAATGGAGATAGTTATCTTTCAGCAGCTGGGAAAATAAGGGATGAGATACTCTGCTCTTTGGGGTCATAAATCCACGATCATTCCAACTGTCAGAAGACTGACAGGATGCCACAGAAAAGTCTCAAAGACAGCAAATGTGTCTTGAAGGCAGGCATGTTGGGTGGGGCTGAAAGTCCCTTTAAGATCATCTAGGAAGAGAAGCACTGAGTAAGAACTTTTAATGGCATTTTTTCCTGATTTAGCCCAACTACTATATATTTGGAGGTATTTTTGAGGGGAACACGAATAAAAGACCCCAAGGCAGTCTTTTCCCAAATTGTGTGTGTGTGTGTGTGTGTGTGTGAGAGAGAGAGAGAGAGAGAGAGAGATAGACAGACAGATAGATGTGGACAGGGGGAGAGAACAGTTATAGAGAAGCAGCCTACCTCAGCATTTTCGTCAAACTAAACTTTAGCGTTTGGTTGGGATCCCTTCTGAGCTGTGGACCAGGGAAAAGGTTTGTATGAGGCTAAGCAGCAAAATATGAACAAAAGCAAGAGCCACATTTTCTCAGTGGCTACTAACCAATGCTGGAGGGTTCAGTGGGCCAGGCTCGTGAGCACAGCCAGGAGCCACATGGGAATGAAGCACCTGGAGGGGCCACTTGGTACAATGCTGGGTGCTGGTTTTGCATAGACTGACTCTTGATATAACTGAATGAAGACTTCTGCAAGTGATGGAAAAAGAGCCAAAAGCACATTCTAGGGAAAGGCTAGATAAAGACAAAGCAGCTCCGGTCCAGTGGGAGGTCACAGCGGGGAAAAGAGCAGACATCTGGGGCAGGAGACTGTGGAAGGTGTCCAGGCCACCCAATGCTCAGTGGGTGGGACGAGGTGTATGAAGAGAAAGGAAGAGAAGTAGAAGGGAGAGAAAAAGAACACGGACTTGGAAGGGCTAGGGAGACAATCCCACCGTCTTGGCAGAATAATGGAGAAAACCCTGGCTAAGAAAATGCTGCCAGTACAAGGAAGTTGGTGGCTGCCGTGTGAGAGCTGTGTGGGGGAACACATGTATGCCCAGTAACCTCAGGACGCTGCCAATCAGTACTCCGATTACGCCACAGAACCGTTTACAGCCCATGTGTGTTCACATGTGTTTGTGTCATGCTGGCTGAACATCCTAGGATCTAATGAGGAAAATGTGTAAATTTCCATCTGATACTTTCTGATGGTGACAAAGGAAACACCAAGTAACCAGGGAAAGAATTAAAACCCTAGGGAGCCTGCTAAGCAGTGAATATCCGCAAGTTAGGCTGCACTGCACGCTAGTGGGCTAGCAAGTCAGACAGAGTCGCGGAGGCCTTGTCAGGGGCCGACTCAGTTTGGGATTCTGACTGGAGTTTCTGCCAAAGGTGAAGCAGTTTGAAACTGGACGTGAGACAAAGAGGTTTCAAATCATGTAGAAGTCAAATGGGGAGCAACAGCAAAGGCTTCCATTTTGAAGCTGAAATAACTCCAAATCCTTCTCTTTCACTAAGGAGAGGACACGAACACCATGTCATTATTTTAGTTTACTGAGTTGCTGTTCCAAATGTTCTTGGGAGCATTAGTGCTAAAAGGGAACAGGGAATGGGAGATCTGCCATTTCCAATCACATAAAGGACAGAAATCCTTTTAATTATGACCATGCCAATCTACATCTTGCTAAAACAGCTAATTACATGTCAGGAGGACACTCAGTCATTCAGAACAATTGTCATTATATTTTTATATATTCATTCTGTGCCACCCCCCTCAATTACCATGGTTACAATTTGAAAGGATTCAGGCAAACCTTCATTTGATCACAGCACACCAATGTGAATTTGAGAGTTAATTATGGATGTACAGAGCCATGTTCATTAAAAGAGAAAATGCAAATGGAGTTAGGGGAGTGGCACCCGGAGATGTCCGAACCGGGAACCAAGCTATGAGCATACGCCCTCTTCAGGCCAGCCTTAGCGACCAGTCACACTCAACAGCTGCCCCATGCCACCACACCGTGGGGCTCAGACACCCACAGGAGGGCACAGTACTGCTGTCCAACTCAATCCCCAAACTTGCCAAGTAAAAAGGACGTCAGGAAAGCAAGGCAAAGCCTCCTGCAGATGCTTCCTTGTTTGCTGTTAGGGTGCTGCGCTGGCTAAGGAGCTAACGGGCGTGGAATGTGGCGGTTAGTGGTCAGTGGTGTACAATGCGAGTCGGACTTCACGTGAATGCAATCGATTTAGTTCTACTCACTGCTTGGCCCCAGGTGTCACGTGAAGCATGGTATAAAGAAAAAAGTCCAGTGATCTGCACATTTGTTACACATGGCGTCTACTATATCCTCTAGGTCCTCGGTGACGGTAAGAACAGGATATAAGATCTTTTGGTGTGGCCAGAGTTTCCTTCTCTTCTCCACCATATCTACTTCCCTCTTAATTACAAAGGAAAACTAATGTTATAGGAAACCGGACTTCTCAGATCGTTAGCTTTCTCTTTGCTGCCGCTTCTCATCTCTGCCGAAAAAGAATAATGAAACTGATGTAGACACCTCACAGTTTATGAACTTCCAGCTTTTGAACATCCATCAGTAGGAACAAAGTTGCACTTCAGAGTGAGTCAACCACTGATGGGTCCTCTAAGACGGCAAAAGCAGGAGCTTATCATTTTTAGCTTATAAGTAAAGAGAATTAAGAACAGCTTTTCTGAACATAACCAGGTTTGTGAGAGGAGTTTTTGTAATCAGAAAGGGATCTGTAGGTCCGATGCAGTTAAAAAGCCTTTCCCACCACCCCAGTAGGGTAGTTCTCCTGAGAGTGGTAAAGAAATCTTTCCTCTTAAGTGACAGTCATCTTTTGAAAAGAGCATATAATGAAGGAGACGGTGGTGCTGGAAAAGAAAGGGCCTCTGACAATAGGCTACGGTCAGGGAAATCTTCATAGGATGACCCGGCCACTCATAGTTGCCTCCCTGGGAAAACCTCATGTTCTCATTATGGTGCAATATCTTCAAACTGGAAAACTTGGGTGAAATGAAGTAATGTAAAGTAGACAATCCGGAAATTAAGAAACAGGAAGAGGGTTTCCAGGGCATGCAGCTCAGTTAGCCAAATGCAATATGGCTGACAACTGATCCCTGAATCCTGAGTAAACATCCTTGCTATTTAGAGAGCACACAAAAAGGAATGTTTTCAATGTGTAATTCCCACCCCTGCCCCAGTGCATCCCCGCACTTCGTCCCTATCCCCCCACACAGACGCCACCAGCAGAGCTGGTCAGTGCGCCCAACTTCCGCTTGGGAAATCCTGACAAACAAATCCGGCTCAGTAAAGCTATAAATGGATTTGGCTGGTCTCAATGCAGCCCCAATGAATACAGTAGTAAAACATTACTAATAATCACAACAACAAAATGACAAAACCTATCACCACTCTGACCTAAGATTTAAATCACGGACGGAGATTAACACAGAAAACCAAAGCACAACGTGAAAGGTCAGGACTATTCAGTGTAGAGTGCTACTTAGCACAAGATCATCAATAACAAGAAAAATTATTGCCTAAGAATCTGTTGAGACTCATTGGGGAGAAAATACTCCAGTTGTTCTCTGAACAAGAAAAGACAAAAAAGCAATTTTAAAAGGCAGAGCCACAACTTAAATGGGAAGACTGCTTCTACCCAAACCCTTCTTAAGACCAAGAGAGTAAGGACTTGAAGTTCACATTTTTAGGACAGGGGTGGGAGGACTGTATATGAAGAAGGGATTATTTCCACTGTTATGGGCAGAGATAATGCAGCTGGTCAGTAGAATATGTAGCTGGTCAAAAGGATGGCCTGCAAGACAGGACGGAGTGTTTGTGTGAAGAGAGGACCACACCCACCTACTCTGCCTACTGTGGAGCATGAAATCCGAGCACAGATGTTAGCTCAAGATGAGGCCTTAGTATTGGAAACCAAGAGGCAGATGGAGGAGGAACTGTTCACAGGAGGAGACAAAGTCACTGGAGATTCCTGAAGAAATGAGTCTATTTACACCTGGTGCCTCTGTTTGGAATCCAGGAGCAAAGTTTGTGAAGACAAAGGCCAAACAGGGAGAACTGAAACAAGTGTATGAATGAGCTCTTCATGAGTTGTCCCCTTTGAGGTAAAAAATATATGGTGGATATCTGGCCCCAACAGTGGTACTGCTGGTCACCAGACTGCCTGCCATCCTAATCTACCAGGAACTGGGATACTGGATTTGCACACTTCTAATGGTGATGAGCTGCTTCCTCACTCACATCTCTTTAGGGGGTCACCTCTACTAAGCCAGAGTGAAAGGTACCTTAAAGGGGTCTTCCTATTCAGGAACTTTCTTCCTGTGAAGGAATAACAGGAGAATGGGGGCTGGGGCTGTCCCACCCAAGGACAGGGTACGGGAACTGGAGAGATGCCCTAGATAAGTGGACAGATTCCCTAGATAACTATCAACCACTTTAAAGGATTGAGACTGTGAAGAAAACTGCCCTAAGGCGTACTCAACAATTAATTACAAGCTTTGCTGAAATAAACCTGAAATAAACCAAAATGTCTATTTGGTACTGACGGCACCAGCAGGTATCAGCTAAAAGTGTACTGTACTGCCCTCCCTGGCCTTCACCTTGCGTTAGGGTCATCAACAGCAAGGCAGGAGTCTCACTAGGATGGTCCATCTTTCGAAGGTCCCTTTGTAAGGCTGTGTTGTAAGAGGAGTAGGAAGCTTACCCATGTGACTACAGTAATTCAACAAAACTGTCTTTTAAAAATAGTAACAGACAAGTTACAGGAACTGCCGACAAGGTTCCCCATCCTCCTCACCCCTTCGGTCTTCCTCATGAGGAAAGAGCAGTCCTGAAACAGTCCTCTGGGGCCCGAGGGAAGTACAGTATGGAGTAAGAGAAGAGGGACACAACAACCAAAAAGCACAGGACGCGATTTTTTTTAAGAGCCTGGCTCTTTCCCCTTCAGTAAGAGCGCAGTTTAGGGTTTCTATTTAAATATCACCAAACCTGAAAAAGCTTAAGAAAATAAATTCACTAGCCAAAGATATTACAAATCAGACAGTGGCAACTCTAAATGCCATTTAAGAACTAAGGTAGCCTGGACAAGACAGAATTCAACCTGGTGTCAAAAAACAAAACAAAACAAAACAGACCCCAAAGCAAAAACAAATCAACCATGGTAGATTTAAATCTAGGCCCCAAAGACCTACATTTTCACTCTTGGTGAAAAAGCAAAACTTATATGTAAGGCAGCGGGTCTTCAGAGCAGGCCAGCCATCTTCTTCAATTGAAAGACGAATTCTGGATGAAAGCTTCCTTCCTCCTGTTCCTACTGAACCCAGGATAAGGCTATCCTGCATTGGTAGACACGTTCTTCCACTTTTTCCAGGTCGCCAGATAGGGCTCAGTACTGCTTTCATAGATACTGACTCTCCTTTATTCACTGAAGCTTTTTTTTCTTTCTTAAGGCCTTAAAACAATGAAACCTTTTAGCTCTTCTCTGGCAATCACTGTATTTCTTTAGAAACTGCAGCTGTCTTAACAGTTTGAGTCTGTTTCTTTAAAAAGACCAGCAAGAACAAATGATACCAGCAATCCCATCATAAAGAAGCTATCAATTATAATAATCTCCTTACAATAAATCATGGATGTGGCTTGTCAGACAGTATAGTCTTCTCTCTTCTTCTCTTTCTGAGTCAACCGAGAATAAGCAGACAAAATTCCACCGAAATGGAAAGATACAATATGTTATATTTCTTCTACGTAATATAAAAGGAAAGAAAGATAACATAATCTCCTAATTGAAATAAAATGTCAAACACACCAAGAAAGAAAATGAGCAGGGGGATCATTCCTGAGAATAACAAATGCTACTCTTCAATTTGTTGGTTCAAGTAATACGGTAAAACAGAAAAGACTACCCCATTTTACTTCAGTTCTTGGAAGAAGCATATACATTTTCTGCCCGAAATCCACAACCAAGAGCAGGCCCGGTCCCTGCCCAAAGCTCCTAAAAGTCACAGACCCATATAAGGCAGCATCTTCATGCCCTCTCAAAGGCCTCCGCACACTGGCCCAAGCAGAATGAACGGATACGGAGAAGACCTTGTCGGCACGTGCCTTAAATGGAGACAGACCAGCTAAAAACTTGTGGATATTTACTATTTCACTAATGAGGAAGGGAAAAACAAAGGTCAGTCAGTCTCTCTCTCAATGGTTTTAGGCCGATAGGGGAGGAGAGGTGAGGAGGTAAGGAAATGGGACCTTTCTTCCACCTTAGAAATCGTTCTCAGGTAATGGACGACAAGACAGAAGTCCTGGTTAACAGCCAGCCCCACATCCCCCTTTAAACAAGGCTTTACCGTGCGCAGAAAGGAGATGGAATGAGGCAGAAAATATACAGCAGGCATGCCTCCTTCAGACGCACCCTCAGCCGCTACATCGAAGGCGGTCTCCTCTTCCCCACAGTGACAGTGTGTCATTTAATCGGGATGCCAAGAGATCATTTTCATACAAGGCCAGCAGATGTAATTTTCTTTGATGCATGAATAGTTCATCATTTTGCTACTAGATGACAAGGTGATCACAGGGTGACTTTATAACGCAAGTTCACTGTTTGGTATTTTGAGTTCTCAAAATGAAAAAAAGATTTATCAAATATAAATATCTTTAAAAAGTAACAAAAGTGCTACATATGTGATCAAGGAAAAAAATTCCATTAGTTACTGCCGCTTAAAGTAGATTAAACTTTACAAATATTACCACATCCATTATCAATATGGCTTCCAATTATTAAATAAATTGCCTGTAGCAATATAGCTTTTCACACCTCTACAAGGACAGAGTAAAGAGAACACCAAAGCAGTCACATCACGTTGTATTGAAGACGACCCACCGCGTAAGTGGCAACTGTCCCCTGCTTTTTTCTGCTCCTATTTAGGAAAGTATTTGCATTTGTGATAGTCAGCCAGCATAATCCCGCTCTAAAATCCTCTATCAACCTCTCGTATTGAGGGGGCTTCGGTTAATGGATACAAAGACTGGAAGTTCATTCACTCATTTGTGACCTTAGCTCCATCCTTGAAAGACTTTTTTTGGTAGCAGGGAAAGGGGACACAGACAGGAGGCAGAGCAGCGTCCATGACGGCCTCCAGCACTCTTCCACGCAGGCACACACCTGTGCCACGCAACGTACAGTGGTTCTGAGAACTGGACTTAACATCCATTAGACATTCAGCTCGTGTTTTTTTCCAATGCTCTCAAGCTGGGTTTTTTTTTTTTTTTTTAATGACTTTTGTTTTTTATCTTTTTGTTTGTCTGAATCATGGTCCCAAAGGCAGAAGGCAGTATTTTATCTACTAAGTCACACAGCTTGTGAGAGGAAAGGATGTCTGTGTCAGGCATGTTAACATCAACCAAAATTTGAGATCAAGTTTTTCCATGGACATTCTTAGCACAGCACCCAAAGAAGTATAATCTAGCCACAGTGTGACTATTATGAGGCACGGCTTATTGCAGCTGGAAATCAGTGATTCCCACGCTGAGTGGGAATGCTAGTGTTCCTTTTACTCTGCGGATACTCCCCAAATGGTGTCTGTCAATCCTGGGCCACACAACCTCAGCTTGCATCCTATCAGTCTTGGGGAAGGAAAAGGGTACAGACTAGTGTTACAGGAATCTAAAGGTACCCAAGGTCTTACACGTAGCCTAATAGTGGAGAACCGAGGGCTATCTAAATACCTGGAAGCACTTTCTTGGAATGCTAAGACAGAGCAGCAAGGTTTTCTAGCCTCAGGGGCTGGGAGAGGGAAGTTTGGTTGGTTGGTTGGTTATAATTTACTGGGAATTAATACTGAGAGAGTATATGCAAAGGCTGAGGGCACCATGCCATCTTCACAGAACAAGACCCTAACGGCTAACTGACATACAAGAAACTGCAAGTTATACTGTAAGAACACATGTTAAGGACCGAGGAAAGTCTGCTAAGGTGCTACGTCTAAACTAAGTTAACTTCTCCTGTTCAACCCTCCCTGATCAGTCGTCATCCAGGGCCTCTGTCTTGATTTCGTTGGCTCCTTGTCGGGCCAATGCCAAGATAGTGTGGTTGACTGCTGCCATTTCCACAGCTAATGAGATGGGGTCTTGGTGGTCACTATGGCTAGTGCTGTCATCCTAGACGTGCAGAAATAAGAAAGAAATGTTACTAGTGGATTGGCAAAATGCTCCAACTCACAGAAAGGCATGCTGTGGGCAAGGGGAGGCAGAACATTCGTGGGAGGAAACAGTGGGGGAGGGGCTCATGACACAGTAGAGGTGAAATGTATTTAAGTAGACACTGAATGGAAATAGGTCAGGCCTTCAATTGCCATTTTTAGGATTCAACAAATAAAAAGCACCAAAATATTTTCTTCCTTGCTGAGAACTTGATTCCTTCTATCAGAAAGACTGCTGGTGAGGCTAATCAAACCTGAACAGTCTAGTTTGCAACAGACATACCACTAGTCATTGAAGCCCAAACTAGTGAGCGACTCAATTCTGGACTGGTACTCTTACAAACGGATTCAGACCTCATTGTACTTCTCTACTGAACTGAGAAAACTAGACTAAACTACAGACACCAACATCTAATGGGTAAAAACGCATTTTATAAAAGAACGAAAAACCAAAAACCTCTCAATTGCAGCAGGATAAAAGTGTACTAGCCGGATATGGCTACGGGAGACAGTGTGTGGTGCTCTCCTGCTACAAGGCTGCTATGCCGGGCAAGTGGCAAGGGAGTGTGAAGTTCTCCTTCGGCGCACAGCTAAATGTGTTACACAAAAAGCTGTGAAGGAAACTGGCACTGCAGGATGTTTGTCAGGCCCTGAAGATGGTGTTACAAATAATGGGTAAATTTCTCACCTGTCACATCTTCAGGGGAACTCTGCATCAAAGAGCTTTGGGAAGGGTAAGCCCCTTTTGGGGAAAAAAAAAAAAAATCATGGGATATGCTGCCCTTAGGCCATGTGGAAAAAAACGGTGGAAATAATCCACCTACATTACATGGGTAGATTGAAAATATAACAGGAATGTTCCTGATTAGAAAGACAGAACATTTTCTTGAGTAAAATGTGGAGCTATGATTTAGAGTCCTAAAAAAGAGAAAAGATAACTCCTGGGAATTATGGGCATCGTTGTTTCACTCCCATTTTCACAGTTTAAAAGGGGGTTGCATGCACTCCTGCAGCGTCGGTGCTCAAGCTGGTAAGGAGAGGCTGTAAAATGGCTGGCAGAGGGAAGAACATGGCAGACTACTTTTAAGAGCTGACTGAGGGGCCAGGAAGAGATGTTTATATACCATAGGAAAGAACAAGAGTTTCCCTGCTGGGATCCAGAAGAGATCATACATCCTTTTCATATTCCAAACAGAAATGAATTTTAAATCCTATGGCAATTTTAATGAAATCTGTCAAGAGATATGTGGGGGGAAATTCCCACATTCTTGGTGACTGAATTATTCCATCCAGTGGCTACAATTAAATATATTTTCCCCCCCAAGCAATGAAGACTAAATCAGGGTGAGGTGAGAAGACATGCATTTATGACAGGATGTGTGTGTCAATGTGCCAGAGACTCTGGAAGAACCACTCATCTGGGCATGAGGGTTCTTGCTGCAATGGGGCCGTGGTGGGTGGGACCTTCCACTGTGTGCTGCGTCGGGACATGTTTAGGCATGGATTACAGCTACCCAGTAGCCCCTAGTATTTCTCAAACATTGAGTGTGTGTGTGGTGGATGGTGTAACTTGCTTGTTTGGATCAGATCCTCCTCTCTTCTTCTACCTTCTCTGCTTCTCTGCCTCCCTCTGAACTTCTTCCCTCCTCCTCCTCCCCATTGCGTACTTGCCAAGTATCCTGTTGTATGACAATAAATCCATGTGGGTGAATAACAGTTTCTCACAAATTTAACAGGACAACTGAATCTTACCACATTCCTTTCAAATTACATGAAAATCTAACTATACACATGAGCAGAGTGGAGGGACACTGGATTGTCTCCTCTTCCCCACCCCGTACAAAACGCACCCACAGAATTGACTTGTCATACTGTCCCACCCGCTCTGTAACCAAGAAACTCTGCTCTCTGCTGCTCACCTGCTCTGAGTAGTCATTCCCGTCAACATCATCACTGTTGGAATGGCCTCCTGGACTCTGTACATCTATCCCATGACTCTCCAGGATTGCTGCTTCTTCGAAAAAAGCAAATAGATCCCTAAATTATCTGTTACATTATTGGAACAGCTTGAACACCGAATTAATCTTTGTGCTGAGGAAATAAGGATGTCATTAAACAAGAACCTAGATTCCTGTATGTTTTCTTTTAAATTGCAGATGGACAGAATTCAACTGCATCCAGGCCAGGGGAGGAACACGTCTGTCATTCTGGAGCCCCCGCTGCTATGAGAGCCACATGTCAGTGGTTTGACTGTTAGGTGCTTCCTAAATACTTACCAACTAATTCAACAGCCTTCTTGTCTCAGAGTTCTGTAAAGTGTTTGAGAATTGTATTGATGGAGAGGAAATTAAATTTAGAAATGAAATACAATTTTAGAAGCTCAAAACCAATTCCCCACACTGATCTCATCAATTCGTATTTCTTAAATGCTCTTTTTAAAAATCCTTGTTTTGGGGCACCTGGGTGGCTCGACTGGTTAAACATCTGCCTTCGGATCAGGTCATGATCCTGGAGTTCTGGGATCGAGTCCCACACATTGGGCTCCCTGATCCGCAGGGAGCCTGCTCCTCCCTCTGACCTTCTCTTCTCTGGTGCTTTCTCTCTCTCACTCTCTCTCTCTCAAATAAGTAAAATCTTTTAAAAAAAAATCTGTGTTTTGCTCTGTTCCCTCTTAAGACTCTTTCATTCCAATTTTATTAAGCACATGTTTCTTAATATCTAAGTCACGGCCCAGTAACAACAAAGAAGCTCAGGGTCTCATTCCTGGCTCAATACCTTAGCCAGTAGCTTTAATATGTGGCACAGGAGTCATGCAGTCAGGGGCCATGTCTAATTCTAGATTCTAGACTATTAAGAACAATGATATTATTAGTATAATACAGACAGTGCTAATTAATATTAGTTCTTCAAAACACAAAGAAAAACATAAGGACAATTCTTGTTAGGCTTAAAAGTTAGCATCATTAAGACCTGCAGTTCTAACTGAAGGTGCTCTCAAAGCAAATACAATGTCCATGACTGCTTCAAAAGGGAAAGCAGCCTCTCTGATACATTACCAATATTGGCTCTCCTCTTGATCTCCTTCCGTCTGTTAGCAAACCAATTATATACTTTCAGGGAGGTAACTCGTTCCAGATCAGACAGTTTTTTGCCTGTGAATACATGCAATAAAATTCAGATAGTCTGCAGCTGAGACCAGTTTAAGAAATAATACTTTTCTTTTTGAAAAGTTCTTTTGATTGCATTTACTGCCAATACAGATGTAGGCTTTCTTGTTGTTGCTGTTGTTCAGTATTGTGTATACACTTAAACTATTATTGAATGAATAAAAACTAAAGAAATACAAAAATAGCAGGAACATAAAATATTTCAGAAAGCCACATAACACTAAAGAATTCCAGTACTATGTACAAAATTAATGAATTCCACAAAGTCAGGCTGCCAGGGTTCAAAGGTCATAGGATAGGCTGTGGAGGCTTCATTTAATTAGCATCATTATAGATGAGTATGTTAGGCTTCATCAAGTTTTCAGGTAGCTCAGGTTTACTTACAACTTTAAGGCCCTATATAAACTGTTTCCTGTTGTTACTTAACATCCTTAAGGCCGTATATAAATTGTTTCTGGCTGTTTTACAGACTGTCTGTAGATAGCCGGAAACAACTGTCACCCATGTTTTCTTGAGGACTAAAGGTCACTCCAACATCCATTATTATAACTATGCTAGAATGCATAGCCCAATTCAGATTGCATTTTAGATTCATTATCTTCCTTGCTGTCAAATGTGACTTCTTACAGATTAGCACCATGCTGGCCAACAAGGGCCCATCTGCTCCTTTCCTTCCTCCACTGGCCTTTTTCGGTTTTAGCTTTTAATCCACAGTGGGTGGAGAAGCCAGAAAACAGGTTGAAGTGTTGATGATACAGGGCGAACTGTTTTCCAGGAAGCTTCTGAGTTCCTGCACAGCCTCAAGCGTGGGACTTTGGCTGCTGTAAAGTAAGAGGTAGGGGTATAGGTGCCATTGGAGGTGTGTCTGGAGGGTCTAGATTGCTAGAAGTCTGGCTTCTGGGTAAGGGGGAATAAACCACAGTTTAATTATGATAAAACATTGATACTTTTTGTATACAGATGCTTTAAGCCAATCAAATTAACTGTCCAAATGAAGATCAATTGATTATCTTAACTGAGAATGATTTCTGGTAATAAAAACCGTGAAGTGTGGAATAATATTTTAACACATGGAAGAAAAGTCATATGTGTGTTTTAGTGGCTTGGCTGACTTGCATTAAGAACGTTAGGACTTCGGAATGGAACTAGCCTAAGGTTTTCCCAGGTGTGTGCAGAAGTCATCCCAATGTGGGAAGGAGAAAGAAGCCAACTCTAATAAGAATTCTTTCTTTAAACAAGAGTACAGAATTATAAAACTTGTTTAAAAAAATCTAATGGAAGGGGAGGTGAACCATGAGAGACTATGGACTCTGAAAAACAATCTGAGGGGTTTTAAATGGCGGGGGGTGGGAGGTTGGGGTACCAGGTGGTGGGTATTAGAGAGGGCACGGATTGCATGGCGCACTGGGTGTGGTGCAAAAACAATGAATACTGTTATGCTGAAAATAATAAATAAATAAATAAATAAAATTCTCTTTAAAAAAAATCTAAATCTTTTCATTTACAAGCCTTGCTTAAATATTCCAAACTTGAAAATTATTTTGGAATTGACATAGTTATGCTATATTTTTGGAGGAAGAAATCTATACGGTCTTAAAAAATATAATTTCAAGGTCTCATATCTTTAAGCAGGGATACTCCCTGGGAACCTTCCCTATGAATGTTTGATCTGGAGTACTGTAATTGCATCCCTAAGAAGTGCTGCTTGAGCAAGACATGGCAGTGACTGGACAGGAAGGTAGTGAGGACGGAGCTAATGGCACCCAGCTGGGATGAGTAAAAGAAGATTTCCCGTTAAAGATGACGCTCTGAAGCGGAGATGACCGCCACGGAGGAAAGCGGCAGCCTGCCACCTTACCTGGCTTCTGTATGACGGCGTTGCAAGCGTTGGCAATTTCTTCTCTCTTAGCTTCATCTGGATATTGATTCTCATTGAAGTAACTGCAGGGGCAACCAATTAAGACACAAAGTTTGTATTTTAAAGAATGTGCTCTCATTAAAACACTAGCCCATTGAAAAATCTCTTCTTCTTTATGATGTAACATTAGCGTCTGGTCCAGGGTGTCCAGTGGAATTCTCTGTGAGGATGAAATGGTCTGGCCTTTACTCTCCGAGAGGGGAGCCACTGCTCACAGGCGGCTGCTGAACAGCTGAAATGACGCTGATGTGACTGAGGAAGTGAATTTTTGATTTAATTTTAGCAAATTTAAATTTAAATCGCTAAATGTGACCAGTGGCTACTATATTAGTGCAGTCCTAGTTACTGCTTTGCTTCACTGAAAGATGTCCTTGATACAAAAGTTGCTTGTGATACACATATGGGTGGTTGAAATCATGGAGTTCTATTACTGAGACACTGGTAACAACAGGACTTTTTTGTGTCTGTCATATTTTGTAGTGGCAAAAATTCTAAATGACCAAATTGTGCATCAATGGGAGAATGGTAGAACAAACTACGGGACATCTATATTTATACACGGCTATTTAAAAATGACTAGGAAAAAAAGAAGTTAGAGCTCTATCCATTGACCTGGAAGGATGTTTACAGCATTCCTAAGGCAGAAAAACAGTCTGCAGAATAATGTGCATGGAAAATAGCCATTATGGAATTTGAAAAATTCCTATGTGCACATAAATTTGCATGGATAAAAGCTGGAAGAGTACACAACAGGCTGTAAAAATCAATTATGTCAATGTTGGGGAAGGGGATTAGTGGGAGGAGATGTAAATATTTTTGCTTTTTTCCACATGTTAAAAAAAGCACATATTCTATGCAATAATAGTACTTACAAGAAATTAGGTTTACAGAATTGCTCCTTAGCATTATCAGACCTATGATATCACCTTCCCGTGAAACCCCAAACCCCGACTCCTGACGCCACCACCCCAGCCCCCACTGCCTACAATCCCTCCCCCATCTCCATGAGCACATCCTTTGACAGAGCAGCTACCGTCCCTGGGAAGCCTTGAACTGTTAAGTCCTAGAACCAGATCATACCAGGCCTGTCAACTACCATCCTCCACAGTGGCCTCCTGCTTGACTCCACGCTTTAAGCATCTCTTCCTACATGATTTTCTGTCATCTTTAGGGCTCTAGTGTTCATACTGAGCATTTTCCCAACGGACTATCCTCACAACTGCTCCGCTTCCACATTCCTACTGCCCTTTACTCCACCTGTGCTGTTCACTTGGGCAAAGACGTTCTCAATTAGTTTCACGAGCCTGCAACACCGGCATCAACTGGAGGCTTGTTAGAAAGGTAGAACCACAGATCCCACCTCAAGACTGAATCAGAATCTGAATTTTACAAGATTTCCAGGTGATTTGAATGCACGTTAATACTGGAGAAGGACCGGATTACCACATTTATTTAAAGTTCCACAAAGACAACAAAAGCAGATATTAAGTACCTAACATTATACATTTGCACTGTGGGTAAAGAGGATTCGATAGTTTCTGACTTTAAGGAGTTTACAATATACTGGAGAGACACATACAAATCAACATGCTCGTGGTAAAATTCGTTAAGATGTCTGAAGAGAGCACTGTTGGAGCACAGATGAAAGTGTGCTCAGTGTTGTTTGCAGGGTCCCAGAAGGATGTGACAGAGGAAGTACCCTCTTTTTTTTTTTTTTTAAGATTTTATTTATTTATTTGACAGACAGAGATCACAAGTAGGCAGAGAGGCAGGCAGAGAGAGAGAGGGAAGCAGGCTCCCCGCTGAGCAGAGAGCCCGATGCGGGACTCGATCCCAGATCCCTGAGATCATGACCTGAGCTGAAGGCAGCGGCTTAACCCACTGAGCCACCCAGGCGCCCAAGGAAGTGCCCTCTTGAGTTAGTTCTTAAAGATAGGCAGGAGTTTGCAAGGCAAAGAAGAGGAGGAACAGCATTTCATACAAGGGAACAGCATGTGCAAAAGCCAACAGTAGATAGAAGCCTTGAGGCTTCTGACCACAGAGAAGAGTGGTTGGAATATGGTGTTCACAGGAAGAAATGAGATACTAGCTTGGAAAAGCAGGATGGAGCCGGCTTGTGAAGAGCTTGCCGGTTCTTGCCAGTAGTAAAGACATCATGGTGAAACAGAGGTTTTCAAGCCCCTTCGAGATAGGTGTACACCCATCTGTGTTTTAGAAAGATTACACATCTTCAAGACTCAACCTTCTAACTTCTACCTCCATGATCTTAATTCTGAAATCCCCCCACTCAACTTTCTCCTTACTACTCCTCCTCTTCAGAATAATTTTTCCTTTACCTTCTTTATAATCTCGAATCCTTTTAAAACGCTCCCCCTCCAACTTATAAAACATCTGTTTATCTATTTTTCCGGCCTCACCTTTCATTTTTTAGCCCAAACTTCAAGGCAAGCCAAATCAACAACATTCCTCAGGAGAAACTTATTTAGCTTCTCTGTCCTTCCACATTGCCTGTCCGGCCAGTCTCCTACCCTGCAGAAAGCACCTTCCACATGTTCTCTTCCATCCTTCTCTCCCAGTGTTCCTGGACAAAGTCATAAAATAGGGCCAATTGGTTTCTTTCTAAGCCTGTGGTTTTCAGCCTTAACCAGGCCCTCATTTCGGATGGGAACTTTTTTCTGTTTTTAATACTCCATTTTTCATGTCCCACTTACCTGAAACCTTTTCACTCTTAGGTCCCAAGTGCTCAAACCCACCAGTCATTCTTTTTACAGATGACCTTGCCTCCTCTTCTACCAAGAGGGAGGTTATTTGATGTAGTTTGTGTGATGTTTTTAGCTTCTCAGCCTCTCAACTTCTGAGTCATTGTTCACTTTTTCATCTCCAGGTGGAGGAAGATACACTCTCCCCTCCAAGGTCTACTTCTCCACTTGTATCTCTGATCTCATCCTCCCTCCTTTGTTTTCTCAGCTCTTTCCTGTCTTTCTTGCATGTCCCATCTCTTCCCTGTACCTATGCAAGGATGCTATTTCACAGATTTTGTGACGTACATTAATTATTGTAATCCCTAAAATCAAGATGTATCTTATAATTGGTGGTGTCTGAAAATTAACTGGCAGTGTTTTTTGTTTGTTTGTTTGTTTGTTTTTGGTCCCCCATCACTGGTACATAAAATCAAGGTGTGTCTTAAAATTAAGGCCTTTTCAGATCTGATAGAACACGGGTATTGTTAAGACCTACAGGTCCTATTTCAACAGCAGCTCTAGGGCCACTATATACCTCATTATAGCAACTCTTCTTCCAAATTACTGCAAAGCCAGTGACTGACACCCCATTCACCCCTTCTAATGTCTGCTTAATATCCCTAGTGTACATCTCTAGTCATGGGCACTATCCTGTTGAAAATTTTTAAAGTTTATTATAGAGGTGTTCGGAGTTCTCCTCTAAACTACCTTTGCTTCCTTTTCTGCGGCTACTACCATATATGCATGCTACAGTCTAGGAAAATGGAATAGCCTTGTAAACTCCTGCTATCTCTGTGCCTTTCTCCTGCCAGTAGATCTGCTCCTTGCCTCCCTCCAACCTAAATCTTCAGGATATAGGTTGAGTCTCAGCTCTTGGCCAAAGGTAAATATCAACCCCATGAATCCCACAGCACTCAATCTGTTCCTCTCTCACATTTTTTTTTCACCTTGTATTATAGTTATCACTGTGTACATCTCTCCCCTACTATGCTGAAAGCTACCTCAGATACAAGTCTGATTCATGCTTCCTTACATGCACCCCCACTGATGGCAGAGCTGACAAGTCAATAATGATGAACCAAGTGTCCACGAATCCAGTGTAAGGGTCTCCAAAAGAAATAAATACCACTGTACATGGACTGCTGAAAGTCAGGGATATAGAGTTATTTTAAGAAGGTCTCAAAACATACACACTAAAGAAATGCCTGTCTCTTGACAGCAAGAATACTGGGGCTGGATGGGAGACAGGGAAGTACTGGTGATAACTGAGATCAGTTTTCACAGTCTGTTTTATGTATTTCTCTGTTGAGTTTCTGAAATGAATATACACTATTTTTATAAATTTTTAATAAAAACTTTAGGGAAACACTGAAACAATTAAACACTAGTTTAATGATTAATACTCCATAAACAATATATGTTTGTAAAGTGTATTTGGATCAGCTAGAAAATACTAGGATTGTGACTCTTATTCTAATGATTAGTAGGATAAAGTCACAATATTTGGGGAAGTTAAGTTAGAATTTGCAGTTATCTGCTGTACGTATAACTTAATGAGTTAAGAAGTCTTAAAAATCATTTTTACTGTATATTTTTAGGATACAGTTATATAAAATACAGATGATCAGCATAAAAATAAATCAGTATCTCCTTCCAAATCAAGGAATATAAGAATTCACTACACTTCTATATCTCTAAGCCTGACAATTAATCCTTTCTTCTCTGTTAGGACCTATTATTTTCATAATTAAGAAACGTAGGACTATTCAAAGTGTAAAATTTCAGTAAAATGCACTACTACAGCGGGAGGTGTGTACACTGGACTACTGAGTCCACTTTCATCTTTTTGTGTTTCTGTAGTGATTCAATGTTTGAAAAACACAAATTCAAAGGAGACTATATAATCTAAACTGATAAGATAATATACTTTAAGATACGCCATGGTAAACATTTAAGTTTAAGATGTAATAATTAAAAATATTCACTGCAAAGCTCTTAAAACCTCCCCAGCCCAAGTGGGAACAGATACACAATACCAACATAAAGAGGAAGAGTTTTTAGGAAAGACAAAAGTAGGCCAGGAAATAAAATTTTCAGCAAAAATGTTACATGAGTATACTTGCGGAGTAGATAGAAGTTCAAATATAAGCCCTGATCTTAAGAACATGTGGTTCAGCTGAGGAGGAATATATAAAAAAAGTTAAGCTGTAAAAGGAGTCAAAACAACAGTCAAAACAGTAACATAACAGACAAACCAGAATATACCAAGCTGCTAATTAAGGATATAAATGATAAACTAAATAAATTCAGAAGAGAGATATTTCCACAGATGAGGCTGATCTGGGAAAGCTCACTGAATTGGGCAGGATTCTGAGGGATGCACAGACTCCAGTACTGGAGAGGAAAGGGCAAAGTTAACAGTAAAGACAATGATACAAAGGCATAAAAACCTAAGATGTGCTTGAAAAACAAGGCAACTGGTAATGCAATCTGATTAGACTATCAGGGGGGTTATAGAGGTGATCTTGGTTTGCCTGAGAGAGTGCTGTTATTTCAGGTTATTAACAAATTCAATTCCCCAAAGTATCCCATTTTAGATAATAAACTATATAGTCACCCTGCAACCACATCATATTACTGACTAATCTGAATTAGTGTCAAAATCCCTTTTCATATGTGCTCTGTGAAAGAGAGCATGTAAATTGCTCAGAAAAAAAGCAAGCATCAAAGGTGGTTAACTATAATTTCTACCTAGTTACTCACAAGCGAACCTATCTGAGCCCAAAGAATCTGCTTGGCATATAATAGACATTCAATAAGCAACTGTTTGATCAATAGATGGTTGAATCAATAAATATATGAGGGAATAAATGATGGAAGAAGGAAAGAGAAGTGAAAATATAGAAAATGGTAGTTGCAGTTAAGGCTTTTAGTGAAACCATGGGTATCTTTCAGGAGAAAGCCAGCTGAGATCTCACCACATTGTACACTATCTTCTCCAGGCACACTCGGAGGCTTTAGACTAAGATACAGCTGAATACAATTACATTAGCATAGTGTTTATTTCTGAGCTATATATAACCAATAGACTATCAATGAAGTTGGGAAATAGGTCTAATGACTTTTTGATTTTGGAAATAATCATTTAGCCAATGAAAAAATGTTAAGTTCTAAATTTATACCAGGCAATTGGCTAAATGGTGACAAAGATGAATCAGACAAAGCTTCCCAGTGTCACTGGGGGATGTATGTATGTAATGAAACATATTATAAAATATCATAGAATGGACTGTATTAGTGGTATGAATATAGTATATGGGAGCAGAGAGGAACCAACATTTGTACAGGATCTTGAAGAGAGAGCAGAGAGGGTGGGTAGAGGGAATTAATACAAAGTAGAGGAAGCAACATATACAAAGAAAGGGAGTTATGAAAGAGCTTAGAATGTTCTTGAGAATGGGAGGAGTTCAGTGTGGCTGGAATATATTGTACATAAGATGGGGCAGTTGGGCACAAAACCGAAAAAAAAAAAAAATCCACAGGGTCCAGATTTTAAAGGGTATGACAGAATTTGCAGTTAACTTTTTATGCAACTGGGAATGAAGGTTTTTAAGTAGGGGTATTATATGATCAGACTTATTTATGTAGGAAAGTATCTCTGGTGTTACTAGAGGCAGAAGCCAGTTAGGCAGTGTGGCAATAGCTGAGCAGAGGTCTGTAGTAGGCTGAGGCAAGAGAGGAAAGGTAAAATTCAAGAGACATTTCAGAATGGTAATAATTCAAGACAGCTTCACCTCCTGGGTTTAGGTGCCTCTCTATCCCTACACCCACCCCCCACCCCCCAAAAGCCTTAGGAATAGTACTATTTATTATTCACCTTTAAGCATTTTAACCTTTAGATAATGTCAAAGAAATAGATATTTCTATTGTTACCAGGTGGACAAATTATAGGAGAACTTGGCTCTAAGACTAAAAGAGATCTGTTTCCAAACTGGAACTCTGGAGTTCAAAACATAGTTCTGTCCCATATAAGAATATTTTATAGCCCTAGACATCTTCCAAGACAAAAAAAGGAAAGAAATGTAAACAGAAATCTACAGGTAGTAATAAAAAAAGTAATAAAATAAATCCTAAGGGCACTACACTTTTATAGACAAAGGACATTGTCAGCTGAGTAATCAGTGAATATCTTCCCAGAGAGAAATCAAATGATCGTTTTGCCAGACAATGACAGCAAAGAATTAAAATGAAAAGTGGCAAAATAATTTACATGAGATGAGAAACCATAAGCTAGTAACAAAATGGAAATGTCCTTGAAGCACTTTCATTTCAATAACACTGAAGTCTATAAAAATTGCAGCCAGAAAATGCCTCCTTTTGTGTCTTGGTGAGCATATAGAAAAGATGAGGACTAACTCTTTAAGCAAGAGATAATGGCATGTAAATGAATTTTTTTTCCTTCTGTGCCTTTATGTGCACATCTCCTGAAGAGATATTTAAGCCTCACCATTTTAGTAATTCAAAATAAGGTTTCAGGACTGTCAGACATTGCCCACTATCTATAATCTAGTGTGCATTTCTTTATCACTAAGTAAAATTATGGGGCAGTACACAGGAAAGAGAATAACATGAAACTGGAGCACTTGGGAACCCAACTGTCCTGTCTCCTACTTGAGGTCATGTATGTATTAAATGATTTTTGGCATGAAAAAAATTTAAATTTTCTTATTTTTGTTTTTAAACAACAAAGTGAAAGCTGAGATGAAAGAAATGGGAAAACTTCCAAGTGCAACAACTATCTTGTTAATCCTCGAAGGCCTAAGAAATAAGGAACCCCTTTAGTTCACATTCACATACAAACCAGTATAATGATATTCTGTATTTTATCCAAAGATGTCAAAGTCCTTCTGACACTAATCAGACCTTAAAGTACCCCTGAGAAACTATCAGGGACCAGAGAAAAACAAGAGGAGTAGAGCTAGATATTAGCTATACATATGATTCTTCACTATTTAATGTAGATTTTAGGACAATGAGGGACCCTGAAAGATTATTCACGATCAACATCCTCATTTGAGAAATGGAGCCAGTGACAAGCCTATAGATGACAAGTTTCCCCAAAGTTAACAGATTTAGCTAGGACCAGAGCCAAGATTTTGGATTTCTGAGTTGATTCTCTTTCTACTACTGCTTGCTAAGGAAATTGCTGGGTGTAGTGAGTTGAATAGTGTTACCCAAAAATTCATGTTGGCCCAGAACCTCAGAAAGTGATATTTGGAAATAGGGTCTTTGCAGATGTAATCATAAGAATCAAGATGATGATACTAGGCCCTAAAACCAGTGTGAGTGTCCTTATCAAAGAGAGAAGAACACAGACACAGAGGAGTGTAGAAATGGACACAGATGTTGGGGACAATGCAAGTCAAGGAATGCCAAGGATTGCCAGTAACTGCCAGGAAGGAGGAGAAAGGCATGGAAGTGTTTCCTTCTGAGCCTCGAGGAGAAAACGACCCTGCTGGCACCTTGATTTCAGATTCTGGCCTCCAGAACTGTGAGAGAGGACACTTCTGTTGGTTTAAACCACCCAGTTTGTAGAAATTTGTTATGTCAGACCAAGGAGACTAATGCCGTGGAAACAGAGTCAGTACAAAAAGAATGGGATGGTCTTAAGGGCTAATGTGACTCAACTATCATGGTTTGACAGATGGTATTTCACTACAGAAATATACCTGGCAAGTGGACTGGAATAGCAGCTGTTTTTGTAAGCTGACCAAAGGTTTTCTCTTCTCTAGAAAGTCTGGTCAAATACTAAAAAGTTCTTTAAAAAAAAAAAAAAATTATTTATTTATTGACAGAAAGAGAGACCACAAGTAGGCAGAGAGGCAGACAGAGAGAGAGATGGAAGCAGGCTTCCTGCTGAGCAGAGAGCTCGATGTGGGGCTTGATCCCAGGACCTTGGAATCATGACCCGAGTCGATGGCAGAGGCTTTAACCCACTGAGCCACTCAGGCACCCCAAATACTAAAAAATTCTAACTTCAATTCTTTTTCTTCTGTAGTCCAAGTTAGACAGCTATCCTGCTTCTGATGCTTAACACTAACCTTCAGTGGAACAGTTTTCATAATAAGGTCCCATTTCAAAGCTTTATTGAAAGTTTTTAGATTGGTCACTTCTTGATAACAAACAGGGCTAAGAGACTGCCATATTCACCTGTATCTTCAGCAGTTAGTGCAGTGTTGACTTTTAAAAATCTTGGAACCCTTAGTATAGATAACTACTTCTTTAACACAACCAAGAGTATTGATAATTTAAAAATCTGCTAAGAGATGTGTAATAAAACAAG
Source organism: Mustela erminea (assembly GCF_009829155.1). Taxonomy (NCBI): domain Eukaryota; kingdom Metazoa; phylum Chordata; class Mammalia; order Carnivora; family Mustelidae; genus Mustela; species Mustela erminea. Next base: position 14,689,394 of record NC_045615.1, read on the forward strand.
TATTTTTAGTAAAATGTTAATGGTAGAATCTAGGTGGTAACTATAAAATTCTTTCAACTCTGCTGTACATCTGAAAATTTTCACAATAAAATATTAGGAAAATATTAGGAAAACAGTAAGTGATAACATTAATAATAAAATGATAAAATGCAAGCAGCAACCTCATTAAATCAGAGACAAGGCAACAGAGCCCACAGCCTCAATATAACTTTTTCACTGGCTACAATTTAATGTTTATCTGAAAGTCCTAGTCAGTACAATAAGACATGAAACAAAATTAAGAAACAAATTGGGAAGAAGGGCCACAAAATTATCATGGGCATATTATACTACAAGAAAAGCCAAGGGAAAAATTGAAAATGCCTCAAAAATAATTAGATGGTTGGGTACTAAGTAGGAAAAAAATACTGAAACTTTCCCATGTATCAGTAATAACTGGTTTGATGTGACCTAACAGAAAAAAGGCATCTATTTAAGAAAGCAAGAAAACTGGGCGCCTGGGTGGCTCAGTGGGTTAAGCCGCTGCCTTCGGCTCAGGTCATGATCTCAGGGTCCTGGGATCGAGTCCCACATCGGGCCCTCTGCTCAGCAGGGAGCCTGCTTCCCTTCCTCTCTCTCTGTGATCTCTTCCCTTCCTCTCTCCTACTGTGATCTCTCTCTGTCAAATAAATAAATAAAATCTTAAAAAAAAAAAAAGAAAGCAAGAAAACTGAAAAAAATAAAAATAACTGATGAGAAAAATATAGAAACCACATAAAAAACTAAAATATTTCGGGGCGCCTGGGTGGCTCAGTGGGTTAAGCCCCTGCCTTCGGCTCAGGTCATGATCCCAGGGTCTTGGGATCGAGTCCCGCATCAGGCTCTCTGCTCAGCAGGGAGCCTGCTTCCTCCTCTCTCTCTCTGCCTGCCTCTCTGCCTACTTGTGATCTCCCTCCGTCAAATAAAGAAATAAATAAAATCTTTAAAAAAAAAAACTAAAAAATTTCACTTACTTTGCTGAGAGGTACTAAAAAGATATAATAAGTGGAGAGGCATATAACACATTGCTAGATAAGAATGAATAATATGACAATGTCATTTCTTCCAAAATTAATCTTTAAGTTTAATGCACTTTAATCAAATTAAAACAAGCACATTTTTTTTCTTCTCTCTTTTTTCTCCATGGAGTGGTATGGATTCAACAATATGATTTTAAAGTTCACTGGAAAAAAAGATTGTAAATGGCTTAAGAAGATTTTGATAATAAATAGTAATGATGGGCCCTATCTTGTCAAGTATTGTGAAATTATTAAGTTATAATAATCAAAACTGTGGTTCAAGATCTGATGATGAGACGAATAGAAACAACAAATATAATAACTTTATAGCAAGAAAGAAAGAATCTTAAAGGAGAAAGGAAAAACTGACTATTTGGAAAATAAGGCCAAATTAGATCCTCAACTTATATATCCCAATATATTAGGGTGAAATGTGAAAGTGAAATCATTAAAAAAAAAACAAAAAACAAAAAACTATAAGAACACCTCCAAATGAGGAAACATCAATGATGGGAGGTGGCTACACAAGAATAAAGCAATGGATTTACCTATATTTAAATGAAAAATAAAATAAACTACAAATAAATATAAACATACAGCAGAAAATGTTAATGATCTCATTCTATAAAGAATTAATATACAAGTCAATAAGAAAACATGAATACACAACAGAAAAATGGCAAAAGGAAAAAATAAACACCAAGTATGAATAAACACGTAAAAATGTTTAGCCTCACTAGTAATCAGAGAAGTTTAAATGTAGACAAAAATAAAACATTGTTTTTCACCTATTAAGATAGGCAAAACAAAGATGATTACAATATGCATGGAAGACAGGCTCTGGTGATAGGACCAGTATATGCTCAAGACCACTGTGAGTGAAGTGGACAAATTCAGCTTTTTAGAAGGAGGTAGTGCATGAAGCACTGGCGGTGGTGCATAAACAATGAATTTTGGAACACTGAAAAAAAATAAATTTTTAAAAAAAGGTGGTTCATGTCAGTACTATTTAGAAGAGCAGAACTGGGAAGAGTTAAAGGTCTAATCAAGTAATAATAGTTAAATAAATTATTTGAAGAACAAAGGAGCTCTTAAAAATCACATTTTCAAAGAGTACTTAATGACAGGAAATGTTGGGGGGAAAAGCAGGTTACAAAACCATATATGCTTTATTGTAATCATGTTAAAAAATTATATCTAATACATAGATAGAAACACTATAAGTAAATATATTCATGTATTCCAGTATTAAACTTATGAATGGAAATATTTTTTTAAAAAACTGTGTTTTCTAAATAGTTTACAATGTTTAACTATTAATTTTCTAATAAAAATGTTCCTGAAAATATGTTATGTGATATTACAAAAAACTTGTTAATTTTATAGCTACTTTTCAAAATACTTTCTCTCTTTCACCAATCATGTATCTATCTACAAACTGGCAACATAGCTAGTTATTAAGTCAGGACCTGAATTAGATACAGTTACTAACCTAAATTTCCAGCTGCAGGGGACTGGGTAATAAATCATATATATATATATATATATATATATATTTTTTTTTTTTAATGGATTTAAGCATTAAAAATTATGTTTGCAAAGAGCATATGTATATTAAATACAAAACTACATATCTGGTATAACCTTCTTTGAAAAGATACATACATAACAGAAAAATGACCAAAAAGAAATACAGCAACAAAACATTAATGATTATCTCTAAATGGTGGTAAGTGGTATCTTAGTATTCTTCTTTATATTTCCTTACATTTCTCCATATTTTATATAAGTATGTGCTAATTTTTCAATCAAAAAAACATTATTTGAAAATAAAGTTTGCTGTCTCAAAGCAAACTTACGCAAAGTTGCATAAAATTATTTTTAAGTAATTTTCTTGGTTTATCTTAATGCCTTTCAGAAACAAACAAATTTATACTTCGAATGTTTGTTTTGCAAATACACTATAGTACAACAAACAAAAGATGTTCCATACTAAAGTATATTTTATAAATAAGAGTTCATTTTGAATTCTATAGACTTAAAATAAGTAACAGCTCTCTCCAAATCAGCCCTGTGGAAGGTTCCTGTGACTATAAGGAAAAGCTAAAATATAAATGAGTTCTATTATAGAAGAAGCTATACGTTTTCATGGCTTTGCAGCTTGTTAAATTTTCAGAATAGAAAAGCCTGTGAAAAGAGAAGCCTTTAAGGCAGAAAAATTAGTATTAACCTATGAACAAATTAAAGAATTCAGATACAGTAAGTTGAATTTTGGACTCCTAATTCATAAATGCAATGGAATCCCATAACATAACTCCTTACCCATAGATTTAAATATTTGACAGAGTAGATCCTGACAAAGAAAGTACTTTAAGGTGGAAGGAAGTATTACCAAGTCACCCTCTTTATTTTGCAGATGAGGACATGAACTTTTGGATGAGGAGCCAGAGAAGAGACTTGACTTGCTCAAGGTCACATTACCTAGATCTCAGTTTTCCTGACTCAGTTCATTGGCTCAAAGTCCTCACAGGAATGGTCATCATTTTGTTAAGACTTGGTATTGGTTCAGACTTCCTTTAAGATGCAAATTTCTGTAGTAATGAATCATGTAAAACAAACTCTTGTAAACTTCACAAGTGCTCCTAGAAGCAAAGATGTGACAGCATCAGTAAGAAACCCAGGATAGTCCCAGGACCACAGCTATCTCTCACCTAGGGGCTCTTTCCTTCCGGTGAGTGCTCTGGAGACAACCACAAGGCTGACCTACCTTTTTTCACCTGGCAGAGGAAAATTAAATAAATTGTGGGGCTTGTCTCTCAAAACAAAACATCAGTGCACATTTAAATTCTATGTATATAGTGTAGGTTAATCTAACACAGAAGATTTGGTAGTACCTCCTCAGACACTAGCACACACACAAAAGCTTTCCAAGGCCTTATCAATATGGTAAGATTCCTTTCTTTATTTGCTTAAAAAAGAAACATCCATATATGAGAAAATTACGGATACCATGTATGAAATGTGCCCAAACAAAATTTTTATCTCCCAAATGTTTTACTTATTTGCACCATGTAACCTGCAATTTAATGATAAACAGATAGAAGGGTAACATTGAATTTAGGGGCTAAGTTTTTTAGCATACTCTATCCATCAGTAGTCTTAGAAACAACATAGGCCCATTACTTGTCTAGTAACAGGCAGTCCTACATGAAGTCCTACCACGGTAGAAATTTAATGTGAGTTTTATTACTACATGACAATTGTAGAGCTAGCTTCCTTTCTACTATGGATTACCTTTTAGTCATAAGTCTTGCTATGAAGACCATGAAAAGAACTGAGACAATTTTCTGGAGTTGGCAGACAAAAACAGTAAAATTGACAAATTCTAACTACCTTAAAAACAATGGGGGGTACCTGGGTGGCTCAGTGGGTTTAGGCCTCTGCCTTAGGTTTGGGTCATGATCCCAAGGTCCTGGGATAGAGCCCCACATCGGGCTCTCTGCTCAGCGGGGAGCATGCTTCCTCCTCTCTCTCTCTGCCTGCCTCTCTGCCTACTAGTCTGTCAAATAAATAAATAAGATCTTAAAAAAAAAAAAAAAAAAGGAAAAACGGCGTTCCTCTTGAAACCTGTCTCTTCACTGCATACTACTGAATTCATTAAATGTTTGTTCAACCCTCCATTTTATTTTAATAAGGAAGAAAAAGGACATGCACTTGAAGGCAGTGTTTGGTTTTGCTGGTTCGAACCTAGTTTCCTAGTTTCCTAAATCAAACTACCAAATATGAGTGAAAATTATATAAAGTTCATACCAGTATAAACTGTGGCACTTGGGAGAGTGACCTGCTTCTGCCAGATCATACAGTCAAAGGAACGGAAGGCAGGGAAGTCAAGGCATCGAAGCTGGTGTGCCCCTTGCTGCATGGACTTCACTTCTGGAAGGGTAGCAGCTCTAGCCTCCTTTCCCTGTTTTGTCAGCCCCTGCTGACAAAAGTACATTTACAAGGAAGTACGTTTACAAAAGAGACTTGTGAGGCGATCTGATGAAGTTTCTTATACCTGGTGTACAAGTTGTCCTAAGGCAGAAAGCCTTTAAATATAAAGCACTGATTACTTAAGAATTTGACACTGCCGGGGCGCCTGGGTGGCTCACTGGGATGGAGCCCCGCATCGGGCTCTCTGCTCAGCAAGGAGACTGCTTCCCTTCCTCTCTCTTTCTGCCTGCCTCTCTGCCTACTTGTGATCTCTGTCAAATAAATAAATAAAATCTTAAAAAAAAAAGAATTTGACACTACCGATCAACAATATACTTATTTTTTTAAAGTAATCTCTTCACCCAACATGGGGCTCAAACTCATAACCCTGAGATCAAGAGTAGCGCTCTTCTGACTGAGCCAGCCGGGCACCCCGATCAACAATTTACTATAAAATGAAGACCAACAGAACAGGATTGATAAAATCAATCCATTCATTATCTCCTGCATGGTTTTGCTTATCAATACTGTCCTGCAAAATAATTACTTCTTGCTAAAAGGTATAGTCTGTATCTAAAATGAGAACTTATTCTCTCCCAGGGGGAAGTCTAAACAAATAGCAAACTAACCACAGACAACAGCATAGACTCTTTATAGAGAATCAGAGGTAACAATGCTTGAGGATTATCCTCCTATCTCCCTGAAGAGGGAGAAACACAACACAATACCTTGTATTTAGGGGTACTTACTACTTCCTCTAAAACTTAACACTTACTTCCTGTATCATAGGTTTGCTGCTGTTTTTATTGGGAGTCAATCAAACTACTCAGGATAAATGACTCTAACAGCATTTTCCATCCTAGAACAGCAATGACATCAGAAAAGAGGGAAAGGAAAACTAGCTTGCCAGGGGTTGCAGTGATGGCAAGTAATTGGTAATACTTGACAAAGAACTTGTACATTAATGTCAGAGCTGAAAGGTTATCATACCAATTGTGTACAAGTTAAATTCTTTCATAGTAATACTACAGAGCAAATCTGGGTGGGGTATAGTCATCTTCCAAGGAAGATGTTTTGGTGACAAATTACAGTTTCTATTCCTATAAGGAAGATAACTACAGGATGGTCTCAAAATGGTTAGGACTATACATTAGTCTGATCTTTTGACCTTTCAGTGAATGACATGTCAAAGTAGGAACCAATAAAATATAATATTTGGGTGAGGCACTATTATGATTGGGATTTCTATGGTATACAGGTTTTAAAGTATAAAGACGATTTTTAAATACTTTCTATTCCTGAAATTACACAGTCCATTCAGACTTCCTTAACCAAAAGGCAACTAAAACAGAAACAGCGTATTTACCCACCAAGTTCATATTCTACTATTCCAAGATCTTCAAACATCAAACACATATGTAAACGTTGATACATGCTGTGAATGTTTAGTCTATCCATAATGATTTCCTAATGCACTATTATAAGGGCCAGGATCACATCTGTTTTATTAATTACTGTATCTGTCAGTGTCTATTACAGTAAGTAGAACCTCGGTAACTATTTGTTGAGTTTAAAAAACAAAATGCTCACTAGTTTTCTGAAGATTTTTCTATTAGTCCATAAATTATGTCAATATTAGTGTTTATAATATGATGCTTATAATTCTGCTCCTGGAATGAGTCATATCTTCATTGGTGATTCATTACATACAACACCAGTATTTCCCAAACCATACTTCATTTCTTTGTAAACTGTGGCCACAGAACAGAATGAAGAACGTGAGGTCTTTGTCCTGTTTAATTGGTTAAGGAACTAGAGAAATGAGGGTCTGTTGTTTGTATAAAATGAAACTACTGGCAAGTCTACATGGGGATGGGGAGAATTTTTAATCTGCCTCAAAAACATTGTGATAATTTCTTCTGGCTATTTCTGTTTGACCAGAAAGGAACCAGGAAGCATAATTTGCCAATTTTAAAATGCATTTAAGGACATTTCATCTTCTTACTGGCTATGAGAAATGGATTGGGATAACTTTACCTGTCAATAAGTGGGAAAGTTTTGTTGTTTTTTTCCTCAAATAGTCTAATGGATTGAAATGAGGTCATGTCCAGGCTCCTGCTGTCTTATATAAATGTTAAGAACTTCCTTTTATTTGCAGAGATACAGGAGGTGTAGTTCATTATGTTCTACCCGAGTCATTCCATAAGAAGTATGAAAGAGGTTGAACTCTTTTTAAATTCAACTTCCAGCATCCATTAATTCCAAAATTTATAGTGTATTCTTGCAGCATTTTCCATCCTAGAACAGCAATGACATCAGAAAAGAGGGAAAGGAAAACCAGCTTGCCAGGGGTTGCAGTGATGGCAAGACAACCTAAGGGAGGACAGAGTACATATATATTAGGTCCTCATTCCTTATAGACCAGAACAAATATTCAGTTTCACAGGACTCATCTTTAGTTCCACAAAGTGTTTTTTGTTGGGGTTGGGGGAGTGGCACAATGATCAGACTAAGGAAAAAACGTTATCAAGTCACTGGAAAGTCATTTTTCTGCTGTTTTTGAGTCATTTGGATTGGATCACTTTAAATCATCAAATTATTATTCATCACTGAATTGAACTGAATACCTCACAACTTTAACAAAAGTAGGAAATACTGTATCATACCATTCCCTACTTTGAGCCCATATGTCTCACAGGGGATACAGGGGTATAGCATTTTCTAATTAGGTTAAAGTTGTACAGTCTCCTTAAATACTCAGTCCAATCAAGTTCAAGCAACATTTATTGATGTTAGATTTTCATGCATAGCACTGAGCTAGCCTAGGAGCCAGCTAAATATAACCAAACCCTAGCTTGTGGGAGCACATAAACTTCATCACTGAAGTACCAGGTGAAATTTACTTATTGGACAGTGAAATTATTCATTCTGGTAAAGATATGGCCCAAATTTTCTTCTTTAACAGAAGTCAGTAGAAAAACTGGATTTTATAATTTTATGATAATCCACTTTTATAATACAAGTCAGCAGGGGGGAAGTGGGTCAAAAGATTTCTTTAAAAAAAAAAAACCTGAATGGCTGGAATTTCAACATATTTCCTTGAACACACAGAAAAGGGAGTATGATTTAGGCTCTCTCTCTTTTTTTAAAAATTTATTTATTTGACAGAGAGAGATCACAAGTAGGCAGAGATGCAGGCAGAGAGAGAGGGAGGAGGAAGCAGGCTCCATGCTGAGCAGAGAGCCTGATGCAGTGCTCGATCCCAGGACCCTGAGATCATAACCTGAGCCGAAGGCAAAGGCTTAACCCACTGAGCCACCCAGGCGCCCTAGGCTCTTATTTTTAAAAAGGAAGGCTAAGAAGATATTTCAAAATAGTTTCAATTTTTAAAAATTCTTACAATGTTTCACAAACATTAGACACAGGAACTAGAGTCACCCTGAAAACAATTTGAGTCCCTGACAGAAAAGTTCTACTGATGCTTTATATGTGGGAGGAAAATGGATTAAGAGATTTATTCCCCCCAATTATTAGAACCATCATACTTCTGCATGGGTGCAAATACAACTGCTTTGAGAGAGACAAATGTTGCAACTGTGGCAATTCAAGTCTTTTCCACAATCTAGAAGCAACCTGCTTCCAGCCTCATTTCCTGCCTGAGTGATCATACATTCCAGTTAGCTAATTTTTCATGCCTCTATACCTTTGCCAAGGATGCTTTTCTTCCTATTCCTCAGCCATCCAAATCACACTTTTTTTATAGGACCCTGCTTGACTGTTACCTCAGTGTTGCCACTCTCCTCTGTCCTACTGGACTTGGTACCCACCTCTTCCATGAGTTTGTTTTGTTTTTGGGTGGGCCTGATTCCTTCCCCCTCCCACCCAGTAGACTGAGGCCTATTGGGCTAATATGTTTAAATATGCTTCAGCACTCATCACACAGATGATGAATAACTTTCTTTTAAGTAAAGAAATGCCAAATAGTCTTTTATTGCCTGAGGGTTAGGAATACAAAGAATAACTTCAGAAAATTTCATTTGAAGATACCCAAAATTCTTTTTGAAAGTTCCTACTTGTTTAATATTTCTGTGCTGAATATTTAGGAGTAGGAGGCATATATTAAACTCCTACATGTGTCCCCTGAACCATGCTTTGTACTTTACATGCACTGTCATTTAGTATTAAATCATAGCACTCCTATAAGATAGGTGTGATTATTATAGTCATTTTATAACAAGGAATTGCCTGAGGATATATATAGCTAGTGAGTAAGACAGCCAGGACTGGAACCCCAGTCTTTCTAACTCAAATCTGTGTTCTTAACCACTGTATTTATCAAAAACAAACAAAAAGACAAAAAGTATCATAAAAACATACAACTATTCAACATTTGGGGGAAATCATTTATTGAGAAGTTTTATAACCTCTCCCAATCTTTATCTTTGTAAATATGACTTTTTTGCATTATTGTTATAATGCAATTTTTCTTTCATTGCTTGACATTATTTTATTCACATTTTTGTTTGAATGTATATAGGACACATCTGTCATTCTATCATGATACTCCATTTAATAGACTGATCATCACTGACTCAGCCACTTCCTAAAAAGCTTTCATGGATGCAGGTAAAGAAAAAAATTTCTGAATTTCCTATCCAAACAAAATCACTATCTTGGTCGGACACATGCCTTCTTTAGTCCTAGATGTGAAGAAGATATTCTCTTCAGTTAGTCCAATTAATTCAGAAGCAACATAACAAAGAAGAAAATGGGATGTAAGTTTCTTTGCAATTGTAAAGTACTTGAAGGAAGTTTTACTCTTAGAAATAGAACAGAAAATAGGAGAAGCAAATTTCTTCCAAGAGTGAGAACATTTTTTGTTTCCTCATTTTATAAGGAAGAGGGAAGTAATTCTCACTATCTAAACCCATAAAAGGTAGGTGAACAGTGATCTCTTCACATTTCAAGGTTGCAATACTCTTAAGGTATTTCATTACTTTAATATATGAACACAGAAATTGAAAGATCAGAATACAAATTGGTTGCCAAACAAGGTACTGAGATAGATTTTTTAAAAGATTTATTTATTTATTTGAGAGAGAGAAAGAGTGTATGCACGAGCCAGGGGAGGGGAAGAGGGAGAGAGAGGATTTCAAGCGGACTCCCTCTGAGCATAGAGCCCCACGCTGGGCTCAATGCCCAAGATCGTGGCCTGAGCCGAAATCAGGAGTCTGATGTCCAACTGACTGAGCCACCCAGGTGCCACAAGGTACTCAGATATATTATGTGGAGATATATAATATGGAGATAACTGATCTTCTGACAGAACTGAGTTACCATGGAAGTGATTTAGTTCTTTGAAGTTAGTCTATTCATGTTGTTACACTGAGCACCAATTATTTTCCAAAGATTTTATTCTAAGATGGGAGTATTTTCCTGTTAAAAGCCACTGGGTCTAAGAGAGAACAAAGTCTCCACACAAAACAAGAAATTAGAATCACAGAGTAATACAATTTGAGAACTTGAAAGATCCTTGAAAATTACAGAAGATTAACTTCCTGAAAAATATGATTACCAATTTGCTTTATATTCTTATTATTTATTATTATTTTTTTTAGATTTTATTTGTATTTTAGAAAGAGAGAGCCAGCATGGGGGGAGGAGCAGAGGAAGAGGGACAAGCAGACTCTGCGCTGAGCATGGAGTCTGATGTGGGGCTCAATCCCATGACCCTGAGATCATGACCTGAGGTGAAATCAAGAGGCAGATGTTTAACTGACTAAGCCACCTACGTGCCCCAACCAATTTGTTTTTTAAATGAAATTAAATAGGAGCATACTTTTTAAAGTAAGTGTAGGAAATACTAAAGCATATATATCAGTTCACATTATAATCAACTAAGAAGCAACTAAGAACGAAGGCTTGATGGTATACGGTGTGCTTAAAAGAAAAGTGTAAAGGAAGGGGAAAAGGAAGACTTACAGGGCATGAGGGCAATAAGAGATGAATAGAGCAGCACAGACAAGAAGAAAGTCAGTGAAAAGCAGTAAGAGGACTTTTGTCTTAACTCATTTTTGCATTCTAATTCTTGGCATGCAGCTTAGCATAGAGCAGACATTCAATAAATGTTTATCAAAGAGGATAGAAAGAAAGGGCTGAGGGCACCTGGCTGGCTCAGTCGGAAGAACAAGCAGTTCCTGATCTCGGGGTCATGAGTTTGAGCCCACGTTGGGGTAGAGATTACTTACTTTTTTTAAATAAACTTTAAAAAAAAGAAAAAAGAAAGGACTGAGAAGTTCAATGAATATACTTCTTAGAAATCATTATATGGTTCACATGGCTATGGATTCAAAATGAGCAACTTAATCTCATTTCTTCTGTGAGTTTAGCTAAGTTCATTAACCTCTTGGTTAATTAACTACAGGTTTTTGGTCTAAAAAATAAACTAATTGAACTGGATGATTTTTAGGGTCTCTTCCTTATTCTCTCCCGAAATAGTAACCAAATACAGGTAAATAAAATCAAAGAAAGGTTCTTAGCTTAAATGCTGCTTAACCTAAATCAGTGGTCAGCAGATGCAATTTATATATTTTTATACAGCTAAGGCAAATTAGTCCCTTTATTGTTCATATGGTACGAGCAGTCATTCAAAAAAACTTCTAAATAGGTCTGTCAGAAGAGCAGTATTAGGAAAGCATTATAAGCATTTCTGCCCAATTTTTTTTCTGGCTAGATATATCTTACTGAAATGAGCAGTGTCTCTTACTCCATAGATTTCTGTTTAGTATTAATGATAGCAAATAATACTGAGACACTGCATAAAGTAATAGAGAAGGATACTTCTAAGAAAGAAAAGAGTGATTATTTTTCCATTTTACAAAGTAACAGGATTCTGTTCAAGAGACAGAGTTTTTTGTTTTTGTTTTGTTTTTTAGAGGGGAAAAAACATTACTAGGAGAACAAGCAGTTATTTCCCCATTCTTTTATGGTAGATAAGGTTTCACACTATACTATACTAACAACTATATTATGCAATGCAAAACAAGAAGAAAAGAACATTAAAAGAAAATATGGTTTCATGGAATGGGAGCTGAAGTGGAGAAGACTTCCTGTGTAAAAAATTTTTAAATCACACAGTGATAATTAAAAGTAATAAAAGAATGATGGGATGTAGCACCATGAAATCAGGGTGGGTTAATATCATTTGGAGATTACTATAAAAGAACACAGAAGAAACAGATCTTCCAGAGCCACTTCAAGTATGAACCTATGGGACTCTTCTGTCTTTATTTTAATTACACACACACCCACACAAAGTACATACTATGTATCATCATATCATCATAATTCAGCATAATTCAAAGTCAGAAGACTAGGAAAAGGAATGTTCCCTGCAGGTCAGGGTTTTGATGACCGGCAAAACACTAGCACGCTTGCACTGCAGTTGTCTGAGCCACACCCAGTCTGCAGTTAAATATAGAATTTAGTTTCTGGAACTATTGGTCTTTTTAACCTTCACAGTCCAACTATTCACTGAAAAAATTAAAAGTAAAAAGGAGAAAGGAAAGAGACTGAAACCAAAGTCCAAATACTAATAAACTGTCCTGGGAAGAGTTCCAAAATGCAGTAAATACAGGAGAATTAAATTACAGAAGCCTCAAGCAACGTTCTAGAAACACACTTTACAAACTGATTTGTCTCTTCTATGCTGATTCTACCAGGATGTATAACATACTTACATAAAATGTATTTGTGTACTAGATCCATGTCTTTAATTCAGATTATATATCCAGGCTATATAACATATCAGGTTAATAGCAGTTACACCAAATCTGGCGCTACGATTTAATTTTGGTTTGTTATAGTATTGTGGTTGTGATGCTATTTTTGCTCATGAGGAGGTACTTTTATCCTAAGAAGCTATTTTTAGATGCTTAAATTTTGAGGGAAGAGATACTCTCAAGCTAAAATTTTTAATACTGATTCTTTGTTGGGAGAATATTTCGGGTTTATTTTTAAAAGTTAATTTTGGAGACAGACAAAAGTTAAACAACAACAAAAAAATGTTTCCTCGTAATTTCAGAGGGCTCTGGGCTTTAGTAATGATTTTGTTTTATATATTTTTTATTGATATGCATTTTAAATTTATATTTATTTATTTATATCTCACTGAGGATGAAGGTGGAAAGAATTAAGAGGAGCAAAAAACACAGTATAGGAATACTGTTTCCATGAAAAAATAAAACATACAATAGTTTTAATCATAAACAGAGAGGTATTCATTTTGCCTCCACTTTCCTATGCCTGGAATCTAGACACAGATTCATCTTTCAGCTACACTGATGAAAATTAAAAGCAGTAAGTACCCTATATACACAAATATGGCTCCAAAACTATTACTCTTAACCACTATACACTATTGCTTCTACCTGTCACAGCTAGGTGCTCTTACATTTATTCTTGTATCTAAAGTCTTCTCCAAATTGTTTCTTCTCTTTCTATTGTACTTAATTGGGCTGAAAAACCTGTATAAGGAGATTCGATGTATTCTTTTATATATCTTCCTTGAAACCAGAATAGATGAACAGGTCGCATTCCTTTGTGTCCTGGTCATATCCTAATACTCCAGAGCCACATCTGTTTCCACAGCTAAAAGAATACCCTGACCAAACTGCAAAAAGGGTAAAGGAAAGGAAAAAAGAAAAGAGTACATTAGAAGTCTTGCTCCTAGGCCACAAAGCCTCCAACACTTCTGACCATAAACTCAAAAGATGTTTCAAGTCAACTAGATTTATCATCCCTCTAACTCCTATCATCCAGAAGTATCTCCTTCTCTGTCCCCAGCGCTTTGCCTCATATCTAGTGAGTACTTTGTTGAATGAAATGAACCAAAGGATGGTTAGGTTTGTTGAATAAAAACCACATTTGAGTCTGACATTACATTATTTGCACATGCAGCTATTTCTGACATTATGATATAGATATTTTCTGCCCTTGTGAATAGGTAAACTACTGGAGGTAAGCCTCCCTCAGGGCCAGCACAGAGCATACACTATATAAATAAATGACTGAATGAATAAATATTAGTCAATTATCTAATTCTATTTTAACCATTTAAATCTGGTCAGGTCCTCCTTAAACAACTATAACAACAATCTTTCCGATTATGGAAAATTTCAAATCTATATATGTTTGTGGGCTCCTCTGAGTGCTTCCCTCTCCTCATTTAAACAGGAAGCACATCATCATGGGAATGAGGATGCGAGTTTGCAGAGAGAACAAAGTGTGAAATAATTCTTTAGAAGATTGGGAAAGACTGAACCAGGTGGGTTCAGTATACTATGATTGTCTGGCAGAATTAAAGAGCCACTTGAGGTTCATGGTTATGAATTTAAAATGAGATCAGTCCGCAGGGTTTTAAACTTTTCTCCAGCCATAGTTAGCTGCAAAAATGCAAAAACAGTATAAGCAAAAGTGCAAGATAGATTTGACCAGGATTCATTCATACCCGTGGTTTTAACTGTACCTGATGTAATGGTGCCTCCTAAGTCTCCATTTCTAAAGGCACTGAGTTCTCCTAACATCTTGAAGTGAGTTCACAGTCAAAGCTCGAAGTAGAAAGAACTTTAACGGAAAAAGAATACTGGCTCACCACTGGTTATGAGGAAGGCGTTCTACTGTGTGCTTTACAATACAGTGATCTCATAAAACTCTTCTCCTAATAGCAACTCCATTTTATAGAAAACTGAAATTCTTAACATTAAGATGAAGCTGGGACTAAATGGTAAGTCTATATGACTCTGAAGCCCATCCACTTCTTACTATATCATAATACTTAATTCTTCTTTTTAAAATATTGCAGTTGGGGTTAAGAGATGTTGAATGAGGGACGCCTGGGTGGCTCAGTGGGTTAAGCCTCTGCCTTTGGCTCAGGTCACGGTCTCGGGGTCCTGGGATCGAGCCTCGCATCGGGCTCTCTGCTCAGCAGGGAGCCTGCTTCCCCCTTTCACTCTGCCTGCCTCTCTGCCTACTTGTGATCTCTCTCTCTCTGTGTCAAATAAATAAATAAAATCTTAAAAAAAAGAGAGAGAGATGTTTAATGATTTGTCCAAAGTCCAACTATTTTCTAATAGTATAGATTCTGTCTCCCAGAGGAATGTTCTACGAACATCATCAGTATTAAGCTCTCTTTTACACTTTCTGCTTTGTCATCTCTATGTTCCATCTGTGACTAGGTTAGGCTGTTCTTTTCTTCATATTTTTTCTGATACCTATTACTTTCTATCCATTTTGTTTCCCCTTTGCCTTGAAATTACAGCTGGGGTGCTCATCATCCATGCATAGAAACTCTAACGGCCTCCTAGCTGGCCTCCACTTATCCTTCTTCCAATCCATTTACATGGCTAATCATGGCCACTTCCTTTCTCTGAGGCTCTTGTCTATAAACTGTAAATAATAAAAATATATACAGTACAAAATTTTGAAGGTCAATCGTCATACAGAATAATTATCAATAAGATCAATAATTATATAAACTATAAAATCCTACTCAAATGTAAGTTATTTTTGCCTTAAGATATATGAGGGCAGATACTACAGTTTATAATTATTTTAAATTTATTTTCCCTTGGCTCTAGGCATCTGGTATATGTGTTCAAATATATATTTGATTGGCTGACTTCTTGCCTATCTTCCATATTCCCACTAATATTACCTAATGGACCAATCTGATCAGGTACAATCTCCTTTATGAAAAAGCCTGAACACCAAAGCTGTGGGATAATTAAGCACGGTACTTACTTAATTATAGCATGCATAGTATGACTAAGTCTTGTATAATCAAGTAGAGATGCTCTTAATGAAAAACCCTATGTCCCGCCATGGAGAACTTCATGATAATCTAGAATATTCTTTCTCTGATTCTCTAATTAGTGAACTTCTATCATCCATCAAAATGCAGCCAGATTGTCATCATTTTGTTAAACTCTTACTCCTTCCTCTGTTGTTTGCATCTCATGGACCCATACACTCAAGTATTCATCCTTATAACAGCATTTACTCCTCAGTTCTATAATTGCTTATACAGTAGTGCTCCCCCCACGTTTGTGAGGGACTCTATTTCAGGGTAACTAAAGAGTTGATGAGGGAAAGTTCTTCTTTAGGGAGGAATTCAGCTAATTAATGCAGAAGAAATGAAAAAAATTGGAATACAACTGTTAAAAAAACAAAAAGTGACTAGGAAAAAAATCATCAGTGGATGACAAAACAATGGTTTTCAATCTTGGCTGTACTTTAAAATCACTTGGGAACTTTTCAAATATACCTTTATCTATCTATATGTCCCAGTTGGTCAAGGGTAATGTCTCACTGATATTTTTAAAAGCTCCCAGGTGATCCTAATATGCAGCTAAAGTTAAGAATCACTGCCCTCAAACTATTCACTAAATGGGGAACTTTCTAATAAGTGGATCAAGATGACAGCACTGAATCCCATGATTAATCTTATAGTTACTAAAAATGGGACAAGCAGACATAATGTGCATCCTTCTATGATGTACTGTGAAGAACAAAGTAGCAGTTATGTGCCAAAAGAGCTAAATTAGAATCTAATGAGGACTCTAGATCCAACTACCAATCTACAGAAAATATGAGGTCATGTTAAGAGACACATATGAGGATGTAACTGGCCAAACTTAAACTGTGGGAAATTCAATATGACAAATGCCTTAACAGTTTTTTTAAAGATTTTATTTATTTATGTGAGAGAGAGAATGAAAGAGAGAGAGAAAGCATGAGAGGGGAGACGGTCAGAGGGAGAAGCAGAGACCCTGCTGAGTAGGGAGCCTGATGTGGTGGGACTCAATCCCAGGACTCCAGGATCATGACCTGAGCTGAAGGTAGCCGCTTAACCAACTGAGCCACCCAGGGACCTGCCTTAGTGTCTTTAACAAATAAACAGCATTGGGGCACCTGGGTGGCTCAGTGGGTTAAATAAACAGCATGAACAAAAGGTGTGCATGTGTGTGAGGAACCGTTACAAACTAAGAGACCCAAAAGACACAGCCACCAAATGCAGTGTGTAAAAATACATTTGATAAACAGGTAAATGAATGAATGAATGAATGAGTGAGTAAATGAATGCTAATAAAGAAAAAATCCAATCATTATAAATAATAAATTATTAAATCATACACTCTGAAAAGCAGGGTGAGATGTGGGAAAGGATGCAGAAGTAAAATAATCATATGGGAACTAGTGAAATATTTATCTGTTTCTATAACCGTCATATAGAAAGCTTTCTAAAATATTTCAGTGGACTTAATATTTGGTTTTTAATTTATATTTCTCTTTGCCTTATGACTTTGAGTAAAAAGAAAAACAAAAGCAAATCATTATGGGGCAAACATAACCATTATTTTTTCGACTGGGGATGAGATACAGTTGTTCTGTATCAGAGCTGTCTAAAAAAATTTTCTACAATGAGAAATATTCCATATAAAATTTTCTGTGATAGAAATACTGTCTAAAACTATAATCAGCAGCCATATATGACTACTGGACACTTAAAATGTGGCTAGTGTGACTGAGGAACTGAATTTTAAATTTTATTTCATTTTAAGTAATTTAAATTTAAATAGATACTCATCGCCACCATATCAGACCGTGCAGTTCTATTTGATTACAACTCTTCTCTCTACCTGCAATATTTGCTCTTTCCTTATACCTAAGCAACTCTTACCACATCCCATATTATAAGATGTCACACCATGGTGAAACTTTCCTTTCAAACACATATTACTATTACAGTTTTA
The DNA here is from genome assembly GCF_009829155.1 of Mustela erminea. Lineage (NCBI taxonomy): Eukaryota > Metazoa > Chordata > Mammalia > Carnivora > Mustelidae > Mustela > Mustela erminea. The sequence continues at coordinate 14,707,215 of NC_045615.1, forward strand.
CCTTGATTTTTGTGATTATCTGATTAATGTCTGTGTCTCTAACCTGATTGTAAACTCAAGACTGCAGGAATTATTTACGTTCACGATCACATTGTAGAGTCACACTCATTTACTAAAGAAAATGCTATTATTAGATAACACTCTGTAGTTGAGTTTTTGTGATAATTAAGACTTTTCATTTCTCATAATTCCATGAAGTTTGATCTAAGATTTAGATCCTTAACACACACACACACACACCATATATATATGGTGTGTGTGTGTATGTATATATATATATAGATAGATAGATACATATATATATATATAGAGAGAGAAAACTGTATCATGAACTCCCAAATAAACATTACCAGGCTACAGAAACCATCAACTTATAGTACATTCTTTGTTTTATCCACACCCTTGCCTCTGCCTTTCCACTTTGTGTTACACTGAAGTAAATGAAAGATAACGTATCATTTCATATTATATTTTTCTAAAAGACAAGAACTCTAAATTTTTATAAATGTACCACCAATTACATAAAAGCAACCATTATCATAACTGAAACAAGAATCACCATTTATACAGTGTTCAAATTTCCTCAACTAGTTAATGTATTAAAAAAACTTGAAGAAACTTAGTTATTATGTTCTTAGGGTCTCTCACATCATGAACTTTGTTGATCTGAATTACCCATAGTATGATTTAACAGAACTTTGTTCCATATCTCCTACACACCTGGAGCTGGACATAGAGGCTTGATTTGTTTCAGCTTCAATTTTGTTAGAAAAGCACTCCATGTGGGTGGTGGTATTTACATCCTCCAAGAGGTACATATTGCCTGGTTGTCTTTGTTAACAGCTATTCATGATCATTGTCAGATCTATTATTTCATTAGGAGTTTACAAAATGATGACACTATAATTATATTATTCCTTTTTCATTTATTAGTTGGACATCCTTCATTAAAGAAAGCCTTTTTTGTTCATTAGTGATAAAGTTCATACACAAAACACAATTAAAGGCTCAGTTCTTTCCTTTTACCACTCTGAAATTTAGTTGGTCTCTAACATTTAGTCTCTAACATTCTTTAGGTGTGACCAATAATTTTTTTTTAGTATCTTTATCACATACGGATTTTTAATGAGTTTGCTGGGCTTCAATCTATTACCACTGGTATTACTACTAATGTTCAAATTATTTCCATCTTTGGATAAGGGGAGGCTCTTCAAGTTAGCTCCTGAGTCCTTTTGATGTCACTCACCTATCTATAATGGCTTTCTTGCTTTAACAAGTTCTTGGTCTTATGATGTACATTTCTTGTTCCAAGTCTACAATCAATCCAAGGAGTGTTAATGGTACCTATGACCACAGTCTGGGCCCCAGGCCTCCTTATTTAGGCTGATCGTTGTCTATGGGCTTTTTGAGTAAGTAAAGATGGAAAGTACACCCCTCCTTTTTTTTTTCAAATTCACATTATTATTTCTAATTCACATTCAAGATTTTAGGATTTCCCACCAAAATTATGGCTGGCTTCTCAGCAGAAGTTGACAAGCTGATCCTAAAATTCATATGAAAATACAAAGGATCCAGAATACCTGAAATAATCCTCAAAAAGAAGAAAGTGGAAAATTCTTATATCCAGATTTCAAAATTTACTATCATAAAACAGTAATTATAACAGTGTGGTATATAGATCAATGGAACAGAAGAGAACTGAAGAGTACCCTCAAATTTACAGTCAACTGATTTTTGACAAGGGTGCCAAGAGTAATCACTGGGAAAAGAACAGTTCTTTCAACAGTATGGGAAAACTGGATATCCACATGCAAAAGAATGATGTAGGGTCCCTACCTCACATAATATGCAAAAATTATCTCTAATGGATCAAAGACCTAAATGTAAGAGTTAAAAGTATAAAATGCTTGGGAAAAAAAACACAAAAGTAAATCCCGTGCTTTGATTTAGGCACAACTTTCTTAAATAAGATAATAAAGGTACAAAAAGCAGATGAGAAAATAAACTGCACTTCATGAAAATTAAAAGCTTGCATGCTCCAAAGGTCATCACTGAGAATATGAAAAGACTATCCACAGAATGGGAGAAAATATTTGGAATCCATGTGCATCAGACTGTGTTGTCTGCAAGAGACTCATTTTAGACAAAAAGATACCTCCAGATTGAAAGTGAGGGGATGGAAAACCATGTATCATGCTAATGGACATCAAAAGAAAGTTGGGGTGACAATCCTTATATCAGACAAATTAAATTTTAATCCAAAGACTGCAATAAGAGAAAGATACTATATCACAATTAATGGTCTATCTAACAAGAAGATCTAATAATTATAAATATTTATGCCCCTAACATGGGAGCAGCCAATTATATAAACCAATTAATAACAAAATTAAAGAAACACATCGATAATAATACAGTAATAGTAGGGGACTTAACACCCCACTCACTACAATGGACAAATCATCTACACAGAAGATCAACAAGGAAACAAGGGCTTTGAATGACACACTAGACCAGATGGACTTCACAGGTATATTCAGAGCATTTTTTCCTAAAGTAACAGAATACACATTCTTCTCCAGTGCACTTCGAAAATTCTCCAGAATAGACTACATACTGGGTCACAAATCAGGTCTCAAATGGAACCAAAAGACTGGAATCATTTCCTGCATATTTTTAGACCACAATGCTTTGAAACTTGAACTCAATCACAAGGGGAAATTTGGAAAGAACTCAAAAACATGGCAGCTAAAGAATATCCTACTAAAGAATGAATGGGTCAACCAGGAAATCAAAGAAAATTTTAAAAAATTCATGGAAACGGGGGCACCTGGATGGCTCAGTAGCTTAAGCATCTACCTTCAGCTCAGGTCGTGATCTCAGGGTCCTGGGATCGAACCCTGCATTGGGTTCCTTGCTCAGTGAGGAGCCTGCTTCTCCCTCTCCCTTTATCTGCCACTCTCCCTGCTTGTGCTTGCTTTCTCTCTTTCTGTCAAATAAATATATAAATAAATCTGTTTATGGAAACGAATGAAAATGAAAACACAACTGTTCAAAACCTTTGAGATGTGGGAAGTATACAGCAATACAAGCCTTTCTTAAGAAACAGGAAGGTTCTCAAATATACAACCTAACTCACCTTATACCTAAAGAAGCTGGAGAAAAACAGCAAATAAAGCTAAACTCAGCAGGAGTAGAGAATTAGTAATGATTAGAACAGAAATCAATGAAATCGAAATCAAAAGAACAGTACAAGGGATCAACAAAACCAGGAGCTGGTCCTTTGAAAGAACTAATAAAATTGATAAATCCCTGGCCAGAATTATCAAAAAGAAAAGAAAAGGGCTCAAATAAATAAAATCATGAATGAAAGAGGAAAGATCAAAACGAAAAAATACAAACAATTATAAGAACACATCATGAGCAACTCTATGCCAACAAATTGGACAATCTGGAAGAAATGGATGCATTTCTAGAGTCATATAAACTACCAAAACTGAAACAGGAAGAAACAGAAAACCTGAACAGACCCATAACCAGCAAGGAAGTTGAAGTAGTAATCAAAAACCTCCCCAAAAATAAAAAGTCCAGGACTGGGTGGCTTCCCAAGGGGAATTTCACCAAATATTAAAAGAAGAACTAATACCTAGTAACTAAATCCTAGAAGAGAACACAGGTACCAACCTCTGTGACCTCAACTGCAGCAACTTCTTGCTAGACACATCTCCAAAGGCAAGGGAAACAAAGGCATAACTGAACTATTGGGATTTCATCAAGATAAGAAGTTTTTGCACAGCAAAGAAAACAGTCAACAAAACCAAAAGACAACAGAATGGGAGAAGATATTTGCAAATTATGTATCAGATAAAGGGGTAGTACCAAAAATCTATAAAGAATTTATCCAATTCAACACCCAAAGAACAAATAATCCAATCAAGAAATGGGCAGAAGATATGAACAGACTTTTCTCCACAGAAGATATTCAAATGGCCGACAGACACACGAAATTATGCTCTACATCACATGGCATCAAGGAAATACAAATCAAAACCACAATGAGATACTGCTTCATCACAACAGTCAGAATGACTAAAATTAACAAGTCAGGAGATGACAGATTGGTGAGGATGCAGAGAAAGGGGAACCCTTTTACACTGTTGGTTGGAATGCAAGGTGGTACAGCCCCTTGGAAAACAATATGGCAGTTCCTCAAAAAGTTGAAAATAGAGCTCCCCTATGACCCAGCAATGGCACTGGTAGGTATTTACCCCAAAGATAAAAATGTAGTGATCTGAAGGGGCACTTGCACCCCAACGTTTATAGCCGCAATGTCCACAATAGCCCAGATGTCCATCATTAGATGAATGGATAAAAGAAGACGTGGTCTATATAAATAATGGAATATTAGTCAGCCATTAAAAAATGAAATCTTGCCATTTGCAATGATGTGGATGGAACTAGAGGGTATTATGCTAAACAAAATAAGTCAATCAGAGGAAGACAATTACCATATGATCTCATTTATATGTGGAATTTAAGAAACAAAATAGAGGATCATAGGAAAAGAGAGGAAAAAAATAAAGCAAGATGAAATCAGAGAGGAAGACAAAGCCTAAGAGACTCCGAATCACAGGAAACAAACTGAGCGCTGCTGGAGGGGAGGAGTAGTAGGAGGATGGGGTAACTGGGTGATAGACATTAAGGAGGGCACGTGATGTGATGAGCATTGGGTGTTATGTAAGACTGATGAATCACAGACCTCTACCTCCAAAACTAGTAATGCATTACATATTAATAACTGAATTTAATTTTTTTAAAGATTTTATTTATTTATTTAAAAGAGAGAGAGAGATCACAAGTAGGCAGAGAGGCAGGCAGAGAGAGAAGGGGAAGCAGGCTCCCTGCTGAGCAGAGAGCCTGATGTGGGGCTTGATCCCAGAACCCTGAGATCATGACCTGAGCCCAAGACAGAGGCTTAACCCACTGAGCCACCCAGGCGCCCCCTGAATTTAAATTTTAAAAATTCAATAAATAAATAAAATGTCAAGGTACAAAAAAAAGTATTTGAAACATGTATCTTATAAGGAACCCCTATCTAGAACATATAAAGAATACTTACAAATGAATGTAAAGACAACCCAATTTAAAAAATGAGCAAATGATCTGAATAGACATTTCTCCAAAGATGAAACAGAAATAGCCAATAAGCATATGAAAAGATAATCATCATCACTGGTTAGAGAAATGCAAATAACAACCACAGTGAAAATCTACTTGTTCACATACTAGGAAGATTAGAACCAGTAAGACAGCAAAACAAATGCTGGTGAGAAACTGGAACCATCATATGGTGCTCAATGGAATGTAAAATGGTATATATGCTTTGGAAACTGTCTGGCAGTTTCTGAAAAGGTTGAACACAGTCACCATATGACCCAGCAATTCCGCTTAGTACACAAATTTCATTGATGGCAGCATTACCAATAATAGATAAAAAGTGGAAACAACCCCAAATGTCTAACAATTGATGACTGAATAAATTATGAGTGAATAAATGAATGAAATCATCATAAATAATGAAACAAATATAAATGAAAGAATGAATAAAATATAGCATATCTATAGAATGGACTGTTCTTTGGCAACAAAAAGAAATAGAATACTGAAATGACCTACAACATGGATGAACCCTGATAACATTATACTAAGTGAAAGAAGTGAGTCAAAAACAGCCAGGTTTGTTTGATTCCATTCATATGAAATGTCCAGACTGGCCAAATCTATATACAGGGAAAGCAGATTAATGGTTAGGGTTGGGAAGGATGGGGGAGAAAGGAGGGACTGCTACTGGGTACACGAGTTTTTTGGGGGTTGAAGAGAATATTCTAAAAGTGATTGTGGTGATAGTTGCATAATTGTAAGTACACTAAAAAGCACTGAGTAGTACATTTTAATTAGGTGAACTGTATCTCAATAAGGCTGTTATTAAAAAATACAAACGATAAATTTCTGTATGCACACACATACACAAAAGATTATAGTGATTTACTTATTTTATGTTTATATGTTCTACACTGAAAAACTTGATTCCTAATAACACTATGATTGTCTTACCTATATCTGTATCTACACAAATAAAAATAGTACCTGAATAACATTATCAATATTACCAACATTAGTAAAAGCAAGGTAAGATTTTTTTGTAGTTCTTTTTATTCCTAAGCTATATCCCACCAAGACGCATAGTCAACATACTGTGTTATAAAGCTATTCAACACAGTTCATGAATGTTTAGGTCATACTTTTGTTTCCGTTTAGTTTTTTTTAGGGGTCACCTTACCCCCATTTCAAAGTAATCTTGTTCTATAATTACATAAAATATCTATATGGTTACAATGTGAAAACATGGTATATTTAGACGAGTTGAGCTTCTATTCTTGTTCCCTCCAATCTGTGTTTTTTTCTCTTCTATTGGTAACCATTTTATTTATTTTATGGTGTACTCCTTCATCTTAAAACAAATTATAAGGAAACACATAAATGATAGCCTACTATATACAACTGACACTGCTTTTTTAAACATTATATTCTGAAGATCACTGTATATAAAAAGTATTCATTCTGATGGATAGAAAAATGTGAAAAAGCCTTACAAAATATTTCATAGTGATAGTACAGAAGGACACAGTATGATTTTCATTCTGTAGAAAGGAAAACTCATTCCCTTTGCTGCTGTGTAGCACTCTATTATTTGAGCCTGGGCATTCAACGTATAATTCACTGTAATTTATTCACCTAGTCCACTACTGATAGACACACAGGTTGTACTCAATATTTTGATATTATTGCAAACAGGGATGCTGTACTTACACTTCTGTCAGTTTATCTCTGGGATCATTTTCTAGAAGTGAGAATGCTGAGACAAAGGGCAAATCCGTGGGTAACTGTCCCCCAATACTATCAAATTCCTGTCCATGGAAGTTGTTACACTTTGCATTCCCACAAGCCGTGTATGAGAGTGCCCATTTCCCTACAGCTCAATCAATAAAATAATGTTATGGAACCTTTGGATTTTTGCCAATGTGATAGGAGAAGAATAGTGTCTCAGTATAATTTTAATATACTTCTTTCTCTTACTATGAGTTAAACTGAACATTCTTTTTTATGTTTAAGAGGCATCTGCATTTGTTTTTCTGCAGGTATCTAGTTTCTACAGAGTTAGTGGTCTTCTTTCTCTTTTAAAAGTTGTTTATATATCACAGATAATAATATGAAGCAAATACTTTTTCCAATTTTTCTTTTTCTTTTTTATTTTTACCTTGTTTATAGATATTTTTCTCCCCAAAGCTTTTCTTTTAATGTAAATAATCAAATTTATCGATCCTTTCCCATATTTTGGATTTTGAGTTCTAGTTAGGAAAAATTTTACCATTTCCAGGGGACCTGTATTTTCTTCTATTATTTTATACGGATTCACTTTTTTTGATTCATTCGAAACTTGTTTGGTGTATGGTATGAAGAATGAATAATTTTTGACTTATACTAATATATTTGAGTAAGCCTACAAGTTTGCTGGCTTTATAGTCTATGCATGTGTATTTATCCACCAATTCAGTGTACTGAAAAACATCATGCATTGCCAGAGAATTTTATATTCCATGTTAGAAAATAAAAAGTTCCACTTTCACAGAATGAAATCATACCATGATCTACTGCTATTAAAATACTCTGAGAGGCTTTTGCATTTTTGCAACTACTGGAATAAACTACATACTTTCTTACTGGTTGAGCCACGTAAGATAAAATAAAACCAAAGATAACCAATTCCTGGATTAAAGGCATTTATTAATTAAAATGAAGGTTAAAAGGTGAAAATTAAGATTAAATGAGAGTTTTACACAGGGTAAGTGCTCATATCTTTTTTCTTTTTAAAGTGGGCTCCATGCTAGCCACGTGGGGCTGGGCTTGAACTCAAAACCCTGAGATCAAGACTGGAGCCAAGATCAAGAGTCACTGGCAGCCTCAATATCTTTGTAACTGATATTTGATCAGTGTGATTCTGTGGGCACTTTGGTTGCTTTGGAAACGAGGTTCAATTTTGAAAATGTATTAGGAATATCACCTTTCATTATTAATATTATCAATTTTAACATTAATCTGATCTCATACTGACATTATGTGATAAATGTGTATTGGTATCGTCATGAAAAAATTAAATGGCAGAATCAGTAGCAAAATCAGAACTTAAAACCAAAGCTTGTTTTGTACCTGGGTGGAAAATAGATAATGCTGCAAATAATTTAAGATTGATATTATTTAAATTCATTTCTGTTATATAGTAAGTTCTGAAGAAATTTTCTGAAACAATCACAGTTTCTAACAGAGAAAAATAAAGCAGATTTTAAATGTCAGGGCTCTGGGACGAAAAAGTCTTACTCTTCTACTTTAACTGCTTAAGCATATAAGGATTCATTATTCAATGAATGGCCTCTACTAGAACTTACAATAAAGAAACTAAGGAAAGCAACATATAACATCAATGAATAATCTACAGTCTCTTTAAGCAAACTTTTTAATTTCAACCAAATCACAAGAACAAAAACCCAGGCCTCAACTTTTACATTTTCAATCTCTGTCTACTTCAGGTAGTGATGTCTAATGAGCTGGGAGATAATCAGAAAAGAGGCAGAAAGAGAGATGGCAAAAGTCCCGGATGACATATGGTTCACCAGTAGCTACTGAAAAACTTCATTTTATAGATGATGAAGTTACTGCTCAGAGTTGTGACCTGTACAAAGTTGCATAGCTGGTTAAACGCCAAAGCCAAACCAGGGTTTCAGGTCTTTGACTCTATAAGTCAAATGCTCTTTCCAGTTTGCCATTCGACAAGTCATATTAGATAACTGGGGAAAAAAGTGAAACTGGTTCAATGTAAATATGTATTTTATGTTACCTTAGAAGTTAAACCCAGTTTTAAACATTCAATTCCATTCTTTTCCATTATTTAAATTATTGAGAAATCTCAATATGAAAATCCAATTGTTTTTACCCTTGCCTAATATATTCTTTTTCTCTATATTTAATCTTAGGAAGTAAATACTTTTCTTTTTTTTTTAAATTTATTTATTTAATTTTTTATTTTTTATAAACATATATTTTTATCCCCAGGGGTACAGGTCTGTGAATCACCAGGTTAAGTAAATACTTTTCTAACAGAAAACATTACCTTATTGAATATAAAACTCTTCATTGAAACAAAATTCCATACACATTACTTATAGGTAGGAGACTAAAAGGGTAATTCTACTACAGGATCACCCTAAATATACTGAACACTTAATAATCATATTTAATTAATTTATACTATTTCAGATAGGAAAACTGAAGCTAAGGCCTAATTCCGGTCTAAAACATACTGAGTACTTACTATGGATCAGATACTGGTACTAGAGTCAAAAGATAAATTACCAAATCAAAGTAAAAACATGTATTTCGAACCCTTGGGACTAAGCTTATTTAAGCCACACTCCTGATTGAAAGAAGTAAAATTTTAGTGGACTCTTATGTAAGTATTCAATATTTTTGATGAAAATAAGACTTTGAAGAGTGTTTCTAAAATACAATATAAAGATTTAAATTAAAAAATTCTTCTAAAGTTTCTGAAATTACTGAGAACACTATTAAGTTATATTCACAGATGCTAAGTCCAGTTTTTGACTTCTCAATGGTAAGATCATCTTATTTCAATAATATACATTTATAATATTCCAAAATACATTTAGAGATAGAACCTAGATCCCAAATTACTTGTCTGAAATGAAACTGTCCCAAATCTATCTAAGGTTTCTCTCTTTCCTAAGGTTGGGAGATTGCTCATGGGAAAGGACACATGTACCTTTCCATTACAGCCAGGCACTCCTTTCTCCAGGTAAATCGACTCCCTCGTCGTAGTCGGAAGGTGCCAGATGTGGCAGAGACTGGGGGAGGTGTTTGTCTCCACTCTGGGTCCTCTATTGGAATGGGGGCTGGTCTCATACTTAGTGTAGCCCCTGAAATAAACAAGACATTTTTAGCAAATATCTTGCAATTTACTAAAACCAATGACAAATATAATCATGAACTCGACAACAATAAATTTTTGTCCTTCCATTGGAAACTGCAAGCCAAATACATTTGATATTTACATTTAAAAAAAAAAAAAAAGTTCCCTGGGCCTCTCACAGTGCCTGCCCCATGCCAGTGCAAACTGTTGCCTTGAAACCATTGCCTACTCTTTATGCCACAGGCTATGGGTACTGAAGCAGTTTGCAGTTTGGGGGAAAAATAATTGACCCAAACAAAAATCCAAAGGGACAAAAACTTTTCCTTAAAAAGTTTATCATTAATTACTTTAAAATGTCTTTTTTGGGGGGGGGGGGGTCACTTGTCTTTTATCTTTGTTTATGTCATCTTTTGAAACTAAGCCCAAAATCTCTCTTTAGGGAAAAAGGGAAGTATGGTCTTTGGACCAATGACAACTTAGAGTACCTTCTGAAAAATCTTTCTTGAAATTTCTGACAGTTTTAACTCTTTTGAACAATATATACTATATGATCAGAACTTTTCATTACCATTCAAAGGACTCTTCTTACTAAGAAAATGGAGCCGTTAAAGAATGTATGCAGATAGGAGATGAATTTAAAATAACCCTAATTGTTGTAAACTCTCAAAGAAAAAAAAGTCAAATGTCGCATCAAAGACAGTAAATAGTATTTGACATTATTTTAGTCTACTAGTTAACTAAAGTCAGATCTCCATAGGTCTACTACGTGTAAAAGCTATACTGTTTTCTGTTACCTCCTGAATGTAATAAAAGCAATGGGGGGAAATGTAATTAGGAATTTTATTAATTTAGACTAGCCTTTTCTCAAACAATGAACTGCTGATGACATATGTATTCATTAGTTCACCATTCATCAACACCCCCCCCCCACTTTTTTTTGGCTTGCTCTAGGTTAGAAGCTAGGGGGGAAAAAACCCAAAAAACAAAACAAAAAACAAAAAACCCAACATTGTCTCTGACCTCTGTAGACTTATTTCAAAGTATTTAAATATAACTTGGTATGTGTTCACAGACTTCAGTCCCTGGATTTCCCACTGTTCCTTCATTCTGTATATTGTTAAATTCATCTTCCCAAAGCATAATTATGATCATAGCATTCCACTGACCAAAAGCCTTGAAAAAGTTCCCACAGCCTATGGAATAAAATATAAACTCTTAACATTGACCTAGAAAGACAGGTTAGAAATTGTTAGAATTATGTGGAATAATGCACATATTAATAAATATGTATTTATTTCTTCATAACAAGAATCATACCTTATTTATTGTACCTTGTAATTAATACCTTGGGTAGTATTTCTACCTTACTACATATAGATCTCTTTGTAGATCCCCCCCTAATAGCTACATATATATAATCTGTTATTTATAATCTGTTATATAGAGGCCCAATATTTTAACAAATCCTGATCTTCCTCTCCAAACCTGTTGTCTTGCAGCCCTTTCCATCTGAGTAAATGGCATCTCTATTTTTGAAATTGCTTGACTCAAAATTCTCAGATTTATCTTTGACCTCTTTATTTCTCCTACATAACATATATCTAGACCATAGCAAACCCTGTTAATTTTATCTTCAAAGTATATCCAGAATCAGGTCCGTTTATATTACTTCACTTAGCTTTAGAATAAGCCAGCATCAACTCTGTAAAGCTTAACTTTCTGGAAAGGTTCCAAACATGGCCCTTCATAATAAGTCACACCTCCTGGTAAACATGCTCTTGAATTCTAAGCTGGTCCTATGACATGTTTTGACAGCAGAAAATGGAAACAGTTTGAAGCTAGGTCATAAGACCCTTTGCAGCTTCTAACTAGATCTTCTGTAACGCTGGTTCTGGGGGAAGCAAGTTGCCATATAAGAAGTATGACTAACCTGAGACTACAATACTGTAAGGAAGCCCATGTTAGCTACATGGAGTGAAAGATGCCCAGCCAACCCCCAGGTGCCAAAGTTGAGGGGAACAAAGCCATTCTGGGTATTCCGGTCACAGCAGAAACCATGTAGAAAACTGTATAACCCAGCAGATGGAGAAATAAGGCCCTAGGCATACACTACCAATACAGCCATGTGGTAGTTAGCCCCCAAGATGGTTACAAAGAATCCTTGCCCCTGGTATTCACCCTGTTGTGTAGTTTCTTCCCATACGATATACCAGGATTAGTGTGTGTGTGACCAATAACATGTGGAAGAAGTGATGATACGTCACTTTTGCCATTAGATTACAGACTACACCATGGTGTCTGTTCTAGATCCTCTATCTCTTAGATCACTTGCTCAGGGGAAAAACAGGTGGCAAATTGTAAGGACACCCAGGGAGTCCATGTGAGAGAACTTGAAATCCCTGGCAACAGGCAGGAAGGAAACTGGGGCCTGCCAACACTCAATGGTAGCGGTCAGTGGCAGATTGTCCAGGGTCTCACAGCTCGACTACAACCTTATGAGAACTCTGAGCAGAACCATCTCAGCTAAGCCACTCCTGGATTTGCCACCCACAGAAATTGTGAGATAATAAATGTTTGCTGTTTTTAGCTGCTCAGTTGTAGGGTAATATGTTGCACAATCATATAAAACAAATATGAGATATTATAACCATCTCCAGTTGTTTATTTCCCCACATTCCCCAACATACTGAGTACTATGAGTATTATTCTTCACATTTATAAATTAGGCAGGCAAAAAAATTTCTTTTAATATAGAGATTTCACTATTGGTAAAATAGTATCTTTTGTTTACTGAACTTTATGTATCTTTTCTTGTGAATTTGTATCTTTTGTCTTTTCTTTTGAGTTATTTATCTTACTGGTGTATTGAAACAATACCAATTGCTAGTCACACAGATTGCAACTTTTTTTCCAGTTTGTCTTTTTATTTATGGTGTGCTTTCTGATCTTAAATTTTATGTAGGCACATTTGTCACCCTCTTCTTTTGTGGTCAATATGCTTTGTATCATTCAGAATATTTTTATAGTTTTCTTATTGTTTAAACCCTTAATAGAGACATGATTTCCTATTGTATATGATGTAAAGTAATTATTTAACTTCTTAATTATTAACTTCTTCCTCAAATGGACAAGTATGTCATCACACAATGCTTTAGAGATTCATGGCTTAAATGTATGGCAGACTATGGCCAGCTGCCATAGTTTTAAATAAAGTTTTACCGGAACATAGCCATACTCACTCATTTACATGTTGAATTTATAACAAAGTTTTACATATACATTGCATTTGCATCAAAGTTAACAAAGTTTAGGCATAAGGAGAAAATAGAGGGTTGGAGGATTTCAAAGTCTTTGTTTTGGTGCTTTTCTAAATGCAAGCAGGAATTTCAGCATAATAAGGGCTCTGGAATCTACCTAAGTTACATTATGTAAATTTTGCTCACTAGTGATGATAAGAGGTCCAAAGCAGAGCCAAGCAGATATCATTGCTGAACAAGACAGAGGTAAAAACAGATTGGGCAAGGCAGTAGGTCCCCTCATTCAAAGCCTGGTTTCTGTTAAAAGGATATTTTTAGGGCTTTAGTGGGTGAAGGATAGGGAATAGGTGAGTAAATTATAATTAGTAGGTTACACTGTAACTATGGCATCTTTTCTTAGTTAAGGGATAAACAGATATAAATAAAAGAATACAAAGAATCTTAATCATGGTAGTGGGATTTATTGGTCATGTAACTATTTTTCTTTATAATATTCTGTATTATACAGTTTTTCTATACAAAGGAAATTTAGGTGAAATAAATTACTTTAAAATACTTCAAAAGAAATCAAGGAAACTTATGCACAGATGGGTGGAAACTCAGTAATTTCAAACTCGTAAACATACTGAATTTGAAACATAATATTATCACATTACTTTTGAGGGTTTTTTTCCCTTGCTCCTTTTTCTTTTTCAATGTAGCAGTATTTAAAAATAGCACAAGCAGCATTCTGGAAACACTCCAATAAACACAGATTTGTTCTAGAACCCTTAGTTAATCTTGCTCTAGTTAAAGCGATAGAGAGCAATGAATAATCCAAGAATGGGTTCAAAATTATACAATCTGACAGAAAAATACAAAGATACTAGAATACAGAAACAATGTAACTTTAAACCCCTCTGAAATAAAATACAGGATTTCTGGATTGGCTACGAAGAACCCACTTTTTGTTTCTCCTTACAGTAATTTTCCTTCCAGAAACATTTTTTTCCCCATCTTGTATCTGGGCTCTCATTAAGAACAAAACTTTGCACATTAATCCAGCAACTCTAAACTCAAGAGGAAAAAAGTCTTTTCCTAATTTGCTGATAGATTTCTAATTTTGATAAATGTTCTCTTTGCATATATGATAATTTTCCTATCAGGTTTACTTCTGAGTGAGCCTTTGCCAGTCAACTAACAGAATATGACTACAAGCATGTCATTACTATCCTGTTCACAGAAATTAGCTTCTCCAAAAGTAATTTTTCATCATCCCCTATGTCACACACATGATTTCCCTGAGGTTCTGACACTCGGCAATAGTGAAGGGAGGAGGCTTTACTTCTGATCTCCAAATTTACTTCATATGTTTGCTGTATGAGCCTCCTGGCAAACTTTATTTGTTTAATTTAGAAATAGGCAGAATCAGTGCCATGAGCCAAGAGGAACTCAGCAAACCCTGTCTGCTATAGTAATGTTTAAATTAGACAAGGGAAAAGACTGCTGAGCTTAATTTGATTAAATAAAGGGGTTTCTGATGTCAACCATGCTGAATTTAGTACCCATTTCTTTTAAAAAATGGGCATTTTCTTGTAAATGTTTTCATAAGAAACAAGACAAATGTATTTGATCAGTTTCCATCAGTCTATTTTATTCATACTCCTTGGCAGGCTTTGGGGTATGCTGGGAAATTCTAATGATGGGTCTGTTTATCAGAGAACTACAATGTATCTATTGGATTATCAGTAAAAATAACCTAAATACCACTCTATTATTTTTCTTGCTGAGTTCACTTAAAGAGAGAGAGAAAAAAAATCCTGCATCTAAATAGATCCAGAGTGAAGAGGTTGAGAAATAGAAGAACTTCAATGACGATATACAGAGAGAAAAGCACTGAGCCCAAGAATAGAGATAGAGAATGTAGAAACATTTTTTAATTTGTTTTCTAAATACTTACATTTAGAGAAAAGAAAAAAAGTACTTTTTCGTTTTGTGATTTTCCTTAATTTTGCATTTCCCCCCCAGAATATAGCAATGGGACGGTACCATTTACATTTATTCCAATGAGCAAGCAAAATTTGTGAAATAAAATTACTGCCTATTAATAAGGAGGTCTGAACCACGTAAACCTAGGTTTTTCAGTTTTTTTATATCTTGAAAGCTGTTAACAAAGCAGATTAATTTCATTTCTGCCTCTCTCTCATTCCTTCCATTCCTTCTTTCCCTTCTCCCTCCCTTTCTCCTTTCCATGAAACTTTATACGTACCTTTTGAATACATAGTGGAAGTACAAAATTCATAAAGACACAAAAGGTTATACAGTTAACAATCTCCCTGCCATCTTGTATTCCCAGTCTCTCAAAGCTTCTACAGAGCCTTCCTTAGCTCCAAATACAGTCTGCTAGAGATGTTCTAATGTTTACATGAGCATATACATGTATGTGTTCCTTCTATGTAAATGACAGTATACTGGATCTATTGTTTTGCACCTTACTTTATTCCCTTATGAATTTGATATTACTACATATAAATTCAATTCATATAAAACCCTCCTTTAAAAAAATATCTATATAGCCTCCATACTGTTCCATTGTACAGACATATCATTTATTTAACTGGTTTGTGACTGAGGGACATTAGGCAGATTCCAATCACTTCTGCACTGACCTGCAAGGAAGATTCTCATGTACTATAAGCACCTAATGACTGTATAAGCTATTTTTAGGTGCTAACATAATTTTAGTTCATCAAGATGATCCAAACAGAAGAACTGTTTCAAAGTATCCATGGAGAAGAAACAATACAATTCTTTAGCTAAAATCAAAGGTTATTTTATTTTTTAAAAATTTATTTATTTATTTGACAGAGAGCGAGAGAGAACACAAGCAGGCAGGAGACATAGGGAGAGGCAGACTCCCTGCCAAGCAGGAGCCTGAAATGGGGCTCGATCCCAGGACCTTGGGATCATGACTTGAGCCAAAGGCAGAGGGTCAACCAATTGAGCCACCCAGGCACCCCTCAAAGGTTATTTTAAAGTCAACAAAGCCTCACTTAGAAAGAATTCTATCAAATTAGGTCTTACAATAAAGGTAAAAATGCAAGGAGTAACTTCTAAACATTAAATTTTAGTCACTAATATCTGATTACTGTTGATGCTATGAAAACTACCAACTGACAATTACAAATTATCATCTTCTCTTCAGCTAACATGTCCTATAGAACCCTTACGGACTTGGTTTACAAATAAAAAACAGAAAGTCCTTTAAAAAAAGATAATCAGCAAAACTTCACTGAAAACCAAATGCATACAGTCAGGGGAACTTATTCTTTTTTATTTATTTTTAAATAAACTATACACCCAACATGGGGCTTGAACTCACAACCCCAGATGGAGAGTCCCATGTTCCACCAGCTGAGCCAGGCCAGGAATTCCTAGAGGGAAGTTATTCTTAAAAGGAAAGAAAGCAATTCCTCATCAACAGCTGGATGAATGCTGTTAGTCCTTTCCCATTTTCCTGTTGCAATGCCCTAGTTCGACCTTCCATCAGTTTCCTGATGATGGTTTAGCCTAACTCTGGTTCCAAGACAAACTGAAATAAAAAATAAGATCAAAAACAAATAATTTTTAATAAAAATTTAATAATTTTTTAATAAAATAGCTTTAGAAAAACATTATATCACCCAGAGCTAAAAACTGGATTCTGATAGCAGTATTCTGCAGTTGGCAGTGCTATCAGATCAGCTGCAGGGGCCTAAGAGCTACATCTTAGTCCCCTTCTGTTTTCTGATGAATTCATTTTCCTGGTATCCTAGTCCCTGCCTGGGATTGGAGCCCAGCCTTGAAATCTCAGGGGAATGAGAATTTAGCCTCACCAACTTGTTAGACTATATGTCAAGGCACTATATTAAGTGCTAAATCTGAGAGACCAAAAAAAAAAAAAAAAAAAAGAATCCCTTCTCTTATAGAGGCTGATTGCCTGACACAGTTGGCTAGTTTTTGTCCTTCAAATTTTTCACTGTTCTGCCCTATACATTTTTGAACATCTTGACAATCCCACTGGTGCTCCCCACCATGGCAATCAACTGCTGCAAAGTGACCAGGTTTATGAAAGCCATAGGTACAGTACCTTATTTACCTAGCCAACCCTTTGCTATTAGCTGCTCTATTAAGCAGACCAAGTGCCAAGTTTTTGTTACTCACCATCTGATTTGCTTTGCTGTGTGTGAGTCATGGGAGAAGTGATATCTTTGGAAAGACTGCTTAGAGCTAAGTTTAAAGTGTTGCTTCAAGTATGATTTAGCTTAAGATTGTCAAATAATGGTAGCCACTAGCCACATGTGGCCATTGAGGACCTGAAATTTGGTTGATCGGAAATGGTATGTGCTTCAAGTATAAAATACATACTAGATTTAAAAAAATCAGTAGAAAATAAAAGAGGAAGGAAGGAAGAAAGGGAGGGAGGGAGAGAAGAGAGAGGGGGGAGAAAAGGGGGTGCCTGGGGGGCTCAGCCGGTTAAGTGTCCAACTCTTGATCTCATCTCAGGTCTTGATCTTAGGGTTGAGTTCAAGCCCCACATTGGGCTCCACACTAGGTATGGAGCCTACTTTAAAAAAAGAGAAAGAAAGAGGTCTCAACAATTTTTAAAAGTACTGATTAAATGTTGAAGCTTTAATACATATTTGCTAAATAAAATACATTATTAAAATTAATTTTAGCTCTCTCTTAATTTTTTAAGTGTGGCTATTAGATAATTTTTAAATTATGTGTCATTTGCATTATATTTCCACTGAATTGTGCTGCTTTAGAACATTAAGCTAATGGTAGCAACAAAAGAGTCATTATTTTGAGAGATGTGCTTACATATCTAGCTATCATTAGAAGAATACCTAAAAATGGAAGTTATTTGCAGAAAAACTGCTAGCTAATAAATGCTAAAGGAATGCTAAATAAGATCATCATCATTTTGCAATCCCCAATGGAATAACTCATTTAGGTAAGCATCATCAATGGGTGCTAAGACCATGGACAGAAGGTTGCTGTAGAAGAGGATATCCATCCAGGGGCCAAATGATGCCCTACAGATTATTACAAACTGCAAAGACAAGACCTGGTGGTCATTACTTTAACGAATGATCAAACTTAGCATATGATAGTGCTACAACCTGACATGACATGCCTCTTTTGATATATGAAGTAAATGTTACCAACAAAGCATGTTGCCCCAATGTTTTACTGTGAAAATTTTCAAACACATATACAGCAACAATTAAAGAATTTTATGATGAAAATCTGTACTCAAATCATGCAATATTTTACTCACTTACTTTATCACATTATTTATCCATCTCCTTATCCATTTTATTTTGATGCATTTCAAAGTGACCTCATTACATGCCCTCTCTAAATAATCTATGAAGTGTTCTTGCCAAAAATGGTTAACTTGAATCTACTCTAAACCTAACTTCCAGGTTACAGGAAACACAGGGGCTATAGAGGAGAAAGTTAACTGACACTAAGAGGAAACAGAAAAATCCAGAATACCAGACATCTGTAATATTAGATGATTTAAAAAGTTTATGTTATTAAAAAAAAAAAGTTTAAGTGACTAGATTTAAGAGTTTAAAAAGACATATAACAACAAATTCCAATCCGTCCACCTAAATCAGATACTATTTAATAAAAAAAATTCTTGTAACAATTAAAGAAATATGAATATAAACTAGATGTTAGATGATATTATGAAATTAGTATTAGTTTTCTTAGATGTGGCCATGAACTGTGGTTATGCAGGTGATGACCCTTTTTTTCAGGAGATGAATGTTTACATGCATATACATATATACATAGATTTTAAATTTATTCATTTATTTATTTTTTAGAGATAAGGCAAATAAAGCAAAATGTTAACAATTATTGTATCTAAGAAGAGAATAAATATGTTCACTGTGTTGGTCTTTCAACTCTTCTATACATCTGAAACACTTCAAAACAGAAACTGGGGGGCAGGACAGATTAAAAAAAAAACAACTCGTTGTAGAGAGGCTGATATGGTCTCTTCTGTTTTGTTCTGTCTGGGCCTTTCAGATTAGGGATGTGATCTTAAAAAAAAAAATCTTACCCCTCCCCCACATGTTTCTCTAACATTATTTCCACTTCAGAGTCAATGCTATATGCAATAGTCCAACTGCTGATTTAATCTAAAATAAGCAAAGTCTTTAATGCTATAGCGTTACAGAAGACAGTTCTCCAAGCATAAGGCTAAACTGGAGATCAGGCTCATCGCCACCAGTCTGTGCAATGTATAGATTAAGGACAGGCTGCCACACACCTTCAGACTTTATATACCACTTGTTAAAAGTATCCTACAATAGATCTTGCCTATCTGGCAACTTCAGACATAAAGGTTTCATGATTTCATTTCCTTCAAATTTCCTTGAGATTTCATTCTACTTTCCAACTTACTGCTGCTTCCTAAGTTATCAGGGCAGCTAATGTCCAAAGACATGCTCATCACCCAGGTAATTAGAAATAGAAAATCAGGGCACCTGGATGGCTCAGTGGGTTAAGCCTCTGCCTTCGGCTCAGGCCCTGATCTCAGGGTCCTGGGATCAAGCCCCACATCAAGCCCTCTGCTCAGCAGGGAGCCTGCTTCTCCACCTTCTCTGCCTGCCTCTCTGCCTACTTGTGCTCTCTCTCTCTGTCAAATAAATAAATAAATAATCTTAAAAAAAAAAAAAAAAAGAAATAGAAAATCATTAGCAGAGATCACCGGACAGGGTATAGCAGTAACTAAATAAAAGTACTGAATTTATATTACTAACTAAAATAACATTTACAAAAAACAAAACAAAAAAACAAAATCAAAAAACCCCACCCAGATGCGGAATCTTTTGTGTACATACAGTTGAAAAAAAGAAAACAGCCACTGATAATCACGACCTGTCTTTCAAACTATCATTAGAAAGAGCATATAACCTGCAAACAAAGAGATGCTTTGGAGGAAGGGGGAATATGACTAGATAGTATTAGACATGAAACTAAAAAATAGCATAATCAGGGCTTAGGTTTTACAGTTAATGCTCTTTGGGCAAGACTGGGCACATTCAAGGTGGTATGGCCGTAGACAAGGGTACTCTTTGCGAAAAAAGAACAACAATAAAGTATAAAATCACCTTAGTGAAGATCAGTCAGCACACAGATTTAATAAAGTAATTAATTACATCTGTCTTGTTTCAGATACAATAAAATAAGGAAATGATATTTACCAGGGTTTGTCTTCTCAAGTTGGTACCATCGGTAAAATGCTCTTTTCTTCTGTTCACTCAGGTCTGACCCCTGCTGCAACAGCCAGTGAGAGATCCGGCTCTGACTGATACCTGTGGAGAAAGAGAAACAGCTATTGCAGGTACTTAAAGTCCAGGGAAGCTGCGAGTTCTGTTGGTTCTAGGTTACTGGGTCCTTTATTCTCTGTGTTAATCTGTAATGAAGCAACTTGAACAAACTCTCTAATATTAGATTTCTTTGTAAAGGCTGACTGCACTGGCTGGAATATACTCAGAAATGATCCACCGGAGGTCAAAGCATTTTATTAACCAAGATGTGAAAGTGGTCTCTAAAATTAATCCATAAGCCAAGTTCATGTGAGATAAATGAAGAGATTCCTAATTAATAGTTGTAAGTTGGAAGTTGACTACATTTGTACTCTGACCACCATTCCGGCCCAATCCTGGTTGAGAATGTTAGAATATTAGAACTTTTACCAGATACTGAGAAGGAAGAAAAAAAAAATCAAGCCAGCAAGTTTTGCTATTCATTATCAACACTAAGAAGAACGATTTAGGGCCTAAGAAAGGAGAGATTATTGAAAACAGTCTCTTCAATAAGGTTTCTGGCTTATTTGTTAATTCATAAAGGCATTTCCAGACTCATTATTATTACTACATATAACAAAGAATTGGAAGAATTTTAGGTTATGTTGCAATATGACCTCTTAAGAAACCTCAAGAAGTAAAGACATTCTTCTAAGACACAGGCTTATTAAAAAAAATAAAATGAACAGAATATAAAGCAGTGGTTTTCAGTTACCGCTAAGAAGTTCTTGACGGCAATTAATTAGAAATGTGGAAAAACCTCCACATGTGAAAGTAAGGAAGCATGACTAAAACTTACTAGTATAAGAATCACATGCTTCTTCTGGTCATTATAGCTATTTCAAAAATGAATAATTCAACACGAAACTGGCAAAAGCAAAGAATAATAGGAAAGAAGAAACTGTCTTATACGCCCATAAGTCACTTTCCAAAAGATTATTCAGCTATCATAGAGGGTTAACAGTATCTAAATTCTCCCAAGGAATTACTTATAGTAACTGGATGGTACTGAATGCCATGTGTGCGAACACCTGTTTAAAACTATAATGCACAACAGGAAGAATAGTTATCAGGAAGAAACACACCTCCTAACATGAGAAGAAGCGGGAGGTCTGGTAATCACATTTAACTCATTAGAAGCAAGCCCCCAGAGTTTCATACTTTAAAAACCTATGTTATAAGAAAATGGGAGGAAACTGGGGAGAGATTTGTTAAAAGAGAGGTTGGGGTTTGAATCATGTTTCTCTGATTGGAAATGCCTTTCACTTTGAAAGGGTAAAGTCAAACAGTTTTCCAAAACCTAAGTGATTACATTCTCAAGTAATTCACACAGTAGTTTTCCAGTGGACTGAGGATCTATGTGATGCAGGTGCTGGCAGCTAGCACTGTATGCTTGTTCTAAGAGAATACAAATTATTCTGGATAATTTAATTGGCTGTTTAGCAACGCTTTCACCAAAAGTCTAGTTTCAGAGATTATACTACTTTTTTATATTACCTTTAAACAAGAGTGGGAAAAAAAAAAAAAAACCATTTACCACCATAAAATCAAAATTGGTTTTCATGTCATAAAATGAAACTATTTTATATGGATTCTTCATATTGGTACTACACTATTCATAAAGAGGAAATTCAAGAAAAATCTGTTAAGAAAAAAAAAAGGATACACAGATATTCTGAAACTTTCAGTATTGAATCTTCTGCACAGAGATCACAGAGCCCACTAGATATTGGAGCTGTCCAGGTTCTGGCTGTGCTGTAGTGGAGGAAGAGGAAAAAGCCCATCAAAAGGAGATTAAATTATGGACTACTCACATAATAAAATACTGGGCAGACTTTTAAAATGTTCTTAAACAGCCAAAAAATCAAAACTAACACAAAAACAAACCAACCAAACAAAAAGCCATCAATATCAAGTGTTGGCAAGGGCAAAGAGTATATGGAACTCACACTTTTGAGAGAAGGGTAAGATGTCACGGCCACTATGAGAAACAACTGAGCAGTATCTACTAAAGGGAACATATGGATACCGTATGGTCTAGCAATTTCTTTCCTTGATACACAGCACAGAAATCTGTACATACTCAATAGAAATGTGGGGCAAAAGGCATGTACAACTTGTACACATACAGACCTACAGAAGCATTATTCATAATAATCCTAATCTGAAACAAGTCAAACACAAATCAACAGAATACATAAAAATCATGATTTATGCATTCTACTAAAGACTACCATACCACTGATACACGGAACTACATTAATAAATCTCACAAGAATAATATAGTCCTCCCCAAAAGACACATACATAAAAAAGCCACACACGATTATATGATTCAATTTATAAATAGTTAAAAAACAGACACAGCTTATCTATATGAGTGGTTACCTATGGATAGGAGGAAGGTTAATTAACTGGGAGGCAATTGAAGAAATGCAGTGGTCAGCATGATTTCTGATTTTTTTTTTAAAGATTATATTTATTTATTTATTTATTTGAGAGGGAGAGAGCACACATGAGTGCATAAGCAGGGGGAAGAGCAGAGGGAGAGGGAAAAGCAGACTCTCCACTGAGCAGGGAGTCCTGAAGGATGTGGGGCTCCATTCCAGGACCCCAGGATCATGACTTGAGCCAAAGGCAGATGCCCATCCTACTGAGCCACCCAGACACCCTGGCATCATTACTGATCTTGATCTAGATGAGAGTTATACATGTGTCTTCACTTTGTAAAAGTCATTAAACTGGGACACTTTTCTCTGTATATATTTCAATTTTTAAAAAAGGTTTCCTGCCAAAGTTTTCAAAATTCTATGCAGTGTGTAAAAAATAAATTGGTATGTGTCAATATGGAAAGATGGCCATGATATCAATGAAAAAGTATATAGTTTTATGAATATATTTTCACATAATCTACATCCTGTTTTGTATAGTAAGTAACAAAAGCTTATACATAGCCAAAGACACACAATAGGAATTTAGAGTGGCTGATTCTTCGTATATTGCATACCTTTATATTATTTTCTTAATCTTCCTACAAATATGTATTAATTGATTTTTAACCTTTTCCTATAATCACTACATGTTTTATTGGTTGTTTTAAAAACACTGTAATGAAGTTAAATAACAGACATGTGCAAAAAGAAGTTAATTTCTTCTTTTTTCATTAATTCTCCTGAGGTAAGCAATGTTAACTGTTAACATATGTTGTTCCACAATTTTCGCATAATTATTAATTTAATAAAACAAAAGAAAGTAATAAAGAATTCTTCCCCATCCAATCTTTTGTGTGAAAAGGAAATAAAGGAAGTCTTCCCTGTATATTTAATAACAGTTTTCATATAATAAATACAGAAAATGAAGTAATAACCTTTATCCAGAAGAGGCACTATAAAAACTAAATATGTACAATAATACATTTTGCCAAAAAAAAAAAATAATACATTTTGCAGTGATTTTTTTTCTTTTTTTTTTTTTTTTTTAAGATTTTATTTATTTATTTGACAGAGAGAGATCACAAGTAGGCAGAGAAGCAGGCAGAGAGAGAAAGGAGGTAGCAGGCTCTCCATGGAGCTGAGAGCCCAATGCGGGGCTCGATACTGGGGACCCTGGGATCATGACCTGAGCTGAAGGCAGAGGCTTTAACCCAGAGCCACCCAGGCGCCCCTGCAGTGATTTTTCTTAATTAGCAGCTTGCTGATAAGTAAGTTTCCTTTAACACTCATCCTTCTGTGCCTGGTCCAAGCCTTTGGAACTTTAGTTGATCTAGGTGTAAAAAGGGCCTGCTGCTTTTCTTTACTGTCTGCTTTGGTACTTCTCCTTGGGAGACAAATTCCCTTTCCTCCCTCCCACTGCTGAAAAAAAAATGTCATTCCCCACATGTTTTAGCTCCTCAAAACCTCTTCTCCACCTTTCATAGGGCAGAAGAAAAGAAAAATTCACATATAATTTTCATAACTCTCTTACACTGAGATACTAAAACTAACACCCCATTAATTTCTTTCCACTAAGAAACTGATTGGTCACATATAATTCAACGGATGAAAAATGCCAGTCTCATTCACATTCTTTTCTGAGCTTAGCTTCATCATGCTCCTTCCAGTTCCTCAAATGCCATACTCCCTCCCACTAGAGGGCTCTCTACCACAACCCATTCGGGTCAAAAACTTTGATGCAACAAATCCGAATGTTTCCTCTTCCTTCCCCTTCCTGGGAAATGCAAATGACCAATCATATCATCTTCATCCTTGAAAAATGTTATATACAACTATCCAATGCAACTTTTTAGTCCGCTTCATGGACTGTTTGCTAGCTCCTTACATGTTAGTGTCCTCAGGGTTCTATCTCTAAGAATCTTCTCTCCTACACACTCTTCCTTTAGTCATCACAGCTATCAATCATGATTTTAAAATTCTAAATGCCAATGACTTCCAGAGCACCAGACTGTTCTTTCAAACCATCTGCTAGATAGCTTCATGAGATTTTCCCACAGGTCTTTAGTATCGTTAACTTAACTCATATCTTCTTCCTTTAAATCTGCTCTTCTTTCTGTGTCCCCCATCTCAATTCTACCTTCCACTCTACTCTCTCCTCTAATTCTCACATGATTACCATATCTAATCACTTCTTAAAATTCTCTTTATGTTTTCTCCAATCTTCATTCTTGTGGTTCAGAATCTCAGCCTCGTTTGCCTGGACAATTGAAATAACTGATAAAAGAAGAAGCCATCTAAGATCCACGAAGACAAAAACCTCATGATCAGATCCTTCTTTTTTTTTTTTTTTTTTTTAAAGATTTTATTCTTGGGCGCCTGGGTGGCTCAGTGGGTTAAGCCGCTGCCTTCGGCTCAGGTCATGATCCCAGGGTCCTGGGATCGAGTCCCACATCGGGCTCTCTGCTCAGCAGGAAGCCTGCTTCCTCCTCTCTCTCTCTCTGCCTGCCTCTCTGCCTACTTGTAATCTCTGTCTGTCAAATAAAATTAATAAAATCTTTAAAAAAAAAAATAAAGATTTTATTCTTTTTTTTTTTTTTTTTTTCCACAGAGATCAGAAGTAAGCAGAGAGGCAGGCAGAGAGAGAGAGAGGAGGAAGCAGGCTCCCGGCTGAGCAGAGAGCCCGATGTGGGGCTCGATCCCAGCACCCTGAGATCATGACCTGAGCCGAAAGCAGAGGCTTTAACCCACTGAGCCACCCAGGTGCCCTGATCAGATCCTTCTTAATTACAAGGTCATTTCACAGTTGAAAACATGAAATGTGATTCTGCAGTCACTTTCTACTTGAGAACTGCAGTCATCTCAGGGCAACCAGAGTTTTATCTCCAAATTTAAAACAGATTCTTCATAAAAAGTATTCATAAACATGGGGGAAAAATCCATCCTCCATCCCAACTTTTCTATTTCTTATCCTAGAGGTTTATTTGGATGTGAATCCTTCTAGATTCTTTCCTATGCACTTAAGACATAATCATGTACACATATATACATTTAAGTTTTTTTAAGCACACATTTGTAGTTATCCGATATATAAGTAATACTTCTCACATAAATGGAATTTTCTCATGTAGTAATTTAATAAACTTTCATCATTCTAATGTTTTTTTTTTTAAAGATTTTTTTTTTTTTAATTAATTTGACAGAGAGAAATCACAAGTAGACGGAGAGGCAGCCAGAGAGAGAGAGAGAGAGGAAAGCAGGCTCTCTGCTCAGCAGAGAGCCCGATGCGGGACTCGATCCCAGGACTCTGAGATCATGACCTGAGCCGAAGGCAGCGGCTTAACCCACTGAGCCACCCAGGCGCCCCATCATTCTAATGGTTACATGGTATTCCACACCAAAATCCACTTACATATTTACCTATTATTAAACATTTCAGTTGTTGCTAATGGTTTACCATTATAAATGATGATACAATAAATACTCTATGCATATCTTCATGCATATGTACAGATGTTTTAGGATTGATTTCTGAGAATGGAATTTTTGATTCACAGCATATGAGCACTTAAGTTTATGACAAATACCAGAGTTCCCCCTTAAGAAAGTTGTACCAAATTTTATACTCTGACCAATAGTGATGAAATTATCTCCCTATATTCTCATGATTACTAAATACTATAAAACTTATTTTGAAAGCCTTTCTTTTTGTAATACATGCTCATTATTAGAAAAGAATTATAAGCAATTTAGCGAAAAGAAAAATTAAGAAGACAGCTAATAAAAAAAAACACACACATCCAAATTCTTACCATTTAGAAATAACTACACTTGGGGTAAGATCATTCCAAGCATATGCAGACATAGGGTAGGCAGAAATAATTACTAAAAGTAAACATATGCATACTGTATACTATATAGACAAACTATAGACAGAATTTTGAAATATAAAAACATAAAAATCAGTTTGATTTGAATGTAAGAAAAATTTTTAATAGAGTGAAAATAAACTATTACTCAATTTTAGTAAATGCTTCTATAAGGCAAGCAAGGTACCTAAAAAAATGCATTAAAGCAAGGAAATGGGTTATATAAAAACATTAGGTTGGGGACGCCTGGGTGGCTCAGTTGGTTAAGCGACTTCCTTCGGCTCAGGTCATGATCCTGGAGTCCTGGGATCAAGTCCCACATCAGACTCCCTGCTCAGCAGGGAATCTGCTTCTCCCACTGATCTCTCTCCTCTCATGCTTGCTCTCTCTCTTTCTCTCTCTCTCTCTCAAATAAATAAATAAAATCATTTAAAAAACAAACAAACAAACATTAGGTTGGAAGCATTACCTTCTAACTTGTGGGCAGTAAGTAACAGCTCCTGGCTAAAAACGTTGAGGAAATTAGCAGGCAGTGGTGGCCAGACTCTAAGATGACCCCTAATTATTCTCTGTCTTCCTCCTTTTGTGTAAACCCCCAAAACCCTGCTTGAGAGTTGGTCTGTGCAACCAAGAGAATATGGCAAAAATGATAGTCTGTGACTTCTGACACAAGGTCATGAACAACGTTACAGCTTCTGCCTTGCTCTCTCTCTGATAGCTGGTTCTAAGGAAAGCTAGTTGTCATGCTGTGAGACCATTCAACCTGACCTATAGAGGAACTCACGTGGCAAATAATTGAGGCATTCTGCCTACAGCTACCCAAGTGAACCATCTAGACCTCTAGTCTTAGGTAAACCTCCCAATGACTGTAACCTCCTGAGACACCCTAAACCAGAATGTCCTGTCTAAGCTGCTCTTACATTCCTGACCCACAGAAACTGAGATAATAAAGGTTTAGGTTTCAAGTTGTTAAGATCTGATGTTATTTCTTATGCAGCAATAGATAACTAATACATATATATATACTATACTTTCCCCATCTTTCTCCCTGGCCTATATACCTAACTCCCGATATTTGGAAGATAAATGCAGAGTCAACGTTTATATTCTGTTCTGGATTCATAATTTCCATAGTTGTTTACTTACAGGTCTAGATTCAAATGGATTCAAGATTTACTACATAGTTTATTTTTTGTTTTTAGCTGAGGCATATTTTATCTACAATAAAGTACACTACTCTTAAATATATATTTCAATGGCTTTTGACATATGTATATACATATGACCATTGCTCAAATTAGTATATAGATTATTTTCATGCTCCCTAAAAGGTCCTTCTGTTCCTTTCCAGTTACGACCCAAATTCTATATTTTCAGTTTAATTTTTGGTTGGTAAGATTTCTTCATCAAGAAGTTTTTATCATTACAGGTTTATTGGTGTTGTATCCCCCAGTCCTTGTTTTCTTATGTTCGTCTTCCACATTTATTTTTTGAGGATAACTCCACAAGGGAAATAATTTAGGAGGGATTAGTCTTTCCTCCAAAATCTGTTAAACTGGAGTGAGGTCTAGGAGAATGGCAGCCTAGGACCTCTGAGAAACAAGTCCTCTAAAAAAAATAGTAAGAGCAAAAGATGTTCTGCCATAAAAATACTGGCAAAAATTGTCAGAATTCAACTTAACCAAAAGTTTGCAACAATCCAAGGAGTGCTTATTTAAGAAAAAGTACTTAATTTTAATGAGATCACTTGTATGACATTTTAACCAGACCTACATCCATTCCCATTATCACTACTGAAACCAATATTCTTTCAATCACAGTGAAAACAGGAATGGCTTAGTAGCCACTGGATGGAGTAAAACAGGTTTGGAGTTCCCCAAAATACCATTCAAAGAGAACTATCATGAATGGACCTATCTGGAAATTCCCTGGAAACTCCCATTTTTAAGGCTTGCACTCATTTGACCTGATTCAGAGCTCACTGGGTGTAAACAGACTTTTCTCTAGGAGGGAAGTACAAAGGGAGGTGGTTTATTGAAAACAATCAGTGACAATCATTTAACATTGCACTAATATTAAATGAGGTAATGATGACAGCTGAGGCAAACAAGGAGCTGACCAAAATATTTAAAAAGCTGAGGAATGAGATGTCTATGAGTATCTTTGAAAACCTTTGACGGGGCATCTGGGTGGCTCAGTTGTTAAGCGTCTGCCTTCAGCTCAGGTCATTATCCCAGCGTCCAGGGATCAAGCCCCATATTGTGCTCCCTGTTCAGGGGGGAGCCTGCTTCTCCCTCTCCAGCTCCCCCGTGCTTGTGCTCCCTCTCTCTATCTCTGTCATAAATAAATAATATCTTGAAAAAAAAAAAAAAGAAGAAAGAAAGAAAAGCTCTGGCATATTTTTGGGCAATATAAAAGATTAGGCACATGCGTAGTACTGTGTCTATGTACATAATCACAGTAATATGTACACACAGGAAAGAGCTATGAAAGCACTAAGATTTCACCTATGGCTACTGGGAGGCACAGTATAAAGAGAATGTGAAGGCAAAGGCAGAATTATGAAGTGCCTATCTGAGCATTAAAGGCATGCAGAGCGCCTCAGCAAAGCTGGGAAACTTATGGGCTTCAGGCATTTAAGAAAATCTCTGAACAACAATTAGCTGACAACTAAGCTAACAAGAAATTACCTCACACCACAAAGAATACTGACTATAGGATTAGTTCAGGAAAGTCACTAAACAAAGAAAGAGCAACAGTATCAAACAGAGACCACAACAAAGCCAAGGGTGGGGAGGAATCTGATTTCCAGATTTCCACATTATGTTACTTAAAAAGTGCTCAGTTTGAAAAACAAAACAAAATTTATAAGCCATGTGAAGAAATAAGAAAGAATAACACATAGTAAAAGAAGCCATCAATAAGTGTCTTTGAAGAAATCCAGATGTTGGACTTAATAGACAAAAATTTAAATCAGCTATTTTAAAGATATTCAAAGAATTAAAGAATAAAAAAAAAAAAAAAAAAAACATGTCTGGCAGCGCCTGGGTGGCTCAGTGGGTTAAAGCCTCTGCCTTCAACTCAGGTCATGAACCCAGCGTCCTGGGATAGAGCCCCACATCAGGCTCTCTGCTCAGCAGGGAGCCTGCTTCCCTTCCTCTCTCTCTGACTGCCTCTCTGCCTACTTGTGATTTCTGTCAAATAAATAAATAAAATCTTTTAAAAAAAATGTCTGGAGAACTATAGGAAACTGTGAGAAAAATCCCTCATAAAATAGAATATCAATAAAAAGAGAGGAATTATAAGAAAGAATCAAATAGAAATTCTGGAGTTGAAAAGTATAAAACTTGAAATTAAAAATTCACTAAAGAGGTTCAACACCAGATGTGAACTGACAGAAGAAATATCAGGAAACTTAAAGACAGGTTGACTAAGATGATCTATTACAAGAAACAGAAAAGTGAAGAAAGAATATTTGAAAAAATAATGGCCAAATAGTTCCCGAATCTGATAAGAAAACATTAATCTACAAGTCCAAGAAGCTTAGTAGTATTTAAGTAGGGTAAACTAAGAGAGACCTATACCTAAAAACATAAATTGTTGAAAACCAAAGACTAAGATAAAATTTGAAAGCAGCAAGAAAAAATTGATTCATAATATATAAGGAATACTCAATAAGATTAATAGCTGATTTCTTATTAGAAATTGTCAGAAGTCAGAAAGCAGTAAGATAATATATTCAAAGTGCTGGGGGAAGGAAAAAGAATCTCGAACAAAAACTCTATATCTAGCAAAACTATCCTTCCAAAATGAAAGAACCCTTAAGATATTGCCAGGTGAACAAACTGGACAGAATCTGATGTCAGCAGACCTGTCCTATAAGAAAAACTTCTGCTAAGAGAATTCCTTCATCTGAAATGAAAGAACACTAAATAGTAATTCAAATATACATGAAGGATAAAGAGTGCCAGTAAAAGCAATGACATAATTAAACATTAAAAAAACCAGTATAAATGCATTTTTTGTTTATAACTCCTTTTATCCTTTATAAAAGTGGACAATGCAGTAATTATAAATCTAAGTTGATGGGTACACAATATAATTTGTATGACAATATATGACACAAAGCAGGGGGAGAGAGAATAAAGCCATAAAGGAGTTAAGTTTTTCTATATTACTGAAATTAAGTTGCTATAATCTATTATAGATTGTTAACAATTAAATCATTCTTGTTATATAATTATAAGTTAATGGTAATTCCCAGGGCAACCACTAAGATAGTAACTAAAAAACATATAATAAAGGAAATGGCAAAAGACTTAAATTGGAACACTAGAAAATATTTAATACCAAAGAAGGAAGTAATCAAGCAATAAGGGGAACAAAACAGACACGTCATAAAACACAAATGACAAAATGGAAGACATAATCCTATCTCATCATAATTATACTAAATTTAAATGGATTAAACATTCCAATAAGAACTGTACATTGTCTGTAAGAACTGTACATTCTAAATTCAAAGACATGAATAGGTTGAAAGTAGAGGTATGGCCAAGGATATACCATGTAAACATAGCCAAATGAAAGCCTGAGTAGCTATACTAACATTAGACAAAATAGACTTTAAAACAAACTTTTGTAATGAGAGACAAAAGAAAGCTATTTTTACAACAATAAAAAGGTTCATTCATGAGAAAGATAAACTAAATACATAAATATAAACAACAGAGCCACAAAATA
This sequence comes from Mustela erminea, assembly GCF_009829155.1. Taxonomy (NCBI): domain Eukaryota; kingdom Metazoa; phylum Chordata; class Mammalia; order Carnivora; family Mustelidae; genus Mustela; species Mustela erminea. Next base: position 14,738,907 of record NC_045615.1, read on the forward strand.
TATGAAGCAAAACTGATGGAATTGAAAAGAGAAATAGATAATTCAATAATAACAGCTGGAGACTTCAATATTCCACTTTCAATAACAGGTAAAACAACCAGACAGAAGATCAATAAGGAAACAGAAGATCTGAACATCATAAACCAACTAGACCTAAAAAACAGACATTCCACTCAACAATAGTAGAATACACATTCTTCTCAAGTGTGCATGGAACATTTTCCAGGACAGATGTATGTGTGGCCACAAAACAAGTCTCAATAATTTTTAAATCATACAGTGGGCTCTCCAAACATAATAGAATGAATTATAAATCAAAAGAAAAAAACCTAAAAACTCACAAATATGTGGAAATTAACAGTCCTAACCAATCAGTCAGAGACGAAATCATAAGGGATATCAGAAAACACTTTGAGATGATTAAAACACACACACACACACCCTACCAAAACATATGAGATGAAGTTAAAGAAGTGCTCAGAGAGAAATTTATTGTTGGGGTGCAGGGGTGGCTCAGTGGGTTAAAGCCTCTGCCTTCGGCTCAGGTCATGATCCCAGGGTCCTGGGATCAAGCCCTGCATAGGGCTCACTGATCAGTGGGGAGCCTGCTTCCTCCTCTCTCTCTCTCTCTCTCTGCCTGCCTCTCCATCTACTTGTGATCTCTGTCTGCTAAATAAATAAATAAAATCTTTTAAAAAAATTTATTGTTGTAAATGTCCCTACTGAAAAAAGAAAAAATACCTTAAATCAATACTCTGGACTTGTACCTTTAAAAAAACTGGAAAAAGAGTAACTAAATTCAAGGCAAGCAGAAGAAAGGAATCGAAATTATATAGAGGAGATATAAAAGAAGCACAAAATAAAAACATAATAGAGAAAAAAACCAAAATAATAAATTGTTTGAAATAGGTCAACAAAATTGAGAAACTTTTAGGAATATTGACAAGCAAAATGAGAGAAGACTCAAAACTAAAATCAGGAATGAAAGAGAGGACATTCCTACTGACCTTTAAGAAATAAAAAGGGAATTCTATGAACAACTATATGCCAACAAATAATACATAATCAAGATGAAATGGAGAAATTCCTAAAAAACCTGTGGAACCCAATTCAAGAAGAAACAGAAAATGTGAATAAACTTCCAGCAAGAAAAGATACTGAATTGGTCAAAACTTCCCCCACAAAGTCAGATGGCTACAATGGTAAATTCTATCAAGTATTTAAAAAAGAATTCACACACACACACACACACACACACACACACACACTGACCCCTCACAACTTAAGCAGAGAAGGAGAAAACACTTCTCAATTCATTCCATAAGGACAAAACCAAACTAAGATACTGCAAGAAAACTACAGATCAATACCCCTTATAAGTACAGATGTAAATATCCAATAAAATACTAGCAAACTGATTCCAACAACATATAAAAAGGACTTTATACCAAGACCAAGTGGAATTTATCTCAGGAAACCTAGGTTTATTGAATACATGAAAATCTAATCAATGTAATATACCATATTAGTAAATCGCAAAATCCATGGGATTATTTTAAGACACAGAAAAAGAATTTCACAAAATCCAACATCCTGTTGTGATACAGAACACTGAACAAACTAGTAATAGTAGCAAACTTTCGTACCCTGATAGGGGACATCTATGAAAAATTGATATCTTACACTTAATGGTTAAAGACTAAGTAGCTTTGCCACTAAGATCAGGAACAACATGGAGATGTTGCTCTCACTATTTAAAAAGCATTCAGATTACATTGGGGAGGGTATGTGCTATGGTGAGTGCTGTGAAGTATGTAAGCCTGACGATTCACAGACCTGTACCCATGGGGCTAATAATACATGTTAGTTTAAAAAACAAAAAAACTATTTTAAAAAAGCATTCAGATTAGAGAGGAAGAAGTAAAACAACCTGTTTGCAGATGACATGATCTTGTCTATTAAAAAATTTGAAGGAATCCATGTGAGCATGGACGCTCACACACACACAAACACAGACATTAGAACTAATAAACGTGTTCACTGAGGTTGCAGAATACAAAATCAACATTTAAAATTAAATTTCATTTTTATCCACTAGCAATGAATAAAAAAAAAAATTCAAAAAAGTAATTCCATTTACAATAGCATCATAAAGAATAAAATATTTAGGAAATGCAAAGCCTGTAAAACAAATACTACAAAAAACTGTTGAAAAAAATTTAAGAATACCTAAATAAATGGAAAGACATCTCATATTCATGGACGGGATGACTTAATATCATTAAAATGACAACACTCCCCAAATTGATCTACAGATTTGATGTAATTCTTATTAAAATTCCAGCTGGCTTTTTTGCAGAAATTAATAAACTGATTTAAAAATCCCAATGGAAATGAAAGGGACCCAGAAGAACCAAAACATTCTTAACAACAACAAAAAAGAACAAAGTTGAAGGATTCACAGTTCTGAATTTCGAAACTTACTGTTAAATTATAAAATCAAGACTATGTGGTACTGGCATTAAGATAGATATACAGATCAATGGAATAGAACTGAGAGTCTAGAAATAAACCCATACATTCATTAATGCCAACTGATTTTTGACAATGTTGACAAGAAAATTTAGTAGGGAAAGAACAGTCTTTTCAACAAACAGTGCTAGAACAACTAGATATCCAAGTGCCAAAAAAAAAAAAAAAAATATTGGACTCCCCCCTTACATCATATACAAAAATTAACTCAAAATGGATCAGAGATCTAAATATGAGAAATTATAAGCCTCTCAGAAGAAAACATGGACATAAATATGTGTGACTTTGAGTGGGGCAATGATTCATTAGTTATGACACCAAAAGCAAAGAAAACACAAAATGGATTTTAACAAAATTAAAACCTTGTGTGCTTCAAAGGGCACCAATAAGAATATGAAAATCAATGCAAACCCTACATCTGACAAGGCACTTTTATCTAGAATACATAAAGAACTCTTACACAATTCAATATTAAAAAATAAAAACTCAATTTAAAAATGGACAAAGGACTAGACGTTACTCCAAAAAAATATACAAATGTCCAAAAAGAACATGAAAAGATGGTCAATATCATTGGTCATTAAGAAAATACAAATTAAAACTGAGATACCACTTCACAACCACTAGGATGGCTGTAATTAAACGGATGAATAACAACAAGCACTGGTAATAATATGAAGCAATTGGATCAATCCCTCCTACATTTGTGGGTTTGTAAAATGGAAAAAAGTTTGGCTGTTCTTCAAAATGTTAAACACAGAATTACCATGTAATCCACAATTCCAGACTAGGTATATTCCAAGAGAATCTGTCCACACAAAAAACCTGTACATGCATGTTCACAGCAGCATCATACATAATAGCCAAAAAGGTGGAAATAATCCAAATGTTCACCAGTCTGTTCACACAGTATTATCTAGACAGTGGAAAATCATTCATTTATTAAAAGAAATGAAGTACTAATACATGTCACAATCTTGAAACCTTTTCACAATCTTGAAAACATTATGCTAAGTAAAAGGAAGGCAGACATGAAAGTTCACAGAATGTATGAGCCTATTTATGAAATGACCAGAAATCTGTCTCTAGGTAACTCCACAGAGACCGTAAGTAAGTAAGTCAGTGCTTGCTAGGACCTGGGGAAATGAAGAACTAGAGAATGACTGCTTATAGGTATGGAGTTTCTATACTGAATTTTATCTAAACAGGAATATTCCCATTATTCTTATTGCCTCATCCCTTTACAACTGTTGTTGTTGTTGTTCTTCTTCTTCTAAGACTTACTTGTTTGAGAGAGAGAGTGAGTGCAAGTTGGGGCAGGGGAAGGGCAGAAGAGCACAGGGAAAGGGAGAGAATTTCAAGCGGACTCCCAGCTGAGTCTGACCTGGGCCTCGAGCTCACAACCCCAAGTTCATGACCTCAGCCAAAACCAAAAGTTGGACACTCAACTGACTGAGCCACCCAAGCACCACTAGAACTATTATTCTTAAACCAAAAACAATGGATCAATCATTCATATCTTAAGTACTTTGAGACAAACTTATTACCTTCTCCAGAATGGAGGAGGGACATCTCAGTGACCATCATTTTCTCGTTTGACTCAGAATTCTTACTTGATTTTTTCTGTGTTTTAAGGTTCTAGTTACTGCTTCATCAAAGACAGTTTTTCTTTTATTTTTATTGTTTCTGCTTGGTTAGACAGAAGTGAAGAAAAATTTTATTCTGCTGTTTTAAACCAGCAGTATCCCTCAATCTACTAAGGTCTGCTGATCTAACAGGCAAACAAAACAAAACAAAAACGCTGTTAACTTGCAGTTGATTATTCTTATTTTATTTTCCAAGAGGCTGCAAATTTTTTTGTATGTTTAAGGGTCATTCATTTATATTAAATCTGTAAATTATATACTGATAGCCTTTGTAAATTGTTCTATTGATTATTTGTTGTTTTCATAATAACATGTAATCATTCTTTTGATTAGTATCATTGATACTAATCCTTTGCTCTCTATATTGCAAATATCTTTCTGTGTGAATCTTGTTACAGTCTTTTATTGGACATTTTTAAAAAATTTTACACATTTAAGTCCACCTAACTTTATCTTCTGGATTTTATGTATTACATAAGAAAAGCTTTCCTAAAGACATTTATCATATGATCTCTCTGATATGAGAATTTGGAAGGCAGGGTGAGGGGTTTGGGGGGGTAGGGAAGGAAAAAATGAAACAAGATGGGATTGGGAGGGAGACAAACCCTAAGAGACTCTTAATCTCACAAAACAAACTGAGGGTTGCTGGGGGTTGGGCAGGGGCAGGGATAGGGTGGCTGGGTTATAGACATTGCGGAGAGTATGTGCTATGGTGAGTGCTATGAAATGTGTAAGCCTGATGATTCACAGACCTGTACCCCTGGGGCAAATAATATATTATATGTTAATTTTTTAAAAAGGTTTCCTACCTTAAAATAACAAAAGTATTCAGTATTTTCTTCTAACAGTAATGTAACAGTACCCTTTATCCGGCATTATAAAGTATATCTTGGGACACCTAGGTGGCTCAGTTGGTTAAACATCTGCCTTTGGCTCCAGTCATGATCCTAGGTTCCTGCGATGGAGTCCCACTTTGGCTCCCTGCTTATCCAGGCGTCTGCTTCTCCCCCTCTCTCTCTCAAATAAATAAAATCTTAAAAAAATAAAAATAAAAAGCAAATATATCTAGGAGTGCCTGGATGGTTCAGTTCGTCGCACAGCAATGGTTGATTTCAGCCCAGGTCATAATCTCAGGGTCATAAGATCAAGCCCCATGTCCAGCCCCGCTCAGAGGGATTGGATTCTGCTTGAGATTCTCTCTCTTCCTCTCCCTCTGCTCCCCTTCCCCCATTCCCCAGTCACACTTTCTCTGAAACAAACAAACAAATAAATAAATCTTTTTTTCCTTAAGTATCTATATCTGCCTCTTTATTCCATATGAAAACTCATGTTTGGTTCTGGTGTGATGTTGACACTTATTTTAAACAACCAATAGAAAAACACCATTTGAAACACTTTGTTTATTTAAGCTAAATTTTCTTTTTCCTTTAAGGGATTTTTATTTTATTTATTTGACAGAGATCACAAGTAGGCAGAGAGGCAGGCAGAGAGAGAGCGGTGTCAAAAGACTCCCCTCTGAACAGAGAGCCAGATGCAGGGCTCGATCCCAGGACCCTGGGATCACGACCTGAGCCAAAGGCAGGGGTTTTAACCCACTGAGCCACCCAGGCACCCCTAAGCTAAATTTTCTTATGTACAAGGATCTATTAATGAATTCTGTTCTGTACAGTCTGGCAGTACAATCTTGTTTACTTACTTTGTTAACCATATGGCACACTTTAATATCTAGTAGGGCAAATTTGTTTAAACTCATTCCTCTGTTCTTCTTAAAGAATGTTTTACTTATGCTTCTGCATTTTTCTTAAAGCTGAATTTTATTTTATTTTTATTTTTTAAAATATTTGATTTATTTACTTGAAAGAAAGAGAATGAGCACATACACAAGGGTGAGCAGAGGGAGAGAACGCCCAGGAGACTCCCTGCTGACATGGGACTCCATTCAATGCGGGGCTCAAACTCATGACCCTGGGATCATGACCTGAACTGAAACCAAGAGTCAGATACTTACCCAACTGAGCCATCCAGTGCTCCTCTTAGAACTGAATTTTAGAGTTATATTAAAAACTGTTGTGATTCTAACTGGTGTCAAAGAGCACACAGAACAAACTGGTAATACTTGAGTAGAATCTAGCCAGTGCATATTACTGATGAGCTTCTGACATGGTATATGTTTCAAAAAATTATGTTTACAGATTTCATGGAGCACTGGGTGTTATATGTAAACAATGAATCATGGAACACTACATCAAAAACTAATGATGTACTGTATGGTGACTAACATAATAAAAAAAAGAAATTGAAAAAAATAAATAATAATCATAAAAACTTTTAAAAATCGGTGCTTATGGGATGCCTGGGTGGCTCAGTGTGTTAAGCCGCTGCCTTCGGCTCAGGTCATGATCTCAGGGTCCTGGGATCGAGCCCCGCATCAGGCTCTCTGCTCAGCAGGGAGCCTGCTTCCCTCTCTCTCTGTCTGCCTCTCTGCCTGCTTGTGATCTCTCTCTGTCGAATAAATAAATAAATCTTTAAAAAAAAAAAAATCGGTGCTTAAAAATAAAATCACTCACCTCTCTCCCACCACCTTACAACACGTTCTCTTCCCCATTCTACTCAAGATACATAGACCTGCCTTATTTTTTTTATAAATAAATAGTGCTCCATAATATGATCTATCATAACTTAACTCACTTGTCCTCTACTGATGGACACTCAGGTTACTTAGAATCTTTTGCTAAAATATAATATGCTGCAATAAATATTCCTGCACGTGTATCACTGTAGACATAAGCAACTATTACACTGGATAAATTCCTAGGAGATAAATTACATGGTCAAAGGGAGTGTGTATATATATTTAAAAAAAAGTAAGTTACACATACAAAAGTACATGTGTATTTAAGAGAATATGATTATAACAATCATCAAGCTAAATCTTATCTAAACCTTTATCTAAATTTTATTTACTTTATTAAACAAATATTTAGTTAGTGCCTGCGTGGGGAATAAAGGCAAAAGAAACCCGTTTAAAGTAGTTACTAAATTGCTAAATGTTAATAGTTGATTAAAAATTATAGTATTTAGAAGATGGGATACTATGCATTTTTTTTGGACAATGATAACAATATATACACATACCAAAAACCCCATTTACATCTTAAGTATATAAAATTTTGTCAAAAAATTTTAAATTAAAACAAAACAGAAAAAGACAACCTTTAAAAATTAGCGACAGGGGCACCTGGTTGGCTCAGTTGTTAAGTGTCTGCCTTCGGCTCAGGTCATGATCCCAGGGTTCTGGGATCGAGCCCCACATCAGGCTCCCTGCTCGACAGGAGGCCTGCTTTCTCTCTCCCACTCCCCCTGGATGTGTTCCTGCTCTCTCTCTCTCTCTGTCAAATAAATACGTAAAATCTTAAAACAAAAACAAAAACAAAACAAAAAAGCTGGCAACAGATTTAAACAGGCAATTCACAGAAAGTATAAATGGTCAATAAATATTAAGTGATGTTTAACCTAAATTACAATCAGAAAAATACATTTATAACTGCAGTGATGAAATCTGCTAAGACAGTAAATCTCACAAGTCTTTACCATAAGAAAAAAAATTATTTTGTAACTATGTGGGATGACAGATGTTAACTAGACTTATTGTGGTGATCATTTCACAATATATACAAATTTTGAATCATTATGTCGTACACACGAAACTAATGTTATTTATTATTAAACTTCAATAAAAAGTAAAATAAAAAAAACTGCAGTGAAATACCATTTCACTTTTACCATGTTAGAAAACTTGACAACATCTAACAATGTACCAATTGTTGGCAAAGATACACAGCAATGGTTAAAGTATAGACAGTTAAAACTGATTTGCAGATCAAACCAAGCAGGATGTTCATCAACACTTATACCACATTTCATCAAATCTATGACAACAATGACTATAAAAATGATCATTATTTTATGTACCAATAAAAGAACAAAATCACCAAAAAACAAACAAAAACAAAAACAAAAACAAAAACAAACCCAAACCCAGTAATAATATTCTTTACATACTGATATGGGGTAACTTCCAAGTTACAAAAGCTCAGTGTAGAATAATGTAAATAGCATACAACCCCTCTAGCAAAAAAGGAGAAAGGACTATGGATATACTTGCTTACTTTTTTTTTTTTAAGGACTTATTTATTTGAGAGAGAGAGAGAACAAATGGGAGGAGAATAGGGAGAGGGTGAGAATCCCAAGGAGACTGCATGCTGATTGAGAAGCCAGATGTGGGGTTTGATTCTGGGCTCAAGCCCATGTCCCTGAGATCACAATCTGCACAAAAACCAAGAGCTGGATGCTTAACCAACTGTGCCACTAGGCACCCCATACTTATTTGTTTTTTTTTTTTAATTTTATTTATTTATTAAAGAGAGAGAGAGAGACAGAGACAGAGATAGCAACAGAGATAGCAAGACAGCAGGAACAGGAGGAGAGGGAGAAAAAGGCTCCCCCCACCAAGCAGAGAGCTCAACACCCAGCTCAATCCCAGGACTCTGGAATCATGACCTGAGCTGAAGGCACACACTTAACCGACTGAGCCACCCAGGACCCTACTTATTTGCTTGTAAATGCATAAAGTATCTGTCCAGACACTGGTGAAGTGCCTACCTTCTGAAAAGGGGATTATGACTAAGAGACAGAGATAAAAGAAAGATTTAGCCCTGTATACCCTGTGTACATCTGAAGTGTAAACCACATGAATACATTTTCTAATGTATTAAGTAAATTTATGTTTTTTAATTTTTCACTTTTAGTTTTTTAGGTTTTTATTTCCATAATAAGAATACATAGAAAAATCTTAAATTTCATTTTAGTGACCTAACTCTGTTCAAAAAATAATTTTGAAGGATTTTCACTTTCCCTTCTATCTTTTAAAACAGATTTATTAAATATAATTCACATACCATGTAATTCACCCATTTAAAGTGTACAATTCAATGGTTTTTAGTATATTCAAAGCATTGTACAACCATCGCCACAAATGATTTCCCTACCTTTTGAATAATAAAATGAGGATACCAGACAGAATTCTGGCAAGGTCAACAGGTTGAAAATTATGGGGCAGAGAAAAGGAAGATCTTGCTATAAGAGCTGAACTTTCTATATATTTATACTGAACTTTCCTTCCTACTTTCTAACTCTCAGTATTAGCTATAATTATGTAAATAATATTTTTAAGGCAAATTTGTGTACATCAAAATGGAATAGTAATGGTGAAGAAAGTTTTCCATGCTAATATCAAATGAACTTACACAGTATTTTTTTCAGATGGAAAAGGAAGGAGTATTTTAATAGTTCCCCCCCAATGGACTGTGCATATTCTCTGATATTACACTAAAACCTGACAAATGATATATTCTTAAAGGTTAGCTGCAATGTTGAATCTGAAATCAACTCACTAACATGTTTTTTTAGACTCTTACATTAAAATCCCTAATCTATCATGACATTTTTTATGTTAGTTTTAGGTGTCAATATAATGACTTGATAAATTTCTCAAGAAATGATTACCACAATAAGTCTGGTTAAAATCTATCATGATACATAGTTAAAATTCTTGTGTGTGTTTAGGATAAGAATTTCTAAGACTTACTCTCTTAGCAGCTTTCAAATGTACAATAGAGCACTGTTAACTATGGTGCCCATGCTGTTACATTATATCCTGAGGATTTATTTGTAAGTGGAATTTTGTACTTTTTGACCACCTTCACCCATTTTGCCGACCCCCTAACTCCCTAACACTGGCAAACACCAGTCTGTTCTCTGTATCTATAAATCTGGGGTTTTTTAAGATTCTACATATAAATGATATCCTATATTTGTCTCTCTCTGTCTGACTTATTTAGGAATAGGGTCCATGTTGTCACAAATACCCTCAAGGTCTATCTATGTTGTCACAAATGGCAGGATTTTCTTCTTTTTTATGGCTGGATGATATTCTACTGTATAGGTTACTTTCACATCCTAGTTTATAAATATACTGAAATGAACAGGGGGTGCTATATATATTTTAAAGTTCATTATTAAGTGGCCAAAGGCTAGAAACATTATGGTTAATATATTTAGTCTCAGGAAGTTTAGCTTAAAAGAAATCAATCTGGAGAGGGACTAAGGAGTATAATAATGATAATAACATTATCATATATGATATATATCACATAATGATATATATCATAGATCATATAATGATAATAATAAGACTTCTAGGGCATTTACTATGTACCAGAAACTTTACATAAACCAACTAATTTAATCTCAAAACCCCTGTTTAGGTAGGTATTATTATTATTCTCATTTTCCAAAAGAAGAAACTGAGGATTAAGATATTCAGTAATGTGCACAAAGATATGTAACTAGTAAGTGACAGAAAACATATATATATTTTTTAAGTTTATTTATTTATTTGACAGAGATAGAGATCACAAGTAGGCAGAGGGGCAGGCAGAGAGAGGGGGAAGCAGGCTCTCTTCTGAGCAGAGCCCAATGTGAGGCTCAGCCCCAGGACCCTGAGACCATGACCTGAGCTGATGGCAGAGGCCCAACCCACTAAGCTACCCAAGTGCCCCCCAAAACATATTTTAACCTTCAATGTCATGCTCTAGACCACTGCACTATACTGCATCTATAAACTGTAATGCTATGTAATGAACACTGGCTTTGCAGCAAGACAAATGGCAATGAGCTGTGTGACTATGGGGAAATAACTGACTCTCCTTTAGCCTCAGTTTTCTTGCCTGTAACTGAAGAAGTTAACACCTGCCTCTCAAATACATAAAACAGTTAGCAGAGCATCTAGCACTTGGTAAGTGTTAAAATAAATTACAGCTAAAAATAAAAACCCTCCAAAAAGAGAAGTTTAGCTAACAAGGTGCAGAGCAATAAAATGCAGAGCCACTGGTTATCCACAAATCACTTAAGAGGGCTATGTGCTCTCCTGGTAGGTTGCCTAGCACAATGATAAAGCTGAGCTTTATATACATTTATATACATGTATATATACAAATATATAAATTATACGCATTTATATATAAATATACAATAAAAGTGTAAGCAACAATGGTTCAAGAGATATTGTTCTTACTAAATATTATTATACATGAAAATTATTTTAACATATAGCACTCAAACATTTCAAAGACATTCTTTATGTCTAGAAAAATCAAGACAAACTGGTAATATGTCTTCTAAAAAAATATTTAGCAACAAAAGGTCTTGGGTACCATGGTCAATCTTTATATTCACAGCAGTCAAAGGAGAAAAAAATGCACTCTTATGAAAACAGCATATTCTAGTCTTTAAAATGTCTCAAAACATTAAATAAAGATCACATTAAGAATGTTTCTAAAGGGGTGCCTGGGACTGCTCAGTGGGTTAAGCCGCTGCCTTCGGCTCAGGTCATGATCTCAGGGTCCTGGGATCGAGTCCCGCATGAGGCTCTCTGCTCAGCAGGGAGCCTGCTTCTCTCTCTCTGCCTGCCTCTCTACTTGCGATCTCTCTCTCTCTCTCTCTCTGTGTCAAATAAATAAATAAATAAATCTTAAAAAAAAAAATTTCTAAATCTCTTCCCTACGTTCTCATCAAGAACAATGACAGCAAGCCTAGGGTAATGTTATATTGGATATGTACATTAAAATCAATGTGTTGGAAACCAAGAAACTGTCCACAGATCTGCTTGGGAGCAGATTTAGAGACAGGTCATTCAATATTTTTAAAACTACTACAGGAAGCAAAATCTCAAGCTTAAGTGAGTAAAAACTATGTCTTATACTCAGGCATAGTAGGGCACAGGGGAAGGGTTATTGCTCTATCTAAAGCAAATTCAATTTGGTTTGTGGTTTGTAATCTTGCTATTTTAGGCAACAGGCAAGAGAAAAGTATTTCTGCCAAGGATAAAATCATGTAGAAAAGTGCTGGCAACCTTTGAGGTATTAAGGACCTGATAATCTACACTATTCTATAGTGGAGATTCTATATGCTATCTGCAGCCTTCAGTACAAGATAGAAACCCTATCCTTTAGTTAAGTAACAGCCAAGTGTAAGATAATCACTATTTAAAAAAAAAAAAAAAAAGCACAGTTTCAAAGATATTTAAGGAAGAAATAACACCAACTCTACATCAATTCTTCTAAAAACACAAGGGAAAGAAACACTTCCCAACTCATCTTATGAGGCCACATTATCATAATAATAAACTACACCAAGGACATTACAGGAAATGGAAAAAGCAAAACAATCCCTGAACAATACCCCTAATGAGCACAGATACTACAATACTATAATACTCTACAGTACTAGAGTATCAGCAAATTGAATCAAAACATATACAAAGGATAATACATCATGAGTCAGTGGAATTTTTCCCAAAGTGCAAGGTTGGTTTAACGTGTGAAAATCAATCAGTGTAATCCACCCTATTAACAAGACTAAAAAAGAAAAATCATGAGGTAATCTCAGTAGATGCAGAAAAAGTATTTGACAAAAATACAACATCCACTCATGACAAAAATTCTCAGAAACCAGTAACAGAGGAAACTCCCTTGAAGGGGATCTTGATAAAGGGCAGCTATGAAAAACCTAACACTAAGAACACACTTAATGGTGAAAGAGTGAATGCCTGCTCCCTAGGCTTGGAGAAAAAGCAAAGATATGCGTTCTCATTACTATGTTCAGTTTTTAACCAGTGGTCCTAATCAGTGGATTGAGGCAAGAAATAGAAATAAAAGGCACAATCACTGAAAAGGAAGAAGGAGGGGCTGTCTTAGATGGAAGCAGTTCATGATGCTCCAAATCAATTACAAAGATAACTGATCACAGATCACCATAACAAATATAATGAAAAAGTTTGAAATATTGCAAGAATTAATGAAGACACAGAGTGAGCAAAGTCTGTTAGAAAAATAGTTCTGGGGGCACCTGGGTGGCTCAGTGGGTTAAAGCCTCTGTCTTTGGTTCGGGTCATGATCCCAGGGTCCTGGGATCGAGCCCCACATCGGGCTCTGTGCTCTGCAGGGAGCCTGCTTCCTCCTCTCTCTCTCTCTCTCTCTGCCTGCCTCTCTGCTTACTTGTGATCTCTGTCTGTCAGATAAATAAATAAAATCTTTAAAAAAAAAAGAAAGAAAAATAGTTCTGGGGGCACCTGGGTGACTCAGTGAGTTAAGCCTTTGCCTTTGGCTCAGGTCATAATCTCAGGCCCTGGGATAGAGCCCTGCATCGGGCTCTCTGCTCAGTGGGGAGCCTGCTTCCCCCTCTCTCTCTGCCTGCCTCTCTGCCTAATTGAGATCTCTCTGTCAAATAAATAAATAAAATCTTAAAAAAAAAAAAAAAGGAAAGAAAAGGAAGAAGGATAATTAAGTCTACTCACAGATAACATGATTGTCCAAAGAGAAAATCCTAAGAATTTTTTAAAAAGCTACAAGAATAAATGAATTTAGCAAGATGAGAAAACAGAATATCAATATACCCAAATCAATTATTCTATGACTCAAGAAACAAACAACTAGAAATCAACTTTAAAGATAGTACCAATGTAATAGTATCAAAAATGCAAAACAGAGATAACTCAAGAAAATATGTGTAAGACTTATACACTGAAAACTAACATGGTTGAGAGAAATAAAGATCTAAAGAAATGAAGGATACCATGTTCACGGATTAAAACACTCAGTATTAAGATGTCAATTCCTAATATGAACTGACCTATATTCAACATTATCCCAATCCCAATCTCATTACAAATACCTTTTTTGTAGAAACTGACAAGGTAATATTAAAATGTATATGGAAATGCCAAAGACCTAGAATAACAGTGATCTTAAGAAAGAAAAACTTCAAGACTTACTACAAAAGTCTTGTAGTTTTGTATTGTTATAAGGATAAACGTAAAGACCAATGGAATATAACAGTCAGTCCAGAAACAGACCCAGGCATAAATACTCAGTGGATTTCTGACAAAGGTGCCAATGTAACTGAGTAGGGAAAAACTAGTCACCTGACCACTGCTGACCATTTTCAACAAATGGTGCTCCAACAATTGGAGATACATAGGGGAAAAAAGTAGGTCTTAACCTTTACTTTATGCATACACAAAAAATTAACTTGAAATGGTTCATAGACCTGAATGTACAATCTGAAACTATAAAGCTTCCAGGAGAAAGCATACTAAAGTCTTTCAGACTTAATTTAGGAATATTTTCTTAGGACACAAAAAGCATGAACCATAAAGGGAAAAAAAAAGATAAATATAACTTAAAATGAAAACATTTGCTCTTTGAAATATAACACTAGGAAAATGAAAATGCAAGCCTGAAAATAGGATAACTGTTATATCCACATTTTCAAGGACTTGTACCCAGAATATACATAGAACTCTTGTAATCAATAGTAAGGGAAACAATCTGATTAAAAAACAATGGGTAAAAGATTTGACAAACATTTCACCTAAGAAGATACATGAATAGCAAATGAGCATCTGAAAAGATGCTCAACATAATTAATCATTAGAAAAATGCAAAATAAAACTAGAGTGAGATGCTATTACATATGCACTAGAAGGGCTAAACCTAAAGAGAAACACAAATACTAAATACCAAGTGTTGAAGAGAATGCAAAGCAACTGGAAATCTCATATACTGCTGGTGGGAGTGCAAAATGGTATAGCCATTTTGGACCACAGTTTGACAGTTTCTTGAAAAGTTAAACATATACTTACCAATAACACCACAATCCTACTCCTTGGTATGAAAAAACATATATCCATGTAAAGCCATGCAGACAAATGTTAACAGCAATTTAATTCATAATTGCCCAAACCTGGAAACTACTCAAATGGCCATCAACTGATTAATGGATAAATGAATTTTGTTATAGCCATTCCATTAACTAGTATTCAGCATTTAAAACTTAAGAACTATGGATACATGTAACAATACTAACGAATCTCAAAAGTATCATAAGTGAAAGAAGTCACAAAAAGAAAGAAGTGACACATAAAAAAAGGTACATATTGTATGATTCTAGTCAATGACATTCTAGAAAATGCAAAATTATACTGACAGAATGCAGATCTGTGGCTGGCAGGGACTTGCAGTGGGGTGAGGTATACGACTGCAAACGGGCAGGAAGAACCTGATGAAATACCAAAAATGTTTTATCTCCTAATTTTGGTTATACCACTGTATAAATGTGGTACAATTCAGAGACCAATACTCTTATACAAATTTTATCTAAATAAAAGTGACTAAAAATAAAGGAATAAAGCATATTTCCCCTGGATATCTCAAGTTTTGTAATATCAAAAGATACAGTTAAATTTACCTAAGTTGACACATGGTGATATTAAAAGCTTTCTTAAAGGCCATAAGAGTCTGAATGATTGTTTAACAGTTTTACAGACCTCTCAGTACCAACACCCTCAAACTTGGTTAGTTTGGTTAGCTCAAGCTTCAGTTCCTTACCTAAGGAAGTTACTAAAGTTAGAATTTACTAAAGTTAGAGGTTACTAAAGTTAGTAACTACACACTACTAAATCTACTATGTCTTCCTGACAGAACAAATTATTTGTAGCAACTGAGGCCAAATCCTTTGATTTAAGATCTATCGCTGAGTAAACATCAAGAGTTAACAGAATAATTCCTTAACGCATAAAAGACCATACTATAGTTTACAAAAAATGGTATTTATCCCTTCAAAGCTTTTTTCTGCAGGAAGATATTTATAATATTGCCTGATGACTCACATGAACTACAGCTGAACTTTAGATTTTGCTGTTTTATCACAGAAACCTTCTGACTTATTTACTAGGGTATTCTGTCACTTATTCCTGTTGCTTTTTTTTTTAATATAAGGAAAATTAACTTATGTTAAGTAAGAAATAGTTTCTAAAACTGCTAAAGTAATATTATACTACAGGTAAAGACTTTTCTCCATCATCTTAGGAAACAAGAATTAGTGAGAAGCAAAAATGAAAATGACTAACTGGGGGAAAAGCCACATCTATGTCTAACCTTTTAAAGTCACTTTTGTCGAAGCTTATGGTGGAACAAAAATTTTTTAAATATAGTTTCTACTTTAAATACAGGTGGAGGAAAAATCTTATTCTCACTTGCAAACCAACCTTCTTAACTTTGACATTAAAAATGTGCAGTCCTATACACTGTATTTGAGATGATGAAAGCCTTGATAGGACAATGAATTTCAAGAATTTCAAGAATTGTAGCAAACTGATTTTCTAACAATAAAAGTATCTTCTGAAGTTAATTTCACCCCAATTTCTTACTCAGCTATCACCAAAGTGAGAAAATGTGGGTATTCAGATATAGAGGCTGGACTTTTTCTCTAGGAAAAGGAAAACATAACCTTATGTGTTATGTTTATGAGAAAATAGTTTGCCAGCAAATTGCAGAATATAGAAGAAAATGAGATAAAAAAGCAAGAATTTTTTGAACCATGGGACAACATTTGTTCTTATTCTCTAGAGGCTCCGAAACAAGAGAAAATCCTAACTGCACTGTGCAAAAATTTTTACATTGTTGGTAACTGCAGTCCATTCAAAGATCTAAAAAGAAGTTTTCTCCTAACAAACAAAAACTTTAAACTTTTTCAATTTGGAGACAGATGTTAAATCTCAAATATAGAAATTTGCCTTTTGTAGACAGGTAACTGCCTTCATATCAGAGATCTATCTAAAACTAGTGAAATTCATTATGCAGGAATTGATAAAAATCTTGTTAAATGAGCTTGACAATTAGTTATATTTCGTTATATGACATTAGGACAATACAACAGTCTGTGATATATGCCCTACCAACATTATAACTTTATTCATAACTGCCAAAACTTGGGAGGCAATCAAGATGTCCTTCAGTTATGAATGTCTGAATAAACTGTGTTAAGTTCAGACAATGGAATATTATTTAGCACCAAAAAGAAATGAGCTATCAAGTTATGAAAATTAAGGAATCTTAAAACCACATTACTAAGAGGAAGATGCCAATATGAAAAAGCTACATATTCTAGGATAACTTTCTGGAAAACGCAAAACTGTAGAGACAGTAAAAAGACAGTGGGTGCCAAGGGGTTAGCAGGGAGAAAAAAAGGGATGAACAGGCAGAACACAGAGGATTTTTAGGAAGTGAAACCGTAGCATCATATTATGATACTATAATGGCAGATACTTGTCATTATACTTTTTTTAAAAACCCCACAGAATGTACAAAACCATTTACATATAATGTAAACTATGGACTTTTGGTGATAATAATGGTGTCAATGAAGCTTTACACATTATAACAAAAGTAGCACTCCAGTGGGAGGTGCCCGTAGTAGGGAGTCTATGCATGTGGAGGGGGTAGGGAATAAACAGGAACTCTGTAGTTTCCACTCACTTTTGCTGTGAATCTAAAACTGCTCTAAAAAATGAAGTCTATTTTTAAAAAAGGATACTGACACTTTAGTTGGTTTTTAGTATCTGGTCTGAAGTTCTCCATTTAAGGACAGGATCAATATATACCTATCTCTGTAAAGAAATTATTATAATTAGATTGAATATGCAGTGTTTTCAAACTTCATTTTAAACATAAATTTAAAAAAGGGAAGTGATCTAAGTACAGTTGGAACATTTCTAAAACTGGTTCAGAGCTTTCTCTACACAAATTCTTACATTTTGGGAATGAGACGGTAAGACGCACACTGGTTAAATGAACTTTGTTTAATTTTTTTTTTTAAGATTTTATTTATTTGTCAGAGAGAGAGAGAGAGAGAGCACAGGCAGACAGAGTGGCAGAGGGAGAAGCAGGCTCCCCACAGAACAAGGAGCCCGATGTGGGACTCGATCCCAGGATGCTGGGATCGTGACCTGAGCCAAAGGCAGCCGCTTAACGAACTGAGCCACCCAGGCGTTCCTAAATGAACTTTGTTTAAAAACAGAATAGAGGGGCGCCTGGGTGGCTCAGTGGGTTAAGCCGCTGCCTTCGGCTCGGGTCGTGATCTCAGGGTCCTGGGATCGAGTCCCGCATCGGGCTCTCTGCTCGGCAGGGAGCCTGCTTCCCTCTCTCTCTCTCTCTCTGCCAGCCTCTCTACCTACCTGTGATCTCTCTCTGTCAAATAAATAAAATAAAATCTTTAAAAAAAAAAAAAAAAAAACAGAATAGAATTTGGGGCACCTGGGTGGCTCAGTTGGTTGAGTGTCCAACTCCTGGTTTTGCCTCAGGTCCTGATCTCATGGGTCATAGGATCCAGTCCTGTGCTGGGTTCCAAGCTCAGAGTCTGCTTGGATATTCTCTCCCTCTGCCCCTTCCCCTACTCATATGCTCTCTCTCTCTCTCTCTCTCAAACAAATAAATCTTTAAAAAACAAAAAACAGGACAGAATTTGATAACTCAAAAATATTCTTGTAAATACTTGGTCAAAGCTTCTCATCTTATAAATAAAGAAAATGAGGCTCAGAGAAGCTACATAATTCTTCCCAGGACCCCAAGGCTATTTAAGACAGAAGGACTAGAACTTTGGTATTCTAGAGTTTCGTGGTTGCTTTTTCATTACACTACTATCACTCAAGAAAACAGAATTGTGTTAGATTTCTTAAAGTTCAGAGATGTAAATTTTTTCTTCTTCATCCATTTTAAGAGGATATGAATCCAATTAGTGTATTTTTTGGCTGATAAGCACTCCCTCATGCTCTGCCCACTTACTCATTTATTCTGCCTCCTTGATTTTTCCCAGCGGTCATTTAAAAAGAAAATCATATTTTAGTAATTCTAAGAGCCAAAGAAAATGTTTTATCATGAAAGTGAATATAAAACCCACGTGTGGGTTATTACTAAAGCAAGGGCTATGTTCCCCATCCCACCATTGTTAGTCAGAATTTAGAATCCTGCTCGACCTCTAACAGAGGTAAAAATCTACCCTTGGTGGGAGCAGCTGTGACTCTGTGAAAGAAGCTACAAATAACATGCTGGGAAATTCAGCAGGCACTGTTATTATATCCTGTTTATACTGTCATTTTTCCTATCAGTAGGATATTATTTATACAGACCCCACCCATGAACTTCTTGTTTATCTTATTATAGAAATCCTCCAAATCTATAAAAAGAAGCCTCTGTATTTGTTTCTGGAACAAGCACATGTGTTATAATTTTGCACCTCACTACATTTTTTTTATTTAGCATTTTCTTTTGTTATGCTTGTTCTCATTTTTATCTCAAGGTTGATTTATTTCATTATTTCACATATTAGAGTTGAACTTAACTTTTATTTATTTATTTATTTGTTTGTTTATTTGACAGACAGAGATCACAAGTAGGCAGAGAGGCAGGCAGAGAGAGAGGAGGAAGCAGGCTTCCCGCTGAGCAGAGAGCCTGATGTGGGGTTTGATCCTAGGATCCTGGGATCATGACCTGAGCCGAAGGCAGAGGCTTTAACCCACTAAGCCACCCAGGTGCGCCTGAATTTAACTTTTTAAGACTCCATTATAGGACAAAGATTCTGGAACGCCACATCTTAAACTTTATTTTGGGGTAGATTTCATCAGGTAGATATTCCTCTAAGATACACTGGACTAATTTGTTTAAAGATAAAAAAAGTGCCTATATACTGAGATCAGGTACCCATGGTGAGTTAGTCCTAAATGCTAGAAGGCTTCCTTACATAGGCTACCTGTGCCAGTATGCCAGTAATGAGAGCCAGGCTTTATACTGGTTCTCACCAACTCACTATTCTGTAACTGGATCTCTTTTCTAGAATGAAAAGCCCTGTCCCTGAGTCTAGCTTGATGGCTGGATGGGCCGGATGAAAGCATAACACAATAATACATGAGAAATACATGAATTCACCAAGTTTATCAATGGGACAATGAAACAATGCGGTTGTAAATCATCCCCACTCCCCTGCCTTATGTAAATAATTCAATTAAAGCAGATAAGAGAAAAAAATGGGTTTCCTTAAGGGCAGAAACTCATGCTGCACTTTTGGAGTAAATAAATAATTATTTTTGGAGAGGGAACATCACTGGACAAAGTCAATGGATAAATTTTCATATGTATAGCTTGTGTTAGCTTCACTAAAATTCCCTTTACCCTACAAGACAGCACTACAAGGTAGAGAGGTAAATAAATCTCTGAAATCTTCAGAGAGCACGTATAATGCTAGACTCTCAGGATATATAAGAAAAATCACAGCATTTAAAGAACTCTAAATGCATAAACAAATGCATAACTGAAATGGAGCTTAGTATCTAAGCATGGTGAACTTAGTGTAATTGATTTTAGAAAAAAAGAGAAATCTACAGGAGCCAAAGCGATCAGAGAAGTCAGAATGAGGATAATAACAGCTAATCTTGATAAACACATTTTTATAAGGCTAAGGTGAGATGGGGAAAGGCATCCTAGGCACAAACGATTTGTAAGGATCCAAGCGAGAATTCTGAAAATGGCAAGGACCTAAATTTAGCTAAGGAGAATAGTGAATAGAAGATGACAATAAAAAGGAGGCTGGTGCCAGACTATAAGGAGTTTCATTTTTCAGACAATGGAGAACTATCAAAGATATATGATTAAGGGAAAATGCACCCAAGCTTTTCGAGCAAAAATGAAGAGGAGGAAGAATAAGTTGGACTGAGGTTGAAATGGGGAAAGAAGTTTTTAACAGCATCAAATCCTATGGTTACCACAGCAAAAGAAAGGTCCATGTGATAAACAGATATTTTCAAAAACAGGAGATGGCATCATGATGACTCTTACTGAGTGGGACAATGTTAAAACTATGCCAGTCCATTGAAGTTAATGTCAGGAAAGCTTACCAATCTCCTAGAATAGTAGTTCTCAAACCAAAATTACCTGGGGATCTGATTAAAATGTAAATTCTGATTCAGTACATGTAGAGTGGTACTCTGTATCTTTACATTTCTAACAAGCTCCAAATTAGCTCTTCCATGGACTACACTTTGAATAGCAAGATGCTGAAACATCTTTCATTCTCCCTTTCCAAAAAGGCAAGGCTACTATGTTTAATCCACTATTGTATAGCTAATCCTTTTTACTCCTAAGAAATTCCATTTAAAGGTACTTTATTATAATTTACATCAAAGTCAGGTGGGTTTCAAAAGCTACTATTTTAAAAGTCTAAGATGATTCAAGATTCAGAGTATTCAAGATGCTGAGAAATATTTCCACCTGGAAAAAAAAAATCAACTCTATAATACTGTTCTATAACACTACAATTTTGTTCTTTTCTGTAGGGTGGCAAACTAGAAGATACTATTGCTTATAATCTTGGAGGCAAAGTAAAAGTCCTAAAGAAAACACTCCATCTTTTCATAGTGCCCATCAGTGGATTTTGGTAAAACTCACTTAACTTGCCCTTATAGTCCCGTTAGCATATTCCTTAATCCTTGGAGATAAAGGTAAGAATTTATTTTAAATATTTTTTGAAAATTATAAAAATTAAATTCACACACCATTCCCCCGTTTAAGATTTCTAAATGGAAGGATATGCCTTTTATTAAAATCTTTTACCGTGAACAGAGGCATCATTTATAAAAATATATTACTAGTGTTATATATTATACACACATACATGTATTAAGATTGGTTGACCTTACATTCCTGGGATGAAATTTAAGACTCCTGAGGTCTCAAGTTTCATCTTTAACCATATTTATGGTCAATAACAACCTTTTAGGTAAATTAGCTTCAATATATATCGATGTCTAGAGAACAGAAATGATATCTTAAAACTGGAAGGTACTGTATGATCAGATCCAACTATTTCATTGTAGAGGTAAGAAACTGAGATGCAGAGGCTAAAAAGCCCAAAGTCACATAGCTAATGGCATGTGAAAAAAAGGTGGGAGGAGGAAAAATATAATTTTCCTATCTATTAATAGACAACATACAACAATGTATCAACTATAAAACGTAGTTAAAAGAGTTTCTGGTTCCTCTCATGACTAGGGCATAGTTGATTTTATTAAGGTCTTATAAACCACTGATATCCAAGAAGGGAAGACTACATACCAACAAAGAAGACATACTACCCCAGAATTTAAGAACTCCATAAAAAAAATGCAGTCTGAATAGAGAATGACACATATACACCACACACTGAAGATGAGGCTGTGGTGGAGTGGGTAATGGGATGAGATATAAAGAACAAAGAGAAACCATGATAACTCTTATCTTCTCAGTAATGGTTTGAGGAAAGCTTTCACATAGAGAAAGGTGGTTAAAAAAAAACAACAAACAACTTCCTTTACTCTCATGAATCATTTTTTAATTGGTAAAATCAGGAATTAGGAGGACCGTAAAGCTTTTAAAAATATGAAATGTAGATAGCAGTTGGATGTGCGTGTGTCATGAGCTTTGTCACAATTACAAGAAAACCACAGAACCCTTCTTTAGCCATAAAATGGGGAATTTTGTGCTTATCACAAATGCTATAAAATTTACTAGCACAAGGAAAAAAAAAAAATCACTGGAGAAGTTCCATGATACCAGAGACAATGGGTTTTAAATCACAGGCATACATTATTATGCCTAAGTTGACAGGTCTGCACTGCAATGCAGAAATGCAAGCAATATTCCAACATCTGCACCAGAAGGCAGAGACTAGACATGATTCCAGAATAAAGGGCTCTTCAGCTCTTACCTGTAACCTGTGCAACAACTGCTTGGGAAATCCTCCGATTGGCAAGAAAGGCTTTGATTTCCTCTTTTATCACACTGCTGTCCCTCCTAACAAAAACAGAAGACAAGACCAACAATGTATGTTGAAGGTAGAAATCCTCATCTTTGCTAAGAAAGGTGAAGCAGAGAGGTGGGGAGAACATAGAAAGAAAGGACACAAAAATAAAGGTAAACAGACCAAGCTTGTGTGAAAATATGAAATTAAAACAAACCAAGAAACACCAAATATTCAAGTCCTAAAACATCACACCATCAGACAGACGTGTTAGTGAATGCCACAGGAGATATAAGTCTCATACCAGAGGATGGTTAATCGCATGCTGTGTATAATTCACATTAGGAACAAGGCTGCCATATGGTATATACTAAGTTTCATTACTGAGGAATGAATATACCTTACACAGACAGAAGCCCTAGAAAAATAAAAAACAACAACAACAAAAAAAATCAGTTGTGAGTAGCTTGTGAGCTTGCGTGTTAACTACACAACTGCATAAATATCATGTTTAGTCATTTTAAAACCTTTGTTAAAGGAACAGAAATCATCATCATTCTTACAACTGCTAATATATTAGCCATTTTAGGAAATTTAATTTGCCTTCTTTTTCCTGTTAAGCCAAAAAATAAAAATAAGTGGGAGGAGGTGAATATAGAATTTTTTAAATATAAAAAAGGTATTTATTTATTTCCTATTATATGTAATATCTAGAATACTTAAAATTATGTCATACTATGTCCTTGAGATTACATATTATGGACCTAATTTTTCCTCTACCAGAAAACAACAAACTCTCAAAAGACTAGACATTTACTAGAATAACAAGGAGAGGCAAGACTTCTATTTCCCCATCAGAATAATAAAGTAAAACTTATACTGAAACCCTTAAAGCCAACCAATTTCTCGTTGAATGCTTTATGTCCAAGAGGATTACATAAGTAAAGCACTGATTTTTCATCAAGCTCAAAAGCAACACAGAAGAGCAGTAATTTATAATCTCATATAGGGTCAGCAAACTATGGCTAAATCTGGTCTCCCATCTGTTTTTATACAACCTATGAGCTAAGAATGGTTTTCACAGATGAACACTTGCAATCATTACTTGGTGACAGAGAACACTAACTCTGAACATGAATTAAGCTAAGTATCATGTCCTCCCCACCAAAAATTCCATTCTTCTCATTGGTAGACCTGTATTTTAAAAACTATTTCCAATTACTAATATTCTATATTGAATTTTGTCAATAAAAATTTGTGATCTTTTTGTTTTCTCTTAGCTGTAAGTATGTGCATTATATTCTCAATTTTGCCTCTTGGCCACAAAGTATAAAATGCTTACCATCTAGTCTTTTCCAGAAAAAGTTTACTGACCTTTGATCTGAGATAAAGAGACCATGAAATCTTTACAAATCATTTTGTAAATGAACCACAAACTTCTATTTAGGAGCTCAAGTCTCTTTAAAGATTATTTGAAGCAATGAAAGAAAAGATCCTGTTCAAAAAGAACCAGCTGTGATTTGACTTAAAGCAGGTATTTTAGCCCCTTGGTGAGGAAGGGGCTATACATTCTGTTGGTGGATTCCATGTTCCCTTTCAGGAATTTTGAAAAAGGTTAGAGAACCAACAGTAGGGACAACTTTCAATCTGAAGCTCTTAATAGTGCATTCCTGATCTACTGGTTGGAAATCCTAGTCAAAAAGACTTCTAGGGAAAGAAAATAGTCTGGGGCCTAATCCAATATTTAAAATTTCTCATACTCACCTAGATTCTGATCTAGATACTAGCTAGATTCTTTCCAAAACTTTCACTTATTTATATTTGAAGTTATTTCTTTGAAAAATATGATTTTCATTTTATTTAAAAACTGTGTATGGGAAAGAAAAAGGCACAAATAAATACACTTTAAAGTTAAATAAAACTGCTCAGTAAAATACAGATAGGTAGAATAGGCCAAATGGCTCGCAAATACCCACCAATAAGCAGCTGAGCAAGAGATGACTTCAGTGGTATGACATTCACTTGCCTTATGTAACTAAAACAACTAAATCATTTAGTTTCTGATAGAACTTCAAAATTAATCTGAAAAATTTTAAATAAAGTACTGCATTGAAATATATAGAATAGCCATCTAGGAAAATGAAAACTGAGTTTAAGAGAGAATAGCATGGAGAATATTAGGAGAAGGGAAAAATGGAGGAGGAGAAATCAGAGTGGGAGACTATGGAGACTATGGACTCCGGGAAATAAACAGAGGGTTTTAGAAGGGGGGATGGGTGTGCCCAGTGATGGGTATTAAGGAGGGCATGGATTGCATGGAGCACTAGGCGTTACACGTAAATAGTGAATCATGGAATACTGACATCAAAAACTAATGACGGACTATATGGTGACTAACATATACACACATACACAAAAGAGAATATTTATTAGGTTAAATTAAAAATGTGCTTTTTGTGGGGGAAATGATTAAATGATATTTTCTTGACTACTCATTTAAATCAATTTATTTTAAATTGAATTCACCTAGAGTAGACACTAAATCATAAAGAGAAGATAACACTCAATTATTCCAATAGAAAATATCCAGTTTGTGAATTATTCACAGCCTTGCAGTACAATATTATCAAGGACTGCAGTAAGACAGAAGGAACTTCAAAAAGTCTGCAAAACAGCAGCAATTCACTTACCCTCTCATAGACTATATTTTTAGATTTACTTGGCAAGTTTGTAAGTACCCACAATGAGTTAAAAAAAATAGTAACAAAACCTCTTTTGTCAACTGTTTTACCAGAGAGAAGCTTTTTCAAATCTAAGAAAAACACAAGACTTAAAAAATAAGGTTATGCTTGGGCAAGTGATTTAATATAGCTGGACCCTGGTTTCATCATTTAGTAAAATGAGAACATTAAAGCCCTCATCACAAGACTCTTGAAATTTTTCTCTACACACTGAAATTAAATTTAAATGAAACATAGTATTAAATGTGTGTATATGTATATGTGTATAATATATAAATAAATTCTTCAATGTAAAAATTTTTGAAACTGTAAAAGCATTCAATAAACAATGATTATTATTTTATAAAACACCAGAAAGAATCTCATGTAAAGAAAAAACAAATGATCTGCTGTAACAACCTATGACTGAAGTAAACATCTGCATGAGGTACTTTAAGGCACCATGGAAAGATTTCTATGAAGTCAATTTAGACACAAGCAGTGATGTGTCATCTAGTTATTTTCTTTCTTTTAAAAAAAAGATTTTATTTATTTATTTGACACAGAGAGAGATCACAAGTAGGCAGAGAGGCAGGCAGAGAGAGAGGGGGGGAAGCAGCCTCCCTGCTGAGCAGAGAGCCAGATGTGGGGCTTGATCTTAGGACCCTGAGATCATGACCTGAGCCGAAGGCAGCAGCTTAACCCACTGAACCACCTAGGTGCCCTGGTCTAGTTATTTTCACTAGGTACAGATATCCCCTGCTTTCTAAAAATTTGCATTATGCCTCTCTGCTTTTATAAAAGACCTACATAGAATGGTAACAGCATTTTTTTTTTTTGTAAAAGTTTCAGTTAGTGAAAACGCGTACTAATGGAGCTCTTTCCTAAAAGTGAAGTGGCATAACTCAAGCTTTCAGATAGTAGGGGGAACCTGCATTTTCAAAATAGTAATAGTATTCAACTTTCAGTTGTGTCCAATTCTCTTGTGTATTTCAAAGATCTCCAATCTATAGGTTAACTTGTTCTTTAAACTCTCAAATATCCCCCCTTATTTAGTCTTGAGCTGCCTCTCCTACTGTCCACATAGCAACTCTGTGAAATGAGTTTCTTGGTGTGGAAACTCCTTTGTTTACTCCATATTTAATTTTCATATACTCTCCTACTGCTTGCTTTCTCCCTTTGTTTGAAAATTTTCATCCTCTTTAAAAAGAACGAATCCCTTTTCTTCGCTTTTTTTGAGAACCGATTTTTTCAAGTTTTTATTTTATCACCCAGCAC
This sequence comes from Mustela erminea, assembly GCF_009829155.1. Lineage (NCBI taxonomy): Eukaryota > Metazoa > Chordata > Mammalia > Carnivora > Mustelidae > Mustela > Mustela erminea. Next base: position 14,765,809 of record NC_045615.1, read on the forward strand.
TCATCACAATTCACTTACAAAATTTCACATTCCTCATGATTTGTATTCCTCAAGTCTTATGAAATTAAGAGTGAAACACAAGTTGATTTTTCTTTGACTCCAAAGCTTACTTCCAAGATGAGCTACCAGTCTACTGGCATCAAACCACTTCAAATCTATGTCATCTCCTCCTACCACCTTTTCCAAATCACAGCCACCGTGAATTCTTCTATCTGGGTGCTTTCCATAAAATTCTTGTTTCCACCTTCCACTACCATTAATTTTATAACTTGCTAAATTTTCCATTGTTATCTACAGACCTTTTTTTTTTTTTTAAGATTTTGTTTATTTATTTGACAGACAGAGATCACAAGCAGGCAGAGAGGCAGGCAGAGAGAGAGGGGGAAGCAGGCTCCCTGCTGAGCAGAGAGCCCTATGTGGGGCTTGATCCCAGGACCCGGGGATCATGACCCGAGCCGAAGGCAGAGGCTCAACCCACTGAGCCATCCAGGCGCCCCTCTACAGACCTTTCTTAACATCCAAAATGAATTAATCAGGAATGCCTCTTTGTAGAATCACCCTTTCTTTAAGATACAATATAACTGTCATCTAGTCAGAGAAGTTCTCCCTGATCCTCACAGCTAAAAAAGATCTCTTTCTTCCAACAGCTAACTTTATCATTTCAATTATACTACTCACATGCTAATATGTTACATGCTATTCTATATTATAGTCATTCCTGATCTGGTCTTATCGCTCCTACTAGCCTGTGAAGTCTTTCAGCACAAAGATTGTGTCTTATTCATCAGGGGGTTTGCATATAATAGAGCTTAATTTGTTCAATGAATGAACAAATTTGAAGTTGAAGATAAAAGGTTGTAAAATGGCAAACCTGATCTAGATAATTTATAAAACAGCTCTAAATTCTTAATCTCAAATATGTTTAAGCTTCCCAAATCAGAATGGAAAGTTATTTGTGCTAGCTCAAAATGGCAATCCTTCCATTTCTGGAACAAAGACTATTAAAGACTACATGTTTAAAAATTAAATGCTTTAAGATCTTCCATATTCTCTCAGTTGATATATACTACACATTCTTTAGGACTCCTTAAAGTAGCCATCTAACTCAATGACTTCCAGAGATGGAGCAATACCTACAAGGACAGACTATATCACAGATGGGAAAATACAATTACATACAAACTCTTTAACTTTTGAATAAGAATCTCCTCCCTTTGATTTCTACAGGGAGATAAAGCATAATTTAAAATTTTTGAAGATAACTTTAAAAGGAAAGCTACTCTAATGTATACACAACATAGTAACTGAATTTAGGAAATAAATATCCTAAATCGCCTATTGTTAGGGATACAGTTGAGCACTTGGAATAAAGTCCTGCATCTTATATATATAATACAAACACAGTCATAAAATTTAATACATGGGTAGTTAAGAATAACGTAATATATGGCATTGTTTATGAATTCTTGATAAGCCTCATTTCAATTGTTATTTTATAGTATATATATGAAAGAACAGATCTACACTATAATATTAACAAATATATACTGACATATAAATATATATGTTAATAGATGCAATTTAAAAATACTAGTATGTATATGGGTTTTTCATTCTAGCTTTTTGCTTTAAAGTCCTTCCTAAAATGTTATATATTCAATAAATTGTTGAGAACTCACTATCTAGGGTTTTTTTTTTTACCCCAAGCAATTAAAAAGTGGGAAAAGTAGCAGTTTCTTTCTTTCTGATTCTTTCTTAACAAGTTTATCAGGTATACAGTTAAAAGTTAATTTCTACAAAAAATTTCCTTTGTGTACCTTGAAATTTTTAGGTGTCAAGTCTATGAACTCAATGGGTTATGTGATTTATAAAATACTTATGACTGAGTGTTACAAAGGTTGGGAAATGTGAGCACGCAAGATGTGAATTATATATGATTATCTAGAAAAGGAGGCAGGAAGGCATTTAGATACCCATTCTCCCCACTTAGAGCCCACCAAATCTAATCCACTACAATTCATAGTGTTGAGTGATTAGCAAGGGCAGTACAGCCCTATGTGGCACAGGATACTCAGAAAAATTCACTGCTCAAAAATTTCTCTAACATTCTACCAAATAAAAATTCCTCTGGTTAGTAACTGATCTGAAGTGGCAAATACCATGGGGGTGGGTAGAGGGAGGGAGGAGCAGCCCATTAAGTCATTCACAACTTCCACTTGTGTTACATCATCCACTGTTCTTAAAATCTTACTGAAATCTACAGACATGAAAAACTTAATTTACAGAGGCAACAGATACCACAGACATGGTAATAAAGACATGGGTTAGAATTCAGGCTCTACCCACTTTAAATTTTCTTGGGCTACTTATTTAAATTTAATGAATCTCAATTTCTCCGCTGTACCTCATACATAGCATGGTTATAATGATTAAAAGTGAGAACAACCATGCAATAAACCTCTCCCTTTGACCTAAGGATCATTATTACGTGCAAACTTGAGGTGGGCATAAAGGAGGAGTGCAGGTGTGGGTGAGGACACAATGGCAGAGAACTACAGAGAGCCAGAAGGTTCAATGAGACCCTTAGATGATTACAGAACCAAAGTAGCAGTTCATAGAAAGAAGCAAAGAATAGGGTAAAGATAAAAGTATTGTAACTATGCAATAAGTGGCAGTAAATTCAATGCAAAAACATGCATATTTTTAATGATAAAACTTGAATGTGTGTTAATTGTGGGATTTAACTACAAATCCTAGTCACTGCTAAATAGGTTTTCTATTTTGAGAACACAGTTGTATTATAACATTACGCCAATATAAGAGCGAACAGTTGAGTTTTTAGACCCTTGTAGTCAAGTTTTAGACCCTGGCCAATATTCAGAGCCTTTTGTTAACAAGAAAGTTTCCGTAAATTTTGTGGTAGTCTAATACACGTTTGGGAATTAATTGTTATGTTAAAAGCTTATTAAAACTGACCAATGACAGCAACAATATAAATTTTATATTGATATCCTCTCTACTCAGGATAATTAAAAGCTAATCTTGTTATATTTCAATGACTTAAGTAACTTCTACTTGACGTAATGGTTCTCCCTTTCAATCATGACAATGATACACATGTTAAATTCATGTTAACTTTGGCCAGCTGTTTTAACAAGTGAAAATGAATTCAAAACCAAATTAATCTCTTACACTTTAAGTTTTAAAAGTTTAAATAACAGGGTTCTATGGCTGCTCTATAAAACCATTCATTACAGGAATTACATTGTAATCTAGATGGAAGAGTCCATTTAGTTCACAATTCCACACAAGGCAGTGCTACCCTAAAAATAAATTCGGGACAGTTTATTTAAAAGAGTTTACCACTGTGGTACTAGAGAATGGATCTTCCATATGCAACATTAAGTCACCATCATACCGTCTTCAGTCTTAAAAGCCTTAGGAAGAACTATAACTCAACACTACAGGTTTTGACTTTATTTTGACAAATTTGTGCTACAACTTCTTTATCTACTGTAACTAATCTATCTGCAGGCTTTCCTCCTACTACAGTAGTGATAATCTATTGAAAACAATACTTTTATGATGTCTATTCCTACAGACCTGTAAAAAATCCTTAATTCCAAACAAATTAAACATAAACTACTTGTGTGGAACGCAAATCTTCCCAAACCTGTACTGCATCCTAAAATAATATTCTTATTACCATAGTCTAGAGCTCATGCAACCTTTATAAAACTGAACATGCCTTGCCTTCTCTACCTTTTACTATTCCTTTAACTTTAAATAAAGTTCCTATATTTCAAAACAAAAGCTACCCTTTTAGATTTAGCTCAAATTCATCCATTCACTTAACATATTAAACCCTTACCATGTGCCAAAGACAATTCTAGATCCTGGAAACACAACATTCAAATAAAACACACACTTACTGGCCTCACAGTGTTCCAGGTCCAGTGTGAAGCCTCTCCTAATTACCTAGAAGAAGTGGACTTCTTTCCTCAGTGTTTAAAACATTTACCTTGTAATACATAATATATATACATACATATGTATGTGTGTGTGTGTGTATATATGGCATATATTAGAACTCTGTGTATGTGTGTATATATATACATGTATGTATGTATATACATGTATGTATGTATATACATACATATATATATGTGGTATCTATTAAATTAGAACTTTAGCTTCTTAGGGATAGAAACCATGTTTATTTTTCTTCCGAAGAACACAACTTTTTATATAATAGGTGCTCATAATTACTTTATTGTGGTATGTTAGAGTGAAAAACTGTACACATTCTATATCATGGTAAAATCATCTTTTCTCTCAAAACTCGAAGGACTGGAATGTGTTAGCAATTCAGATGTTAGCAATTAGTACTATAAAGAGAAGGTTAACTTCTGCTTTGATAAACAGAATGGAAAAGGCTTATCAGGCAGCAAAGAGAAAGGGCTATGGTAGAGAAAATTTGAATTAAAATCATAAAACTTGAAAATATTTTCTTTCACCTCCAGCAGGAGGAGGAGGAAATCATAGTTCTTATGGGTAAGTAGCTGAAATACAGTATATTACTCAAAACCAATCTAAGAACAAACACATTTGGGGGACTCTGAGTAAGCAAAAGAACTAACCTCATTAATTCCTCCACTTTATCATCTACATCTAGGTCCTCTTCTGAGGCTTCAAAACTGTATGACCTCTGACCCATGCTGTTTGCATGGTATCGAGTGGGTGACATTTTTCCATTGGATGTGGATAATCGCTCATTATTCTCCCTCCCATTTTGATTGGTAGTGCAAGGCTGTGGGGAGGTATCATAACTGTTGCTAGGAGATGGGGACATTCCAGAATGCTGGGTCTGTGTGGAAGCTGTAGCTGTGGAAGAAGATGCTGGAACATTGTTGGTACTATTCCCATAAGAACTTCCTCCATAGCTGGACCTTCTTCCAAACTTGTCACTATGCTCTTGATCAAGACGGTCCAAAGTTTCCAAGGCATGCAGAATTTCATGTTTAGTCATTCCAGTACGCCGAAGGCGTTGAAGCAGATCTATCTGCTCTATGGTAAATCTGGGTTCATCTGTATAGTGAGACATGGTTTCCAGCAAACTAAAAAAAAAAAAACAACAAAAAAACCCTTTTATTTACAGCATATATCAAAGAACATATCATTATAGAGAATGCTGAGGGGAAGATGCAAAATATTTCGACATCAATTTCTTTACTGAAAATGATTAACACATTATTATAGTAACAGTTATTATCACTCCATGCTAAAATGTTTTTGTCATGACAAACTGGTATAGTTACTGAGTTTATTAGCAGACGGACATTAGGTGTAACATAAAACAATTTATTTTTTTTTTTTTTTAGTATTTTATTTATTTATTTGACAGAGAGAGAGAGAGTGCGATCACAAGTGGGCAGAGAGGCAGGCAGAGAGAGAGGTGGAAGCAGGCTCCCTGCTGAGCGGAGAGCCTGATGTGGGGCTCAATCCCAGGACCCTGAGATCATGACCTGAGCCAAAGGCAGAGGCTTAACCCACTGAGCCACCCAGGTGCCCCAAAACCCAATTGCATATGGCATAAAATTTATACTTTCCTCAATTTGGTAAATATCTGAACCAAAATTTCAGTTATGGCAATAATCCCAAAACAGCAGATTAGATACATACACTTTTAATCCTAGCCTAATTGTGATTACTCATAGGTGGCTTTTCCATCTCAAATTCATTACTCTACAGTAGAGTACCATTAATGAAAAGTTGTTGCAAAAGCAGTTTATATTATCTTGTTTTACTAAATATCAGCAAAACTAACCTAAGAAGTCTGTTATCTTCATTTAGTGTAAACAAATGACTTGGTAAGGTAAGCCCAGGCAAATACTAATAACCAGCAAAATTATTTAAATGGAAAAGAAGGTACATAAAAAAATCTTAACTAAGTACCATTTCAACCACCACTTAGCAATTTCATTTAGTATCTCATCTCTGTAATGCAATCTCTCTTAATAGTTATCCTGAGAAATGGATCTTTCATGGTTGTAGCCAAACTATTCATTTTTCTCGGGAAATTCCTTCCACATCATGTTTCCTTTAACTAACACAAGAAACTAGCATGCCAGAAAATGTCAGCGTTATAGCAATATTAATTTTAAGTAAATTATCAAATTTAAAAATTCTCACTACTTAAATTCCTTTCTTATAAAACCTGACTTTCCTAATTTAAGATTTTTTTTTTTAATTTTTATTTTTATAGTTCAAATGCCAAAAGGATGCATGGCATACAGTAAGTTCTTAATAAATGTTTGCTAATGGAAGGAATTTTCTCATCCTTTACATGTAAACACCAGTTCTGGGTCAGTTCCCCACAGCTGTTCAAAGTCTGTTTCTTCATCCCTCTATACTACAAATTTACTGAACATTCACTTCTAGGCAGGCATTGGGCAAGAGTTTCATAGAATATAATTTCATCTGATCCTCACAACTCCCTATGGCAGACTTTTAAAACACATATTAGTTGACTGAATCATTGAGGAAACGAAGTCTGAGTGGTTCTATACCTTGCAAAAAATCTGATTTAGAGTAGAAAAAAGATTTAAACCTAGATCTTACAGACTACAAAAGCATATATTATTCTGTTTTCCAACATATAGCGGGACTTACTGGAATCCTATGATTTGGGATATAGGCTATTTAACTCTTTTAAGTCTCCAGTTAAAACCACTTGGATAAAATCACTCTACTGATGGACTCGAGGTCCTAGAAATAGGATTTTAAAATTTAAATCTTTGCTCCATCTGGAATTTATATTTACTTAATGAGTGTGAAAGGATTTGGGCTTTAAATTTTTCCAAAAATTGCATAGGTGGCTTTACTGAGTAATACATCTCTTCTCCTCTAATCTGAAATACAACATTTCTCATATGCATAATTTTCACACAAATCTCTATCTATCTTTGGATTGTCTATTCTATTCCACTGATTGTGTTGCCTTTCAAATCCTTCTAACAATGAGCAGGCAAAAATCTAGAATTTTTATGTGAAATCTCCAGTTGTAGAGACAGGATAATTAAAAATAAAAACAAACACATTTTGCGGACCACAAATAACATGTTGCAAGCCATTTGTGGTCAGAGGTCACATCTTCTCCTTTCTTCTAATACTCACTGTGACAAGCTATCCATGATATAAGTCCTATTTTCATGATTTTTACATTCTTTCTTGATTGCCTGGGTTTTTTCCCTCCAACATTTTATAATGAAAAACATTAAACATACACAAAAACTAAAAGAAATTTGCAGTCAACAGTCACATACTATATTTTACTGTTAACATTTTACTTGCTTTATAATGTTAACTACCCCTTCCCTTATGTATCCATACCTATATTCATCTTATTTTTATGCATTTTAAAATCAGGTACAGACATCTGTATACTCCCTCCTAAACACTTCCACATGCATTTTATTAACTAGAACTCAGTATTTGTAGGTTTTTTCTTTTGAGGTAAAATTTACATAAAAGAAAATACACAAATCTTATGTTTACCATTCTATGAGTTTTGAGAAGTACATGCTGTAAAAAAGAAATATATATATAACTTGTGAAAATGCCTGTGAAGATACAGAATATTACTTCCATCCCAAGAAGTGTCCTGTTCCCAGTTAATCCTTGGCCCCTTCTCTCACAAGGAGCCCTGCTCAGATTTTTCCCACCACAGATTAGTCTTCCCTGTTCTAAAAATTTATATAAAGGGAATTCCTATGTACTCTTTTCACTCAGTATAAAGTTTTTGAGATTCACTTCCGATGTTGTGTGTATTTGTAGTTTGTTCCATTTTATTACTGAGTACTACTTCATTATAGGAATATACTACATATTTGTTTATTCATCCTATTTTAGACACATGGACTGTTTCCAGTCATTAGCTATTCTAAATGTTTTGGCTATGGGGCACCTGGATGGCTCAGTCAGTTAAACATCTGACTCTTGGTTTTGGCTCAGGTCATGATCTCATGGGTTGTGGGGTTAAGTCCCATGTCAGTCTCCAGGTTCAACGAGTCTGCTTGAAGATTCTCTCCCTCTGCCCCTCTCACAGCACATGAACTTGTACTCTAACTCAAACTAATAAATAAATCTTTAAATTCTTTGCCCATTACAATTATACTTTACTACTTGTTAGCTTAATACATCCCCCTCCCTAATATGTCATCTAGTTGGGAGAGAAGAGAAAACTGCACCCAGAGTAACTCATTTATTTTTTTCTCCTGACCCATTTCAAAAGAAGAATACACCTGGCTTAACATAAATGATCTATTATTAAAATGCTATGCAGTGCTGGTAATGTTCCGTGTTCTATGTTAGTTAGTTATATTACACTGGTATATTCATTGTGAACATCCACCAAGCACTGACTACTGATTTGTACGTTTTTCAGAAGGTATATTAGGCTTAAATAAAGTTTGTTGTAAAAGCTATGTGAACATTTTCCAAGGGGCTTATAAGAGACAATCTTTAGCCATTTGTCTGCTCTATCAGTGCTTAGTAATATACTAAATCCAAATCCTAGGAACTTCTCTTTAAAAGCAGATGCTAAATGACAAAAACAAATGGAAACATATTACATGCTCATGGACTGTGAGAACCAACACTGTTAAAATGTCCTTACTGCCCAAAGCATTCTACAGATTTAATGCAATCCCTAATAAAACAGTGACAGCATTTTTCACAAAACTAGAAACAAATAATCCTAAAATTTGTGTGGAACCATGAAAGACTCAAATAGCCAAAACAATCTTGAAAAAGAAGAACCAAACTAGAAGTATTTTAACCCCAGACTTCAAGATACACTACAAATCACCAGTAATCAAAACAGTACAGTACTGGCACAGAAATAAACAAGAGATCAACAGAGCAGAATAAAAAGCCCAGAAATAAACCCATGATTATGTGGTCAATTAATCTTTGACAAAAGAGACAAGAATATGCAATAGGAAAAAAATTGCTTCAACAAATGGTGTTGGGAAAACTGAACAACTTTACATGCAAAAGAGTGAAACTGGACCACTTTCTTACACCAGACACAAAAGTAAACTCAAAATGGATTAAGGACCTAAATGTGAGACCTGAAACCATAAAAGTCATGAAAGAGAGCACAGACAGTAGTGTCTCTGACATTGGCCGTAACAACATCTTTCTGGATATATCTCCTAAGTTAGAGGAAACAAAAGCAAAAATAAAAAATTGGGACTACATCATAATAAAAAGCTTCTGCACAGCAAAAGAAACAAAACTAAAAGATAACCTACTAAATGGGAGAAGAGATTTGCAAATGATATACCCTATAAAGGGTCAGTATCCAAAAGAGATAAATAATTTACATAATTTAATAACAAAACCCCCAAATAATCCAATTTAAACATGGGCAGAGGACCTGAACATACATTTTTCTAAAGAAGACATACAGATGGCCAACAGACACATCACTCATCACCATGGAAATGCAAACCAAAACTATAATGAGATGTCACTTCACACCTATCAGAATGGCTAACATCAAAAATACAAGAAACAAGAAGTATTGGTGAGGATGTGGAGAAAAAGGAATCTGTGTGCACTATTGGTGAGAATGCAAACTGGTACAGCCACAGTGGAAAATAGTATGGAGGTTCCTCAAAAAATTAAAAATAGAACTACCCTATAATTCAGTAATTCCACTACTGGGTATTTACCCAAAGAAAATGAAAACACTAATTCCAAAAGATAGATGTAGCCCTATGTTTACTGCAGCATTATTTACAATAGTCAAATTATGGAAGAAGCCCAAGCATCCACTGTTAGATGAGTAGATAAAGAAGATGTGGTATATATATATATATATATATATATATATATATAGAGAGAGAGAGAGAGAGAGAGAGAGAGAAAGAGGAATATTAGTGATTAAAATAATGAAATCTTGCCATTTGTAACCACATCTATAGAACTAGAGTATAACACTAAGTGAAAAAAGTCAGAGAAAGAAAAATACCATAATTTCACTCACGTGGAATTTAAGGAACAAAACAAATGCACAAAGAACAAAAGAGACGAACAAAAAAACAGACTCGACTATAGAGAATAAACTGCCAGAGGGGAGGTGGGTAAGGGATGGGTGAAATAGATGGAAGGGGATTAAGAGCACACAGCATGATGAGCACTAAGTAGCATATAGAATTGGTGAATCACTATATTGTATATATGAAACCAATACAACACTGTATGTTAACTATACTGGAATTAATATTAGAAATTAAAAAACAAGGGTACCTTGACGTCGGAGGCAAAGCACTACGGAGCAGCACTCTGATAGCACATGATCCCAGGGTTCCAGGATCAAGCCCCACAGTGGGCTCCCTGCTCAGGGGTTAGTCTGCTTGTCCCCTCTCTCTCTCTCTCTGCCCCTCCCCCTGCTTGTGACACACACACTCTCTCAAATAAATAAATTTTTAAAATCTTTTAAAAAATTAAAAAATAAATACATGTAATTGCCCAATCCCTTTAGTAACTGAAATAATTTACCCCTGAATTTACTGACTTATTAAGTTGAGGTTTCTAAATGTTATTCTTTGCCATTGTGAATAAAGTAGATCTGTCCTTTGCTAACTTCAGTCTTAATGCTTTCAAAATACTTCATAAACTAACCTTAGTTTAAATGAGACTTCATAAATTGTTTCTATCATATGGACAAAAAAAATCAAAGCTGATTTTTTTCCTATTTATTTTCCTGTCCAATTATATCAGAGCAGGTAGTACCTGTATATAATTCCTTAAACCTTTTTCTGTACGGAGCAGCACTCTGATAGCATAAAACTAAAATAAATTTTATATGAATTTAACCTGTTATTGAAAAGTACCATCCTAAGCTTGTATTATAACTATCAAAACTAATGATTCCACAGTATCTGGAACAAGTTGGTATTTTATGTCATTTCAGATTCACCATGGGAAACACTTTTATTTCAAAAGCCCTAAAAGGAGATAACAGAACATATGTATTATTTTTTCTGCCTAAGAGTGTCTCACTGTTTCCAACTACATGTTCTTGGTATTGCCACTAGTAATATCCCACCTTCTGGCCAAAAAGATGGGTACACAAAGAAGCCAAGCCTTGCCCTCCTTAAAATATTTAGGTTAGATCAGGAGGAAAATGGATAGTCACTATAACCATGCTCAGTTGCAGAAAGATATTAGTCTGACAGGTTCCTCACCACCTGAAAGAAGTGACTTTTTAGGAGAATAAAGCAGACGTGGTAGGAAATGCAGAACAAAGGAGGAAGCAAAAACAAATAAAGGAGAAAGCTCTGCAGTGTTCATACTCTGTTCTAATAATTCCTGAGTCCCTGCCACATCTTTGTCCTTCTTGCTATGTTATGTAAGAGCATAAATTTCCCCTTATGCTACACTTGTTTAAATTGGATATTTGTGCCTTGCACCAAGAGAGGTCCCTAGTACAAAGATGTATCTAATGTAAAAAGATCTACAATTGCTAAGATGGAATGTATGATCACTACAGAGTAGCCATAATGACCAGGATCAAATCATGCATACGATGTTGAATGTACTATATTTCACTCAGAAAATGCCAAGATTAGAAGTTTTCTTGGATATCAAGAATAGTATCTCCATGTGTATTAACATAAACAAAGGTACAGCCTCTCATTTCTACACTTTGTTTCTCATAACTTACCTAGTTTAAGCATGTAATCCTGAAATTATGGCAGTAAATGACATACAAAGGTCATCTAAGTCCATGATACCAGCAATTCTTTTATAACAGAAAAAGATAACATGTAAAAACCGAATTAATTTTCTTATATAGCACAAGAACTGTTCACAGGATAAAGAACGTCTTTCACTTTAAATCACTAATCTGAATGCAGACTCAGGCCAACAATAATTGAAAATGATGTGAGAAGAATTTTGACACTGCAGTAACACAGCCAATGTTTAAAGCATAAAAGAACAATTAAATTCAGGAATTATGGCTCAGTTCATAAACTGATATTCCAAAAGACCATACTATCGGACCATAGTAGTAAACCTATTTTATTTTATTTTATTTTTATTTTATTTTTTATTTTTTATTTTTTTAAAAGATTTTATTTATTTGACAGAGAGAGATCACAAGTAGGCAGAGAGGCAGGCAGAGAGAGAGAGAGGAGGAAGCAGGCTCCCTGCTGAGCAGAGAGCCCGATGCAGGACTCGATCCCAGGACCCTGAGATCATGACCTAAGCCGAAGCCAGCGGCTTAACCCACTGAGCCACCCAGGTGCCCCGTAAACCTATTTTATAATCAATTTTATCCCTACTTGGATTTGTACCTAAACCCTTCTTAGATCGGCATCTGGTCCAGAACACTTACTTAAACTAAATTTTACAACCATATAGAGCAAAGAAGGTTAAAGCATTTACATATAATTAATCTTGAAATTACCTGTGCAAAAATGACATTACTACCTTACTTGTAAAGCATTAATAGTTACTAAGATCTTATTAAAATAACTGCGTTTAGCATTTTCTTCAGCTTGATTCTCTTTGCTATCTTTTTATCTAGAATGACTAGGCAACATATGACCTACTCGTAAGTTAGTTTTGTTTCACATATTTGGTATTTACTGCATGATGATTTAACGCATTCTAGAGTTAATCATAATATTCATCAACTAAAGATGTACTCGGGCTCTTCTTACTATTTATAGCACATTAACCTCTTTCACAATTATTATTACCATCAAAGGAGTGGGAGTCTTAAAGCTTAAAAATGATAAGAAGTGAGAATAAGTAAGAAATGAAGATTTACTGGGGACTGAGCTCAACAGTATGATAAGATGATTCTGTAATTCAAGCCAATAGGAGAACTGATTAAAACAAAAGAATAGGGGTTATAACTACAAATGATAATATAAGATGTTCTTTTCATAATAAAAAGACTGAGAAAAATGAGATTATATTCCAATGTGCCAATCACACTTTATAACAGTTATTTTTAAATTAACACTGATAAAGACTGAAATTTTCTTCTTGTAGCCACCTTACACATGTTCAGGAAAAAAAAAATCCAAGTCAAAATTTGCAAGTTTATAGAGAGAAATTTAAAGTAGGTGTGCAATCAGAAAACTGGACGCCATTTAGAGAAAAAGTCATTCATTCAACTAACATTTACTGAATATACCCTATGTGTCAGACCATGTACTTGGCAAAAAGGGACAGATCAGGCAAAAACTCCTGGCCTCATGACGCTTACATTCTAATGGCCATTAAAAACAGCCATTAGCAAGTGCATCATTAAAAAAAAAAAAAGGGAAACTAAGGCCCAAAGCATGCAGTGCCTTGCCATTTCCCAAGGATATAGCTATTTAGTAGAAACTCAGGCTACAGTTCACATCACCTGGGCCTAATTCCAGAGACTTTCTGATATATGCTAGTCAGTGAGAGAGGAAAAAAAAAATTTTTTTTTTTGAGAGAGAAAAAGACTTTAACTAAAAACCCAAATAATAAAGAAAATCTATGTTAACATCTACTTACTAGATTATAGAACTGTCAAACAAAATGGAAGGAATTTAATTGAAACATAGCACCAAATTTCAGAAAATACTTATGCTAAAGGCACTCTGCATTAGACTCTAAAGATGCACTTAATGAGCTAATAGATACTTTATCTTCTCTAATATCTGAAATTCCCGGAATACTTTTATTCAGGGGCCTATTTAATATGAACTAGTGGTTACAGTTCATATCCTAGCACAAAAACTCTCAACATAATACCACCATCTCCATTTGTATTTTTTGCCTGATTCCAAAGAAAGGCTACCAATGACATTAGCTAATAGGCTTAACTACATTATTATCTCCAGGAGGTAAAGGAAAATGGCCAAGGTGCTTAGGAGTTTGCACACAAAGGCAGGGTTAGGGTAACATGCTTCTAATATTCTGCCTGTCACAAGGAATCTAACAGTAGCTAGCCATCTATTCTGTAAGCTTCTTTTTTCTTTTCTTTCTTTCTTTCTTTTTTTTTTTTTAGAAGCTTCTTCTTTCTTTAAAGATTTTATTTATTCTATTTGAGAAAGAAAGAGAGTGAGCATGAGCAGAGATGGGGGATGGGCAAGCAGAGAGAGAAGCAGACTCCCCACTGAGTGGAGAGCCTGACTGGGGCTCAATTGGGCTCCATCCCAGGACCCTGGGATCATGACCTCAGCTGAAAGCAGATGCTTAACCATCTGAGCCACCCAGGTGTCCCTATGCTGTAAGTTTCTAACCTATTAATAAGAAGTTTGACATAATTAATAGTTTTATGTTAGAACTGAATGTCAGACATCAAAGTTGAAAAAAAATGGTAAAAGAGAAAGTTCATAGATTTGAAAATTTGTTCCTTTCCACTGTGATTATGAAAAAATTCTTTCTACTCTATGAATCCCTGCTGTCATTTTTTGCATTGTAATCATAATGATTTCTTCACTGTATTAAAAACAATTGGGAAGATAAAAATTAAGAAATGGACGAGATACTTACACCACTGGAAAGGAACTGAGCATACTTTACATGAGGTGAACCAATATCCTTCCTAGAGATGATCAGCTTTATTAACCATTCTGTAGAATAAAGACAGAAAAATTCAGAAATATTCATTAATCAAATGTTGATTAAAAATTTTAATTATATAACTAAAAGATATTAACAGTCAACATCAGCTAGCCATGTTTTTAAAATTACCTTGTACTTTTAAGATGAAATCTTGGCTTGAAGCAAAATTTAAAAAATAAAAAAATATTGATAGCTTTCACAATTATTCACTTGGAAAAAGTAATAAAATCACACTCCTGATTTAAAAAATATTGATAGCTTTCACAATTATTCACTTGGAAAAAGTAATAAAATCACACTCCTGATATTTAATGTTATCAGACATCACCCAGGGAAAAAGATATAAATGTGATGGAATGTATATATTACTGAGACATTTGAGAAAACTGTTTGATAATAGTTAACAGTGCACTTATGCAGCACCCTATAAGCAAAAAAACCCACCACAAAATGACTACAGCTAAAAGTCTTAACTGTGGGGTAAATTCTGGGGTCTAGTTCCAAGTATAGTGTACTTAATATCTTAAGTAACTTAATTTCTCTAAGTCCTAATTTCTGCATCTATAAAATAGGGATGATCAATAACTACTTCAAAGAGCTACAAGAAGTTAAAACATTTTTTTTAAATGGTGATGAAAGCACTTCACAGGCTATCAAGAAGCAGGGACTATTATTACCAATTTAAAAGGGAGATTAGTGTCCATGTTACTTTAGATTACTGAGCACAGTGTAAGTTAATAATAGAGTGAGTCCAGTACTTCTGTCTTCTGATTAGTATTCTACTACTTTATTCACCATTCAGACCCTATGACCCCTTTCAATTCAGACATAGATTTTAACAAAAAAATGAAATCTACTACTCACAGCTTAGGAGCTGAAGATCATGTATTACTTACTGAACTTATTAGCAGTTTCAAACCACAATCTATAGAAGCAACAATTTCCATTATTTCCAAGTTAAGATTATAAATTACACAAAAGTTAAAAATGTTGATGTCAAAACTCTCACATTAAAATACACATTCAGCACTGAATTATATTAAGCAAGACCAAAGTGTCTAACAGTGACTAATGATATATGCGAAATGTACAGGGTAAAGTTAGAAACCTTTCACATTTGCATATCCTAAATTGTAGCTTTAATGAAGTTCCTGTTGTAGTTAATTTTCTTGCTGACTTAAGAAATACCTGTCCTAAAAAAAGGTAGATAAAATGTACAAGGAAAATCTACTGAAAGTGTTGCTGATTCCGAAAATATCAAAACTAAACCACAAAACTGACTTCTGGCCAATATAAATTTCTCATTCTTGCTCAAATTCAGTTAAAACATATAAATATCTACTTGCCCTGATATAGGCGCAAACTCATAATAAGAGTAAGATATGGTCCCAGTAGTGTAGGAGCATATTAAACTATAGAAGAAGGTCAAATAAAAATTACACACACATACCTCTATAATAAAATGCATAATGTGATAAAACTGAAAATACAAGGTTTATGAGAGTAACAATTTAGAGATTAATTTGGGCTACAGAGAACTGGGAAGACTTCTTAAAGTGAGATCTCAGCTGTTATCTGAAGATCAGAATAAGACTTCCACCAAACCAAGGTGTGAAGGAAGGTGAGAATCAGTGGAAGAAAAGATTCCAGGGAGAAGGAACAGTTAAAGGAGACCATGAGGTATGTTTAGGGATTAAGTATACCAACGTGGCCAGCCTTTTACATATGTGCATGAGAAATACATGGGCTAGAAAGGGAAGACTTCCACAATATGTGGAAGACTGATAAATGCTTCATAGTAATCCTGGCCTTTATTCTGCAAATGTGAGGACTATGGTACAACTGAATCAGACAATCTAGGAAGTAAATTACCAAAACCTTCATTTTACAGGTGAGGAAACTGAGATTCAGTCACTGATACAGACTTGTATAACTGCAAATCACTGAGTTTATGTTATTTACATTATGGATATAAAAAGACTTAAATATTCAACAGAACTAAAATATTCTAAGGACAGAAGAGCAAGCAAGTAAGGTGGTGCTATGAATTCTCTACTCTCGGGCTCAAAGTCACAAAGCCTTACTGCATAGGAGACACATTTTTTTTTTAATTGACAGATTTTTTTAAAAAATTGTTTCAAAAATGAGTTTAATAAATATAAAACTTACTTAAATGAGTTTTAAATAAAAATTAAAAATCACAGCCATTAGAAAGGCCATTATCAGGGGTGCCTGCGTGGCTTAGTTAGGTAAGCATCTCTTGGTTTCGACTCAAGTCATGATCTCAGGGTCCTGAGAACAAGCCCTGCATCAGACTTCCTATTCCTCTGCAGCCCCCATCCCCACACATGTGTGCTCTCTCTGTCAAATAAATAAATACATCTTAAAAAGGTGGGGGGGGAGGCATTAAAAAAAAAAAAAAGAAAATAACAAGTATTGTGGAGAAAATGAAACCTTCCTGTGTTGCTGGTGAGAATGTAAAATAGTGAAGCCATTATGGAAAACAATATTGAGGTTTCTCAAAAAATTAAAAATAGAAATACCTTATAATCCAGTAATTCCACAACTGGGTATATACCAATGAAAATGTAAACAGAAACCCGAAAATATGTATGCACCCCTATATTTATTGCAGCATTACTTACAATAGCCAAAATATGGAAGCAACCTAAGCGTCCACTGACAGATGAATGGATAAAGATGTAGCATATATTTGAATGCAATATTACTCAGCCATAAAGAAGAATGGGATCTGGGATCACAAGGATGGACCCTGAGGATCAGACATTAATCAGATTGAGAAAGATAAACACCATACGATTTCACTCATAAATGGACTCTAAAAAATAAAGAAACAAAAAGCAGAATCAGACCTATAAATACAGAAAATACACTGATGGTTGCCAGAGGGAAGGGAGGTGGGGGGATGAATAAAATGGGTAAAGAAAAAAGTAGGAGATACAGGCTCCCTGTTATGGAATAAATAAGTCATAGGAATAAATGGTACAGCATGTGGGATATAGTCAGTGATACTGCAAAAGCATTGTGTGGAGAGAGATGGTAGCTACACTTGTGGTGAGTGCAGTGTAACATTTAGAGATGCTGAATCACTATGTTGTACACCTGAAACTAATGAATATTGTGTGTCAACTATTAAAAAAAAAAAAAAAGACCTAAAAAAAATAAAAGAAATTGGAACTTAAAAAAAAAAAAAAAGCAAGCACCCAGCTCTAAAAAGCAAGTAACCTATAAAGGTTAAAAAATCAGCTCCTCATTGGCCTCTTCATTTTTTGTACTTTAAAGAGAGGGGTGCCTGGGTAGTGTAGTCTGGTAAGTGTCTGACTCTTGATTTAGGCTCAGGTTGTGATCTCAAGGTCATGAAATCAAGCCCCCCACCTCTCAGGCTCTGTGCCTGTGGGGAGTCTGCTGGAGATTCTCTCCCTTACCCACTACTGCTGTCTCCCCTGGCATGCATGCTCTTTCTCTCTAAAATAAACAAATCTTTAAAAAAATAATTTAAAAAATAGAGTTAAGGAACATTCACAGAGGACAGAGATAAAAGAATCCTGTGCCAACCAAGCTTACATTTTGATACATGGAAAAAAACTGCAAATATGCAAAAATTCAGAGTACATTTTCTCAGGCACCCCAGTTAAGAAACATAACCAAGAAAGGGCTCTAACTAAGAAAAAACAAACCAGAAAAAGAGATGTGGTAACAGGGAAGATGAAAAAGAAGAGTAATATTGTAACCAATGAAACTTTCAGTTTATATTATATAATACACAGTTAAATAATAACCAAATGTCTAGGAAGAGACAACATATATGATAAAAACTCTTGAAACAAAAGAATGTATCATAAAAACATTTCAATACATTTCTAAACTATTCAAAGTAAAAGAGTTGCAAACAGGTGAGTTGAAGGTAGGCAGAAGTAAAAATACTTCCAAGATCTCATGAGGAAGAAGAGGATAAGGGGAAAAAGGAAGAGAGGCAGAAAATAAAAGTATTCTAAAGGTCTCATCTCTTCAAGGTCAAGAAGCCAACAGAGAAAGCAATTAGCATCTTTGGGGGGAAAAGAATATTTTGTTTTCAGATTACTGCAAAGAAACATGTATCAGTCAAGGTTTAATTTTAAGGTCAAAAGTACTTACCAGGATAAAGAAAAATGTTATACAATTATAAAATACACAGTTTATGATTAAATTGTAAGAGTTAAAAAACTGTATATACCAAACAACATAGCAGGCAATAAAGTAAAACTTATTAGAACTTTAATAAATTTATTTTTAAAAATACAAATATACTGAGTAATTTCAGCATACCTTCTAGAACAGATAAATATAGGTGGAAAGAAGAAAATAACACATTTAATTATATTATTAATAAATATGATTTTTAAAAGATACCTTATAATCCTCTAACAAAAAAGAGGTATTTTTTCCTAAGTTTATCACCATGACTGATCCTAAACATGGTCATAATGAAAGTTTTAAGTTATTTCAGAGATATATACCTCAAAAATTAAGAAAAAAAATTACAACAATTTCTTTCTGTAAAAACTGTGAGATGACACTTGATAATATTTGGATCAAATAGGAAATCAAAAGGGAAATTATGCTTTATGTATAAGCTATGACAAAAAATAGAATAAAAATAATTAAAACCCATGTGATCCAGCAAAATTTATATTTACAAGTAAATTTATGGCTCTAAGAATTTTAATTTTTTTTAAAGGCAAGGGAGAAAAACACTCTGTAAAAAAGAAATAAGAGAAGAAACAAAATAAACTAGTTTATCAAACTAAACTAGGAAAAAACTAGTTATTTTGATAAACTAGTTTGTTTATCAAAATAAACTAGGAAGGGAGAACCTGGGTGATTCAGTCAGTTAAGCAGCTGCCTTCAGCTCAGGTCATGATCCCAGGGCCCTAGGATGGAGCCCTGCACTGGGTTCCCTGCTTGGCAGGAAGCCTGCTTCTTCCTCTCCCCCTCCCCTGCTTGTGTTCCCTCTTTCCCTATGTCTTTCTCTCTATCAAATAAATAAATAAAATCTTTTTTAAAAATTAAAAAAAAATAATAAACTAGGAAGAAGAATCTAAGAGATATTTAAAATTAACCTAACATAAAAAAGTATAGAGGACATAAATAAATCTAAAAAGCACCCCTTTGAATGATGATGAAATAATCACTCAGTCTAGTGAGTGGGTTAAACAAGGTGTGGAAAGAGACTCACAAGATTCAGAATAAAAGAGAAAACCGTAAGCATAGGAGATAACTAAGAAAACAAGACAAAACTAAAAAAAAAAAAATAAAAAAAAATAACACACACACAAATGCAATTGCGTGCCAGAATTTGAAAACCTAAAAGAGAAGATGATTTCCCAGTAAAATAGAAAATATCAAAATTAACCCAAGAGAAATGAATTCTTGAGTAGAACCAAACACCATAAATTAAAGATAATTAAAAACCTACTATAGAAAAAGATACCAAGACAAGCTGGGTTCTCTGTAGATTCTTAATCTTTAAAAAAAAATTTTTTTTTCTACTAATATCAAACCATAGAAAAATACAAAAAATGTTCCAAGCCATTTTTAGGTCAAAACAACACAAAGCTAAATCTAATAAAGGTACTAGTGCATAAAATATACCCATAAACCGATTTCACTTAAAAGTATAATTCTGAATTTAAAAAAAAAATGTAGACAACAGAGTCCAGCCACATGTGAAAAATAATATCCTACTATAATTATTGCAGAAATATGACAGTGGTCCCTTTATAATCAACATAATCCAAGACATCAACAAATTCAGGAGAAAAAAAATCATATCATTTTATCAATTGATGCTGAAAAGGCATTTGATAAAATTCAGCAACCATTTTTAACAAAAGCTCTATGGGAAAAAATAGAAAAAAAATAAGCATTTTTGAAAAAAGAACAGTAGCAAGTACCATATGCAGCAAAACACTATAACCATTTCAAATAAAACTAAGGTTGCATGGACACAATAAATACATACATACAGTGTACATATACGTGTGTTTATGTATATACCTATATTAAGAACTTGCTTCTGTATGGAAATCTGATGAACTGCGGAAGAGAACCAACAACAGTGGTTACTTTGAGTACAGGGTAGAAACTGAGAAGATCAGAGAAAGGGTAGGAAGGAAAGTGTACACAGGAAACTTTTTTTATTATTTTAATCATATGAATGTTATTACTCATTCAATAAATCAAATTAATAAAATGAGGGGTTAGAACAGGAAGCCCAGGGACGCCTGGGTGGCTCAGTGGGTTAAGCCTCTGCCTTCGGCTCAGGTCATGATCTCAGGGTCCTTGGATCGGGCCCTGCATCGGGCTCTCTGCTCAGCAGGGAGCCTGCTTCCCTCCTCTCTCTGCCTGCTTCTCTGTCTACTTGTGATCCTCTCTCTCTGTCAAATAAATAAATAAAATATTTAAAAAAAAAAAAAAAAGAAAGAAAGAAAGAACAGGAAGCCCAGGTGTGCCTGGGTGGCTCACTCACTGAAGTGTCTGCCTTCAGCTCAAGATCCCAGAGTTCCGGAATCAAGTCCCACAGAGGGCTCTCTGCTCAGTGGAGAGCCTGCTTTTCCCTCTGCCCATTACTCTGCTCATACTCGCTCACTCTCTCTCTCATTCTCAAATAAATAAATAAAATCTTAAAAAAAAAAAAATAATAGGAAGTCCACTAATTCCTTTAAAATAAACACTGACTTGAAGATTATAGCAACTAATTAAGATACAAAAATGAATTAACTAGCATAAATATCAGAATGAAAGAGAAAAATAACTTTTTGCTAATGACCTGATGGAATACCTAGAAAATGCAGACAATTCCAGTAAAAGAAAACTGAAATTAATAAAAATAAATTATCAAGAATACAATACAGTTAAAATAAATAATAAATAATTTTCCCTAGTTTAGAGAGAAATACCTACAAAAATAATGGGAAAAATATTTCATTCATAGTACTTTGCCCCAATGACTGTATAGAGAAATAACCCCAAAAGATTTGTTCTTTAATTTTTATAGGATCTTAAAGTTATAAAGCAGAAAGTCCAAGAACTACCCAGAAAAAAGAGAAAACCAAAAGTGGACTTCACTGACCATGTTTCAGAATACAGTCAAAAGACACTAATTAAGGGGCGCCTGGGTGGCTCAGTTGGTTAAGCGTCTGCCTTCGGCTCAGGTCATGATCCCGGGATCCTGGGATCAAGCCCTCCTCAGCGGGGAGCCTGCTTCTCCCTCTCCCTCTGCCTGCAGCTCCCCTGCCTGTGTGCTTTCTCTTTCTCTGTCAAATTAATAAGTAAAAATCTTAAAAAGAAAAAAAAGACAATAATCAAATCAACATGGCATTGGCTTAGGAATAGAAACAGATGAGAGGAACAGAATAAAGAACTTAAATACAGATTCTAGCACATATGAAAAATGTACAAGTCAGAAGTTAAATTCTATTTCTGCAGGAAAGGATAATTTTTTTTTAAATTATCAACACAAAACTGGCTGTCATCTAGCAAAAAAAACACCACAGATCTTTATCTTACATTTTTTTTTAAGATTTTATTTATTTATTTGACAGACAGAGATCACAAGTAGGCAGAGAGGCAGGCAGAGAGAGAGAGAGAGAGGAGGAAGCAGGCTGCCCGCTGAGCAGAAAGCCCGATGTGGGGCTCAATCCCAGGACCCTGAGATCACGACCCGTGCCAAACGCTTTTTTAACCCACTGAGCCACACAGGTGCCCCTCTTACATTCTTTATTTAAAAAATAAACTCTAGGCAGTTTAAAGAAGGACAAACAAAAGAAATAAACCATAGCAATACATTCTACAACATAATTTATAAGATGACAAGTATTCTAAACAATCTTAACAAAGAGGAGAAACTTGAAAAGAGACATAAAAGTTTAGTTTCCTAGACATAATAAGTGAAAAAAAGCATAAACAAACTCAGAAATTAAACCAGAAAAAATATTTGACATGTAGAAAGAGAGCAGACTCAAGTTGTCAAGTTTATAAAAAATACTCAAACTTACTAAAAGCAAAATAATAATTATGTGGTTTAACAATGAGATTATCACTTTAGCAAAAATGTAAAAGACTGATTAATACCTTCTCAAAAGGGTACTGTTTTATTTCATTATCTAAGTGAATTATTCTATCCTTTTCAAAGGAATCTAGCACCATGTATAAAATTTAAAGTACATATACCTTTAACCTAGTAGTCCAATTCCTGGTAATCTAGCATATAGAAATAAAAGAAATCATACCTAATATGTACAAAGATGCTTACTGTCACTTATTTTCTAAATTCTTAGTCTTCACAAACAGAGATGTTTCAATCAATATAGGAATGGCTGAATACATTACGATTTACTCTGATCAATTAACACAATGCAATCATTAAAAAGAATAAATTAGTTTTATTAGGTACCTTGGTGGTGGATTTGCACATTTGTTGAGAAAAAAAAACCCAAAATGCAATCAAATGAGTATTATATGACCAGGTTTTTCAAAAAAACACAATAAAAAAAACCCCTTTGGATGTGTAGGTCTTATGTCAGGGGTAGAGCTATATGCATACATATAACACATATGTAAGTACCTGAGCACAGAGAGAAAAACAGGTAGTCATCAGGTCACGGAGCTGGGGTTAAGGACAGAAACGTGTATTTGGAATATGGTCAGGAAGGATAAATAATCTATACAATAGATATACATATACACACATTTATGCAATAAAATTATAAAAATTCCTACTATCAGAAAGGGACTCAATTATCAAATGATTAATTTAGGGTTGTCAAAATCCTACACAAAGGCTGAACAATAAAGAAGCCTACTGTCAGCATTGTTGACCACTGAGGAAAAAGATAATCCAGAAAATCCATTAGGAATAAAAGCCTGTAGATCCTGTATAATGCACAGGTAGTAAGAAAGCTTTTTTTTTTACATAAAAAGTAGTAAAGGAAAAGATTAAATTCTTTGTCTTTTTTTCTAAAGAAAAGATGAATTTCAAAAGAACTACGATAGTCTGCCTCCCACCCCAAACTCCTTTTTCTCTTCCATCCAAACACCATGCAGTTTCTTCATACATCTTTGTACTTTATGATAAATTCCCAGCAGAGAATCTGTTATGACAAAAAGTATATACATTTTAAGTTATGATACATTTGTCAAATTGCCTCCCAAAGAGGAAATAATTCATACTCTCACCTTCAGGAGGTGCTTAATTGTGAATCCAGTATATCACTGGTGATATACAATTGAATTTATGCTGTGCAGTTCAGCATCTATCTGTTTCATTCAATAAGAGTAAACACAGGAAGGACAGAATATTTAAATCAAGGAAGAAAGACATAAACAAGTAGTATAAGGCTTTACGAAAAGGGAAGCATAAGAGAAGGTGAAGAGTTAGCTATCGTACAAGCAGTAAGCAAACCATCAAAAGGAGAGGAAACAGTGGACAGTACAAACATCAATTAGTAACCCCTTGTGTCCGTATTTGGATACTAAAAAAGAATTCTCAGAAGTTTAAAAAAAACCATTACAGAGCTCCTCTTATTGCTCATTCAGCACCTCACACAGACCCCAGTGTTACCATTTAAACTATTTAAAATAAAGTAAGAATGTGTTAAAATAAGAGGTACACAGCTTCATGATCCTGTAAGTTAGATGCTATTAGTATTTTCAAATTACAGACTGTGAATTCACAGAATTTACAGAAGTGAACCCTCTTCCTGACTAGATACACATCAAGACATATACACATACACAAATACATAACTAAACATAAGGGCTGCCTGGTTGGTGCAGTCAGTTAAGCATCCAGCTCTTGGTTTCAGCTCAGGTCACGATCTCAGGGTCATGGAGTGGAGCCCGGTGTCAGGCTCCATTCTCAGCATGGAGTCTGCTTGAGATTCTCTTTCCCTCTCCTCCTGCTCCTCTCACTCATGTTCTCTCTCTCTCAAATAAATAAATAAATACTTTTTTTAAAAAAGAGAGAGATCAGGGACGCCTGGGTGGCTCAGTTGGTTAAGCAGCTGCCTTCGGCTCAGGTCATGATCCCAGCGTCCTGGGATCGAGTCCCACATCGGGCTCCTTGCTCAGCAGGGAGCCTGCTTCTCCCTCTGCCTCTGCCTGCCATTCTGTCTACCTGTGCTCGGTCTCTCCCCCCCCACCCCGATAAATAAATAAAAAATCTTAAAAAAAAAAAAAAAAAGAGAGAGATCAATAAACAATACATGAAGGTAAAAAGGGTCTTAAAAAACTCCATTAGAAAAAATAAAGTGAATATCCCTTCCCCTTTTGTCCAAAGATAAATACTATTAAGTTTCCTGTGAATCTATATAAAGATAAAAATTAAGAAATAAATATACATAGACCTCCATATGGCTACCATACAATTCCTTTCCCTAATGGTGGTTTTAAAAAACTTTTTTATTATGAAAATTTGCAAATATGTACAAGGGCAGTTAGAACACAGTAATAAATGCTTAAGTGCCTATCACCCAGCTTGAATAATTAAGAAGGGAGGGGAGCTGTTAATTGTTTTAAAGCAAATTCCAGCCATCTTAATCATTGTAACATGTAATTCTTAGCAAGCCTGAATATCTGGTTTCTACATTCAGGAGTAGATTAGATATAGAAATTTAGAAAGTGGTCCGGAGTGTATAAAAAGCTTTACCACAGAAAAAATGATAGCTCCCTGAAAAGAACAAAATGAAATACATGAAAACAACTATTTATACATCATACATCTAACACTAGCTTTTCAAAAAGTTAAAATCATATTTAGGGGCCTTTGTTTTGTTTAAACACAAAAGACAGGAAAGTATGTGATACACTCGTTTTTAATTTTTTTTAAGATTTTATTTATTTGATAGACAGAGATCACAAGCAGGCAGAGGGGCAGGCGGGGCGGGGGGGAAGCAGGCTTCCTGCTGAGCTGAGAGCCTGACGCGGGGCTCAATCCCAGGACCCTGAGATCATGACCTGAGCCGAAGGCAGAGGCTTAAACCACTGAGCCACCCAGGTACCCTGATACACTCATTTTTAAAAGGTGAAATGGTTAAAAGTTTACATTTTAGGAAGTAATCAGAAAGTGTTTCATTTATGTCAAACATTTTCCCCTGGACAATGCTACATAAATGAGGCCTTACTACATTTAGCTATGATTTGAGAGGCACACGCAGAGTTCTGCAGTGTAAAATGCTTGGTGATATAAGGAAAACAGAACCACAGATATTACAAATTTTTACAAGCGCATCTAGATGAGAATATTAATTTCTTAAATAATGCCTCCAAGTAGTTAAAAACTGTAAATAACAACTATTACCACTATTTAATGTATACTTCCATGGGCCAGACACTCACTGGATAAGTGCTTTACACATACAAACTCATTTAATCTCACAATCCCTGAGGTAGGGAATTAAGTCAAGACACTACTTATCCACTGTCAATCAGCTAATGGACCTTTCCTTTTCTTATTAGAATTATAACTATATATGTACTTACATCAGGCTTCATCTTTCTGTAAATATAATTTTAGGGATACAATTTATAATTTTTCTGGGGCAATTTTTAATTGTGATAGGTACTATGCAACAAGCTGAGCAAAAGATACACCATTAAAAATCTAATATTTACATCAAGTTTTACTCATTATGATTCATGATTAAAGGATATCTCATATTATGGAGATTTTTATTCCAAAATAATTATTACATTTACTACTTGTCAAAATTTTAAAGACCTATAGACTCATGTAGCTTCTCCTACATCTCCAGTAACATGGAAATTTAATGGAAGAGTTTTGCTGATAAAGATCTTCCTTTTATAGACTCTAAATGGTTTCTTATAACTTCAACCCACTCGTCTGGCTGAATCAATACAGACTAAATTTCTTCTTTTCTCTTTCACAAGGCAGCTTTTATCTGCATAATCTTGCAAAGAGTCTCCATGCTAAATATTCCCAGTCCTGATTCCAATTTGACATGGTTTCTTCATTTGTCATGATCCCGAATGTCTTCTCTTAAAAAGTGTCTCCCCAAATTCAACACAATACTTCTGCAAAGAACCTAATCAGAGCAGAATACAGGGAACTATTAGTTTTCTTGTCCTAGACCTAAAGTTATATTACTTTCTCTTAGTACATATAAAAAAGTTGTATTACTTTTCTATATGTACTAAATTTACAGACCAGTTTTTTTGCACATTCATTCAAGAGGCAGTGATTAAACATCCATGATGGTAACTGAACCAGGCCTCTTTTTATCCCAGACTTCCCTTCCCTAAAGTTGGCTTTTTTTAAAAAGCAAAAACAATTTCACTTTTCCTTTCTTTTTCTTCTAAGCAAATATTAATCTTCAGTGTATCATATACTTATATTGTCTATTATCTATGTCACTATCGTCCATTATCTATACCTGCCCTAGTATCTGGAACATAATAGGCACTACAATATTTGTTGAACTAATTCATGAATAGATAGGAGAGAGTGGAACATTCCTGTTTTTTTTTTTTTAAGATTTTATTTATTTATTTGCCAGAGAGAGAGAGAGCGAGCACAGGCAGGCCGAGTGGCAGCAGAGGCAGAGGGAGAAGCAGGCTCCCCGCTGAACAAGGAGCCCGATGTGGGACTCGATCCCAGTACGATGGGATCATGACCTGAGCCAAAGGCAGCCGCTTAACCAACTGAGCCATCCAGGCGTCCCTGGAACATTCCTGTTTTTTACGGCCTATAGAAAGGAATCTCTCAGCTACTATACTTCATCGTTGGATGATCTTGAAGCTTTATCAATAAACACAATTAATCAGAGGAACCATATGACTGCCACATATCCTCTAGAATTTACTGTGGTGGTCAAATAAAGGAGTTATAGGTTTTGATTACTTTAAGATATGTGGTGTACTCCCTACTATTTTTCCATTCCCCAAAGTATTCCCTACTTTTTTTCCATTCAAAAATAATGGTATAACCTGAAAATAAAAATAGACATTTCTCTATTATTAATAGAAGGTCACTAGTAAACTCTATAGAACTGTGCTGTGAAATGTTAGGAAATACTTATCCTTAAGTAAGAGGCTGAGCCAACATCTCTGCCTTTATATATAGCCTCAAATGTACTTGACTCCAATCATGACCACCTTTATACCTGTGTCGGTTTAGACGCCACTTTCTTGTGGCTTTTATATATGAAAAAATTGTAGTTTCAGATTTTTATAATTTATTTAAGTTCAAAATATATGAAGTGGCTACTGTTTATATCATCCTATTTTGCATTCCCTACTATAGAAGCCTCAGGGTGCTTGACTCTCATGGGGTTCTTACAGTTAAGTAACACTGTGACCCTACTTCATTCTTATTGAATTGCAGTACCAATACATTGTAGCAGACAGCATTTCCTCTCCACATCAGTTTAGAACAGTTGTTCTCAAACTGTGCTATGCATCAGAATTAAATACAGAATCCTTAGCCAACTCTGGACCTACTGAATCCAAATAATTGGGTGTAGGAATCCATGAACACTTTTCTTCCTTAAAGATTTCATTTATTTATTTATTTAGGAGACAAAGAGGGGCAGAGTGTGGGCAAGTGGAGGGGAGGGGCCGGGGGGAGAGAGAGAGAGAGAGAGTCTCAAGCAGACTCCACGCTGAGTGTGGAGCCTTACACAGGGATCAGTCCCACAACCTTGAGATCCTGACTTGACCCCAAACTGAATCAGATGTTTAACAGACTTAGCCACCTAGGCACCATTCCATGAAAACTCTTAAACAGCTCCTGAGGTAATGCTACTTGGAAACTACTGGTTTAGAGAATAAGAAAGAACTCTACTAATATGGCAATGCCACAGCTGGTGCATGAAAGGTAATGTCTACGTATGAAGACAATTTTGAGAGTAATGTTACCCAAAATGTTTCCTATTATTGCCCATATCAATCAATACTCTAAGCTGAATACCTAAAATAAACTTAAATATTAAAAATAAAAGAAATTTGGGGTGCCTAGGTGGCTCAGTGGGTTAAAGCCTCTCCCTTCCACTCAGGTCATGATCCCAGGGTCATGGGATTGAGCCCTGCATTGGGCTCTCTGCTCAGCAGGGAGCCTGCCGCCCCCTCTCTCTCTACCTGCCTCTCTGCCTACTTGTGATCTCTGTCTGTCAAATAAATAAATAAAATCTCAAAAAAAAACCCTAAATTAAATTAATTGAAGGTAACACTGACAGAATTCTCATTCAACTGCAACAGGAAAATTTAATTTGGAGGTAGAGGCTATCATCATTACAAAAAACTTTTAAAGTCTGTGTTACTATATTCAAAAACAGAACTATCCCCTGGATTAACATACACAAATAAATTCCACTGACATATATTTAGAATATTTTGATGTTAAAATATAACAATTTACTCACAGAACCAATCCACATGCCTTGATCCATGGCTCAAGCATTCATACAGCTTTGAAGCCTCTATTTTCTTCTGCAGGCAGAGTATATAATATACTGATAAATAACTTCTAGAACAAAAACTTGTGATTCTGCACTTCTGAAAGATCTAATATTTTCTTCCTGTTTTTCATTTCCCTATCCTAGCAGTTTCCCAATGCTTAAAAAATGAAATAATTATACAACTGGATAAGAGATTTCATTAAGCTATATTAAGATAAATCATAAAATCTTAGATTAAGCTAGAATAGATGTTAACAGTGTATTCCAATCACCTCTGTTTACAGATTTAAAAAAAAAAAAATCTGAAAATAGGAGCCAGAAACATCGACTCCCAAGTTAGTGCTCACACTAGTTTACCAATAAGTAAAAGCAAAAATTCCAGTTAGTTCCAGAAATGCAAGCTCTTTATAAATGCATGAAATCTGAAGGCTTTGTTGAGTTCAGAATTGTTATAAATATGCTAACAGAAGCTGTCCACAGTTGGCTCTGGGCAAGTATTTATTGGTGAGGGATTAATACAATTTAACATATTTTGAGAAACAACGTAACAAAAGATATGAGATAATTGTTTGGTACCCACTTTTCCCTACAGGCACTTCTTGTTATGTGTCAATCATTTTATGCATAAAGAGCACCTCAAGTCATACAGTACCTTGTATTCACTCATTTATGTTTTCAACAAATATTTACTGAGCATCTATTATATGTGAGAAATTATACTGGGAAATACAGCAATGAAGTAAACAAAGTCCCTGTTCACATACAGTTTACATTCTTGTGGTGAAAGGCAAAAAAAAAAAAAAAAAAAAATTTAAAAGGTAAAATATACAGTATTTAGATCATGGTAGGTAAAACAGAGAAGAATAAAGCTGAGAAAGCATTTAGGGATTGTGGGTGGAGGCATTAAAACTTTAAGTAGGGTGCTCAGAGAAAGCCTCAGTGATAAAGCTAAAACAGAGTAAAGATTTGAAAGACATTAGGAAGCAAGCCATGTAGATAAAGGGGAGAAAGCATTCAAGATCAAGATCTCGAGGCAGAAACCGTCTACCGTGTTTAAAGAATACCACTGAGGACTCTAGCCACTGTGGTAGGACTCTAGCCTCTACCACTGAGGACAATAGAACATGAAATCAGAAAAGTGGGAGCTACTAGGAAGGCCAGGTCAAACAGGAACCTATGGTTGAAAATTTCTATTAAAAATACTAAATACTGGGGTGCCTGGGTGGCTCAGTGGGTTAAGCCGCTGCCTTCAGCTCAGGTCATGATCTCGGGGTCCTGGGATCGAGTCCCGCGTCGGGCTCTCTGCTCAACAGGGAGCCTGCTTCTCTTTCTCTCTCTCTCTCTCTCTCTCTCTCTCTGCCTGCCTCTCTGTCTACTTGAGATCTCTCTGTCAAATAAATAAATAAATAAATCTTTAAAAAAAATACTAAATACTGTCTTGGCTAGGTAGAATTTAAATCAATAGCTTTACTAGGGATGACCCAATTTAATAGGAAATTTATCATGAATTGGTAATGATAGAATTTCTGATAATATCAACAACAGGTTAATAGAAATGTTATTCTGGGGCATTCCCAGCATCCATTAAATTGACTTCAGAGCAACATCAACTACTCATATGACTAGCTCTGAAGCATCCTCTTGTCCATTTACTAGGAGGTGAGTGCTAAAAGGAGGATACAAAGGTAGAGGATGAGGGAATTCATATCCTCTCCCTTGCAAGAGAAGCAGAGAATGCTTTACCTTCTACATCTCAGGAGAATATGCTAATACATAATTCAAAATAAGGAGGTGGCCAATCAGATAATGTTTTACCACTGAAGTTGAAATCAAATAAATTCCAAGGAGCCAACTTACACTTTATCCCCAAACTTATAACACTGTAGGCATCCCAAGGACAGCTGTACTTTCTTTTATTCTCTGCATTCCTAACAATCTACTACAGTTATTTTCAAGCCTCACATTTTGTACTGCCTGACTGCACAGACATAAAAAAGCATCTCAAGTCATGAGAAAAGGCTCTCTACCCAAGTTAGGGAGCCCATGGCTTTTCTCGTATTCATCTTTAAAATCCTGGGGGTGCAGATATCATCACATTTTCTCTTTCTTTTGTTCCTTTATGTTCCCCCTGACCTGACCATTCCTAGCAAGATCACAAATTCTACTCCACAACCATAATGGCTTATCTCAATTTTATTTGCTGTAATATAGTCTCTATATATTTCAGATCCCTTATTCTGAGTTATTTTCCTCAGATATCTACTAACAAACTCATGAGTTCTCTAACTATAAGGACAATTATAAAGTGTAATGTACCATACAAAATACAGTATTAATATTTTAAAATTGTTTACTATATCTAGCAAATACTACTAGCTCTCAAAAAGCACTCTCTGTACTATGGATTTATATCTAATAATAAGTAGCAAGAAATGTTCAATCTTTGGAATAATTTCCAAACTCAAATCAGTTTTAAATTCTTTCATATTATGTCTGACCAGCATTTTAAAATGTGCTAAATCTGTATCCCATGATCTTTACTACTTTTTTTTATATGAGTTAACATATAAACAAAAGAAAAGGTTTAAAAATATCTATCAAGCACATTCATATTAAAGACAATCTCTACAAAGGGCAGAGAATGATTCAGCCTTAAAATTCTGATTTACACTTTATGCCATATCCCCAAATATTAAGCATTAATAACTTCAACATATATTTGATAGGTTGTCATTTTAAATTGGAATTTATAGCTTGAAAAATCTACTCTTTATACAGTGAACTGAAACAAAACACAAGCATATGCTAAACCAATGGTTTAATTATCCCTTTTAGCAGGCTCTTTTATCTGTAACTTTCTCTATCTTACTCGAAACCTTCTCTTCTGCTATATTGATGCCATGGTTTCCAACTGTCCTCCTTACCTCCATTCTTTTCCATGTGACACACCATTAACAAAACAGTCTTTCTAAAATTTAAGACTGGGAGTATAACAGAATAAACAAAGAATAAGGGACCTGGAGGAAGATGTTTGAAATCTCAGCTTCTACCACTTGTTAGCAGTTTGATGTTGTACAAATGTCTTAATCTCACTAAGCACTAGTTTCCTCCTCTGTGAATCGTGAGCAGTGATTTCTGAATAGTGACCTGAAGGGGTCACTATGAGGACTAAAATACCATTAAAATGGCTCCTGAATTAGGCACCCAGCAATGTTAGCTCTCTTGCTCCTTTGTAGATATGAACCATCAATCTTTCAAAAAGGTTACTGTAACCTAAGGGAAACTAACTTAAGAAGACTATCAGAAAAACTATGCAATGGCTTGTATTGAGAATAGTGGCTTTCTAGTAGGGAAGCTTATTTGGAAAACTAAACTATAAGAAAATAGTTTCACGAGTATGCAGAAATCGAGAATAGCTCTCAGCCAAGAACTGTTTGGACATGGCTTGCTTTTCCCCAGTAACTGCAAGGACTCATTGTCCCAAGTTCCCCCCCACCACCACCACCAAATTCAATTTTTTATAGTGCCTCTAACTAACTTTCTAATTACCCTAATTATGAGTATAAGACCTTGGCCATTTGAGAAAAAGCATCAATGGCAGTAGTTTCCAACCATCTGAAAGAAATTACTTTTTATTCCCTCAAAACTGTGTAATCACCTTTGATGAACTGGGGTGGGCGCAACAGAAGTCTCTGACAAGAGGGAGGGAAAAGGTAATACAGACAATTGTATAACCCCCTCTAGTAGGAAATTCTGAAACGTGGGATTAAAAAAACACTAAGTAGATAGGTAAGAGTTTTTGATCCAACAGTAATCATAATTCAATGTTTGGAGACTTCGGCTCCAGGTATTAATTCCTCTTCCAATACCTCACAGAACAAAGCATACTCAAAGGATGCCATGAATGACTACAGACAGAAAAACCTTTCTTGCTAAGATTTTAATACTTATTAACATCTATGATCATATCCTCCCAGCTCCTTCAAATAATGATCAAAATCTAGAAAGAATTCTGGCAGAGATCACGGAGAGAACATAATGAATAGCAGTATTTTCTGATTCTGCCTGCTAAAGTTCTAATAATCTACACATCTAAAATAGAAAATGCTGGGACACCTGGATGGTTCAATTGGTTAAGTGTCTGCCTTTGGAGGGGGTGCCTGGATGGCTCAGTGGGTTAAAGCCTCTGCCATCAGCTCAGGTCATGATCCCAGGGTCCTGGGATCGAGCCCCGCATCGGGCTCTCTGCTCAGCAGGAAGCCTGCTTCCTCCTCTCTCTCTCTCTCTCTGCCTGCCTCTCTGCCTACCTGTGATCTCTAACTGTCAAATAAAATAAAATTTTTTTTTAAAAGTGTCTGCCTTTGGGTTGGCTCATGACCCCAGGGTCCTGAGATCGAGTCCTGCATCAGGCCCCTTGCTCAGCAGGAAGCCTGCTTCTACCTCTGCCTGCTGCTCCCCCTGCTTGTGCACTCACTCTCCCTCTCTCTCAGACAAATAAAATCTTTAAAAAATAAAATAAGATAAAATAGAAAAATGCCTGTTGGAGTCAAAGGATATGGTCACCAAATGAATAGAAATGAGATATTAGAATCTCCTAATTCTGTACACTGTCATCCAGGGTGAAGGAAATTCCAAATGTCCTTTACTTTAAAGAAGACAAATTTAAGAAGATGATGATATACAGAACTAAATATTTAACAATCAATGGAACATCTGGAGGCAGTATCTAGTTGATAGCAGACAATGAAGAACCAGAATAAGTGGGAGTCAGAGCTAGCAAAATAGACCAAAAACCCACCTCTGTATGTACAACAGCAGAGGGCATAAACTGAAGGCTTCGCCAAGCTGGATCAATCCCATGGATGTATCTTGTTTAGTCTACATGGAATTTTAAAGTTAGGACACTGAATATAAATATGAAGACTTCTGTTTTTAAAGAAAAAAAAAATACAGCATCTGTCACCACTGAGTCACCACCGAGTTTGTAATATGTTGTGTGCCAAAAATTGGCTGGAGTTGAATGGCACTTGCCTCCCTTTATGTAAGGCAAGCACCCTCCAGTTCACCACAGTCCCTACCATCTCTAGACACTAAGTATCTGCCGCCATTTACCACTGAGCTTACTGAGGTTTGTTCCGGGATAGAGAAATAATTCTTTATACTTTTATCTCTAAGAAAAGTATGAAAACAAAAACTAAATCTATTTTTTTCCTTACACCTGGTCCATTTATTTATGTTCCTTGGGCACTGCCTAAACAATCACCAAATAAAATGAGGTGGTAAGACTGCTCATTTATTAAAAGGAGGAGTCTAGAATATAAGCTAGAAATCAAAAACAAACTAACTTATAAAAATTTATTAACTGAAAAGGTAGCAGGTTCCAAATTATATAACCTTCAACCTAGCAATCCAGTTCTGGGGACTTACCCCACAGATATAGACAGGCAAAATAACTTATGATAAAAGTTATTCTCTGTGGCATTATTTGTAATAGGGAAAGATTAGAAGCAACCTAAATGCCGGCCATTAGGGGACAATATAAATAAGTTATGATATAACTATACAATGCAGCCATAAAAAAATAAGGAAATTCCTGATGTACGAATACAAAACAGTCTCCAAGTGAAAAGAACAGAACAAGCAAAGCATGTAAGTCATTTGCAAAGGAGTAGGGAGAGAGTGGGGAAGAATATATATGTTAACTATATAGATTTGTTTATACATGCATAAAGCACTTCTAGAAGGATACAGAAGAAACTGGTAATACTGATTCTCCCATGGTGGGGAACTTGAAACCTCAGGGATAGAGGTGTTAGACTTTTCACTGGATATATTTTTTGTATCTTTTGAATTTTGTAGCAAAGGTACTTATTTAAAAACCAGCTTTTAAAGATGTAACAGGTTAACTGAGCTAATTCCAAGAATGATTAAGAATTCAGCAACCACCATGAATGATGCAAATTTCAGCAGGAATCTAAAGGCAGTTGAGAGGCTGAGCAGGAGGAGGGTGAGATGAAATAAGGACAATGGAAGAAATGGCATGGTGTCTTTTTCCATATGGCTCTCTGAACTGGTTTTGAGCCCGGAAATAAAAGGATAAATGGAAAAGATAAGAAACCTTTTCAAGAGAGGCTGAAACTGTGAGCACCAATTCTGCTACTTTGGAATTTGGGTACAAAGTGTGGCACAGAGATGAGAGGTAGGGGGAACTCTCTAATTCAGATGTGTACCACCTGGGCACTCTGAAGACTGGCAGCTCTGAAAGCACTAAAGACAGAATTCCTGGCTACTGTCCCTCACAGGACACCCAGCAGCAGTGGCAATGAAAAGATACCATATTGGGGTGGCTCAAGGAGGATGGACTTCGCAAGCAGGCTGTAAGAAAAGAATATTCACTTCATGTTCCTAAACACATTACATTCCACTCATAGACTCCCAGAAATACCTAAGGGAACTCTGAAAAGGGCTGGAGGGTTTGTGTGAGCAGAAGGGAACTAAAAGTTTTATTTCATGTCCATACAGGTGATGAAACCTAGAAATAATTGTGCTACAAAAATATAAAAATATTATGCACAGGATGAAAAAACAGAAAACAATACACTGGCAAGAGAGCCAAAAGGAAAAGTCTTACTGTTTTTTGTTTTTTTAAACCTAGGCTATTGCTCACTGGACAGGAAGTAGAAGAGAAAAAACATGAGGATGGCTGGAAAGAGGTTACTCAAGGCTCTGCTGGGAACCAACACACTTAGTTATGCAGTACCTACTTTCCAAAGTGAAATCTTTCAACTGCTTTAAAATGTTTCTTTTCTAAGCCATTGAAAGCAATGAGATCATGTTCTTGATTAAGTGCCAGGTTTTTTTTTCCCCTGCAACCCAAATTGTTGAAGTTAAAAAGAACAAAAATTAAAGGAATAAAAAAGGGTGATGGTAGGAAGAACTAGGAACAGAAAACGGTGGTGGTGGGGGGGAACATAAATATATTTTAACAGGGCTAGTAGAAGAAAATTATGGAACGACCAAAAAAATTATGGAACGACCAAACATAGAAAGTTTGTTTTAAAAGTTGAGGGTATCTTGCCCTGTTCCAAAAATACAACAAAGTATCCATTCAATTTAACTATTTTCCTATTCCATCTTATTCTGTTAGCGTAACATATACAATCCCTTTATGCCTCACAGCATGTAGTATTAAGTAATTACAAACACACAGATAAGTCATTTATGAAGGATGAGGTCTGTATTAATACCATAGGGCTTGCTGTACCATAAAAAGGAATCTGAAGGCCAGTCTTAGGCAATTTTGACTCATGCTTTTCACAGTAGAAATGATATTCACTAACCTTAAACAATGTATAGTGAGAGCTATAATTTGTAAAATAAGCAAGAAATCAAATGTATAAGAAGCAGAAATTAAACTCCATCTTGAAATGCAATTTCTATGGCTTAAAGAATAAATAACAGTAACATGGCCCATGTATTACTATCCATGACAGTGTCTTCCACTTATATCACTATTTCATGTAATTTTATATTTGAATAGCATTTTGAACTTTTCAAAGTATCTTCACATTTCTCATTTAATATTCACAGTACCCTGTGACCATCTGCCCTGTAGGCAGAACAGGTATCATTAAGTTTTTGATACCAAAACAGAAAGGTTAAGAGAGAACTGACAGGTCAGTTGTAAGCCAGGGACAGAATATAAGGATCCAGAACTTCTGGTCCAATGTTTGTCAAAATGAAGTTTGTGGACCATTATTCATCTGTGTTCGCGATTTACCTAGTTAAGACCATGTTTCAGGAACTATAGACAATAGGCAAAGATAGAGGCAACAGCAATATGACAGAGAACAAGAACACACATAATTTCTATTCTCTTGGAGCTTCCAGCTAAGTGAAAGTCACAGTTTAAATAATTTTACAAATAAATGGCAAAGCTTCACTTATGAGGAGTGCTATGATGCAGTACTTGGTGGTCTGAGAATACATAATTTGGGAGAGTTGACCTAGGAAAGGATTCACTAGGAATCCATAATAGGCTAGGATTCTCTTAGGAATTAATGATAAAGCTCAGATGTGAAGCAGACAGATACCATACAGACAAAGCGAGAAAGGAAACACTGATTCTAGACTAAGGCAACATCAGGTGCAAAAGACCTACTGTCGGAGGGGTTGTGTAAAACACAAGAGACCATGTGAAACACAAGTACACTGTGTTTGAAGTAGAAGGCCTGACCCCCAACTTACAAGGAGATCAAAATTCCCCATGTGACCTTAGACACATTTAAGGTTTGAGTGACTACTGCCCTAGCCTAATATAGTTTTACAATATCTAGAAGCTTCACTGAAGAGCAGTGGGTAGACTGAAAAGAATGAAAATGTAAAGCAACTGCTACAACCATTAAAAGGTTGCCAAATCATCTGAATTCTAAGAGGTGAAATCACTTTTAATTTAGGACATAAAGGGAGAATTTACGGAGGTGGTGACATTTGACCTAGGTTTTTAGAGGTGGACTGAATTTCCATAGAGGACTGAGAGGCTAGCACAGATAAAGAGATGCAGAAACTAAAAAGAGGCCCCTTGTTGCTTCATAGGAGTGTGAATGTTTTATTTTAATGTAGCCTTTTCTAAGTGGTACTTTAGACATACCATCCCTATAATATCTTAAAGTTGCAGAGATCTTGTGCAGCTTACAAAGCTTTGTTTAATTTTATACCAACAGATTCTATTAGGTTCAAGGACAAACAGTAATTCTCTCTAATCTGCAAATAAAGAAAGCCAGCTAAATGAGGTTGACTTGTGCAAGGTTACATTTCAACACTGCTCTTTCCTTTAACATTATAGATTTCTGATCATCAGAATGTGGAACAGGTATCAACATCTGTTATCTGAAATATAGAGAACTGACTAGCCCTGGCATACTAAGACACATTGAGAACTCTACTATGATAATTTGAGGCAAAAGCCAGTTATTTCTTTTTAATTAAATGAAAGTAATAGTAGGCATGTGGTCTTCTTAGACAGTGAGAGAGAAAGAGAAAATAACAAGAGACAGAGATTCAAATGAGGCATCCCTTATAAGCCCTAATAACTGACGTATTTAAAAAATAAAAAAAGCAGGTAAGGGGCTGGGGGTGGAGGGGGTGCACAACAGAACAAAGCATGATATACTGAGGGACAAAAATAACAGATAAGCAGAATCTTAAACAGCACTTTCTAATGTTTTAAAATGATTTTTCCAGTTTTCTTCCAGAAGTTACCTTCAAGAAAACTCTTGATGATAACACTTTGAAAATCGATGCTATTCTTAGCCATCAAACACTTTTTCCTCTTTTCCTTTTCTAACACTCAAGGATTCTAAATGCTGCAAATAACAGTCTTACTTTTATTAATAAACATTAAGCCTCTACTTTGTGTAAGATATTATGGAAGATACAAAAACAAAGTCTCCAGTCTCAAAGGTTTATTTACTTTGGCAACATCAGTAGGTCCAATCATTAGATTATATTCAAGAAAATCTGCTGGACTTTATTCTCATAAACAGAAATGCTTTCTATAAAATAGAAATTTCAAAATTCTCAATAAGAAGATCCATATCCCATGGAGACTGACCCAAGGAAATGGGTGCCTTTGACTTATGAATCTATCTGGCCTATAACAAGTACTTTATAAAGTGATAATATTATAAATATAAGAATAATTTTCCTGGGCGCCTGGGTGGCTCAGTGGGTTAAGCCGCTGCCTTCGGCTCAGGTCATGATCTCGGGGTCCTGGGATCGAGTCCCACATCAGGCTCTCTGCTCAGCAGGAGCCTGCTTCCTCCTCTCTCTGCCTGCCTCTCTGCCTACTCGTGATCTCTCTCTGTCAAATAAATAAATAAAATCTTTAAAAAAAAAAAAAAAAAAAGAATAATTTTCCTTAGTTAAAGCATAGAGCATAAAATAGGAAGGAACAGAGATGGAATAACAGTCAACTACTAATAAGAAAAAGGCAGTTTCAATGACTATAGATAACAAACTATAATAACTTATTTCCACAATCCAAAGGTCTCAGGGTCTCTGTATAGAAATACTGATACTCACTTAAAATTCTCAAGAACCAGTTTATAAATCTCTTTTTCAACCTCAGCTTTACCATCCTCATTACCAATCTTACCTTCTTCCTCTTAACAATCTTTCTCAACCTGTCCCAGTGAACTGGGTGACTGAAAAGATGGAGAACCAACAATGGAAAAAAGGAAGACACAAAGAAGACAAGTGTTTTTTCTTTCTTTTGATCTCTTCAATTCTATTGTCTCGTATCCTACCTATTTAATATAAAATGAAAAACAATACTACACTTTAAAAGTAGAATGATGAAGTTTTCTAGTTTTCTTGCCCCCAAATCCCTTAATTTCGTTTTCTTCAAAGTGGCCTTGGTTGCTATTATTTTTTAACCCTGTCATTCAATGGTCCCTGATAAACACAGGTTCCTAACCTCTCTGATATAGAAAGTTTAAATTTATAATGGATGACTCATGGGTAAGTCTCTACAATCTAACTTTTTTAGATAGTAAAAAACTCATTTTCTCTGTGTCAAAGACAAGTGGATTTGTGAGGCAACAAGAGTTCATCTCATTTGACATGAAATCATTCTCTTTTTTAGCTCAAAGTGTCTAATATGTTCTTGGGAACCACTTAACTATCTTGTATTTCTTAGAGTGGATAATTACATGTACAGCTGAATCTCGCTAAACTAAAAAAGTACACTAATGTCCAATTCTATTACTATTATTATAGCTTAAATATATAATACATCATATACATTTATAATGTTATAGTTATTCATATAATAATAAATGACATGATTATTACTTATTATCTCTACCTTTCTAGAGAATGTTTCTTCAATTGCTCGTATAAGTAATGCTGGTAAAAAGGACTGGCTTGGTATAAAACTACACGGCATTCACAAAAGTACTGTGAGCAAGTTGTCCCTTAAGAGAAATGGAAAAAAAAAAGACTATATCCACTTTTGATTTCTACAGTCAACAAAGATCAGAAAGATAAACTGGAGTTCAGGGATTTTACAGCTATTTTTACAGCTATTAAAATATTTAAAATTTTAGGGGCACCTGGCTGGCTTAGTCAGTGGAGTATACAACTCCTGATCTCAAGGTTGAGGGTTTAAGCCCCATGTTGTATGTAGAGATTACTTGGGGGGGAGGGAAGGTACTTAAAAATGTTAGACTCTCCTTAAGAGATAATTATACTTGGTTAAATGAAAAAGGTCCTTTCATACTAGCCATTTTTCAAGGGGAGGAATTAAGGTTCATTTATGTATGATAACAATAATGATGACAATGATATATTAAAAATATCCAATAGCATTCTAATATTTTATATCTTTTTTTTTTATTTGACCATCATTATAATCCTTCAAGACAGGCATCAATATTACAATTTACAAAAAAGAAAGAATGAACCAAGGCTCAGAGACTGTAAAAACAAACAAACAAACAAACAAAAAACCACAAAAAAACCCCACTAAATTTCATAAACTGTATCTTTGACAAGTGCCACAGTTAGGATTATGTATGGGAAGTTCCTGAGTCTCAACCTCAGCACTCTTTCTTCTTCACTATACTGGAGTGATGGACTGCATAATAAGGCTACAAATTATACCATCTCAGGATGTCCATCTGTAATGTGACCTTGTTGCTCCTTACATGTCTTTCAAAGAAAGAAAGTTTTTAATTTTCATGAAATGAAATTTATCAATATTCATTCTCTTATCATTCATGCTTTTTGGGTCTTCTCTCAGAAACACTGCCTTTCAAAGTCACATTCTCTTCTGTAAGTTTTATAGTAATTTTCAGTTCTTAGGTTTACAAGCCCTGCATTGGGCTCCCTGCTCTGTGGGAAGCCTGCCTCTTCCACTCCCCTGGCCTGCGTTCCCTCTCTCACTGTCTCTCCCTCTTTGAAATAAATAAATAACATTGAAAAATAAATACAAAACATTTAAAATTTATCAACATGTCAAGTTTTACCAAAAAGTCTCTTGGGGTTTTGATTGAGATTATGTTGAATCTATTTTCGGAGAAATGAAATTTTAAAATTATTGAGTCTTCCGATCCATGAACATGGTATACATCTCCATTTATTTAGGTCTTCTTTAATTTATATTAGCAGTATTTTATGGCTTTCAGCATCAGGTCTTATACACACCCATTATTTATTCTTAAGTATTTCATTTTTTGATATTATTACAAATGGCACTGTTATTGAACATCTGCTTTCCAGTTGATCACTGACAGTACCAGATAAGGGTTTATAAAACTAGAAATGATTTCTGTATATTGATCACAGATCCCATGATTTTGCCAGACTAATTTAATAGTTCTAAGGAATTTTAAAAAATAGATTCCTTGGGATTTTTTTATAAACACAAGTAGGTTGTCTATGAATAAAGACAGTTTTGTTCATTTTTTTTTTTTACAGTTTATATGTCTTTTATTTATTTTCTTAACTTACTGCAGTGGCTTGGAACTCCAGTACACTGCTGAATGAATATAAGTGTTAAGGGCAGAAATTCCTGTTGTGTCTTCAACCATAAAAGGAACGCAGTGGTCCTTCACCATTAAGTATGATGTTAGTTTTAGGTTTTTGGTAGATACCCTTTATCAGTTTAAGGAAGTTCTTTTTCATTCCTAGATTGCTGAGTTTTGATTTTTTGTTTTTAAATCATGACTGGTGTTTTGCTGTATCTTCTGCATCTTTCTCCAATTTCTGCATCTTCTGCAATGAAATGATTATAGTTTTTCTACCTCAGGCTGTTAATATGGTACATCACACTGATTTAGAATGTTAAATTAACCTTACATATTTTGTATTATACTAGTCATGATGTATTAACTTTTTATTACATTGCTGGATTCCATTTGTTATTTGTTTATCCTTTCCTAATATTTTAGTAAGAATTTCTGCATATGTTCCTGAAGGATCCTGGTTTATAGATTTCTTTTTCTGTCATGCCTTTGTCTTGGTATCAGTGTAATATAGCCATCATAAAATGAGTTGAGAAGTGTTCCTTTCCTATTTTCTAGAGGAGTTTATGTGGAATTGGCATTATTTCCTCTTTACATGTTTGAGAGAATTCACTGTGAAGCCCTGGAGTTTTCTATGTGGGAAAGTTTTTAACTACAAATCTTTTATTTTTTAAAAAAGATTTCATTTATTTATTTATTTATTCATTCATTTGACAGAGAGAGAGAGAGAGACAGATGACAAGTAGGCAGAGAGGCAGGCAGAGAGAGAGGGGGAAGCAGGCTCCCTGCTGAGCAGAGAGCCCTATGCAATGCAGGGCTCAATCCCAGGACCCTGAGGATCATGACCTGGGCAGAAGGCAGAGGCTTAACCCACCATGCCACCCAGGGGCCCCTTTAACTACAAAATCTAATTTATGTAATAGACACAGGGATTTTCAGGTTAATCTATTTCTTCTGTGAGCTTTGATAGTTTGTGTTCATCAACGAATCTGATCATTTATCTAAGTTGTCAAAATTGCTGGCATACATTGGTTCATAATACTCTCTTACTATTCTTTAGATTTTTTAGGGTCTATAGCGGTATCTTTTTTTGTTGTTGTTATTCCAGATATTGTTTGTGTCTTTTCTTTTTTTCTTGATCTGTCTTCAAATTTGTCAATTTTATGGATCTTTTCAAAGAACCAGCTACTGGTTTTATTGATTTTTCTTGCTTGTTTTCTATTTCATTAATTATCATTCTTGATCATTTCTTTCCCTTGCTTACTCTGGGAAATAAATTTGCTCATCTTAATCTAGTTTCATAAACTAGAAACTTAGATCACTGATTTGGTACTCCACTTAGTTCACAAGAGTCCAAATCAAAAGAGTTTCTGCACCAACAGAACTGAATTTGAGGAGCCTTATTCACATATGTACCTGATGCAGATGGACTTGGGACAGAGCGACTACAATCAGATAAGACTTTGGGAAACCTGGGGGAGAAAACTCGCAGGTAGGAGAAATACAAAATGTAGTGCCAAGAAAGTCGACTGTGATAGATTATTT
The DNA here is from genome assembly GCF_009829155.1 of Mustela erminea. Classification (NCBI taxonomy): domain Eukaryota; kingdom Metazoa; phylum Chordata; class Mammalia; order Carnivora; family Mustelidae; genus Mustela; species Mustela erminea. The sequence continues at coordinate 14,808,986 of NC_045615.1, forward strand.
TCAGAGATGGTCATAATAATTACTCCTTTGCTATGTGAATTTGTCCTTCTTTCTCCTAAGAAAGAGCACACGAATCTGACTGGACACTTGGACTTGTTTTTACTAACAGGATGTGAGGGAAGAGAGGTTACACAACTTCCAAAGCCAAACTCTGAGCCTCTGGTAAATTATACTTTTCACTTCCTTGGAGAGCTGTCCTGAGATTACCATGTAAAGATGATCTAGTTTACCAGAAGCTGAGAGACCACACAGAAGAGAACCAACGCATGCCAGCTGCCAGTGAGACATATAGGTAATGCTATCTTGGACCTTCAGCCTCCACCTAAATGGACCCCCATGAGTAAGCCCAGGCCAAGCCAATAGAGAAGCAGCTTAGCCAGTTATCAAAATCATGACAAATAATAAATCTTTGTTGTTTAGACACTAAGTTTTGAAGTGTCTGGTTAATCTATAATTAACTGAAACAGTACTGATAGAAAAACAGATGAAAAAAATTTTCTATGTAAGGAGTTGATAAGGGAAAAACATAACATTTAAAACAATTGAGATACTGCTAAACATATGCATTAAAAACTACAAAAGTAAAAAATAAAATTAAAAAGAAGGGGTATGAGGTAGAAGAACTTAAATAAGGGCTTCCCATAGTTTATACATTTGCTTTACATTGTCTATCAGTGCCTGTTTTCTTCAGAAAACAGATCTTACAACCCTTTCTCAATAGTAGCCAGAGTGATCTTTTAAAACTGTAATTCCAATCGTGTGATGGCCCTACTTAAAACTCTGCAGTGGCTCCCCAGTGCACAGAGAATAACATTTAAATTCTTTGTCGTGATCTACACTGTCTTACAAGATTTGGCCTCTGCCCTTCACTCCCTATACTCTAGCCACAGTTGCCTTCTTTTTCATCCTTGAATACCCCAAGCTCACTCCTATTTTAGAGTCTTTAAACTGCACTCTGCCTAAAATATTCTTTTCACAGCTGGTTTCTTATTCAGATGCTAATTCAAATGTTACCTCAGAGAGACCTTTCTTGACTGCCCAATTTAAAATACTATATATTATTACAACTTTGACTTACATTCTTCTAGAACTTATTATTCTAAAATTACTCGTTTATTTGTTTATCTGTCCTCCCAGCTCTAAGAAAGTAAGGATTATTTCAGTATAGTATAGTTAACCATTATATTCCCACATATGCCTAGAAATAATAAACTATATGCCTAAGACTGTAAACAGTGTCTGGCACGTAGGAAGGGCTTAAATACTTGTTTTCTTAATGAGTGAATTATGAAAATATAAGATATTAGTTTGGGACTCCCACCCCACTCCCATGGGGAAAAAGGTAAGAATGCTTAAGCTCCCCATTAATAAATATGTTGAAAGGTACAAGAAAAGGGGCACCTCGGTTGCTCAGTGGGTTAAGCCTCTGCCTTCAGCTCAGGTCATGATCTCGGGGTCCCGGGATCAAGCCCCACATCGGGCGCTCTGCTCAGTGGGGAGCCTGCTTCCCCCTTTCTCTGCCTGACTTTCCGCTTACTTGTGATCTCTCTCTCTCTGTCAAATAAATAAACAAACTCTTAAAAAAAAAAAAAAAGTAAGGTACAAGAAAAGTATTTGACTATTTCATAAGTTGTAAGTTGTCGCCCTTAACTATAAAGGGTCTGTGCTAGCACAACCCACACTTTATGCTACAAACCAGGGCTGTATGTGAACACATGACACTAATCTAGAGTATCCTAATCAGCTATGACAGAATTTTGACTACAACTTTAACAGGAGAACTGGAAACACAATTTAACCCAAAAGCCAAGTATCAAGCATGCTGGAGAAAATGAGGTAAGATAACCTCAGATATCCCTAAAAGTCCAAAGAATTCTTCATCACTTTTGTTGAAAGCAGAGTCTGACATGGTAACTCTCCCTTTTTTGGTGGAAGGCAGGAAAATCTTACGTATGTTGATCAGTCTGATGAATCCTGGAACACATTCTCACCTTTGCTTACATGATTTCTCCCACCAGAAATATTTATATTCAGGATTTTTCATGTTTTCAAAAGCAATTCCATCTTTCAGAGTTTCACCATATGCTTTCAAAGCAAATAATAAACAGCACCATTCAAAATGGCTTAAATTACACAGGCATTTACTATTTCATACAACAAGAAGTCAGGAAGACAAGGCAGCTTCAGAGTAACTTAATTAAGAAGACCAATGATCTTTATCAAAGAACCTTTTCCCTTTCCCTCCCATTCCCATTGAGAAAAAAACAGCTTAAGTGCTTTTTAAGCTATAGATAGGGCTACATAGAGGAAGACCAACCTATGTAACAATCAGAGCTCTGTAAGGTGGGAAAAAGAAAGACCCACTGACTAGGTAACTGACAGTACTTACACAAAGGTCCAATCACGAATACTGATATTTCAAGAAGTCTTTGGGTACTCAAGTCTTCTGTGACATTACATAAATGACTTATACAATTATCTAGCATTTTAAATCATTCTTCTATTATAAGATTATCATCTTTATTAAAATCTATACGGAAGGAATATACAAGGTATACAAAGTAGGTTTACTTGATATGTGTGAAGACACTAGCAGAACAAATATTAAAATAAGACTATATACCTACCTGTAAAAGAATTTCAAATTTGGTATATATCTACATAGATGTGTTTAATTTTAAGCTACAAGGATACTCAGAATAATGAAATACTGGAAACAACTCACTTATCGAACAACAGATCATTGTTATATATATTCTAACAGTTATAGAACTCATTAATATATACTCTTAAGGAAAAATTTTGGAAATCAATACCTAATGACAGAAAATGCTCATCATAGAGTATTAAGTGAAAAGGAGACCACAAAAACTCTATGAAGCACCTTTCTTCCTGGACCATTTGAACTAAGTAACAGAATATGCCACACCAAGTAAAAGAGTCAGTATTTTAAAGTAATAACTTGTCAGGGCACCTGAGTGGCTCAGTCAGTTAAGCATCTGCCTTCGGCTTAAGCCATGATCCCATGGCCCTGGGATCGAGCCCCACATTGGGGAGTTTGCTTCTCCTCTTCCCCCTTCTTATTCTCTCTCCAGATCTCTCTCTCTCTCAAATAAATATATAAAATCTTTAAAGAAAAAAAATAAAGTACTAACTTGTCTTGACATAGAAGAGGCATCTGCAAATCAAGGTCAGATAAAGGTAGACACACTGTTACTGTTCATCAATTAATAAGGATCAGGATGTGAAAAAGTCAGAGGGCTATTGTGACTTTCTGGTTTGGTTCTTCACAGATACTTCCTAAATTTTAGGCCTGTCTTTCAACTCTGACTGTCACTATAAAGCCCAAGTGCTTTGGGACTATTGAAGAGGAACAAAGGAATAATAAATAAAATATAAAAACGAGATTAGCCATGGGTCAAAGTGCTAAATTTTCAAAGTAAAAAAGTTAATTTTATTACATTTACAAACTGCTGCTATAATGTTGTATGATTTTTAGGAAATGAACCTAAACATTATTCTTAAACTAATCTGTGCATGGGCATAAATTTTATAAGTGTGAAAAGTCCTTGCAAAAATATGTAAACTCATTTCACATGAAAACGACATTGCTGATCGGTTTATTTTTTTAAAAATGATTAAAGGGGCGCCTGGGTAGCTCAGTGGGTTAAAGCCTCTGCCTTCGCCTTGGGTCATGATCCCAGGGTCCTGGGATCAAGCCTCGCATAGGGCTCTCTGCTCAGCAGGGAGCCTGCTTCCCTTCTTCTCTCTCTGGCTGCCTCTCTGCCTGCCTGTGATCTCTGTCTGTCAAATATATAAATAAAATCTTTAAAAAAAAAATGATTAAATTCTGAATGACTCAACAATATCCAATTTTTTGGCTCCTTTGTTCATTTCTTAAATTCTACATATGAGTGAAATCATATGATATTTATCTTAAACTGACTTTATTTAGTATTATACCTTCTAGGTCTATCCATGTTGTTATAAATGACACGATTTCATTCTTTTTTATGGCTGAGTAATATTCCAGTATACCACCTCTTCTTTATGCATTCATCAGTGAATGGACACTTTGGTTGCTTCCATATCCTGGCTATTATAAATAATGCTGCAATAAACACAGGGGTGTTTTATCTTTTCAATTTAGTGTTTTCATTTCATTTTCTTTGGGTAAATAATCAGTACTGGAATTACTAGATCACATGGTAATTCTATTTTTAATTTTTTGAGGAAGCTCCATAACATTTTCCACAGTAGCTACACCAGTGTGCATTCCCACCAACAGTGAACTAGAGTTTGTTTTTTCTCCACATCCTCACCAATACTTGTTTCATGTGTTTTTTATTTTAGCCATTCTGATAGGTACAAAATGATATTTCATTGTGGTTTTAATTTGGATTTTCCTGATGATTAATGATGTTAAGCATCTTCTCATGTATCTGTTAGCCATCTATAAGTCCTCTTTAGAAAAATGTCTATTCAGAACCTTTGCCCATTTTTTAATCAAACTGGAGTTCTTTTGGTGTTAAGTTGAATAAATTCTCTATGTTCACTGGATTCACAGTCCAGAGTGCTCACCATTACACCATGGAACCACCTAATTCTCTATGTATTTTGGATATTAACCCCTTCTTGCATATATCATTGGTATATATCTTCTTCCATTCAGTAGCTTGCCTTTTTCTTTTGTTGATGGTTTCCTTCACTTTGCAAAAGTTTTTTATTTTGATGTAGTAGACATCAGAGCCTGCTTCCTCCTTACCCTCTGCCTGCCTCTCTGCCTACTTGTAATCTCTTCCTCTCTGTCAAAAAAATAAATAAAATCTTTAAAAAACAAAACAAAACAAAAAAACCAGAGTCTAAACTTCCAGTCGCTGGTCTCAAAAGCAAAGCAACTACTTCAACTTTTTTAGGTCATCTTAGAAGACAGCTTCTAGGAAGAGATCAAGTCACAGGATCTCCAGAAATCCATGTGATTAAAAAAAAAGAACTGTTTATTTATTAAGAGGTAGGTGGTATAATCAAAGTGCACTTTCTCCAAAGAAAGCCAGCATCAGGAATTAGGGTTAATTCTGTGGGAGCTCTCCAGTACTACTGGGAAAGAAGAAGATCCACTCCATTTCCTGGGTCATGGGGCCTAAGTGATTTTGCTTACTACAAAGTATTTCGATCTGTGCCCACTGAAAACACCATGAACATCTTTAACTGTATTTTGGAAGGAAGGGCATATGGATTCTGTAATAAGAGATGATCCATCCTCATGAGGATATACTGAGTGTGGCAACAATGTAGAGACAGAAACTGAACAACTCTGCTATTAATAATGGCATATCTGAAAAATTTTATGGGGTAACTTTTATAACACTATGTACTGTATATAAAGACATTCCCAGATGTGGGGAAATTTTATGCCATAACCTGAAATAATTTTTAAGACTATTTAAGAGTTGTCTCGAATGTGACATCTTGGACTTAGGATTTCTATGTAAAAGTTCACAGGCAGCACAGCAGCTGTATTTCTTTTCTATATCTTATTATAGTACTAATCACATAGTGGAATTGAATATTACTTAAAGGCCAAATAAATACATGCATAAACTTTACATAATTACATAGCTTTTGGTAGAAAGGTTAGCAGCTGAATACAAAATGAAATCCAGGTTCACAGGCATTCAATAAATGAAATTTACTACTCTGGACACAAAAATGTGATCCTCACTTATATGTAAAATTACTTAAGTGAAAAAAGTAAAAAGAGAGACTATGAGTAGCTATGCCCAACACAATTACCCAGAATTCCACTCTCAGTAAAACTCAGTATTAAAGTTATTATTTCAAGACTTTCATGCGACCTCATCTATAATATTTACAATAACTTGTATTTAACTGGAATGATCAAAGGGACACCTGGGTGCCTCAGGTGGTTAAGTGTCCGCCTTTGGCTCAGGTCATGATCTCAGGGTCCTGGGATCAAACCCCACATGGGGTTCCCTGCTCAGTGGAGAGTCTGCTTCTCCCTCTGTCCCTCCCCACCCACTTGTGCACTTACATGCTCTCTCATGCTAATAAATAAATTTTTAAAAAAATTTTAACTGCAATGATTGGGATGGGTCCTTTCTAAATACTCTGGTGTCATGTGAGAATTAAGTTTCTTTTTAAATGTTTACTTATTCTATTCTATTCTATTTGAGAGAGAGAGAGAGAGAGAAAGAGAATGTGCACAAGTACAGAGTGAGGAAGAGGGGCAGAGGGAGAGATTTTCAAGCAGATTTGCTGCTGATCATGGAGCCCAATGCAGGGGTCAATCCAGAGACCAATGAGGTCATGACCTGAGCCAAAACCAAGAGCTGGACTCTTAACCTGCTGAGCCACCCAGATGCCCCATGTGAGAATTAATTTTATTTTTATTTTTTTTAAAGATTTTATTTATTTATTTGACAGAGATCACAAGTAGGCAGAAAGGCAGGCAGAGAGAGGAGGAAGCAGGCTCCCCACTGAGCAGAGAGCCCGACGTGGGGCTCAATCCCAGGACCCTGAGATCATGACCCGAGCCGAAGGCAGGGGCTTTAACCCACTGAGCCACCCAGGTGCCCCGAGAATTAATTTTAAAGCAAAAATATTCCAGGGGCACTTGGATGGTCAGTCGGTTAAGCATCTGTCTTCAGCTCCAGTCATGATCCCAGGGTCATGAGATTGAGCCCCATATCAGGTTCCCAGCTCTGCAGAAGCCCGCTTCTCCCTCTCCCACTCCCCCTGCTTGTGTTCCCTCTCTCGCTGTCTGTCAAATAAATAAATTAAATCTTTAAAAAAAAAAAAAAAGGCAACAATATTCCAGTAGTTGATTACTGACAATCCCTCTAAATATGTTGATATACAGTTGACCTCTGAACAACAGAGTCAGAGGCACCCTGCCATATAGTTGAAAATCTGCATATAACTTTTGACTTCCCAAAAGCTTATTAGTAATAGTCCATTGTTGACTGGAAGCTTTACCAATAACATAAACAGATTTTTTAACAGATTTTATTTATTTATTTGAGAGAGAGCTAGAGAAAGAGCATGAGCAGGGGGAGTGGCAGAAGGAGAGAGAGAAGCAGACTCCCCACTGAGCGGAGAGCCTGATGTGGGGCTTGATCCCAGGACCCTGAGATCATGACCCAAGCTAAAAAGGCAGATACTTAACTGACTGAGCCACTCAGGTGCCACCATAAACAGAAGATTAACATATATGTTGTGTATGTACTATATGCTCTATTCTTAAAGTAAACCAGAGAAAAGAAAATCATAAAATATATTTCCAGTATACAAATGGGCCCACATAGTTCAAACCCACACTGTTCAAGAGTCTACTGTATTGTTTCATTAAGAATATAGGCATAGGGGGGCGCCTGTGTGGCTCAGTGGGTTAAAGCCTCTGCTTTCAGCTCAGGTCATGATCCTAGGGTCCTGGGATCGAGCCCCACATAAAGCTCCCTGCTTAGCAGGGAGCCTGCTTCCCTTCCTCTCTCTCTGCCTGCCTCTCTGCCTACTTGTGATCTCTGTCTTTCAAATAAATAAATAAAATCTTTGAAAAAAAAAAAAAAAAAGAATATAAGCATAGCGGCACCTGGTTGGTTAAGTGGGTTAAAGCTTCTGCCTTCGGCTCAGGTCATGATCTCAGGGTCCTGGGATTGAGCCCCGTGTCGCACAGGGCTCTATGTGTAGGGAGAGCCTGCTTCCCCCTCTCTCTCTGCCTGACTGTCTTCCTACTTGTGATCTCTCTCTCTGACAAATAAATAAAGTCTTAAAAAAAAAATAGTTCTGATATTCTTTTGATCTACATAGGGTTGCCACAAACACTCAATTAAAACACACACACACACACACACACACACACCCCACACACAAAAAAAAACCACAGAAAAAACATGCAATTATCTGCAAAGCACAATAAAATGAAGTATGCTTATATTATAATTTAGATGCTCTGAATATTTAGGTACTTGCTATTGTATGTATTTTCTGAAACAGGCAAAATCTGTACAACTCCTGAATAGTCCCTGAAAATCTTTGTCTCTGTTTTCTTCCACTTTCCCAACAATTCCTAGTTTATCTGAATTTTCCTCTCTGTTTACTGCTTTTTGCTCACCCAACAAAATTTCTTTTTGTCACCTCAGCACTTAGCATTTTAGTCCTCCCTCTCTGTTGCATCATTCCTTCTTTTCTTGCCACTGATTTTCCTTTCTTTTTACATTTGCAGCAACTTGATTTGCACACTAGTAACAGAGAGCTACCTTAAATTCTACACCTTTTCAGTTGGAGCACCTAACATACAATAACAATGTCCGCTCTTAGGGTGCCTGAGTAGCGCAGTTGATTAAGCATCCAACTCTTGGTTTCAGCTCAGGTCCTGATCAGGGTCATGAGATCAAGCCCTGTGTCCGGCTCTGTACTCAGTGCAGAGTCTGCCAGAGACTTTCTCTCCCTCTCCTTCTGACCTTCCCCACAGCATGTGCTCTCAATCTCTCTCTAAAATAAATAAATCAATCTTAAAAGAACAAAAACAAAAACTTCTGCTCTTCTCCATGACTTGTCTATTGTGATCCTGCCATTCAAAACAATACTGTTTATTGGGAGGTTTAAATTAACTTGAGACCCAGTTGGTGATTAACTATACTGTTTGGGGATGTCTGGGTGACTCAATCAGCTAAGTGTCTGACTCCTGATTTCAGCTCAGGTCATGATCTCAGGTTTGTGAGATGGAGCCTCGCATCAGGCTCTGCACTGGATATGGAGCCTGTTTAGGAATCCCTATCTCCCTCTCCTTCTGCCTCACTCTCCCTTTCTCCCACTTTCCCTCTTTTAAAAAAGACCAAAACAAAACAAAACAAAAAACCACTATTCTGGGGCACCTGGGTGGCTCAGTGGGTTAAAGCCTCTGCCTTCGGCTCAGGTCATGATCCCAGAGTCCTGGGATTGAGCCCCACATCAGGCTCTCTGCTCAGCCGGGAGCCTGCTTCCCTCTCTCTCTGCCTGCCTCTCTGTCTGCTTGTGATCTCCGTCTGTCAAATAAAAAAATAATAATAATTTAAAAATTAAAAAAAAAAAAAACACTATTCTTTCTGTATTAGAATGGCTGAACTCAAAACAATCTCCTGAAGCAATTCAATGAAGCAGTCTCCAATTAATATGATCAACAAAACTTGTATGTTATTCTTCATTAGGGAAAAGAGAAATTCATATTTTAGATACATATGTCAGATCAAAGATTTTCTTTTCTAAAAAGTTATTATAACTTCTGAGAATAAACATTTCTACAGTATTTGGCAAACGTTCAACACATACAATTTTTCTTGAATTTCATTTAAATCTGCTATGTCAAAGTGTATAAAAAACACAAATTTAATGGTCATTGCTTTTTTTCCTCTCTTGATATCACCTGGGTTATGGCTCTTGTAAGTAATTAAAAGCACAATTATAGAAGAACGTGGTGCTAATCTTCATCCTAGCCAACACTTAATGGAATGAGCAATATGGAGCTACTTAAAGTGTAATATATCCACCCAATGCAACGCTCTGCAAGTATAAGAAAGAATGAAGTTCTCCATGCATTGATATGAAAAAACTGTCATTATATAAATGTCAAATAAAATGAAGAAAAACATAAAATGTGCTATCTTTATGAAAAAGAAAGTGAAAATAAGAATATATATTTGCATAAAGAAATTTTGGAAGGATAAACAACAATCTAAAAACAGTATTACAAAAGAAAGAATGTCAGAAGGAATTTGGTGTGTGAAGAGACTTTACAACTGTCAATATATAACTTCTTAAATTTGTTAATTTTTAATCATATGGAATATATTTGTTATTGAAAAATGATCTAATTTTAAATCTCCCCTCCTGAAATGAGATTATATATAAATATCAAGTTTAATGGGAAAAATTACTTTTAGTTAAAATATGCTGAAAATCACTGTGGTAACAAAAAAGGGGTTGAAGAGAAAGGACAGCCTTAGTTCCTAAAAGAATTTCTGGTGATGCTCTCAATACCATATTATATCATAAGCTTAAATCATTAGTCTAAAATGTACACTCAAAATACCCAGCTAGGTACTGACGGACATGTTCCCTACACTCATAACATAATGGTCAAGAAAATTCAAATACAGTTAAAAACAAACAATGATTTAAGGCAGAAAGGCCTCTGCCAAATGAGTGGTACAAACAATATATGTTCCAACTGACTGAACTGAATGCTCACAAAATGCAAATAAATTAAGAGTTCATATAAGATGCAGGCATTAGGTAAGTGGAAAGAAAAGAAGACTATTCTAGGTTAAGTGGACTACTATAGCAAAAATGCTAAGGGAGCAAGAAAAAAAAAAGAACAAAGTATGCTTAAAGAAGCTGACTACACCAGTTTAACTGAAACAAGAGGCTGGTAAAGTTAACAGAGAAAAAGATGAGTAAAAGTAGATATTTGTGCAATATCTCACTTACATTATCTCATTTGATCATCAAAACAAATACTTGAGAAAGGATGGATTCCAAACAGCCATGAGAATCACACTATGTCCAGCAACAGCATCTAAGTTGGTCTAGTCCCTACATTCGATAAGGAAGAAACTGGAAGCAAGAAGACTTGTTATGAAAGATCAGGCATAAGGTAACAAGAATGCATATTTATCAGAATATGGTGATAACTGTGGGAGAAGGTGAAACTGCCAGCACTTAGACTCAGTTACTAGGAGGATGATATGGAAGTCCAAATGGAGAGGAGCTGTTTTTAGTAATAGAGTCTGGTTTCAGAAATATGTTTGAAGTAAAACAATGGCACATCCAGTTTCTAGAGGCTCTATCACACCTTCCAAGAGTATGTTCTATGTCCACCATCACCTAGCCAAGTGAGACATGTTTCTCTACCATTAGGCCCAGGGCCTAACATCCTCAAAATGGCAACTGACATGGGAGGGAGGAACCGGAATGACTGCTTAATGGGTATGGGGTCTCCTTTAGAGATGTTCTGGAACTAGACAGGGGATGATGGCTGTACAATACTGTGAACACACTAAATGCCATTGATCTGTACACTTTAAAATGGTTAATTTACATTATGTTAATTTCATTTCAATTTAAAAAAAAAAAAAAAGGGCAGCTGAAATAAGACCACGATGTCTTTCATCATGTTGTGAAAGGTCTATACCCTTTAGAATGCCCTGTGCTGTCCTGACAATTCATTCTACCTATGTCTCTCTACCTTCCAAGCTGTTCCAGTGTGCCTCTGGCACGGTCTTTAGCAATAACCTGGACATTTTGTCTTAAAACTCTTTTCTTATTGTTTCTCCTTACTTTCTCCTTACTTTAAAATAAAGTTGGCTCTCCTCTATGTACAATAGAACTCTTTTCTTATTGTTTCTCCTTATTTTCTCCTTACTTTAAAATAAAGTTGGCTCTCCTCTATGTACAATACTTACTTGCAGCTCATCCAATGGTGTGTCTGTGTGTGTTTTATTTTTTTCTTCACATGGTAGTTATCTCAGGGCCTGGAGGGAAAAATGAGTTTCCCTGGTCCCACCATAATCTCCAAAAATTACTATTTTATCATCATATTAAAAAACAAACAAATCATTTCTTTGATGCACAGGCCCTCTCAGCTATATTACCATTTCTCCCCCATCACTGCTGTCATTTTCTAACTTTCTGGTCATTGTCTCCTCATTTGTGTAAGTCTCTGGCATCCAGCTTACAGCCTCCTTCCCCTAAGCTTTGTCATCATTTTAGATACTTTCAGATCCAAGAGAACAACTTTCCCAAAAGTACACTTTTGGGTCATCTCCAGTGATATTCTCCTTCATGCCACTTTAACCATTCACTGCCGAGGTAAAACTCTGGACACCGATCATCACTCAAAATGCTCTTCTACCAAAATTAATAACTCAGATATCCTATTATTATCTACTTTCTCCATGCATGACTGCATCTGAGCAGCCAAGCAATTACTAGGGAGAGTTCTCCAAAGGGTGAGTTAATTCTATTATTAACTCATCACTACTGATCTCAAAGGAGACTTCCATGCAAGGGAACAATCCTACTTTTCTCCAGTTAATGCATTCTTCCACATGCCACCATGGCTATTGCAAATCTTCTCAATTTTGTGGGGGAGGGGGGATCCTCTGATTGACACTCCCCTCTCTTGCTGTGAATAATGACCTTTCCTCCAACTTTAGAGAAAATGACCATTAAGCAAGAACTCTGACATCCTTCCAATATGAAACGCAAAAAAACGTACCTTCAGCTGCATCCACCCTATTCTCCCTAATTCTCAACAAAAGTGAATTATCCCCTTTCTTACTTCAGGCTAGTCCTATACTCTCTGTCTCATTCCCTTCGTTCATTCTTTAACATTCAATAAATATTTAGTGAAGGCCTACTAAGTGCCAGGCACTGATCTCCACATGGGAGACACAATGAGACAAAAATTCCTGCCCTCCTGGAGCTTACCTGCTGGGACTTGGGGGAGAATATAAATGATAAACAATAAGCATAGGCAATATGGGACATATGCTTATTTCATATGACATGACAAATGATATGTTAGAAAATAAGTGCTGTGAGGGAGGAAAAAAAGCACAGAAGAGGGGCACCTGGGTGGCTCAGTGGGTTAAAGCCTCTGCCTTCAGCTCAGGTCATGATCCCAGGGTCCTGGGATCGAGCCCCACATCGGGCTCTCTGCTCAGCAGGAAGTCTGCTTCTCCCTCTCTCTCTCTGCCTATTGCTCTGCCTACTTGTGATCTCTGTTAAATAAATAAATAAAATCTTAAAAAAAAAAAGCACAGAAGAACCAAGAATGTGTGGGGCAGGAGTCAGCACTATTTCACTGTAAAATGGGTGTCAGAGTGGACCTCACAAATATATTTCTCCATCTGCTAGGTCTGGCTTTTACAGTCTTCTTGGAGGTTACCATTTAGTAAAATAAGACAATGGTTTTGGATCCTTTGTTAAGGATATGAAGATTGGGAGGTGGGAAACATTCACACATTCTCTTTGGACCTGTTTGAGTTTCATGAGTTGGATTATTTATGTCTGGAGCTCAGAGGACAGATCTGAGATGGAGAAATAAATTTTCTTATTACTACAATTTTTTATTTTTTTTAAAGATTTTATTTATTTATTTATTTGACAGAGAGGGAGATCACAAGTAGGCAGGCAGAGAGAGTGGGGCAGCAGACTCCTTGCTGAGCAGGGAGCCTGATGCTGATGCCCAGTTTAATCCCAGGACCCTGACATTGTGACCTGAGCCGAAGTCACAGGTTTAACCTGCTGAGCCACCCAGGTGCCCCAGCTCTGCAATTTTCAAAAATCTTTAATTTACATTCAATTTAAGTAACATATACTGACTGTATTATTAGTTTCAGAGGTAGAATTCAGTGATCCATCAGTTGCATACACCCAATAACTCGTTACTTCAAGTACCCTCCTTAATGCCTATCACCCAATTACCCCATCCCTCCACCTCCCCTCCAGCAATCCTTAGTTTGTTCCCTATAACGGATGAATGGAAAAGGAAGATGTGGTCCATATACACTATGGAGTATTATGCCTCCATCAGAAAGGATGAATACCCAACTTTTGTAGCAACATGGACGGGACTTGAAGAGATTATGCTGCGTGAAATATGTCAAGCAGAGAGAGTCCATTATCATATGGTTTCACTTACTTGTGGAGCATAACAAATAGCATGGAGGACAAGGGGAGATGGAGAGGAGAAGGGAGTTGAGGGAAATTGGAAGGGGAGGTGAACCATGAGAGACTATGGACTCTGAAAAACAATCTGAGGGGTTTGAAGGGGTGGGGGGTGGGAGGTTGGGGAAACCAGGTGGTAGGTATTATAGAGGGCACGGATTGCATGGAGCACTGGGTGCAAAACAATGGTGCAAAAACAATGAATACTGTTACGCTGAAAATAAATTTTTTAAAAATGGGAAAAAAAAGAGTCTCTTATGGTTTGCCTTTCTCTCTGTTTTTGTCTTATTTTATTTCTCCTTCCTTTCCTCTATGTTCATCTGTTTTCTTAAATCCTACATATGAGTGAAATCGTATGGTATTTGTCTTTCTCTGACAAACTTATTTCACTTAGCTTAATACCTTCTAGCTCCATCCACATCACTGCAAATCATAATATTTTATTATTTTTGGTGGCTAAGTAATACATTCATACACACACACACACACACACACACACACACACATATATATATATACACACATATATATGTAACCTCTTCTTTATCCATTCACCTGTGAATCATCATCTGAGCTCTTTCCATAGTTTGCTATTGTGGACAGTGCTGCTATAAACATTGGGGTGCATGTGCCCCTTCAAATCACTATGTTTGTATCCTTTGGGATAAATCCTAGTAGTGCAATTACTGGGTCATAGGGTACCTCTATTTTCAAATTTTGAGGCATGTCCATACTCTTTTCCAGAGTGGTTACACGAGTTTGCATTCCTGCCAACAGTGTAAGAGGATTCCCCTTTCTTGGCATCCTCTCCAACATCTGTTGTTTCCTGACTTATTAATTTTAGCCATTCTGACTGGTGTGAGGTAGTATCTCATTGTGGTTTTAATCTGTATTCCCCTGAAAGAAGCACTGTAATTTTACGACAGAGGTAATTTCTCAAAATCAGAGGTAAAAATTCAAACATTATAAATGTAATATATTTAATCCATCCAACTTTTTTTTTTTAAGATTTCTTTATTTTAGAGTGAGAGAGCACGTATACATACACATGCATGCACATGGGCAAGTAGGGTGCAGGGTAAAGGAGAGGGAGAGAATCTCTCAAGCAGACTCCCCACTGAGTGTGAAGCCTGACACAGGGCTCAATCCCATGACCCTGAGATCAGGACCTGAGCCAAAATCAACAGTTGGATGCTTAAACAACTGAGCCACCCAGGTACCCTTAATCCATCATCAACCTTTTAAAGGAATGGGTACATAAATGTATGGGGTAGGGTGGGGTATATGTGTATAATCACAAAGAAAGTCACAAAATTCTTTCATATTTAAATACAAGTTCTCTAAGTGTTTTACCAAACTTTTTAGAAGGCCAGCAACAAATTCAGATTCATTTTACTATAATCAAATAAATCAATATCAAAAAAATTAAAGTTGATATAATGTTTGTGCATCATTTGAATAAACACCATTTTCGCTATCTGCACACTAGACCTTGCATACAACCTTTCACTTACCATAATTATTTACAAGTAGTTGACTCAAGATCACCAAAGACGACAGCTAAGAGAACAGCTTTTGGCCACATGTAGCTTATTTTCAGAATTTTATTTGATTTAAAAATATAGACAAATTGACTTCATAAGGATTAAATAAAAACATTTCTTTGAAATAGAAGATGCCTCTCATAAAAAGACCAAAAAAAAAAAAAAAAGAAGCAACACAATGAAGAAGAAACAGTATAGATAGATGCCTATAAAATAATGAGATATCTTCACAAATGATTTTCAGGGTTAAGGGTGCTTTGAATCAAACCTTCATGACTAAGTCGATATTTCTGACTGGGCTGAGGTGCTCTACCTGTAGTATTTTATTTAGAAACACATTTAATTTTCACCTATAGAACTCGACATGCACTGACAGTGCTTACAAAACATTTTTTTCCCATCACCACCACATAGCTGAAAGTAAGCAACAAGAAATACATCGTTTGCCAATAAAGAAACAAAAGAAAGTATTAAACAGTAACTATAGGGCTTTAGTTTAAAAAGAATAAAACTAGGACTAAGAAAAACACCTAGGGGGAAAAAATGTCTCTGCAAACCAATTCGATCAGATGTAAATCTTGACTTAGTCTCTCTTCAAGGTATTCCTCAGGGGCTTAGCTCTTAATCATTAATGCAAAACACCTGATACTCTCTACCGCCATCAAATAATACATAAATAAGTGTGGCTGCATTCCATTAAAACTGTATTTGTGGACAATGAAATTTTTATATGTTATAAAATATTGTTGATTTTTTACAAATATTAAAAATTTTACATTTTAAATCGTTCTTAGCTCCTGGGCTGTACAAAAACAGGTAATCAGCCAGATTTCACCTCTGGTAGTTTTTTGATCAACCCATGGTCTAGAAGAAAAATAATTAATATGACAGATGATCCATTCTCTTATTTATATGTGATCCATCATTTCACTTTCTTCAACAATCCAAAAAAAAAATTACCTAAAAATAGATCAAATATCTAAATATAAAAGTGCTGAAACTATAAAACTCTTAGAAGAAACCATAGGGAGGGAAATCTTTATTACACTGAATGTGGCAAGGATTTCTTGGCTATGACACTAAAAGCTTGAGCAAGGGGGTACCTGGGTGGCTCAGTGGGTTGGGCCGCTGCCTTCTGCTCAGGTCATGATCTCAGGGTCCTGGGATCGAGTCCCACATCGGGCTCTCTGCTCAGCGGGGAGCCTGCTTCCCTCTCTCTCTCTCTGCCTGCCTCTCTGCCTACTTGTGATCTCTCTCTGTCAAATAAATAAATAAAATTTAAAAAATAAATAAATAAAAGCTTGAGCAATAAAATTAATGAAAAACGGGTACATTGAACTTCATCAAAATAAAATTTCTGTGCATCAAAGGATACTATCACAAGAGTGGAAAAACAAGCCAGAGAATGGGAAAATATACTTCCAAATAATCTATTTGAAGGGATTAATATTCAAAATATATAAAGAACTCCTAAAACTCAATGACAAAAAGAACAAACAATCAAATACGAAAATGGACAAAGGACCTGAATAGACATTTCTCCAAAGATATATACAAATGACCAACAAGCACATGAAAAGATGCTCAACACTGATCATCAGGGAAGTGCAAATTAAAACTATAAGATACCACCTACAGTGGCTAGATTTTTTTTTTTAAATGTTAAATAGCAAGTATGAATGAAGATGTGGAAAAATTGGGACCCTTGTTGATGGGAATATAAAATGGCAGTCACTGTGGAAACAGTTTGGTAGTTCCTCAAGAAATTAAACATAGAATTACCATATGATAGTTCCAGTAATCCCCTTTCTAGGTATAAACCCAAAAGAACTGAAAATAGGTTTTCAAACAAATATCTGTAGATAAATTTTTACAGCAGCGCTACTCATAATAGACAAAAGTAGAAACAACCCAAATGTCTATCAATTGATGAATGGAAAAACAAAATGTGGCATACCCATGTAACAGAATATTAAGATGCAAAAAGGAATGAAGTACTGACTCATGTTACAACATGGCTGAACCTTAAAAACATTATGCTAAGTAAAATAAGCCAGACACAAAAAGCTATTCAGTGTATGATTCCATTCACATGAAATGTCCAACACAGGCCAATCCATAAAGATTGAAAGTATATCAGTCCTTGCAAGGGGATAGAGGAGGAGATAATTGGGGCTCACTGCTTACTATAGGGTTTCCTTCTGTAGTGATGAAAAGTTCTGGAATTATATAGGGGTGATGACTGCACAACACTGTGAATGTACTTCATGTTACTGAACTGTATGCATTAAAGTTGTTAAAATGATCAAAGGTTGTGGGGATTTAGCACAGTAAAAAATAAATCTTAAAAAAAGGAACAAGAAGGGGAAAATGCTTGCTTACCTACAGGCCTTTATACATTATTATGCCAGTTATAAAATGAGATTGGATACCTGGCATCACTATACAAATTATAACTATTCCCGAAAAGTATGATTCCTAGCAAGACACACTCTGGATAAACGAGAATTCGCAGGAGAATATGGAATACATTCTATAGTACATAAAATAGTAATATATATTCACAGAAGCTGATAGAATATACTTGTAGTAATATACTGTCACTCTTTTTTTAATAAAAGATTTTATTTATTTATTTGAGAGAGAGAGAGCCTGAGAGAGAGCACAGCAGGGGAGAGAGGAAGAGGGAGAGGGAGAAATAAGCTCCCCACTGAGCAGGAAGCCCAGGACCCTGGAATCACAACCTGAGCCAAAGGCAGATACTTAACCAACTGGGCTACCCAAGTGCCCCTACTCTCACTGTTCTTCAAACACAATTTTATGGGTTCAAAGTCTCCATTACAGAATATGAATAATTTAAGCAAACAACTATGGGATTAATGCCTGGTGAGTTCTTAACAAGAGAACTGCTTGAAATTATATGAAAATTGTGTGCGGAGCACATATGCACATGCATCTGTGTGTCTATTACTATGAGTACAGAATTCATAATTTTTATTTATATTTATTTATTTGACAGAGAGAGACACAGCAAAAGAGGGAACACAGCATGGGGGAGTTGGAGAGGGAGAGGCAGGCTTCCAGCTAAGCAAGGAGCCCAATATGGGCCTCGAGCCCAGGACCCTGAGCCAAAGACAGCTGCTTAAAGACTGAGCCACTCAGGTGCCCCAGAATTCATAATTTTTAGATTCCAGTCATACCCAGGTTGACAACTACTGATAAGCCACAAAGATTCCATTAAACAAAAGAATGATTTGTTTGATTTCTCAAAGCACAGATTTGTCTTTGCAAATATAAAGTGCTTAAAAAACAGTAGAACTCAGAAATAAAAGTCTACCAAAGTAAGGCTTTATTATTTCAAGGTTAAGTTTAGGTCCAGCTCTTACCTGAAGCTTTTCCTGAAGACTTCAGTTCATAATAATTTCTCTTTTCTGTAACTCCTCTTCTAAATATTACCTTTGTGATAGTTTCTTATATAACTCTCATTTGTTAATTTAGTATAATTTAAGACTTTGGTATGTGTTACCTAGATCGCTAAAACTTCTGTGGAGGTCTTCTCTACTTCCATAAATGGTAAGCTACCCAATGAGAGAGGTTTGTTTTTCACTTATTTAGCAATCCAAGAATATAAAAGAGAATTATTTTCACATGCTCCATATATGTCTTTTAAAATTAACTACAAGCATTTATTATGGCTCATGGTCTGTATTTTAAATGAGATATATATCTTGGAGTAATTTTACAGTTTTAACACTAAATAAAATTAAACACATGCAGTTACCAAAGTCATTATTAAAGTAATTCCTAACCATGGTGTCTCATTTGGTCAACTATATTTACTAATGCTTCACTGCACTATTAGTATTGTCCATGAATGTTTATTTTATCTGTAGGGAGAGAAATAAACTAAAATCTTTCCAGAACCTTTATAGGCTTCCTTTACTCCACACTACTCACTGTGTGACAAACTAAGAATGAAAAGTCATTAGCCACCATTTTTACATCAAATGATGACAAAGGAACTATAGAAATATGTTTGGCTTAAATGTGATCAAAATGTTGAAGAAATGTTCTTTTTCTTTTAAAAGATTTTATTTATTTATTTGACAGACAGAGATCACAAGTAGGCAGAGAGGCAGGCAGAGAGATAGGAGGAAGCAGGTTCCCTGTGAGCAGAGAGCCTGATGTGGGGCTTGATCCCATGATCTCAGGGATCATGACCTGAGCCAAAGGCAGAGGCTTTAACCCACTGAGCCACCCAGGTGCCCCTATATGTTCACTTTTTTGTCATCACAAAGTTACAGGCATTCAGAACCACTTAATCACTATAAATTACACTAGAATCTATAGTTTTCTTCTGTGTTTAGTTTAGTTTATCCAAGAGTAAGTCAGAATAGGAACTCAAAATAGGAAGTAAAATAAATCTCTACTTAAGTTAGCAATTTCATTTATCCTAGGTTCTCCACTATTATTATTTCATCCCCTCATTATTTTGTAGAACTCTAGTCTCTTGAAAGATAGATAAAGCCCTTTCTGAGACTCTACTCTCAAAAAAATCAAACCAGAATTAAGCACTTTCCCTCTTTTTGCTTCTATACCACCTTGGTAGTATTTCTACTATGGCAATAATCATACTGCTTGCTTCATTTATACTCCTTTCTCCTTCATTAGACAGTAATCCTTATAAGGTTAGAGTACTGTGTTTCATATTATGTTTTTCTAAAACCTAAGCACAATCTCTACTATATGCTCAATTGATGTTTGTCCATTAATTTTGGGGGGAAGAAATATTTGGATATAAGGAATATATGTTCATATAGAAGCATTAAATAAGGTTAAGTTCGTAATATAACCAACCACACAATATCTTAACACCTGTGTCTTTTCTGTTATGTCAGCACAAGATAGTCACAGGATAAATTTCGACCGGTGCCAAAATAACTTCGAACCTTACTTATATTTCAAGTACAGAGGATAGGATGTACTTGAACTATCCTCCTCTTCAGAAAAGAGAGGCCAAGTTAAAATTTCACTGGAGTCAAGATCACCTAATATTTAGAACCAAGTGGCTATAAATCTTTGTTTATAACAGCACCATGTCATTGAGAGAGTATATAAAGATGGGATATGGGAGACAATTCATTTATAAAAATGTCAAATTATTTCCAACACTTTTATTTTGTACCAATTCTTTATTGTTTTGCTTAGAAACTCCTGATATGAGATACAAAAACAAGAGAAAGAAATATTGCTCTACAGAAAAGAATTATGACAGACATTGCTAATTGGTTGTTAAAAATCTTTTGGGGGGGCCCCTGGGCAGTCATTAAGCGTCTGCCTTTGGCTCAGGTCGTGATCCCAGGGCCCTGGGATGGAGCCCTGAGTAAGGCACCCTGCTCAGCGGGAAGCCTGATTCTCCCTCTCCCACTCCCCCTGCTTGTGTTCCCTCTGTTGCTTTCTCTCTGTCAAATGAATAAAATCTTAAAAAAATATATTTTCCTTTTATTCCTTACTAACAAAACTCTGATTTTGTTTGTGGTGGCAATGGGAGTCACCAGACACTTTTAAGTGTAGAGGTGTCCACAGGCACCTGGGTGGCTCAGTCAGTTAAGCATCTGACTCCTTGTTTCCACTGCAGATCTCAAGGTTCTGGGATCAAGCCCCAACCCAAGTCAGGCTCTGAGCTCAGGGCTGAGGCTGCCTGAGATGCTTTCCCTCTTCATCTCCCTCCCCCTCTACCCTGCCCTTGTTCCTGCACTCTCACTCTCTCAAATAAATAAATAAAATCTTAAAAAAGAGCAGAGGTGCAAATATAATACAGTTTTGGCCTGTAAGACTGAAGTAGAAAGAGTCTGTTAGATCAGAATTGAAGAAAAAACTCCAAACAAACATAACTAGGACAGTTAACACAGGAAAAAGCTCATTTGCAGCTAAGGGAGACTTCACAGGCTTTATTCTAATTTTTGCAAATTAATAAAATTGCTTATTTTCTGGCAAAACACAGGTATTAGTTGACATACTAATTGATAACATCAACAGAGCCCTAAGTATATAACAGGCACTACATCTATGGGCTTCATACCAAACAACTCATTAAATCCAACCCTGGATTTATGAGACAGGTAACAATATTAGTTTAAGATCACACAGCTTATAAATAGCATATCCAGAATTCAAACCCAGGTAGTGTAACTCCACAGAGTCTATGCTGTCAATGACTATGGTCTAATTATGTTCCAAACATGGCAATACATGTGTGTATATATATGTATGTATATATATATATATGTATACTCACATGTGTGAGTATAAATAAACATGTTTGGATATCATAGAAGTTATTGCTGAATTTGAACTTAACACAAAAAGTCTTCATAATAATATAACTGATAATGTATTCACACTTTAAGCAAAAACTACCTAGGGTTTTAATTTACAAGTAGTTTACTGGTTTAGTGTGACCAAATCTGTCTTATTCACAACTATAGTCTAGCCTCACCACAATGCCTTGTTCATAGTAGTACCTTGGAAATTTAGTGACCTGAATAAACAATATAAATAAGTAGTTAACATACAGATTTGAAACTACAGCTGTTGTCAAGTTTACCTGGCTAATGTTAAATCTTGGAAGAAATATTTTTAAAGAAATTTTATTTATTTTTTTTTTAAAGATTTTATTTATTTATTTGACAGAGAGAGATCACAAGTAGATGGGAGAGGCAGGCAGAGAGAGAGAGAGAGAGAGGAGGAAGCAGGCTCCCTGCTGAGCAGAGAGCCCGATGTGGGACTCGATCCCAGGACCCTGAGACCATGACCTGAGCCGAAGGCAGCGGCTTTAACCCACTGAGCCACCCAGGCGCCCTGGAAGAAATATTTTTAAAATGCTATATTTGGGGGCGCCTGGGTGGCTCAGTGGATTGTGCCGCTGCCTTCGGCTCAGGTCATGATCTCAGGGTCCTGGATAGAGTCCCGCATCGGGCTCTCTGCTCAGCAGGGAGCCTGCTTCTCTCTCTCTCTCTCTCTCTCTCTCTCTCTGCCTGCCTCTCCGTCTACTTGTGATCTCTCTCTGTCAAATAAATAAATAAAATCTTAAAATGCTATATTTGTCACAATAAACATAATTGTTTATTCATAAGCCAATTTTGTATGCAGTACATCTCTGAGCCTAGCTTTAAAAAAAAAAAACTCTGCTTGTTCTTTGTAATATTTAACATTTAAAAGATCTTTTTGACTAAGGCTTTTATTATTAAATTAAGGTAATGATAACTTATTTAAACTACATATTTACAGTTACCTTTGAACTTTTAAAAAGGATAAACAAAGACTAAATTTTTCTAACAAAGATCTGTGAGTGCTAATTTTATAAAAAATATTTAAAACAGGGACTTTTTTTTTTTTTTTTTTAGCTTTACCTGTTCTCCCATAGGGCATTTTCAACAAAATTGGTATAGAACAACTCAAAACTATTTACTATCTTTCAAGGATATGTTTTTTGGCTGAAAGAAAGTTGAACAATGTTATTATTTTGATATCCAGAATCATAAACAAGTCATTCAGGTTGTGGATATCCTACATCTTACTTCTGCATATAACTGTTACCAGTGTTACTCCTTCACTGTAAAAGGAAAGTTGGCTCTGTTGACAGGAACACTGAGCAACCAATATTCTATTCTGTCACTTTCCTCTTGGTACTTTGGCCAAGAAAAAAAACTTCCATGCTTTTTTAATTCCCTAATTTTCAATTTAGAATTGACAGGATAACAAAATGCTGTATAAAAACTGACACAATATTTGGATAATGTCTTCAGAAGAGGTTCCTGCTGTTTAAAACTAGATTATGACTTTAGTATTCTTCACTGAATTCACGTGCTTAAATTAATTTACTAACATATCATAAACACCAATGGCAGACCCTTTAAAATTATTTGTTCACTCATTTCCCAGAAAATGACTATGCTTGTTCTTTCTTTTTTGTTTAAATTCCAATTAGTTAACACACAATGTAATACTAGTTTCAGGTGCATAATACAGTGACTCAACACTTTTTTTTTTTTTTTTAAGATTCTATTCATTTATTTGACAAAGAGAGACTGCAAGAGAGGGAACACAAGCAGGGGGTGTGCGCGAGGGAGAAGCAGGCTCCCCTGTGAGCAGGGAGCCCAACGCAGGGCTGGATCCCAAGACCCTAGGATCACAACCTGAGCTGAAAGCAGACGCTTAACCGCTTAAACGCTTAACCATGGAGCCACCAAGGTACCTCAATTCAACACTTTCATACAACACCTGGCACTCATCACAAGTGCACTCAATCCCCATCATCTATTTCACCCTTACCCCCACCCATCTCCCCTCTGGTAACCATCAGTTTGTTCTCCATAGTAAAGAGAAAAATGACTATGTTTTTGAATGACCTCAGTTCTACCAGTTTCAGACACTTATGCTAAGTGAAAGGCTGAAAAGCATTTAAACTTGGTACCCAAGTGGCAAAATGATGTTTATATACTAAAAGGAAGCTCAAACATCTCATCAGTTATGGGTTTTTGATAATGAAAGAGAAGACATCACTAGAGACCCTACGGAGATCATAAGAATAAAACAGAAACAAGTCTATGTCCATAAATTCAGCAACTAAGATAAAATGGACCAACTCCTTGACATACATAAATTACCAAAAGAAACAACCTGAATAGTCCAACAGCTATTAAAGAAGCTGAGTTCATAGTTTTAAAATCCCCAACAAAGAAAACTCTAGGCCGGGCGCCTGGGTGGCTCAGAGGGTTAAGCCTCTGCCTTCGGCTCAGGTCATGATCTCAGGGTCCTGGGATCGAGTCCCACATCGGGCTCTCTGCTCAGCAGGGAGCCTGCTTCCTCCTCTCTCTCTGCCTGCCTCTCTAACTGCTTGTGATCTCTGTCTGTCAAATAAATAAATAAAAAATCTTTAAAAAAAAAAAAAAAAAAGAAAGAAAACTCTAGGTCTGGATGGCTTTGCTGAATAGATGATTCAACTTGAGGAAATGGAAAGAAGCAACATTCAGGTAAAGCAGAAACTTTATAACTATTTTGCCTACCAAAGTAGCTACCAGCCGTATGTGGTCATGGAGCCCTTGAAATGTGATTGATCCCAATTAAGACGTGTTGTTAAATGTAGGATATATAATGATTTTTGAGGATATGGCATGAAAAAGAAAAGGCATGTAAAACATTAATAATGTTTATGCTGGTTATATGTTGAAATGGCAATATTTGGGGGATTTGTAGAAATTTTCGTTGTAATTCCTTCATTCCGTTTGCATATGTTGATAATGCATTTTTAAATAAAGCACTTTTATAAAGCACTTCATTTCCATTATAGTTATTAGAAGCTAACACTGTTTTAAAATAAATTCTAAGCAAATAAGTAGGTTCTCACTGAAATAAGAATAGAGAAAAAGAAATGCTCACTGAAATGAAAACCACATATTCATTTATTAGTTCAAAACTGCTGAGCCCCTCCTTAGGCTAGGGGTATTAAACAGGTTTCACTGCCACATCATCTGTCATGGCTGCCTCTAGTGCTATGGTTCAAAGGATGCTAGGCTGAAGCTGATAGAGATGTTAATCAGGAAAAAGGAGAAAAGTGAAGATATATTTCAGATATTTGCCTCTGCTGTACAACAGTGACTCTTCGGAATTAAAAGCAGGAAAGGATTATTTTGATAGGATTAAATTTCATGAACTTTTAATTAATAAGTTAAATTTCCCATTGACCATTCTTTAATAGATACGTTATATATTGGATCTCAGAATTACAATTTCTTCTTAAGCTCCTAAACATAGATTTTACTATGTAAGTTCCAATAATTTTCTAATATCCATTTTGACAATTTAGGGTTAAAACTTATGGAAAGTAGAAGTGGGAGGGAAAAGTGTCCTACTTAAACACCAGATGAGATAGCAGAGGCAGGAAGAAGACCGCCCAACTAAGAAACTGAGTTCAGTATAGCTGGAATACCAATTACAAGAAAAGTAGAAATAAGAATTCCACAGATATGTGGGTGCAGGTATCCTAGAGAGCCTTACAAGATACATTAAATAGTTTGGACTTTATCCTAAGGGCAAGGAATTACCATAAAAAGATTAAAGGAGTAACATTATCTATCTGACTAGCCTGTGGGAAAGAGGACAATACCAACATCAGGGAGTGTTATAAAGTTCTACAGTAACCATTTGAGGCCATCATTAACGGTGGCTTGGACCAGAGTGACTGCCGGAAGAAGAGAGAACCAATGAATTTGCAAAGTTAATTTTTAGTAAATTGAATTCTAGAAGATGTGGTGTGAAGGAGAAAGAAAAGTCAGGGGTAATCTCTAGGAATTCTAGCTTAAACAGATGTTTGATTAGTGGTGTAATTTCAAACAGTATTTAGAAGAGAAAACCCAAATGTGGTTTCTAGAAATGGTGATTTGGGGATGGCTTTAAGACACACAAGAAGAAATGGCTACCAGATATAGAGTTCTCTTTGAAGTTCAACAGAGAGGTCTAGGCTAGTAAGTGGTAACAGGCTATGGGAATAGAAGAGCTCCCCTATTCAGTGTGCAATGATAATAGGGCCTGGAGCAGATCTTGACAAACCTGAAGAATTTGGAGTGCAGAAAGATGAAGCCTCCAAGAGACTAAGAAGAAAAGCCAAAAGATGGGGGTGTCAAAGAAGTCAAGGAAGGGTTTCAAAAAAGAGGCACGACTGTTGATAAAAACTGCTGAGATACCAAACTAGAAAACTTTTATTTGTCCATGGATTTTAGTTATAGAAAACAGTTTTGGGGATTAGTGAGAGTAGTGAATTGAGGAGTCTAAGAAAGGTCAGGAAATGGGGGTGAGGGCAGTCAATATGGTCTGTAAAGAAGAGATATATGACAAAATCTGGATAGGAAAATGAGGTTGAGAGAGCTTTTGTTTCTTTTTCTTTTTAAGATACAAAATACTTGAGCATTTTTAAACACCATTAAGAGACAGGATTTGTCTCATTAACAAGCTTGAAAATGCCAAATACTCATTTCCCAATTTCCTTTAGAAACAGCATTAGCAGATGTACTTAACTTAGACTTTGAATTGGGAATTTGTGTCACGAACAACCAGAAAGAACCTTTTTAAGTAGAAAGGATCACTGCAGCAAGATTAAGTTTCAGGGCAGCAACAAAAGTCAAGCAGCATCACTGGTCCAATGCCAGCAGCATGGGTCCTGGCTGGGCTTTCTGCCAGGGGACAGCCCCTAACAGTTCTTCCCATTGTACAAGTCTAGTTCTCTGGTCTTCCCAGAAGTGGTGAGAGCTTCTGAACATCCATTTGATAAATTTACTTTTAGCATATATAGCCAGTCAGTTTTTGTTGCTCCAACTAGGAAAACTGACTGCTAAAGGAATTAAAACAAAAGCTGATCGGTCAGTGATAGGGTAGCAACATACATATCAGGATATCTGGTTTAAAATACTCATGGGGCACCTGGGTGGCTCAGGGGGTTAAGCCTCTGCCTTCGGCTCAGGTCATGATCTCGGGGTCCCAGGATGGAGCCCCGCATCAGGCTCTCTGCTCATTAGGGAGCCTACCCCCCCAACCCTCTGCCTACTTGTGATCTCTCTCTCCCTCTCTCTCTGTCAAATAAATAAATAAAATCTTTTAAATAAATAAATTAATTAAATATTTACTCAGTTACTTAACATCACTCAGCAAGCGAACTCTAGGATTATGTAAATCCTTCCTGGAATAGAGCTGAAAACAAAGTAAGGTACCCTGCCACAGGTCTCTCATTTCACTAGTCCTTACAGTTCTTTAAAATAAGGAACAATTTAGGGGTGCCTGGGTGGCTCAGTTGATTAAGAATCTACCTTCAGCTCAGATCATGATCCCAGGGTCCTGGGACTGAGCTCTCTGCTCAGTGAGGAGCCTGCTTCTCCCTCTCCTTCTGCCTATCTCTCTCTCCTTCTCTCTCATAAACGAAATCTTAAAAAAAAAAAAAGTAAAATGAAATAAACAATTTTACCAAGTCAGAAAACTACCGCTTTAAAACACATAATAAAAGAAAAAAGCCAAACATTAATTTGAGATGTTAATAATAATTTCAGATGTTAAAACATCTGAAAATCATGTATCTGATAAAAGATAAAGAAATCTTGTAATTCAATGAGACAACCCAATGGCAAAATACCCAAATGAATATTTCACAAAAGAAGATATATGAATAACCGATAAGCACATGAAAGGACATTCAATGTGATTAGTGAAATGCAAATTAATACAACAATGAGATATTACCTCACTTCTGTAAGAATGACTACAATCAAAAAGAAAATAACAAGTATTGACAAGGATGTGAAGAAACTTCAACCATAATACACTGCTGGTGGGAATGTAAAACAATTTTGCAGTTTCTTAAGAAGTTAAACGTTAAGTTTACCATCCAAGCCAACAACTCCACTCCTAGGTATCTATCCAAGAGACATGAAAATATTTTCACACAAAAAGTTGCATGCAGATTTTTACATAACTTTATTCATAATATCACCCAGCTTGGAAACTAAATATGCATCAGCTGGTGAATGAACAAAATGTGTTATTTCCATACAATGGAATATTACTGAGCAATAAAAAGGAATGAAATACCAATATATGCTACAACATTACGCTAAGTCAAGAAGACCAGACCCAAAAGATCATACATATATTATATGATTTCATAAAATGAAATGTCCAGGAAAGGCAAATTTATTGTCACAAAAAGGAGATTAGTGGTTCCAAATTTCACCTCAATAAAATTATGTTTTTCCTTTTTCTAAGTTCCCCTGACACATTTTTGGTCTCAGGAGGCCATTTAGCACTTCAGTAGGTCAGGCACCTGTATAATGTTTGCAGGAACAGTACTGACTGTTAAAAGGGAGCTTTGTAGCCTAGTTATTTATAACATTTGTATATATTCTTAACAGTGCCTCTCAGAGCGTAGTCTGCAGACAAACACCTATCTATGAGCATGGTTACTGTATGAAACTGGTCCATCACTAGGTAATTACAGAAGTTGAGATTATGTGTTTAGAAACCTTGATAACAATTTGACAAAGTAATATTACTGCATCTGCTGAATCTGATAATAAAATATTTAGACTTGTATCTTGTATTTCTTTGGTTACTTTTTCCATTTTATTTTTCTAGCCATTCATTTTCATTATATTTACATAAGAATCAGTCAGCCATTGATTGGAAACTTAAAAAACAATGTGTGCCACAGGAACTATTTACAGGGCTTTCCCATTATCCTATAATTGGCTATTGTACCTATCATCATAATTTTTCAAATTATGGTCAAACTAATTTTTCTTTAAAAACATGTTTCCTAAGATAAAACCAGAAAGGGAGACAAACCATAAGAGACTCTTAATCTGCGGAAACAAACTGAAGGTTGCTGGATTGGAGGGCGGGTGGGAAGGATGCGTGGCTGGGTGAGGGACACTGGGGAGGGTATGTGCTACAGTGAGTGTTGTGAATTGTGTAAAACTGATGAATCACAGAACTGTATCCCTGAAACACATTATATGATACTAAAAAAACCCACAAAAACATGTTTTGAAATGCTCAAACTATCTGGTAGTATATTTATCAGTGCCAAATTCTAAGGTCTGCATAATCCAGATTTTAACAGATGTTCATCTATTTTTGTTTTTATAAATATATATTCAAGTTTATAATTAAAAGATAAAAATTCAAACTATGTATTTTTAAAAATTAATGTCAATTTTCTTCCCTTTCCCTCAACAAAGAAGTAGGTTTAAATTGGAAGAAAAAACCTAGTCTTTAAATTCAGATAAATTACAGTCCTATGGAGGTCCTCTAAGTCAAAACAAGGCCAGTTGATTATATTTTCATTTAAAAATAAAAGTATAAGCCAAACTAAACAACATGTTCCTATGTTCATTTGGAAATTAATATAAAAAATGATATTTAAAGTATAAACCATTATCTAAACATTATGCAACATGATGTTCCAAACTGTATCAATAAATTAAATCAGGCAATGTAATGACCAAGCATACATATATTACTTAAGAGATCTCTGGGAGAGGAGCATCATTATGTAAAGGCCAATATAGGGCTAGACAATTCAAAACTAAAATAGAAGAGAAGCTGCCTAAGATCTCTGAGAGATGCTGAGCAGTCTGCAGGCCTCCTGTGATACAGTCAGGTGCAGAGACATATAAGAAATCAATGACAGCACGTATTACTTTTATACCACTTGTATAAGATTATTTAGATAATGTATACTATACAATAAAATAATAATGAAAGCAAGAGATAAACTGAATCACTGTTAAAAATCTAAACCTATCTATAAAAAGCGTTAATCAAATCCCCTAAATGTCCACAAATTTGCAGTTCGAGCACAATGAATTAGAAAGTTTCAGTTGCCTTTGGTAACAAGTAGTACAATAGAGAGAATGTGAAATGAGGAGGTAAGTGACCTGAGTTCAACCCTGGCAATAATGACTTTACACAAGAACGTCTTTCTCCCTTCATTTTCTTATTGGACACAAGTAATAAACCATATTATTTTTGGTCCCTCCCTTTCAAGAATTCTCCTTACAGCTTGTTGATACAAACACCAACAACGAAAAACACTGTTACCATATACACTCAATCAACAGCCTTAAAATATTTACTGTGTCTCTTCTAAACTGAATCCTACATATGTGGTTCATTTTGCAAATAATCGTACATTTAAAATAAATTAATTTTTCCTCCCCAAATTCCCACCATTTCCCAAATAATTCTGACAACATGTAAAATATGTTTGACTTAAAATTTATTATCTTGATAAGTCAGGAATTATTAGTTTGATAATTTGTTCAAAACTGTCATTTCCAAAAATTCTTCCTAAGAATCTCTACTTAAACTATTATGCTTGAAAGGGTAGAGGAAATGGATAGGCCAAGTAAGAAAATGTTCACATAATGAGTATCTTTTATAAATATAGTGTTTTATACATGCTACAAGACAACTGTATAAACACACAAATAATTTCTTATACAGTAAATTTTGTTTTTATGTAAGCTTGAAGGCAAGAAATGATTATTTTTAAAAATCTCATTAATTAAGAGTTAACCCAGTCATGCTGCTCTAAGTAATCTCTTATCGTTCTCTTATGGTTTCTCTAGATTAAAACAAAACAAAACAAAACAAAACACCATCATTAACAGAAAGCACAGGGAAAAAGAGCTAATATTTTCCTCCTAACTACAGAAATAGTAATTAACAACTTTAGCAATCCTGTTCTAATTCATCTTAATCTTCTAGATCTGAAAAGATTAACCATTTATTCAGGTTCTATTTCCCAACAGATATTGCTTACTAGATAATTCATTAGGGTATCTAAAATGCCATGCCAGTTTCTGGATTTCTCTGATTAATCTCTGATGAAATTCTAAATAACACCATTTTATTAGGCAATAAGTCAGCTTGCACAAGTTCATGTAGCCAAAATTATGCATATATTTTGAAAATTCATATAATCAAAGTTAAAAAAATGCTAGTAATATAAAGATTGAAAGTGTTGGAATCAAGTATTTAATTAGTGAAAACTGAGATGCTAACTAAGTATTTCAAAGAGGTATAAGAAATGTTTTGATAAAAAGCAGGAAACGGGCTGATAGGGTTTAGCATAGAAAGGTTCAGATTAAGGTAATCCAGAAATACAGATGACAATCAAGTAAATTAACCTGCTTAAAATAGAGTTGTTAAATAGGGGAATAGTCTCTGGAGCACACAAAAAAATATGATTAAATATATTTCATGAAAGGCACTGGAACCCAGCAAAACAGTATTAATTTTTAGACAGAAAACGCTTCCTGATAATCTCAAATACCCAAGACTGCTAAAATCCTACCACTAAGTCAATCCTACCATGTAAGTCAAGGGTGAAGATCATTATTCTCTTCCTAACGCTACCACTGACATTGCCTCTGTCCTTTACCCCCACAATATCCTAACAAATTCTACCAGTTTGGGGCAAGACAGGTTTTTTTTTTACTGTTTGCTTTATATGTGTATATGGTTTCGGCCTTGTTCATTTAAGTAAGAAATGGTTTTCAGTGAACTTTGAGAAAATTTTTTTTTTCTTTTTAAGATTATTATTTGTTATTTATTTGACAGAGAGAGGGAAAGAGAGAGAGTACAAGAAGGGGGAGCGGGAGAGGGAGAAGCAGGATCCTCATTGAGCAGTGAGCCAATGCAGGACTTGATCCCAGCACCCTGGGATCATGACCAGAGCTGGAGGCAGATGCATTAACCAACTGAGCCACCCAGGTGCCCCTCTGAGAACAATTCTTAAGAATAAAAAAATTCTTAAGTTCCTTATTGTTTACCTAGGCTCTCGGCCAACCTCCATTTGGCCACCCAACACAACCAACCAGTGCCTTCTGTGCCAACCAAGAGTGGGTCAGTTTGTTCCCTAATTGTTTATATCAGTTGTTCATGCAGTTGTGGAATGATATATTATCTAAACCACAAAATGTGAGTATGAAGAATTGTTTCTATGAAAAATAGAAAAAAATAGATGTAATAGTTTGGTATAATAGATGATTTACTTTAAAAAAGAAAATGCTACTGAACTGGGTGTGGGTCTGTCTACTGTAAAAAAACTTGAGGAATGGGCACCTGGGTGTCTCAGCTGGTTAAGTGACTAACTTTGGTTCAGGTCACGATCCTGGGGTCCTGCCACTGAGTCCCACATTGGGCTCCCCTTGCTCTGTGGGGAGCCTGCTTCTCCCCCTCCCTCTGCCTGCTACTTCCCCAGCTTGTGCACTTTCTCTCTCTCTCTGTCAAATAAATAAATAAAATCTTTTTAAAAAATTAAATTAAATTAAAAATAAATTAAAACTTAAAATCATAAATAATATACATGGGTATGGTTCATGCATGAAAATCTAATGCAGAGTGCCAATCCATGGATTCACATACCAAGAAAAGGCCTTAACTTTAGACTAGAGTTTCCTGACCCTGGCACTATGGACATTTTGTACTGGAAAATTCTTGTTTGGAGATTGTGAAAGAGGGAGGGGGACCAATACTGCCCTGTGAATTGAAAGATGTTTAGCAGCATATCCCTCCCTGGCTTCTTTACTACTACCCACTAGATGGCAACAGCAGCATCCTCACCCAGCTGTGACTATCAAAAATGTCCCCAAACAATACCAAATACCCCAGGGAGTAAAATTATCCCAAACAAGAACCCCTGCCCTGTATCAAACAATTGAGAAATATATGTATACTTATGTATTTTCATTAAAATAAAATGTTTAGGGGGCGCCTGGGTGGTTCAGCCTCTGCCTTCGGCTCAGGTCACAATCCCAGGACTCTGGGATCGAGCCCTGCATTGGGCTCTCTACTCAGCAGAGAGCCTGCTTCCTCCTCTCTATCTGCCTGCCTCTCTGCCTACTTGTGATCTCTGTCTGTCAAATAAATAAATAAAATCTTAAAAAAAAAAGTAAAATGTTTAAGTAATCAGTTTTTAATGATTTTTACTATAATCAACTTTTTTGATTAATTGATCAACTACTAATTCAAATTAAGTCAATTATGAAGGCTTTTCTAGACATAACAGAAAGAAAATCCTTGAACTCGTGAAGTCCCAAATAAAATAGCTTTACTTTATATATGATAATATCCCCTTTTCTAACACATCTTTCCTGAGATCAAAAGAGAAGCACAAAATTCCTGAATAGGTCAGAACAAGTAGAGAAGGAAGAAGCACCAAAAGAAACAAAAGAAATTTAAAAAAGCAATTTCTAGATGGCTGGAAGAGTAGCATAAGGAGAAAAGCTTATTAGGTCTTGACCACGCAGTCCTGTTCACTGTTACTGCAGGCCCATCCAACACTGGTCAAGAGAGTCTCATGTGCATAAACTCCAGAAAGCTTAAATGCCTGCTATTATAGCAAATTATGATTCACTCATTTTTGATGTCCAAAAAATTAAGGTCTTTATGTACTGACACTATCACATATCATTAAATAAATGTAAGTTGGAATATGATACAATTATTTAAGTAGGCATTTAGAAATATCATTTGTACATTCAAAGAAAAAGATTCAACAACAGACCAAATTACAAATAGCATTTATCTCTGGTGTGTTGCATTCTTCATAACTGGCATTACAATATTTCCTTCGTACATGCTCTTCTAGAACCTTGCCACTCCTCCTTCAAGGATTCTGTGTTCCTTGTTCTTGAACCTAGGCAGGGCAACAGGACTGCCTCAATAAACAGGATACAGATGAATACTGTGTGGTTTCCAAGGCTAAGTCATAAAAAGTGATATGCCTGACTTCCCTTCTCTCTGGGACACTTGCCTTTGGAACCCTGAGGTACCATGTAGAAAGTCCAACTATCCTGAATCCACCATACTGGAAGGACCACCAGTCTTCAGTTGTTTTTAGTTCTCCCAACCTGGGCATCAGACACAGAGTGAGCCAGCCTTCAGATGACTCCAGATAAGAGATCCCAAGTGAGAACCACTAAACTGAACCAACCCCCAGAACCCTGCAAAAGAATAATAAAATGATTTTGTTGTTTTAAGCCATTAAGTTTTGGTTTCTTATGAGTTTAGTTTCTTATGAGTAACAGAACACTGGGGTAGAAAAACACTAGGGTAGAATATGTTAAGAAGAGGAGGGGCCAATTACAATTGTTATTTTATACATGCTTCTGCATTGTTGGGATTCTTTTCTATGTAATAACTTTATAATTGTAATTTTAAGTTCACAGATCTCCTGCTGTTCTGGTAAAAACAGGAAAAAACTGAGCTTATCCTCAGAGAAGAGTGAATTTAAAATTCGTACATATCATCTACCCTGTATGTTCTTTTTTTTTTTTAAAAGATTTTTATTTATTTATTTATTTATTCGACAGAGAGAGAGAGAGAGAGAGAGATCACAGTAGACAGAGGGGCAGGCAGAGAGAGAGAGAGAGAGAGTGGGAAGCAGGCTCCCTGCTGAGCAGAGAGCCCAATGCGGGACTCGATCCCAGGACCCCGAGATCATGCCCTGAGCTGAAGGCAGCGGCTTAACCACTGAGCCACCCAGGCGCCCTACCCTGTACGTTCTTAACCACTATCATTGGTACCAACATTCTACAGCCAAAAGTATTTGTCAGGAAGCTAAACTCAGCAATCTATATAGTGGTAATTGTTATTTTTGAGAGTAGAATCAGAGAAATTACTGAACCAAGAATAACTAAGGTACAGTATGGAAATCTGTACCTCTAGGTTCAGATCTTATCAAATCCAAACTGTGAAGTACCTAAAGTATAGGCCTATGTCTTATATAGTATGTAATCAATATTAGTTAGATGGGACACCTGGATGGCTCAGTGGGTTAAGCTTCTTGATTTCGGATCAACTCATGATCTCAGAGTCATGAGACTGAGCTTCCACATCAGCCCCCAATGAGTGCAGGGCCTGCTTGGGATTCACTTTCTCCCTCTCCACTCCCTCCTCCTACTTCTGCTCACATACTCTCTCTTTCCCTCTCTAAAAAAATCAATTAATTAATTAATTAAAAATTAAACATATATGAGATGAATGAGAAGTAATAAATGGACTATGAAAATTATAGGAGAAGGGAAAAGAATGCAGGGAGGGATAAGTCAATAGGAGACTCAAGGACCTTACACTTCAACTAGAACCCAATTCATATACATAAAATGAAAACTAGAATATTTACAATGTGATATACAATGCAAGTAAATACAAACAAATTATAGACACTATTAATTGAGTGCGTAAGTATTCAAGAGTCTGTGTTCTTGAGTAAATAACTGGTCCAAGTGTGACAGGGTTCACTGGAAAGTATCTCCTCAGAGAGGGAAGGCTTTAAGTGGGTTTTATTAAGAAGATTTTAACTGGAAAGATTAGGATATATGAAGACATTAAGTAGGGAAATTAGCAAATACCAAGAAATGAAGGCTGAAAACATACAGCAGGAAGAAAGGTAATTTATTTGAATGTAACTGAGAAAAAGAGTTTAAGAATAAGAAAATAGGATGCCAGTAAGGGAGGAAAGAACCTAAAAAAAAAAAAAAAGAAAGAAAAGCGCTGGGATTAAAATTGGAATAGAACACAATTCAAACGAAGGTACAGCAACTTCTTGAATGACTTGATGAAAAGTGTTTGATGAAAATTATTCTAACAGTACTATGCACCATGGAATAGAGTAGGAAAGAGGCAGAAAGGCCAGTTTTACTGCTGTAATCATCTCAGCAAGAAGTGATGGGGATGGCAACTATAGATGTAAAAAGGGAGAGAATGACCTAAGAGATGTGATAGTGAAAGAATCAGCAGAACACTGCTGATGAATTAGATGAGAGAGGAGAGAGAGAAGTATGAAGAGAAAGTACTAAAAGGGTGTTTTTAAGGTTTTAAATCTAGGAACTCCAAGACCAGAAGTAAATTTTAAAAAGGATGATGGAAAGAAGAATACCCAGACAGAAAGAATTTTAACTAAAAGGAAACAGGCATTTGTATCAAATGCAAATAAGGCCTATGAAAGGATAACTGAGAAGGAAAACAAATCAGGGAACAAAAGTAAGTTGTTTAGGAAGACATTACATGCAACATATGAGAACTCTACTGATTCAGAAGGAGAGTAAAAACCTTAGAAACAGTAGCAAAGGCCAACTAATAAAAAAATGATAAGGTATATCTTAATCCGTGCATCCACACTTCTAAGCACGTATACTACTACGCAGAGTAATTTACAAATATTACCTTATATGCTCCCAACAATCCTGTGATATGGGCACTACTATTTATCTCCAACTTACAGATGGAGTTACAGAGGTTTATGCAGTTACAGAGTAAGTTGTGGAGGTCAGATTTACTCCCAGGTAGTCTGGCTCCCAAATCCATGTTCTCAACCAGCTCGATATTCTAAGATAAATTAAGGCTCTGAGAAGAATGACAATACAGATTTTAAAAAGGTGAGAAATTAATTTGTGAGGGTAAAGGTTCATGAGATGGTTGATATACCAAAGTACATATGTTGAAAAAGAAAATCCTGCTTAATCTAGAAAACTAGAATAAGGGGGAATTTATTGACTAAACGGAGGGTGGGAGTAGGGGCAAGGGGAAGGACTGCCTTAAGAGTTGGTATGTAAAATTACAGAAGTTTAAGAAAATGAACATATGACATAACCACAAAAAACTAGATGGTTTGGGGTATAACACTAACCATTAAATATTACATCTAGAAAAACAGCCATGGTAAACCAAAACATATCCCATGGCACAATCTAGTATCATAAGCAGTTATAGAGGATGGATATGGAATATTTAAAACAAGGCAGGCATATGTCAGGGAGGAAACATTCCAAGTTATATAGGCATTTAAGATTACTAAGTATTTTACCATAAACCAAGCACATAGTTAAGTTCTTAGTAGTATGTCTGTGCATTTTCCAAATGTCCTGAAGACCACCTTATTACAATTACCTGGCACACTTATTACGAAGGACACATTCTTGGGCCTATTCTGAGATTTTAAAAATTTGGGAGTGGAGTTCATAAAACAAAAATTCTAATACATTTTCCAGGAAATTCTTTTGCACAAAACTTGAGATGCAGTGCCTTCCTGTGTTGCCTAAGTATTTGAACTCTATGACTCCCCACTGTTTGTCTTCTATGGCTTTATAATCTGAAAGTGATAATCTAATTTCTTTCACTGCCTATGCTTGACTTTTGCTTATTTCTAAAATTTCAATCTTGGCTTGGGTAACTTAATCAAGACTTGCCTTTGGAGTTTATAGCCCTGAAATCCACATCAACTCCAACACTGATATAGGGACAGAAAAAGTTCTAGTTCCTTTCCCTAGTTCATGGATCTTCTGTTAAATGTAACATATGGTATTGACTAGAAACTGGGTTGACCCATTACGTTAATTCTTACGTTGTCAGATCTGTACTGAAGAAAATGTTCACTACTATAGACTTACCATATGAATTTCTGTTCATTGCCTGTTGAGTAAGAGGCCACAAATATCCTGTGTCCTAATTTACCAGCAGAGCTTGTCAGGGATGAAAAACATTTTTTTAATAAAGATTTTATTTATTTGATAGAGAGGGACACAGCAAGAAAGGGAACACAAGCAGGGGGAGTGGGAGAGAGAGAAGCTGGCCTCCTGCTGAGCAAGGAGCCTGATTTGGGGGAAAGGGTGCTCGATCCCAGGACACTGGGATCATGACCTGAGCTGAAGGCAGCGGCTTAAAGACCAAGCCCTGAAAGGCATTTTTTGAGAAGACAGTTGTCACCATATAGACTGTATCAATGAGAATGCTCCTGTTTCTGAAATAGTGAGTTCTTTTAAGATGTCTCTTGACCTCAGTGATAGGACAAATGGTAACCAAAAGGCCGTGCGCTTGATGAGAGGTAGAACTGGAAAAAGAGCCTCTTTAGTCAACAAGGGATGCTCTCTGATAGCAGCAACTAGGATCGTGAAAGAATAGCTTCAAACTACTTTCATGCTTTAACAGATCTGTGATTCAAATTGTTGAGACAGTACAGCCATGTCTCGTGTTACTTTTGGCTCTTTCCATAATCCTGTCTAGTTCTATAGTCCTACTTTGTCATCTTTCTGGTTTGCCTGAAGTAACTAACATTAAAAGCTAACACTAAATTACACAGGAAGACTTTTGCCATTTCCTACAAATTATTTGATCCTTGAAGAAAAGGATTAAATCCAACTAATCTTTATATCCCACAGAGTACATAAACAAGCACTGCTATACTTGACATGTTTAACTGAGTGCCTTGTTCAATCCCTACAAGAGAATCCTCCTCATGCAGAGCACCCAAAAGCATTAGCCTTATATAAAAGGTGACTTCCCCCTGTGTCCTACCCTTAAGGTCATGGAATACAACTGACATCTAACTCATGGTCATGCATTCAGGTTTCCCTCTTGCCACCTGAACTAAAAGAAGCACACCGTTGCCACTAAGAGGGTAAGTAAGCTTTAGTTGAAAGGACAAAACAGTTCAAGTCAGCACCGCTGGTGAACAAAATCCATCTGCAAGTCAAAGTTATGGAGAAGCAGGAACTATGTAAAACTACAGTAAGGCAAATGGAAGTGGAAGGAAGAAGTAACAAAGCTTGATGAAGCAGACATAAAAAGAGAAGGCAAGACAAGAAACCATATATACCCAGAATGAGAATCAGAGACTAGCTTCTCAGATTCCTTACAGATCTCCCTTTCACACAACCTCAAAGAGCTAGATCCCTACAACAAACTTCTTTGAAGCCAAAGAATTCCTGATTAAAGCATTATTTTTTTTTCTTAGAATGCACACCAAGAAAAATAAAAAGCTGGCAACAGATAAATCCAAAGAGGGGAAAAAAAATTGCACCAGGAAGAAAATGAAATCTCAGGTTAGTCAAAAAAATTCTCTAAATATGAATCTGACTTATCAGAAAGTACCATCCATACTTACCATATTATTGTCAATGAAACAAATTAGAATTTAATTGATATTTTCAAAGCAAATTATCAGTGTGCATAAAAAAATTGTCTCAAACTTAGAGGAGAAAAAGGCCATGTGATATATCTTTTCTGGTAACATATTTCAAAATATTCTGTCAGCCTATTTAAAGCAGATCTTTGCTGTTTGATGTCTGTAATGATCAGTAGTATATTACATTTATATCCTCATCTTTAAGACAGGCTTCATAACTTAGACAGTTGATAATGGGAAGGCAAAGGCCAGTCCTGTAACTAGCCTCTAACCTGACGGTCCGTTCTTGTACGTAGACTAACAATAGTATCTAGAACCCCATTTTTTTCCCCTCTAAAGATCCTTTCTCTGGAAACAGTCTTTGAACTGACTTTCTCTGAAGAGAGTTCCCCTACAACAAATCCAAGATAAAATTGCTCACTATCAATTCATCTGACAAGTTTTCTTTAACACTGTTAAACGCCAAACTAACGTCTGAATAATTTTTATTTTGCTTATCTAATACAGATTTTAGCATACTTCCTGTCTGGCAAGAAATACATCACTTAAGCCTTAAATTCATTTAAATCTTACATGCTTTTTTACAGAAATTTTTCATGTTACTAACTTTTACTAAAAAGTTTAATGGCTGTTAGTATTGTAAATCCTCAATTAAGTAAAGCTTGCCAATTTTTAAATTCTCACAAGAAAGTTTAATTGGACTTTTCCAAAAAAAGTTTCAAGATGTGCCAAAAGAATTTCTGAACTACTATAAAAGGCAAAAGAGTGAAATGACTGATCCAATAATTGGTGTTCTTCTCCTTAGTTATATTTGACAAAACAAAATTTATCACTAAGAGGGGAATTACTCAATCTCTGTAACAAAAAAATCGTTCTTCAATAGTATTTGATTGTAGTGGTGGTTATAGAATCCACTACACATGAGCAAGGGCAGATCACCTGGTTAAGTGTCTGCCTTTGGCTCAGGTCATGATCCCGGGTCTGAGGATCAAGTCCTACATCTGGTTCCCTGCTCCTCAGGGAATCTGTTTCTCTCTCTCCCTCTGCCTGCCACTCCCCCTGCTTGTGCATGTGTGCCCTTTCTTCTCTCCCTCTGTCAAATAAAAATATAAATAAATAAAATCTTTAAAAATTCAAAAAAAAGAATCCACACGTGTGATAAAATGGCGAAGAACGATACACACATATTGTACCAATGTCAATTTCCTGATTTTAATACAATACTAGAAGCTACATAAGATGTAACCATTAGGGGAAACTGGGTGAAAGGTATAGGCCTTCTCCACTATCTCCATAACTTTCTGTGAATCTATAATTATTCAAAATTTAAAATAAATAAGAAAACAATTTATTACTTTAATAACAAAAATATCATTTATATTTTTTAATTAATCTAAATACCCTGTTTAGCTGACTAGGAAATAGAAACATAATCATTTATACATACAAGCTTACACTGTCAATAACAAAGTCATTTAATTGACAAGCTGTCAACTAAGACATCTATTTCAGAAACTGGAACTTAAAATTGAAGTAACCAATAACTTGTGCTCATTAAATAATTCCTTGTTTTAGGGAAGAAGACCAGGTCAGTTGATGCCTGTGTTAAACTGAAATCAAAGCAATATATATGTATATATATATATATTTTTTAAGATTTTATTCATTTATTTGAGAGACAGTGAGAGAGAACATGAGAGGGGAGGTCAGAGAGAAAAGCAGACTCCCCATGGAGCTGGGAGCGCAATGCGGGACTCGATCCCAGGACTCCGGGACCACGACTTGAGCCAAAGGCAGTTGCTTAACCAACTGACCCATCCAGGCATCCAGCAATATATGTATTTTTTAATTATCATACTTTACTTTAAGAAAAGTTCCTTTTTGAGAGGAAAAATAATCAAAGATATTTTTATTTAAACTTGGACTAACACCTTTTGGAGGAAAATGACAGTTTATTGAAAAGATGATGCAGAATTTCAAATAAATAAGATCATGGCAGCTTTTCAGAGAGGTCTTCCTCAGACTATAGCAACTACTCTTGTCCTGAGTGGTTTTAAACAGTTACTATGTAAAACTAAATATACATAGGCTATATATGAATCCACAAAATGAATTTTTCAACCAAATAAAGATAATATTCAGAACAGCTACTTTCAAGTTCTCCACAATGAACAATTATGTTCCACAAAGGTAAATGCTGGCTAGATTAGTGGTTGCAAACTATAGTCATAATAGAGCCTCCTACAAAAATTACATTCTAAAGTCTGGACTGATACCTTAGCTATCATCCTGCTACCTCTATACATAGTTTTGGGTAACATTTATCATTGACTCAGTTTGGTTAAAACAACAACAACAACAACAACAACAGGACATTCTTTCTCCTCCATGAGGAAGGAAAGAGACACAGATATGAATCACCATATGTGCATCATCTACCACTTTGGAAAACCAACCAAAGCAGTGGGAAATAAACTAGCCACTCAACCTCAAGTATAAACATTAGTATGTAAGTAAAACATATGTCTGTTCCCAGATCATATATAATGCAACTATCCAATTGTCTCAATAGCAATGTTAAAAAAAAAAAATTTACCCAAAATGGAGTAAGAATTTGGATTTGTGGGGAAAAAATGAAAGAAATTATATACAAAATTAGTAGATCCTTCATGAAATTAGGTGAGAAGATAAAAAGGTTGGATTAGCAGTGGGAATCTAAGTTTGAAACATGAAAATGCATTAACAAGGGCAAAGAAAGTGAATTTTAAGTTGTTGTCTGAATTAGGCAATAACCTAACACTGCCTTTTACTTTGAGGAAAAATCAGAAGTCAGAGCACAGAATATACTACTATTCTTTATACAGCAATATGTTTTAAAGTTCACAATTAATTCTTTACTTCTGAAGACATTACCAACAACTGTAACCCTCAAAGACTAATAATACTTCACCCTCCTTATCTATGCTAGAGTGCTTGTTTGGCCTTCCAGTAGTTTGACGTGGCTAAGGCACAGGGTCTAGAGCTGATAATGATGAAATAAACAGAAGAAACTAGAACACAAAATATGTGGTATAATATGATGATAATAATAGTTAACATTTATGATATTCCTGAAGCATTCTAGGTACTTAACAATATTCTATGAAAATCCTATGAAGTAAGGACTATGTATCCCCATTCTACAGATGAGGAAACTGAGGAACAGACAGATTAAAACACTTGCCCAAAGTCACATAGCAAGTAACTGGCAAAGCCAGGATTTGGACATGCGTGGAATAACAGTTTGGATTTATTTGAAAGGCTGGAGAGCCACTGAAGGATTACAGGCAAAGTATGGCTAGCAATCAAATTCACACTTTGTTTTAGCAAGATCTCTCAAGTAGGAGTGAAAAGTAACTTAAGAAAAAAATACTGAAAGCAGGAAAATTAGTTAAGAAACTGATGTGGCAAGACAGAAATGATGAAGGCCCAAGTTAAGGGAATAGCATATAATGAAAAGAAGTCAACTGATATAGATACAAAGGAAGTATAATCAACTTGATTCTATGACTGGATGTGGAGAGTCAGAGTGACTCAAGGTTAGACTGAGTTGGCCCAACAGTTTCATTTTAATCACGCCACTACCTTATCAAAATTTTAAGCAGATAAATTTAGTCTCGGGTCATCCTCATTTCAGCAATAGCCACAGCATTTGACTTTCCCTTCTTTGAAAACTATAACTATAAACATTAAAATTATTGCCCCTT
The DNA here is from genome assembly GCF_009829155.1 of Mustela erminea. Taxonomy (NCBI): domain Eukaryota; kingdom Metazoa; phylum Chordata; class Mammalia; order Carnivora; family Mustelidae; genus Mustela; species Mustela erminea. The sequence continues at coordinate 14,851,522 of NC_045615.1, forward strand.
GGCAACTCCACACTAATTGTTTAATATGCATACAGTAAAGAGCACTATAAATGTTTTCGATAAACCACATGCAGACCGTCACTGAGCATTAGAGACAAGCTACAGAGACTATGTGCAACTTAGTAAACATTATCATAATCAGCACACTAAACCCATTTAGGGTTTTTTTAAAACCCTAAATGCCCTTTGAATGAATTAGAATCACTTTATCATTTTTAGAAGGGATCTATGAATACCTGTTTTAAGATCCCAAAAAAGTATAACTCATAACTTGAAACTAAATCTATTGGTTTTTTTCCTTTTGTTTGTAAACAAAAATACAAAAACAAAAAACAGTATCCTTATTCCCCAAGTCAAGGATCTGTAAAATATTGCATTAGAATTATAATAACCATTGGAAAAACTTACTGTAACTTTAAACTTACTACCATTGTAAGGGTAAAACTATGCCAAAGCCAGAGACTTCCAGTAACTAAATGCTCTTGGAAAGTGTCCAAAACAATGTTATAGTAAATTTCCAACTTGTTTCATCTGGGATCAAGAAAAACAAGTTAACTAAAGCACTGGATTATGTTTAAATAGACTATAACTAAAAGTTATACCTCAAATAATTCATCAGAAAAACCTTTCCTCCATACTTATGCTGGGCCCTACAACCAGTATGGGTCAGGTGGGGAGATAGCTGTACCTAGGAATCTAAGTCACATATTAATTTATATTATTTTCAGAAAAATTTCAATACCAATAAGTTCCATTTTGAGAGAAATAGATTTTGGCAGAATCTGTTAAAATAATGGTTTATAATGACACTGAAAATCTCCATAATTTCTATAATGTGGACAGCCTGTGGTGGTAGTTATTCTGGTTTCTAGTTTGAGCCACTGTTTGGTGTCCTGTTATTTGTGGTTCAGATTCCTTTTTTACAGGTTGCATGTCTCATAGATATATAACAATTTCATATATAAACAAACAAAGATGCTTTATGTGAGTGCATATGTAAATGTAGCTATATGACACTCTAGACAAGCTGTGATTCCCACTAACAATTTTTTTATAAAAAAATTTTTAAAGTTCTACTGAATTGAGAAGCAAAAACCAATAATTAAGAGAAAAATCTGGCCAAAAAAACAAAGGGAGCTACAAAATTAATTCTGGAAGCCAAAAAAAAAAACCCTAAATAAAGCAGGTTTTCAAAACAAACCCAACATATTTTCACTGAGCACTTTCTAGTTTACCTATAAACATTCACAGTTTTTAAAATCTGAGTGGTACACTAACTTTCATTTACGAAAAATGACATCCTGGGATAAATTTCTAATTTCCAAGAAAAATAACTCAAATTTAAAGATCTGCATACAAAATAATAGAAGCAAGAGCTGCAAAGAAAAGAACCCAAAAAGCAAATGTGGTATTACAGGAAATATGGAAGCTGTGTGCAACATTTAGAAGTGGAATGGACAGAATATAACATACACAAGACCCCAAACGAATTGCATAAATATCCCCAATGTGTTCAACATCTATTGAAATAAGCAATCCCATTCCAATACATACTTGCCGCAAAAACTGCCACAAACTGGTTATTTCTATTTTTTTTTAAAAATGATGAAACAATGAGAGATTTGTTGTAATATATTTTATAACTTACCATTACTGAGCTACTATATTTCTATTAGTGATGCTTCACCTAAGGATTTGTGCTGAGAAGAGCGAAATCGGTTCATACAGCATTGATAATGAAGACTCACTACAGACATTCAACAGAAAGCTGACCCCTAAAGGCTCCTTGATGCACATTTGCAACCACAGTATTCATGATATGCAGTACACTAAACTAGCAACAGATTGGTTAAAAACAGTTTGGATTCTCAACTTCCCATAATACAGGCAACATTTTTAGAAGCAATCATATTAAAATAAATGTGTCTTTCACAGTTACGGGATGAAATTTTAAGCTGGACAGGCACCAATGCCCTGATTTTCTACTTTTTTCATAAACCATATGACTTCCACATGCCGACAATGTTTTATGCTTTAACCTGCAGTAAAGGCTTTACATCATTTTAATGCTCGGCGCTTAAAATGCAACAGATTCACCCCCACCAAATGCAAGGAATATGGTTTACTTGTAGTAATTTCAACCAGACTACTAGTCAGAAAAAGTTTAATGAAAGCTTTTCCCAGTAAGTAACTTTGCCCTTCCATGAAAGAAAAGAAGATTGGAAGTAAGGGTAGGTGGAAAAGAAAATACTGTTTTATTTTTCCAACCCTTAAACATTTCAGTTTTTTATTTCTAAAATAAGTATCTAATACTTTAAAACTCTACATCTCACAGAATATCTTTCAGCAAAAATATACTCTATTATGTAGTTACATAGGATTTTCCTCCAGTTTTGGCAAAGTAGTATTTCAGGTTAGGATGGAAGGTTAAAACACAAAAATTCTGGATATCCTAGTCCAAAATAAAACAAAGGTTCAGCTTTGTATCAACATATTTTATGTTCTAAATTTGAGATTTAGAAGATACATACATCATTTTTTTTTTTCTATTCAGGTCAATCTAAATATACAAACCTCACATTTTTAGTCAGCTCATCTGTGTGAATGATCAACTGCAGAAATTTCAAATCAAAGGTTATAAAACATATCATAAAACTGCATACTGTATCTATGTGACTTTCAGGGAATCTAAGATCCTTTACTGATAGGTTTGAGAACTGGTAAGTGTGGAGCCATACATGTAAATATCTCAACAGTCAAAAGAGCAATTATGCCAATTCCTTTAGTTATGTAAAGGTCCGTATTACACACACAAAAAAAACTGTCACAGAAGAAGTGCTATTGAAAACCTTCTATTTCAGGCTGAAGAAACTACAAAATATATGGTCTTATTATCCTGGTGTAATGTTATTAAATATTAAAGACTGTGAGAAAAAAAGAGATGTTGCAATCCTCTTGCCTTTATAACTCTACTTGAAACTTGAGAGAAAAAAATCAGAATTCAAATTTTCCAAACTTGACTTATAAACATAATTCAACTAGATCAAACAACAACTTAGTTGTGCAATTTTAAAATTAGTTTAATGCAAAGCACTTCAATCCTGATGTGACAATTACCTGTGGCATAAATACAAAGTAAAAACAAATGCAAGTCCTTGTCATCTAATGATGCATTTTATAGTAAAATCACAAAAAGGACAACTATATTAGGACAAAGTAAATAAACAGGTACAGGAGGCATCGTGTCCATCTGGGAAAAGAAATGCAGCATGCTAAGAAAGAAAGGACTGAAGGAGGAATGAGGGAAGGAAGGAAGAGGAGGAAGGGAGGGAAGGAAGAGAGGTTTCTATACCTGCAGGATCCCAGAGAAATGAACTGGTCACATCACTCTATCCTATTAGATACATAAGGGTTTTTAAAGCTTCGGGGTAAAAAAAACAGCAATCACCTTACACTATTCAACTTTGTAGAGCATAGTATCTTTAATGTCAACTGCCTTCCACCCTTCACTCACCCAATGCTTCCTCACTCTTCCACACCAGCTTCCAGACAAATCCGAGACAGAACAGGGTGGGGTAGAAGAAAAATACAAGCTGCGCCTATCAGCTACTCCCCCCGCCACCAAATATTTTCCAACAGTAATTTCTTAATACGAAATTAAGTCTCCCTATCTCAAGATACACAACAGTCATCCTGTGTCTTCAGTACACACACAGAGACGCATACCCATGTCAGCACTCCAGACCCCCACCGCACGCCCCCGAATCTTAAGTAATGTTTAATGCATTTAACACGAAGACGACGAGACACATCTACCTACTGTTTCGGGGTGAGGGTGGGTGGAGGACTCCTTTCAAAGTAGCCCCAATAGTGTAACCAAAACACGGTTCCGGAATAAAATATTAAGAACACTTTTCCTTTCCCACCTATCTATAGACTTAAGGATGCAAAAATCCGTCTCCACACCACCTCATCTCTAAAATTCTTCAATCCGGAGTTTGGGGTGGAGATTTGTCCAGGGGAGGGGGCGGAGGCGGAGAGGAGAAGCGTGAGCGGGCAATGGGACACAAACGAGTTGCTAACCCCAGCTACCCCGGACCACGTCGCCAGCCCAAAGGTCCAGGACCGGGACCTCACGCACGCTTCTCTGCCCAGGCCCAGATAAAAGCTATGACTCCAGCTAGCTAACTCCCTATCTATAGACATTTATTCAAGCCTAACATATCACACAAGTACACGTCACACAGTTTAAAACACAGTTATAAACCCCAAACAAACCCACACACCTCAAATTCACCTCGCAGTTTCCCAAACTCCAAACAGGAGACCCCACCTCCAGGATTCAAACCTTCCGCCCACAGAGGAGGAAAGCAGGAGAAAAGAGTTGGGGAGCAGCCGACGCCTTTCAATTACCGCCCCCCACAAACTGCCCCACCCCACACCCTGCGTCCGGGTTACCCACTCGGAAGCCCCCTGCTTCCTCCCTCCTCTCAATCGGGCCGCTTAAGAGACCCATCCCCAGCCCACTCACTTACTCCCCAAAACCCCTCAAAAAAAAAAAAAAAAAAAAAGTGAAGAGAAAGAAGTGAGGAAAGAGACTTGAGGTAGTCCGGCTTCAAAACCGCTTGACTCACCTCAGAATCCTTGCTGAGTTCTCTCCGCCCGGCACAGCCCCCTCCCCAACGTCCCAGTACGAAGGGCTGAGGCAGGGAGGAGGGGAAAGCGGGAGGGGGAGGGGTGTCTTCCGCGTGGGGCGCCAGTCGGGAGGGGACTGGGGAGGGGTTGAGGCCGGCGCAGGAAGAGGAGAAGGGGGAGGGGAGGCCTCTATCTCCCAGTCTCCCCCTGAAAACCACCCTTGTCTCAATCACATCAGACTGACTGTCTTTGTCTGGCTGACAACCGCCATATTGATATCAACAGCCCCGCTCCCACCTGCTGCCGCCGGGCGGCCCTGGGAGTTGTAGTTCTTGCCTCCCTTGAGTAAAAGCTCCGGACTCGGCATCCGGAGGCCCCTGGGAACTACAGCTCCCGGCAAGTCCCGCGCCCATCCGCCTTCCCACAGGGAGGAGGGGTAAGGGTCTCCGAGCCACGGGGACTACACATCCCAGAATACCATGGGTCCCAGACCCAGCAACGGGACATGATATCATGCTGGGGCGCAGAGGGAGGATGAATTGGCGGCGGGGATGAATTTGAGCTGGCCGAAGGAGGCGTTGGAGAGGAAAGGGACGGAAAAGAAAGATGACCACAGTTCCCATGATTCATGGAGAAACGACTACACTTCCCATGATGCCCCGGGAAGGGGGCGTAGAGCAGAAGGACTGCATGTCCCGCGATGCTCTCGGCGGGCCGGTGGCGGTGACTGAACCGGAAGACGCTTTCTGCGTTTGAGGAGTGGAGTGTCTGGTACTGAACAACCAAAAGTCCAGTATGAAACTGGTGAGTCTCTGCTCCTAGGTCAGAGAGCAAAGGTGATGCCATATCCTTTTGGACTTCTTCGTTTGCACCTTGAGAAGGGAAGTAGAAAGTGGGTGGGCCAAGGAAAGCTGCTGCTGTTGGGGAGGTTTGAATCTTGGCCCCCACCCCCAGCTGCCTGGAGATCCTGTCGATCCATTGAAGGGTCCCTTTGGTTAGATAAAACGTTGACTCTGTCGCATTTCTTCTCCGAACTAAGGTTGGGCCTTAATGAGCTAGGTTTGACTTCTCAGCTGCCACGTGAGTGTTGAAACAGGTTAACTTCTTTTCCGTGCTGTTGGCACTTGGTTAGCGTTTCTCCCTACCGTTGTTGAGGCGGATTTTGTTAGATCTGAGCGGAGAGTAGAAAATATTGGACAGAGGGTAATCACTTATTAAATTTTGTACTATAGAATCCTAACTGTCCTAGGACTTCAGAGAAGGACGAAGTCAGGGTGTGATTTCGGAGGATTTGAGTCTTAAACACTACATACAGTGGGCTGAGAGGGAAGTGTTAAGGCATTCCACCCTAGGGACTGCGAGAGCCAAGGTTAGAGGGAACAGTATCTGGAGAAGTCTTTCATCACAAAACCCAAACACTTTGCTTATAGAAAAACTTCCCAGACCTTTATTTTGGGCCGTTTTGCTTGTGCGTAGATCTAACTAGTTTATTCTACCTGTATAGAATTAATAATAGCATTAATTAGGAGGTGTGAGATCCTATTTCTCAGCCTTTTAAAATTAATGTTCCTGCAGCCAAGTATGTCAGGCTTTACTTTCTGTGATTTTTGTACAAAAACAAAAGGTTTGTTTTCTTATTTGAACATACTTTTCCACTTACATTCTTTCTGTCTCTTTCTCCAGATATATACTCTGCATAGTGTTAGCGGTTTTTTTGAAAAGAAGTCAGAGAAAGTATTAAAGTAGATTAAACTCCAACACTGCTGTCATTTAAGGCTGCCCTTAGGTAGGGAGAAGGGCACACAGATCAGTAAACTCTGACTGCAGTTTGTTCCTGGGCCCGAGTGTGAAACATTTAAGAATGCAGAATTGAAAGTCTCTGCCTTGCCCTATAGAAGCATGCAATTTAATGAAGATAGAAAAGAAAGCCAAAATAATAATTCATTGCAATTTATGGTAAAATAAAAACGTGTTCAGCGTTTGGGGAATTGAGAAGATAATGGATGGGGAAGAGGTGGAAGACAGCTTCCTGGAAAGCACTCTAAACTGATAAGAAAGAGGAGTAGGCCAGGGCCTTCCATGAAGAGGGTTCACATTACAGGTGTAAAAGCGTTTGGAAGTGTGAAGCAATTTTTTCCATAATAATGCATTTGGCTGAGAGTCTCGGAGAGCCAAGATTTACTTTATATATACTTTGGTTTCCTCATAATATCCTTCTGCTTAATATATTTACAGATGTGAAAACATGGAAGGAAAAAGTAGAAACTTGATTTTTTCCTTTAAGAATCAAATTATGCCTCCTAGGAAGAGGAAGTGTTCTATCTGTAGTCCCTCCCTCTTTACTTTCAATCCATGTGTTACATATTAAAACTAATTTGGTAGTTAGATGATACTATAGTATTTCTGCAGAATTACCATCAACATAGCAAAATGCTTTGAAAAATATTGATGCTCACTTAGATGTCTTGAGTGTGGCAGGCCTGATAAAGTTGAAATAAATTGTCCCATGGCCTGAAATTTTTAATTTTGTGTACTGCGTCAGGAATATGTAGTAATAAACCATGCTTTACATTTATTTCATGAAACACAGAAATACATTTTATTGACCACATTCTTGAGATTATGACTTCCCAGAATACCTTCCCCACGCTCAATCTAGGACCACATCTTTTTGCTTGATTCTTCCTCTGTTCTTGAACAAGTCTCTTTCTCTCCAGTCCCACTAATACTGCTTTTGTACTGGCTTTTTTCGTGGGATACTTGGAATTCAACAATACTTTCTGAATGATCTCCCTGTGTTCAATCTTAACCCCATCCAGTCTATTTACTCTACATCTCAGAAATTGTTTTAAATTGCAGAGTCCCATAAAACCCCTCAGTACCTTCCTTTGCCCTTAGGATAAAGTCCCATAATTCTTAACCTGGCTTGCAAATATGGTGTGCCTTCCTCTCCAGGCTCATACTTAGCCCTCACCTCCCTTCCTCCCCTGGTTCCAATTATATTGCACATCTTCTAGTTCCTTCAGCTCACCATGCCTTTGCCTCTGGGACTTTGCCTACAATGTTTTGTTGCCTACCTTATTTCTTCATGTATCTCAGGTCTCTGTTTAATACTTCTTCAGGGTCTCCTTGAATTGGTTGCCTCCATTATATGCTTCCATGGCACGTTTTCTTTTTGTAGCACTGGTAATTAATTATTGGTTTTATGTCTGTCCTCCTTCATATATTCTCAGGGTCTGACACATAGTATGATGCCACTGAATAGTTGTTGAATAAATAATCTCTGAAGGATTATCAAATCCTGTGACTAATGATAAGAAAAGATTAAGGAGTTTATTTAAATCATGACAATAAGCAATATCCATTGGAGTAAAAATAATAATAATTACTACCTTTTCTGGAGCCATTATTGTGTGCCATGCACTGTACTAGGTACAGTGCAGTGTGTCACACTTACTCCTTTGCTCTAGGTGATAGTATTCCCATTTTACAGATAAAAAGTCTGAGCCTTAGGAAAGCGAAGTGGCTCACAGTTACACGGATGAAAAGTAGCAGAACCAAAATCTGAATCCAAGATTCCTTCCTTAAGACTCTTTTGCTTAATGGGGGCCGGGATTCCAGCACCTTGCCAAGTACCTGGCATATGTTATCTCTTAATGAAAGGAAGCTAGAGAGTGCATACTGGGAGAGTTTATTCCAGGCTGTTTTTAAAATTAGCTTTAAATGTGAGCTTGATTAAGTTAAGATCTTGAAAAAAGATTATTGGTAAAAAATTAAAGTTTGGAAACTTCCTTGATATTATAAAGGGTTCCATATCAGACCATACCAATTGAGTTGAGTGCCCAAGTTAGCTTTTATACTACCCAATTTAACCTCTGTAATCCCATTTATAGTTCTCTAACTTTACATATGATTCTCTTGGTGGCTTTCCATACATCCAAGGAAAGACCACGGCTGTATTTATAAAATATTCCTTGGATAGCTCCATGGAAAAATACTAACTCAAGGGGTGCCTGGGTGGCTCAGTGGGTTAAAGCCTCTACCTTCAACAGGTCATGATCTCAGGGTCCTGGGATCAAGCCACATCCGGCTCTCTGTTCAGTGAGGAGCCTGCTTCCCTTCCTCTCTCTCTGCCTGCCTCTCTGACTAAAAAAAAAAAGAAAAAAGAAAAATGCCAACTCAGTTTTTTTTTTTTAAAGATTTTATTTATTTATTTGAAAGACAGAGATCACAAGTAGGCAGAGAGGGAGGCAGAGGGGGTGGGGAAGCAGGCTCCCTGCTGAGCAGAGAGCCCGATGTGGGGCTCGATCCCAGGACCCTGGGATCATGACCTGAGCCGCACCCAGGCGCCCCCCAACTCAATTTTAATTACTGTGTAATATTACGCAGTATTCAGGCAGTTTTTTTTAACTGTAGAAAGTATATTGGCACCTTCAGTTAACCAGAATCATTTTTAAAGAACAGGAAAATTAGAAGATTAGAAGAAAATTATCATATTTTAGAGCCTGTTCTGTTATTAGTATAAATTAAATCTACCTGCGTATACCCTGGTGGCCAGTTCAGGAAAGGATAGGAACTAGGGTCCTTAGCAAAACATTATGGGGAGAAATAAACAAACAAACTGAATACGTTGACAAATCGAGTTTGAAAATGAATTTAGTCATTCAAATAGATATAAAGTGAATACGATAGTAAGAAGCAGTTCAAGAATGTAGCATGTGTCACACTTTCTATGGATCCAGAGATAGAATTTTCTAGTTTATTAAGTCAATAAAGATTTATTATGCAACCACAGTACACCCTTGGCATTCAAAGTTTTAATACTTTCTATTTTAATTCTTGTATTTGACCCCAAAGATTGATGACAGGAAATTATTATTTTGCTGAGACACAAATTTGAATATGACTTTAAGATTAGTGATAATCTGGGCACCTGGGGTGTTCAGTCAGGTAAGTGTCTGTCTTTAGCTCAGGTCATGATCCTGGGGTCCCTGGATCAAGCCAGAGTCATGCTCCCTGCTCAGCAGGGAGTCATCTTCTCCCTCTTCACCTCCCCCGACCCGATCATGCTCTGTCTCTCTCTTTCTCTCTCTCAAATAAATAAACAAAACTTAAAAAAAAAAAAATAGTGATAATCCTTAGTGAATGAACCTGATTGCCTCAGAATCCATGGCTCTCTGTAATTATTGTTGCCCTTTTGTTACAGTTCTGAAAGAAAGGTCATTTAAATGCCTGTTCTGCTATACGTTTTGAATTTGATGGAGGAAATTGTATGCTGTAGTCGTATGTACAAAATTTAAAACTCAGGAAGGCCAGGAGATGTTCTTCGGTGATCTCTGCCCCTTTATGCAAAGAGCTGTTTTGTTACTACTGGCTTTTTGGGGAAGGCTTAAACTTTTAACACACCATTTCTCCAGGAAAACACATGGAGCAAAGAATTTGTCCTCTACTATCCCCAGTGGAGAACAAATAAAACATGAAGTAGAATTGTAGGTGATCTAGAAGATCTTTGTTTGCAAGGGCAAATTCTGCCCCAAGGTCAATTTAACAAATCATTAGAAAGGGGTGTGTTTTTTCCTCAACTGGGATCTGAGAGTGATAGATTATTTCTGTCATTTACAGAATTGCAGAATGCTTTTGGCTTCTTAGAACTTGGATCAAGAATAGAAAATCTCTTGCTATGAATTGCAAACATTCACAATTTTACCAGTGCTTACTAATTCACCTGTTATGGTGCAGTTGTTAAAACATCAACCTGATTTCACGATCTTTTCTGTTTCTCTTTTCTGGTTGATTAGAGTGCCCTCGTGTGTCTTTACGATGTAATATCGTATCAAGCTTCCGAAAGGTCATGTTTTATCACACACAACCCCAGTATCATAGGTTTTTTCCTTTCTTTCCTCAAACTTAATAGAAATGTGTAACACAACACCAAGTCACATACTTTATTCAGCTGTGCTCTGAGATAAAAATGGATAAATTTACTTTGGGGCCTTTCAAAGTCATAATTGTTGTTCCTCTGAAAATTAACTCTTTTATACTTCAGGTGAAGAAAAAGTATACCAATAATAGATTTTTTTCAGCAATAATAGTTGAATCGAAAAAAATATATATGACTCACAACATAAGCATGACAGCATTAGTATTGCATATAACTGCAGTAGCACATCTACTTTGTGCCTGGTTGCTTTGAGCACTCAAATGCCACTATTACTGGCTCTGATGATTAGAAAAGTGTACTTGACATACCAGGGCCAAGAGTGTAGCATGCCATGGAAATCAGTAAAACCCAACATTCCAAACGGAAAACTTGCTCCTGGCTCACTAAATACCAAGAGAGGTCCAGGCATACATGACCCCTTAAATCTCCATCATTATTCATTTATTCATTCAGCAGCTCTTCCTGACCACCCATCTCCTCTGTGCTTGCTCAGGGTACTGGGTGTATTGCAGGAAACAAAACAGATTTACTCTCTGCCTTTATGGAAAGCAATGTCTAGTGGACTTACTGTGCAATTCAAATAATACTACAATGAACTTCTAATGTAAAGATATCATCGGGCACGGGCTCACCTATTTTTTTAATGTAATGGTCAAACAATGCATTTAACTGTATCCAAGAATATGCCTTCTTAAAATTTGAGCAGTTATGGCCGACTTGCCCACTAGTTTACCATTGTACCAGTAGTGTATGAGAATGCATTTCCTCCCCCTTGCCAACCATGCCATCTGTTTCTTTACTCTTACTATGTGTCTTACTAATGCAACTTTCTTCTCTCATCAATCCTCACACCCTCTTGTCTCTTAAACTTCAGGCATATTTAGTAAAATCCTTACAGTAGTGATATATGGATATGGGAAAATGTACCAGAAAGGGGAACACATTTCTTCATTTTATAAAAAAAAATATTGTGTCCTAAGAATCTTTAAAAGGAATTTTTTAAATAGTCTGGTGTTACTCTGAAAATGCTGATGCATGGGTGTAGTAATTAAAATGGCAGTATTGTGGGATCAAAGGGATTGGAGAGGCAGCCAGGCCAAGTGTGCATAAATGACAGAGGAGATCCCCCATCATCTCCAGAAAGAGGATGATCTGTGAGGTAAAGCTAGAACTTGATATATCAGGAAGGGCTGAGGAAAAGGTAGATACCAGAATTTGCAGAGATAGTGAAAAAAGGCGAGACTGCAAACTAAAAGGATGATGGGGAATAAGAAAGTCTGTAAGGAGAAACAAGTCAGTTTGAAAACCCCAAGGCATTCAGTGATCAAGTCTAAGAACTGTGTGGTAGGAACTTTACTATGAGAAAAACAGGAAGTTTCAGTTGTCCCCGATTGACTATATATCTGAAGGAAATACCTTGAAGGTCTAAAACATTTAAAATTTATTGAAAGCACAACTGAATGAACTTTAGCTCTCCCAAGGATATATAATCAGATAGATGATGTTCAAGAAAGTGATTTTTTAATAGGAATTGCAAAATGAAAACTCTTTTTGCCCTTAAGGTACAGTTTATTTTTCATCACTCATGTTTATGAAGGGGGGGTGAATAGTAAAAGGTCTTGCATAATCCGCTCCTCAGATATTTATGGCCTAAGCAGAGATTGTCTTTTTCTACATACGATATTTCTGCATTTTTCTATTTCAGTAAAATAGAAGGAGACATAATTAGATGTTCTAATTTTTTTTAAGATTTTATTTATTTTTTTGAGAGAGAGAGAGAGAGAGAGAGCGCATGAGAAGGGGGAGGGTCAGAAGGAGAAGCAGACTTCCTGCCAAGCAGGGAGCCTGATGTGGGACTCGATCCTGGGACTCCAGGATCAGACCCGAGCCAAAGGCAGTCGCTCAACCAACTGAGCCACCCAGGCGCCCCTAGATGTTCTAATTTAATAAGTCTTCCTTCCCATATGTTTTTCCAGCATGTGGGAATATGGTAAACAAGCAGTAGTATTAATAATGTAGAGGATATTACTATTGTAACCATTACCTTTTCTTTCTTTACATTTTAAAAGCAGCTTTATTGAGGTGTAATTTACATGCCACTGAATTCAGACATTTAAAGGGTTCTATGTGATGACTTTTAGTAAATTTACACAGTTGTGCTACAATCACCACTATCCAGTTTTAGAATATTTCCATCACTCTGAAAAGATCCCTTGTGCCCATTAGCAGTCAGCCCCCATTACAACCTCCAGGCTCAGGCAACTGCTTATCTATTTCTGTCTTGTAGATTTGTCCTTTCTTGTCATTTCATATAAATTAACTACTACAATATGCAGTCTCTTATGTTGGACTTCTTGTTCTTAGTATGTTTTTGATGTTCCCTCATGTTGTAGCATATACTGCTTAATAAAATCCACTATATGAGTATACCACATTTTGTTTATCCATGTACCATTTGATAGACATTTGGATTGTTTTCACTTTGGGCCTAGCATTGTGTGTAAGGTTTCCATTTCTACTATCTACATGATTTCATTTATTTTTCTTGCTTGATTGCACTAGCTAGAACCTCTAGTTCAATGCTGACTTGAAATGGTGTGAGCAGACATCCTTGTCAATCTTTTTTCCGGTTCCCAATCTGAATGGGAAAAGCATTTAGTCTTTCAGTAGTGAATATGATGTGAGCCGTAGGTTTTTTGTAGATACCCTTAATCAAGTTGAGGATGGTCTCTTCTAATCTTAGTTTGTTGAGCATTTTTAATGGGTGTTGGATTTTATCAAATGCTTTTCAGTGGGGTATCAAGATGATCATATAGTTTTTGTCCTATATCATATTAATATGGTGTATTACCTTGGTTGAATGTTGAAATTTTTTTTTAAGATTTATTTATTAATTTATTTGCCAGAGATCACAAGTAGACAGAGAGGCAGGCAGGGGGATGGGGGGTGGGGGGAAGCAGGCTTCCTGCTGAGCAGAGAGCCTGATGCAGGGCTCTATCCCAGAACTCTGGGGTCATGACCTGAGTCGAAGGCAGAGGCTTAACCCACTGAGCCACCAAGGCACCCCGAATGTTGAATGTTAAACCAATCTTACATTCCAAGTATAATTCTTCACTTGGTCATGATGTATACATATTGACAGAATTGGTTTGCTAATACTTTGTTGAGGTTTTTGCATATATATTCACAAGTGATATTGTTATGTAGTTTTCTTGTAATGTCTCTGGCTTTGGTATCAGAGTAATATTGTACTCATAGAATAAGTTAAGAAATGTTCCCACCTCCTCTGTATTCTGCAATGGTGTTCAAAGAATTGATATAATTTCTTTAAATGTGTGATAGAATTCACCAATAAAGCCATTTGGGCCTGCGCTTTCCTTTGTGGGCAGGTTTTTTTTTTTTTTTGAAAGATTTTATTATTTATTTGACAGCAGAGAGATATCACAAGTAGGCAGAGAGGCAGGCAGAGAGAGAGAGAGGAGGAAGCAGGCTCCCCGCTGAGCAGAGAGCCCGATGAGGGACTCGATCCCAGGACCCTGAGATCATGACCTGAGACAAAGGCAGGGGCTTAACCCACTGAGCCACCCAGGCGCCCCGTGGGCAGATTTTTAATTGACTAATTCACTTTCTTTACTTGCTATGGGTCTTTTCAGATTTTCTGTTTGTGCATTACATTTTTTAGAAATTGAAGTAAAATACACACAACATAAGATTAACTCTTAACCATTTTTAAGTAGAGTTCAGTGGCATTAAGTACATCCACATGGTTGAGTCACCATCACCATCTATGTGCAGATATCACTTAGCATAATATCTTCAAAGTTTATCCATGTTGTAGCATGTGTCAGAATTTGCTTCTTTTTAAAGGCTGAATAATATTCCATCAAACATGTATACCACATTTTGTTAATTCATTCATATGTCTGTGGACCCTTGCATCATTTCTGCCTTTTGGCTATTATGGATAAAGCCGCTTTGAACATGGGTGTACAAATAACTGTTCAGATCTCTGCTTCGAATTCTTTGGGATATTTATCCAGGAATAGAATCACTGGATGACATCGTAGTTCTTCATTTAACTTTTTGAGGAATGAACATTCTGTTTTTCACAGTATGTGCATCTGCACCATTTTATATTCCCAGTACACAATGGTTCTGATTTCTCCACATCTTCACCACTTGCCAATATTTGTCATTTTGTGTTTGTTTTGCTAATAGCCATTCTAATGGGTGTGAACAGTATCTCACTGTGATTTTCATTACATTTCCCTGATACTTAGTGATGTCGAGCACCTCTTTTGTAATTTTTTAGTTAGGTAATACATGTTCATTGTTTAATAGTTAAAGAAAAAGAAATTATACAATTTTAAGGGGAAAAAAAGTGAAGAGATATGCTCCTCTCTTTATTTTCCTCCCCAAGAGTAATCTCAGTTACCAGTTTCTTGTGTACCCTTCAGAGATACTCTGTGGATATATATTTATATAATTTCCATCCCTTTTTTATTTTTTACATATACGGCGAGATCCTACCCACACTGGTTTTTGTGAATTCCTTTTTCTTTTTTAAGTTAGAAATGTATCTTACCTATCATTTCATATCAATATCTAGAACTGGCTCATTTTATAAAACACTACATACTCCTAATGAATCAGAGTCTGCATTTAATAAGATCTTGGATCCTTTGTTTTCACAGTTCTTTCGTTGTAGACAGTGAAATATTTTCAATGCTCCTTTCAGATAGTTTTTGAAATATTTCTAACAGACACTTTGTATTTTCATTGTCGAAAGAGTTTAGAAATATGGTTGTTAGGCAGGAAGATAAAGTTCTGCTGCCCCCACCTACACCCCTCAGGATGATTTTGAAAATCATTCATTGTTAGAGTTTAGGGCATGGTTTTTTTACTAATATAAAACATAACATGAAATTAGCGTCAACATATCTCAAAAATATGTTCATACCATTGCTAGAAAATAATCAGTTGCACAGTGTTTTGTTGTTTAGATATGCCATAATTTATCTGGCCATATCTTCATCAATAAGCATTACATTGTTTCCAGTCTCTTGCAGTTAGAAATCATGTTACATGATAACCTCCTTTGTGTGCACCTCTGGAATTATATTTGTATGAAACATTTCTAGGTGAAATGGATGGTTCAAAAGGTGTGTGCATATTTTATTTCATTTTATTGCCAAAATACCCCCGGAGAAACTTATCTGATTACATTGTCTCTAGCAGCATATTCCAGTGTACCACTACAATGTTACCATCAAATAGTCTTGTTTTTTTCTCACTGACAAGTGAAGAAATGGTCTGTCATTATACTTTTTAAAATGTTTTTCTCCTGTGCATTAAGATGTAGAACATCTTTTCATGTGTCTACAAAAACATCTGTATTTCTATTTTCTTTTCAACTCTTTTATCCCACTTGATATATTTTACAGTAATACATTTTATTTTTTGTAGTTTTAGAGTGTATTTTAATGTCTTTTTAAGATTTTATTTATTTATTTGAGAGAGAGAGAGCAAGCAAGACCAAGTATAAGCGGGGTGAAGGGCTGAGGGGGAATCAGGCTCCCCACTGAGCAGGGAACCCAATGTGGGACTCTATCACAGGACCTCTGTATCATGACCTGAGCCCAAGGCAGATGCTTAACCAACTGAGACTCTCAAGTGCCCAAGAGTTTATTTTAATATCTTGTAGTACTTGTTCCCACTCATTGCTCTCTACTTTAGAATTTTCCAGACTTCTCTCAAACATTTTTTTTCATATAAAATTTAGAATGTTAGATGTTCTATAAAATTGAGAATTATTAGTTCCCAGTAAAATCTTTCTCATATTTTTATTGGAATCAGGCTAAATTTATTAAATGTAAGGAGAGAATTGTCTTATTTCTTTCAACATATCATTCAGTCTAAAGAACAAATGTCTTTATGCTTAAATCCTTTTATAAACATTATCTTTTTTATTGTTACTGTAATTGAAATATTTTCCTATGTAGTTTACATATAAAAAGGGTATTTCTTTTTTTATATTCTCTCTATGGCCCTTTGTTGAATTCTTCATTTTAATTTTTAGTATGTTTTTCTAGTTAATTCTCGTGGGTTTTCCTGGCGCATAACTTTGCAGATCGTCTTTTAAATCTCGTTTTTTTCTGTAGTGCAATTACATTTGCTTATATTTGCAAGATAGTTTGGAGTAGGAGTGGTGGTAGACATTTCTGTTCTATTTCTGACATAAACGGACATGCTGCTTTAACTCAATATGTCACTGTTATATCAACTTTTGGTTTGAAATTTTTGTGTATTTTAATTTACATTCTATAGCTCACTGTTTTCTTGCTCCAGAATTTTCCAGTCACTAATAAAGTGAGCTTCTTTCATATCAACCAACAGTAAGTTGTTTTTTAAGGAGAAGATCTATTTGTATTGTACTGTATTGTTTGTCCTAGGCAGTTAATTTTATCTTGAGCCCATTTCCAGACTTTTGAGAAAACAATAGTTTTTATAACTTAAAGTCTTGAGTGGTGTATAGCAGATTCACAGAAGTAAAAGACTTCTATGACCTTAAGAGAAAATTGCAGGGTTTCCTTGGAAAACAGAACAGCCAGAAATAGTTTGTCTCTCTATACTTAAGAGACAGGCCTGATAAAGGCTAGAAATGTAAACAAATTGGTCAGTTAAAATAAACATAATTACCACACCAAAAAAAAAAAAAAAAAAAGTAGAAACAAAAAAAGGGTTCAGAGCCCTAGGCAAGTGTTTATTTTAAGCTGTATTTGATTCAAACTATGTAGATCCAATAGGAAGAAAATGCTGATGAACAGCCATGAGATAGTTAAAATTAACAGATAAGAGAAGCAATAACAAAAATCCTTTATTTGGCTGTATGATCCAACAAATGTTATTAAATGCCTATGTCATACAAAACCTTCTTGATGCCATAAGACATACTAAAGATAAGACAGAGCCTATTATCAGTAACTGACTATTTAACAAGCTCTGTATGTATATGTGACTGACCATATGCAGTTTTAGCAATAGACTGATAAAGGCAGAAGTGGGGTGTATAAGTTTAGGATTATGAAAGATGTTTTCCAACCAGAAATTCAGAGTTGCCTACAGAAGTAAAATTTGAGTTGGCTTTGAAAAGTATGTTGGCTGACAAATATGTCAGAGGCAGAGTTTTGTGTCATTGTCACTGGGGTCAAGGGTGGAATTGCTGGGGGTTGTCAGGAATGACAGTTAGAAAGGTAGATTGAAGCCACAGTGGTGACTGAATATGAGACTCAGTGGTTTGGACAGTAGCAAATAAGGATATTTGAAAAACATATATTTCAAGGGAGTTTGGGAGATTTAAAGATTGACCTTTCTTTTTTAAGATTTTTTTTTTAATGATTTTATTTACTTATTTGTCAGAGAGAGAGAGCACACGAGCGCACAAACGGAGTGGCAGGCAGAGGGAGAAGCAGGTTCCCAATGAGCAAGGAGCTGGTTGTAGGACTTGATTCCAGGACCCTGGTCTAACAAACTGAGCCGAAGACAGGCACTCAACTGGCTGAACCACCCAGGCATCCTTAAAGCTTTACTTTAAAGTAAGAACATTTAAACACCTGGAGCCTTTAAATTTATCCCTTGGGAAATCTAGAACAAAGGAGTTGGAGGAACTGTATATAACACACTTAAAAAGAACTTTGGAATGTGAAATCAAAAAGTATGATTCCTGCAGTTACAGAAAATATTTTGAAAACCGAAAATAATCAGAACAAGAAGCATTAGGGAGTTTAGCAAATGCATCAAAGCAAATGCAAAGTCAGAATTTACCCAACTTAGGATAAGGTTTATCTAAGCACTTTATGAGGACCTTATAAGCCATAACCAAACTCATAGATAGATCAGAAGATGAAAGGGGTCCAGACAATTCGTGGGACCAGTTGACAGGTACCGTATAAGAACAATACCCAGACGGGAAGAAAGGAAAGAACAGAGACAGTGAATTCTTTGACATTCACCTTTATTTAGAAAAATCTGGGCTACAGTCCCTTTCCTGCAGAACTGATAAATGCATAGAATATTCTTGGTTACATCGTCAACTTGCATATAGATAGATCACTAGAAAGTGTGATGCCATCCTTAGATTTTTTTTTTTTCATGTAATTTTCATACAGTTAAAGTAGCATAAATTTCAAGTGTGCATATAGCTCGATCAATTTTTATCTATTACACTTCCATGTATGTTCTTGTTTGTGTCTGGCTTTAATTCAACAAGTTGCTGACCTGAACGTTTTGAAGGGTGTCAACTGTTGACTTGTTGGCTAACCTATGTCACCCGTGTATGAAGAGCAACTTCCTAGAGGACTGGCAGATTGCCTGTCAGATTACCATCTCTTTGTAGGGTTCTAGAAGGGACCCTGAGAAATTCATCCTGGTAAAACCTCTATTTCTGGGCTTGGCAAGCTGCTGCCATTCAGTGGGAGACTGTCGGGCAAACACAACATGGTTTCTTTTAAAAAAGAAATCAATCTGACTGAACTATCAGAGTTCTGTAAAGGGGCTAAATCTTGTTCCTTTAATTCACTCGAATTTTTGAAATGCTTTTCTCAAAAATATTATAGAATCAATAATACTCACAAAAAATTTTTTCAGAATATAATTGGAAGCTATAAAGAAGGAAAGAAAAATCACCTGTCATCTCACTACCTAGAATAATTACTGTTTAACGTTTTGGTATGTAATCTGCTCTGCTGGATGTATGCAATGTCTTGTATATCAGTAACTCTGAAGTTAAAAATCTGTTAGGAGTAGATTCTACTGAGTGATAGGAAGCCTAAAGTAACCATGGTTTAAGTAGAGTTGATGTTTGTTTCTCTCTTATGTAAATGAAGTTTGAGGTTAAATAGTCTAGGGCTGATAGGGCAGGCAGTTCCATGATCCTTAGAGACCCAAATTCTCCCTACTGGCTTATTGCCCCACCACCTTCAATATGTGGCTTACTCTTAGTGATCCAGTATGACTTTACCAGCTAAGGCCATCAGGTGCTTTTTCCAGCCAGGCAGAAGGGGGAAGGAGCAAAGAAAGGATGCCCCTTCCCTTTGTTAGTTTCTCAGATTTGCATACAATCCTTTGAGCTATCTTTTTGGCCAGGACTTAAATTGCTACATCTAGTTGCAAGAGATACTGGGAAATAGTCTTTATTCCAGGTGACTATAATTCCAGCTGACATTTGGAGTTCTATAAAAGGACAGAGGGGGATACAGATAATGAGACAACTGTCTCTGTCACAAGCCTTTCCATTTTAAATATTTGTATTGCTCTTGTGGGGTATTTTTATAGTATTACGTTATTGTGGTTTTATTCTGCTTCTTGAACATTTTGGTTTCCATCCCCTAACTGTCCTGCATAATGCTGAAGAGAACATAGTTTTATTTACTTTTTTTTGAACTGGTTTTTTGGTTTTTTGCTTGGTGTAAGTAAATTCCTTAGGTAGAATTGTGAGGTCAAGGACTGTACTTGCACATTTTAAATTTTGACTCAAGATTGCTTTTCAGAAGTTCTTTCATTTTCATCTACCAGGAGTAACAGAGTTTCCCTTTCCCCACATCCTGATGATTAGTTTCTTCAGGTGAATGTTTGGACAGACCCTTTCCTTACAGTGTAGTTTTAATCTGCACTTCTGTTGTTTATATTTCTTGTAGAAAGGTTGTATTTGTTTTTTGGTGTTTTGTCATTTGGGTATTTTTCAGGGGCCCTTTTTACAAAGTACCTGTTTGTGGTTTCCCCCTGTTTTTCTGTTGGCATCTTTGTCTTTTTCTTACTCAGTTATTAGAGTTCTTTATGTATTAAGGACATCAGTTCTTCATTTTGGTTTTATAAATGGTTTTTGCCAGTGTATCTTTTTTTGCCTTGTTTTAGAGTAGTTCAGCCATACCGCCCCAAAGTTTTTAGTATAAATGAACAAATCTATCATGATTTTCTTTTCAGATCATGGCTTTAAGATGGCACTTAAAAGTCCCTTTCTACACCAGGATTATTATCAAATATTTCCCTAAAGTTTTAGAAATTCTCTGCTAGGATTCAATACAAAGTTTTTAAAGATGTGTTTTATCAACCACAACAAATTGAAAATCAAAATCAGATTACTTCCTCTGATAAATAGGGGTCTCCCTGATGCAGTTTTTGTAGTATCAGTATTAATTTTTTTTAAAAGATTTTATTTATTTATTTGACAGAGAGAGATCACAAGCAGATGGAGAGGCAGGCAGAGAGGGAGATAGAGGGAAGCAGGCTCCCTGCTGAGCAGAGAGCCCTATGTGGGACTCGATCCCAGGACCCCGAGATCATGACCTGAGCCGAGGGCAGCGGCTTAACCCGCTGAGCCACCCAGGCGCCCAAGTATCAGTATTAATTAATAAAAGAGCTGCGTCTTCTGTTCTTTCCCAGGGACCCAGGTGGTACGGGCAAGAGAAAACTCTTTCCTTTACCCTGACTCCTGACATGTTAACTGTGTGACCAGTAGGAAATTTTTTGGTTGATGAAAAGCCTTTTCTAGACCCCCAAACTAATTGCTGATAGCCTGGTTTTTGTCCACACATAAATGCTCATGAAGAACCCAGCATGAAGTGCTCAATAAATGGTAGCTGTTTTTAGAAACTTCTTCACTTAATAAAAAGCAGTTTGTAAATCCATTTCCTTGAAAATCTGAAGTGATTGAAAGGGGGTTTTCCCTAATCCACCCAGAAACATACTCATGTAAAGGTTGAGTTAGGAATATTCTTCTCTGTGCTGATACGCATTATTTTTGGCACCTTCTGCCTAAGTAGAACAGTTTTGTCGACATTGAAAGTCTGTTCAAGGAGTTCTTGGATGGCTCATTCAGTTAGAAGTTCGACTCTTGGTTTCAGTTCAGGTCATGATACCAGGGTTGTGAGATAGAGCCCTGCATGGGGCTCCATGTTCAGCAGGGAGTCTGTGTAAAGATTCTCTCCCCCTCTCTCCCCATTCTGTCTTTGATAAATAAGTCTTTAAAAAAGAAATTAAGAGGAAAAGAAAAAGGAAAGAAAGTCTATTCCGTTAGGTAACACCTCTTCCCAGTTATCTACACAAATGCCTAGGAAACTCCCTTGTGGCCTTGGTATCTGTTCTCTCTCCTTAATAGTTGATCCTGACATCCAGATTTGTCTGGGCATTGAACCTTGGACGAGTTCATTATGTGTGATTTGAGGGGGAGAAAAAGTGCACAGCTTTTTTAATATGACTAGAATAAACTCCTCTAACTTACTCTTGAATTAATGTTAAACTAATAAGTCTCCTTGTTGATGCTGATCTTAGCCACTTACTAGTTTACCATTTTGATAACCTTTTTTCTTTTTTCTTGCTCATTGTCATTGCTGCAGATTTTCAACAATTGGTATAAATTCCATTGCCCTTAAATTGCCTCTACTTTTACATAATTCATCCTGTAAATAATACCATTACCATATCTCTTTCTCCTTTTAGAGATATCTTTACCTTCATCCATCATAATCATATATTGCTTTTTGCTAGCACTTTTATCACTCTTGCTGCTTTTGTTCTTAGAGGACATACTGGATTAATAGTGTTCATTAAACACCTGAAAACCAGTCACAAAACAAACACTGTAGAACGAAACCATAGGCCTGTCATATATGATCTTTAATGCAATATATTTTTGGTGGTGGCGGAGCACAGTTTTTACTCTGAAGTGTCATTATGTACATAGTTGGTTTTCATTAAAGATTAGGTTAGAGAGGCGCCTGGGTGGCTCAGTTGGCTGAGTGTCCAACTCTTGGTTTTGGCTCGAGTCCTGGGATTGAGCCCCGCATGGGGCTAAACAGGGAGTCTACTTGAGATTCTCTCTTCCTCTCTCTTCTGCCTCTCCCCCCACACCCTTCTAAATAAATAAATGAATCTTTGAAAGATTAGGTTAGAGTAGCACTTTATTATTTTAATTTATTACTATCCTTAGCTATTTCTCCCCTTATCTTTGCCTCCTATATTTCTTATTTCCTTTCCTCCAAATGCTGTTATCCCTTCGCTCTCAACCTCTTCTAAAACTCTGTTGCATTAAGGAGGGCAAGTGATGTAATGAGCACTGAGTGTTACATACAACTGATGAATCTCTGAACTCTACCTCTGAAACTAATAATACACTCTATGTTAATTTTTTCAAGATTATTTATTTATTTATATATTTGACAGAGAGAGAGAGAGATCACAAGTAGGCAGAGAGGCAGGCAGAAAGAGAAGGGAAACCAGGCTCCCTGCTGAGAGAGAGCCCAATGCAGGGCTCCATCCGAGGACCCTGAGACCATGACTTGAGCGGAAGACAGAGGCTTAACCCACTGAGCCGCCCAGGCGCCCCTATACTATATGTTAATTAAACAAAAAACTTTGTTGCAAATAGAAACTTCTATGGTAATTACTTTGTATTCCAAAAGAAAAAAAAAAGTCTGGAAAAAAAAAAAAAAACTGGTCAAACTCTGGTTTTAAAAAGAACACAAGAGGGGTGCCTGGGTGGCTTAGTTGGTTAAGCATCTACCTTTGGCTCAGGTCATGATTCTGGGGTCCTGGGATCAAGCCCTACCTCGGGTTCCCTGCTCGGCGGGGACCCTGCTTCTCCCTCTACCTCTGCTGCTCCTCCTGCTTATGTTCTCTCTCTGTCTCTTTCTCCCACTCTCAGTCAAATAAGTAAATAAAATCTTTAAAAAAAAAAACAAAAACAAAAAACAAGAGTATCTAAAGTCAAAAGTGAAAGTTGCAGTATGGTCAACCACCCTCTCCCCTTCAGTAACCACTTTTACCAGCGTGTTATGTGCTTTCATTCTTTTTTTTTTTTTTAATTACATATATATAGATGTACATAAATGAGGTCATATGCATAGCTCTGTGAACTTTTTTTCCATCAGCTCTAATTACTTTTTAAAATATTTAAAGTTCTGGTTCCAGACAGCCAGTGATGTTTGTTCCCAAGCCAACCCCTACCTATTTTCTGTCTCCCATCTTTAATATTTACTGCCAACATTCCCACCCTTTCTGAACTTATGTTGGGCTATTTGCGTTTTTATGACCACTCTTGCTTCTTTACTCATTTGCATGGAGAGCCAAGTCAGGGACGAGGATAAGCATGAAGGAGCAGCCATAAGTGTCAGTTACCCAACTGAGTGTTATCTAGCCACTCTCCAGCCAGAAAGTGGCTTCACTGTGTTCACCATGCATGCTGCAGATACTCTACTCAAATGGAAAATTATCCCTCCATCCAGCTGTGTAGTCAGCTTGACAGTGAGTATGATTGGCACATTTAACAGCTCTCCTGCAAGGTAAAATCAAGATATAAAGTGAGAGAAAGTGAAAGATTACCACATAGAATTGAGATGTATTTATAGAAGTCTCCGAGTGTTGGAGGGCCTGGCCCAAAATTCTTAGCAGGGGTGATAGTTCCAAATTAGGCAAATGTGGCTCAGTGGAAGCCAGTTTAATTCAGGATGGTGTGGTTTAAGGCAGAGTTTCTCAATAGAGTACGCTCTCCCCTTTCCCTGCCACACTAAGAATCTTATACATTCTGTTGGGGCATGGAATATCTCCTGGTGAGCTATGGTATGGATGGCAACAAATGCATGTCTGTGTACTCAGGGGTGTTGGTACAGAAAAAAGTTCATAAGCCCTGTAAGGGCTAAGTTTTTTATTTTTAAAAGAGATATTTGGACTAGATGATCTTAGAATTCCTTCTAGCTTATAAATCATATAATGTCTTACATTTTCAGAAAATCATTTGTAGGGGCGCCTGGGTGGCTCAGTGGGTTAAAGCCTCTGCCTTTGGCTCGGGTCATGATCCCAGGGTCCTGGGATCGAGCCCCGTGTTGGACTCTCTGCTTGGCGGAGAGCCTGCTTCCTCCTCTCTCTCTCTCTGCCTGCCTCTCTGCCTACTTGTGGTCTCTGTCTGTCAAATAAATAAAACAAAATCTTTAAAAAAAAAAAAAAAAAGAAAGAAAGAAAATCATTTGTAAAGAACACAGTGGCATAAACACATCTCAGTGAAAGGTTATACAAAAGACCAAAGAGATTTGGTCAACCCTGTGAAATGATGGAATAAAGAGAAACAACATTTTTGTGTTAAGAGAGAGGTTAGAGGAGCGCCTAGGTGGCTCAGTCAGTTAAGCAGCTGCCTTCAGCTTGGGTCATGATCCCAGGGTCCTGGGATGGAACCCCACATCGGGCTCCCTGCTTCTCCCTCTCCCTCTGTCTGCCGCTCTGCCTACTTGCACTCTCTGTCTCTATCAAATAAGTAAATAAAATCTTTAAAGAGAGAGAGAGAGAGAGAGGTTAGAAATAATCTAGTTAAGTTTCCTCATTTGCCAGGTGAAGAAATTTGAGACCCAAAGAATTTAGGGATTTGTTTGGACTAGTAACAAATTGAGGCAGTTAGAACTAATACTTTATGCCTAGAACTAATGCTTTATATTGGATACTGTGGTACACAGCCCAGCAATAAAATCTAACTCTAATTTTTTTTAAGCTAAAAATAAATTTCTGCTCTCGAAAACAGTTTGGCAGTTTCTTATAAAATTAAACATATGTAGCCAAGTAATGTCACTCCTAACTATTTACTGAAAAGAATTGAAATCATACCTCCTACAAAAACCTATATTGAATGTCTATAACTGCTTTTTCATATTCAGCAAAAACTGGTACAACAACCCAAATGTCTGTCAGTTTGTGAATGGATAAGCAAATTCTGGTAGCTCTGTGCATTGGAATCCTTAGCAATGAAAGGAATGAACTACTGGTAGCAACAAAGAGGAAGCATTATGCTCATAATATATGAGATTTCTAATTTCTCCGCATCCTTGCCAGCACTTGTCAGTCTTGAATTTTGACTCTTCTGCTAAGAGTATAGTGGTATCGTATTGTGGTTTTAATTTGTATTTCTCTAAGGACTAATGTTTAGCATCTTTTCACTTGAGTATATTTGAAGTTGTAAGAATTCTACCTTCTAGTTCTTTATGAGATATGTGTTTTGCAAATATATTCTACCAGGCTGAGTTTTCTTCCATTTTCTGAAGGATATCTTTTGAAGAATGGTTTGTCTAATCTAAGAAATTTTTGCCTAACTTAAAGCACAGAGATTTTCCTCTGTTTTTCTAGATCTGTCCTGTCTGGCACAGTATCCACCAGCTGCATATAGCTTTTTGTTATGTATCTATGTATGTATGTATTTTGTGCATATGGATTTTGAACACAGTGTTACTAGTGTGACTAAGGAAGTGAATTTAATTTTTTTTCAAGATTTTATTTATTTATTTGAGAGTGAGAGAACGGTGAAGGGACAGAAGGAGAAGCAGAGTCCCCGCTGAACAGGGAGCCCAATGCAGGGCTCGATCCCAGGACTCTGGGATCGTGACCTGAGCCCAAGGCAGATGCTTAACCAACTGAACCACCCAGGTGCCCCAAGGACTGAATTTTTTTTTTTTTTAAGATTTTATTTATTTGACGGAAAGAGACCACAAGTCGGCAGAGAGCAGGCAGAGAGAGAGGAGGAAGCAGGCTCCCCGCTGAGCAGAGAGCCAGATGCGGGGCTCGATCCCAGGACCCTGGGATCACGACCTGAGCCGAAGGCAGAGGCTTAACCCACTGAGCCACCCAGGTGCCCCCCAAGGACTGAATTTTAAATCCCATTTGATTTTATTTTGAAGATTCTGATTTTTGTTGAGAGAGCGTGCAGGCACAGGAGCCAGGGAAGGGCAGAGAAAGGATGAGAGACAATCTCAAGCAGCCTCTCTACTGAGCACAGAGCCCATACATAGCAGGGCTCCATCTCAGGACCCTGAGACCGTGACCTGAGCTGGAATCAGAGTCGGACACGTAACTGACTGAGCCACCCAGTGCCCCAAATGGTATTTTATTTTAATTAAACTTTAAAAGTTGATACTTGATTCAGTTATTGAGAAAATTTTTAATGTGTTTGGAAGAACTTGGGTATGTGGACCTACTTTTTTAACTAAGTGTTATGCAATCTAAATGCATATGATGTATTTCAGATGAAAATTTAACATCTGAATTGAAATATTCTGCAAGTATAGCATCCATACTAGGTTTTGAAGCCTTAGTACCATGGTATAATGGAAAAATCTCATTAATATTTTTATATCAATTATATAGTAAAATGAAAATTCAGAGATACTTGGGTTAATGAAATATATTACTAAAATTAATTTCACCTGTTCCTTTTACTATTTTACTGTAGTTCCTAGAAAATTAAAAATTATGTATGTGGCATGCATTGTATTTCTATTGCATGTACTTTCAGAGGTTTTATTGTTTTAACTCTTGCATTTAGTTCTATAACCCATTTCAAGTTCAAAGGCCACTTTAACCCATGTTATGATTTTTATGGAAGCTAAGAGTATGATGAACAGAAAGCTGAGAAAAAGAATTAAATTTTTAAAAAATTTGTAGATTTTGTCATTAGGAAATGCCACATTTTAAAAATGTTAAAATATACCAGGGTACAACTTCTCAGGGATATAGAAATGACAGTGTCATTAGCTTAATCAACTAGTTAAATGTTTTCCCTTCTTTGTCTATCCCAAGCTCTCTGCTTTAAAAGTAATCTAGCAGGGTTTAGTGGTACAACAGGAAAACAGTATTGATAGAGAATTAGAAAAGATGACTACAAAAAACTACAGTTACTCTTACTTCTGAGAGCCTTAGTTGGTTTTTTTTTTTTCCTATCCAACTATCCTATCTATATTAAATCTTGTGCTCTTATCATAAATCATAGGTTTCCTTCTAGTATATCGGTGGATGATTGAAGAGAAGGCATTAAGAACTTGTGCTGGTTTGAGTGCGAATTCAGTCTTTTATTAACTGTGTGATCTTGGGCCTTAACAATTGAGTTGGTATCAGTACTACTGACTTTATTTAGTTGTTGGGAAAGAACTAATTAAATACTGGATAGAAAATATTTGTCAGTAATTTGTATTGTTCGTGAAGGTAATTCATACAGTGAAATTTCCAGTTGCTGTTTCTTCCTAAGCTAGGGTCTGATTTTATTTTTAGAATTCCTTTTCAAGTGTCAGCATTAATGTGCATTTTTATGAATATGTATATTGTATAAATATAGCTATCATGTTAATATAACATTCCTGGTAATTAGATAATGATCAACATCATTTGAAAAATTTCTTGTAAAATTATAAAGCCTTGCTGAATCTTGTTGGAGAAGTGTTTTGCCAAACTTTGTAAGACTAGGAAAGCATCAAGGAGTTCACTGACAGTACTAATGTAATCTCAGAATTTTAGACTAAAAATGTGGAAGTTATCCTTGTTTCTTTCTTATCCCTGCCGAAGGCCATGTCTTGTTGAATCATCCTTCTCACGAGGTAGCATTCTCATTTATTCCATTTCCATTGCCATGTTATATCAGGACACGTATATCAAAATGAAAATTGTGGACCATTATCACTATTCAGCATAGTTCCTTAAAAGTTAACAAATATATCTAGCAAACGGTTTACTAATACTAAAATATTTATCCATTATGATCTCTTGAATTTTATTTTTGTACCATGAGACTTTTTTTTATAAGGAAAATAGCACTACAGATTTCGACAATAGTAGGAAAGGTATAGTTACATAATTCCAATGTCTGAGGAAATGTCTGATAACAATACAAAAAAAACCCACCTTACTATTTGTTACTAATATTAAATAGATGTTAGTAATTTGCCTTTTTTTGTGATCATATCTCTTCTCCTCCCATCCCCTTTTTAAAGACATAAGTTATATCTAAATCAAAGATCACCAACCTTCACTTTTCCTCCCTCTTCCTAGGTTACTGCTTTCCTCAAGTTGATGTGTATCATACCTGAACATGCTTGTTAGTTTAGTATTCACTGTTATTAGGTATTGCCAAATTATTCTCCAGTCACACCAACTTATAGTCCATTTTTACTGTATTCTCTTCAATACTTAATATCATCAGTCTGTTTGCTCATTATTGTCTTATTTTGCATTTCCCTGATTCTAGTAATTTTGAGCTTTTTATATCTACATTTATTGCCCACTCTTGTTTCCTCATTTCTTTTGAGTTTTAAAATCTTTTTTGTCGTTGATTGGTATGAGTTTTTAATACCGAATATGATACTAGTGCTTTTTTAGTAACACGTGTTGGAAATAATTTCTCCCACTCTCTGGCTTATGTTTGCACTCTTTAATGGTATCCTTTGACGATTTTCATTTTAAACTACTATAGTCAAGTTTCTTAATCTTTCTGTTATGGTTTGTACATTTTTGTCTCTTAAGAAATTCTCCACTACCCCAGGGTAATAAATAAAGTATTTATCCTTTTTTTGTTTTTCAATAAAAGTTTTAAAGTTTTGCCTTCATATCTTCAGTATTTAAGTCATTTGAAATTAATTTTTGTGTATGTTGCAGCCTTTTTTTTTTTTTTTAAATGGGTTGCCAACTTCCCCAGCACCATAAATTGGAAATACCACTTTATCATATGTCAAGCCCCGAGGTATGTGTGTGTCTCTTTTCTGGACTATTTATTCCTATTTCACTGGTCCATTAGCTATCACAGTATAATATCCACTGTTGATTACATTACAGTAAGTTACAATGTCAGAAAATTTAATTCTTCTCAGTCATTTCTCTTTAATATTTTCCTAGGTAATTGTAGCCCTTGACTCTTCCATATGATTCTTAAATTTTATAAAAAGTAGGTTAGTGAAAATTGCTATTTTTTGCAACATTTTATTTTCCTTTCCAGTTAATATTATCTTTAACTAGAATTTTTAATTTTTTTCATAAACATTTTACATTTCTTTTTTACTTTGATGGTGCATTTAATTTTTTGCCATATAAATGGTATTCTAATTTTTAACTCATTACTCTTACTAATTGTTTGTTGCTGGCATGTAAGAGCTCAGTTAATTTTGGTACATTGATTTTTGTATCCAGCAACCTTGAGGAACGCCCTTATTAGCTGTAATAGTTTGTTTTTAGAATGTCTTCTAATTATATCAGTTGTGAACAATCACTTTTTATTTCTCCATTTCTAATTATCTTTTAGTTTTCTTGCCTTATTGCATTCTATAGCATTTCCAGGTATACTGTGAGGTTTAAACAGTCATAGTGAATATCCTTGTTTTGTTCTTGACTTTAAGGAAATTGTTTCACATACTTCATTGTTAACTGTGATGTAGGATTTGGTTAGGAACCTTTTATCAAATTAAAGAAGTACTTTCCATTTATAGTTTGGTAAGAATTTTTGCCTAGAATCAATACTGTGTTTTTCAAATACATTTTCTGAATCTTTTGAGATTTGCTTTTTCCTATATTCATTTATATGTGAATTATACTAATAGTTTTTCTGATGTTGTACCAGGAAGCAAAACCATTACACAAAAATCAATTGGCTAAAAGTTTTTTTTTTTTTTTTAATGTTTTATTTGAATCAGAAACAATCTAAGTCACTTCTTTATTCCACTAGCAGGGAACTTGTTTTCTCTTTGCTCATAGATCTTCATGAGTTAGTTAAATAGACAAAGGAGAAGAAGGAAAAAATTGGTTATACCATTTGTAACTTATTTCTTTAATACTGTTGGCTATAAAAAGCAGTTCCTTTATGGTGCTGTGCAGTTCTCCCAAACATATTTAAGAGCTTTTGGCATTAAATCAACCTAGAGGTTATAGGTTACATTAAAGATAATTAAAGGTAGTTCAGCAACAAAACTACTTTACAGTGAGTAAATCCTATCACTTTTTTTTAATGCAAGAGAAAATGCAACAAAAAAATTATTGCTATGATGGACTATAGACCAATTTAATAATTTAATTTACTTGGGACTTTTGCTTTATCTTACATTAACTAGCTAACTAATTTTCTTTGTTTACTACCAGATTATAAATTCAAACTACATTCTTATCAATTCTAAGTAGGGCCTTTTAGAGCACATCAAAAAAAATTTTTTTTTTATCCTCTCTGACGATCCCTTTTTCTCTGTGTAGCATGGAGTATTCTTTCTGGATCTCACACTACTCTGTGTAGCATGGAGTATTCTTTCTGGATCTCACTGCCCTGGATTCAACCGTAGGACAGCTCTTACAGCTTTAGAACCATGTGCAAATTTCATAATCTCTCTGTCTCATTTTCTTCATTTGTAAGATAGGAATACATCTCCTACCTCATAACATTCTTAGGAAGATTAAAGGAATTAAATGTAAAGTTCTTGCAGAGTGCCTGACACTGCATAAACACCATATCTTAATAACTGTGTATGTTATAATTATTTTTAAACAGAACCAGACAATAGGAGAATAGATATGATATTTCGGTCCATGGTTCTTTCTGCAAAAGACCATGGCTTTATTCCTCAGAGCCAATTCACTATAATTCAGTTTGCCATGACCATATTGCCAAGTTTAACAGATGTACTAACTTGCTAAATCTTTTGTTTTGTTTTATGAAGTTTTCATTGTTTTATTAACAATTCATACTGCTTTTGAAGATTTCTGTGAGGTTAAGTTGGTTGGTCATTATTTTGTCTTCATAGCAGCTTTTTTTTTTTTTTTTAAGATTTTATTTATTTATTTGACAGAGTTCACAGGTAGGCAGAGAGGCGGGCGGGGGGAGGCAGGCTCCCAGCTGAGCAGAGAGCCCAATGCGGGGCTCGATCCCAGGACCCTGAGATCATGACCTGAGCCAAAGGCAGAGGCTTTAACCCACGGAGCCACCCAGGCGCCCCCTTCATAGCAGCTTTTAAAAATATTAGAATTGCTGACCCCTGAGGTCATGATATGAGTCTTTTCAATAATAGATTTAATATTCAGAAACATATTTTAAAATCAGTAATCCAGAACCCTCAAGGGCTATGTACCTCAGTGAAAGGAGTGCTAGAAAAGTACCATTTACTTGCTCAAGAGGTCAGTAGGGAAGATTGTCTCTGCAAGGAGCTTGAGCCAATGCTTTGAGAGTGTTAAAACTGTGATTTATATTAAGCTCCTTTATATAGTTATAGATAGTCAAGCTGAGAAATCAACATAAAAATTGATCTAAAGATGGTGATAGTTCTTGGGACCTGGCCCAACCCTTCTGCATAGAATTTACATAGATATAGATCCACTGAAGGTGGTCTTCCAAAATTTTAAAACAACAGATGAACAACAAATGAAATCCACTGTGCTATTCAGCAGGTATAACAAGACTCCTAAGAACTTCAGAAAATTGTATAACCTGCTGGAGAGTCTAAAATTAATGTTAAAGTGATTAAAGACATATATGGAGATATCAAACCTATGAAAAGAAGAAAATGCTATCTTTTAAAGAGCTATTTATTAAACTTATTTTTAAGTAATTTCTCTGCTCAATGTGAGACTCAACTCACAATCCTGAGACAAGAGTTGCATGCACTACCAGCCAGATGCCCACAAGATGCCTTTTTTTTTTTTTTTCCCCAAAGAGAAACTCTAAGGATGCCAAGGTGGCTCAGTCACTTAGCATCTAACTTTTGGTTTCAGCTCAGGTCATGATCTCAGGGTTGTGAGATTAAGGCCCATGTCAGGCTTCACGCTCATCACAGAGTCTACTTAAGCTTCTCCCCCTCTCCCTTTGTCCTTCCCTATCCCCACTCACTCTCTCTCTCTTTCAAAAAAAAAAAAAGTTAAAAAGAGAACTTCTAGAAATGAAAAACAGACACTGAAAAGAAAATTTCAGTAGAGGGTTTAAATAGCAGATTTGACACTACTGAAGAAAGAACTAGCTAGCAAACCGTAAGGTAGAGCTGAGGAAAGTATCCAGAATTCACAGAGCTCAAAAAGCAAAATACGAAAGGATAATTTAGTCACAGAGATGGAGAGTAAAATGAAACATTACAACATACACTTAATAGGCATTTCACTAGTAGAAACTAGAAAGAATGGGAGAGAAAATATTCAAAATTATAATAGCTGGCAGTTTTTTTACAGTTCTGAAAGACAAGTCCTTGTATGTTAGAAGCATAAATCAAAAAGAAAGTTATACCTATGTAAATTTTAATGAAAGATCAGAACATTAATGGCAAAGAAGAGAATTTAATTGCAACCTGTAATGGAACACCAGTTAGACTGGCAGCAGATTTCCCATTAGCAAATAGATGCCAGAAGACAAGTTGGATATTTATGTCCTTGGTGTTCTGAAGTAATTTGCTATCCTGTAATTCTGCTTCCATCACTGTTGAGAAGTAAAGTTAAAATTAAGAAATTTCCAGACCAGTAATGACTAAGAGTTTACCTTCTGAACACCATCACCGAAGGCAATATACTAAGGGATGTAATTCAGGAAGAAGGGAGTTGAATCCAAAAGGAAGAAATGGGTATAAAAAAAGGATTGGTGAGCAAAGATCAGTTAAAATGTTGGCAAATAATCATTAACTGTGAAAAATAGTATAAAATCATTGACTCAACAGTACTAATGTTAAGACATATCTTTCCTTCATTTACATTGCATCAGGTAAGAACAAAGCAGTGAGAATTAAACCATGACACAGTGCTTTAATCAGGGCACTGATTAATCTGTTAAACTAAATTCCCTTTCCTTTGAAATTTCTTTAATCTAGTCAAAGGAATATGGCAGTTGCCTTCACGGTGAATTTCTTTGACTGTGATAGGGAATACTTTTGTACATATCTTAGTTAGCAAAGCTTCATTAACTTGTGGATAGCTTCCATAATAGAAAAAAGTGAATAAATAACTAAAATTCAGTAAACCAAAAAATAACCATATAACCATATGACTGAGAAATACAGATGGAACTAGAAGAAATAACTAGAAGAGTCAAAAGTAGTTAGCTTTCAGAATGGGACTATGAGATTTTTTATAGCTTATAAGACTGTTTGATTCACTGTTAACTGTGTATGTGTGAAATTTCACTTAAAATACCGCGTCAGACAATGATTCACCAAAGGAAAAATACTGGTAATAATACTGACTCTTATTTACCTAGTAGTGAAGCTTCAAAATATATAAAACAATATTTGACAAAATTATAAATTGACAAGTTTTTCTCTCCTAAGACTCAAGCAAGTAAGAGTATGGGAGATTTAAGTAAGGTAATAAAGTTAATCTGTTCTGTATACACAATTAGATTATGTCTTTCCAATTTCCATTGATAATTGGATCATTTGTAAAAAATCAACTATTTAGAGTGCACAGAGTCATAAAGCAAATTTAAATAACGATCCAAGAAGTAATATACAAATTCCATTCTCTGATCATAATAAAATTAGAAGTCAGTAACCAAAAGATAATCATTACTGCCTGTATATTTTGAGATTAAACCAAACACACTTGTAAGCAGTTTGTGACTCAAAAAATAAATCACAACGGAAATTACATAGTATTTAGAAATGCATACATTGAAAACACAATATAAACTTGTAAAACATATCCAGAGCATCACTTACAGGGCTGTTTGTAGCCTGAATACGTATTTTAATCAGCTACACATCCAACTGCAGAAATTTTTTTTTTTAAGATTTTATTTATTTATTTGACAAAGATCACAAGGAGGCAGAGAGGCAGAGAGAGAGAGAGGAAGGGAAGTAGGCTTCCTGTCAAGCAGAGAGCCCAATGCGGGGCTCGATCCCGGGACCCTGGGATCATGACCTGAGCTGAAGGCAGAGGCTTTAACCCACTGAGCCACTCAGGCACCCCCAACTGCAGAAATTTTTAAATGTAGCAGTTTAACAGAACAGAACAAGGGGCACCTGGGTGGCTCAGTGGGTTAAAGCCTCTGCCTTCGGCTCAGGTCATGATCCCAGGGTCCTGGGATCAAGCCCCATATGGGGCTTTCTGCTCAGTGGGGAACCTGCTTCCTCCTCTCTCTTTCTGCCTGCCTCTCAGCCTACTTGTGATCTCTGTCTGTCAAATAAATAAATAAAATCTTTAAAAAAATAAAAATAAACAGAAAAATAAAATAGAGCAAAAATTAAATAGAAATTAGAAAGCAAAAAAACACTTGGGGCGCCTGGGTGGCTCAGTGGGTTAAGCCGCTGCCTTCGGCTCAGGTCATGATCTCAGGGTCCTGGGATCTAGCCCCGCATCAGGCTCTTTGCTCAACTGCTTCCTCCTCTCTCTCTGCCTGCCTCTCTGCCTGCTTGTCATCTCTCTCTGTCAAATAAATAAATAAAATCTTTAAAAAAAAAAAAAAAAGAAAGCAAAAATACACTTATTGATAGCTGGATGGTTGCTTATGAACTAAGGAAGAAAATATTTTAAATTGTAAAGGAAGAAAAAAATAAAATTAATAGAGAAAATACTGCATTGCTCCTGGCTCAGAGAAATGTTGTGACATGTTAAAAATGGCAAGGGTGGGTTAGCCAGGTGGCTCAGTGGGTTAAGCTTCTGCCTTCCGCTCAGGTCAAGATCTCAGGGTCCTGGGATTGAGCCCCTCATCTGGCTCTCTGCTCAGCAGGGAGCCTACTCTCCGAGCCTCCCCCCCTCCCCCATCTGCCTACTTGTGATCTCTCTCTTTCTCTCCCTCTGTCAAATAAATAAATAAAATCTTTAAAAAAAGAAAGAAAATGGGAGGGGCACCTGGGTGGCTCAGTCAGTTAAGCATCTGTCTTCACCTCAGGTCATGATCCCAGGGTCCTGGGATTGAGCCCCACATGGGGCTCCCTGCTCAGCAGGGAGTCAACTTCTTCTCCCTTTCCTGCTGCCCCTCCCCCAGCTTGCGCACTCACCATGCGGTCTCTCTCTCTCAAATGAATAAATAAAAAATATTTTTAAAAATATTTTTTTTAAATGGCAGTATTCCCTAAATTAACATATAGATTGAATGTAGCCTCCATTGACATCCTTGGGAAAATGTGTCTTTAGAACTGAAGTCTAGTCATTCTAACTTACTTGAAAATATTGCAAAGTATAAACATTATAGCATTAGAAGTAAAAATAAAAAACAAGCCCCATGGACAAAACAGAGGCTTCAAAAATATAAACTGCTATAGGACTTGGAGGTGTAAGTTACAAACTAAGGATAACTTAAAGGTGAAAGGAGTCACCTTTCATGAATTTTCCTAGGGCATTAAGGAATATGGGCTTAGGCTTTTTGTCCCAGTTATGGATAAGAGATTAATTTAAGACTATTTATGAAAACAGTATTTTCAGAGATCAGTTGTTTGTCACCATAATAACTATTGTGAAATGTGTTAATATCAAAAGAAAAGCAGCAAAGAAAGAATACAGATAGTTGTTAAACTCATCCATGTTGAGTCATGAGCATTTGTTATACTAATTTTGCTTACTTGTATGTTTGAAACTTCCCACAATTTTTTTAATGAAAGTGAAGAATGGGAAAAATATGTAGTATGTTTAACTGAAAAAAAATTTTATCGAAAAATAAATGCTTTTATATATATATATATATATATATATATATATACACACACATACATATATATAAGTTCCATAAGCATATATATGTAGAGATATATATATATATATATATATTGCATAACCACATTCCATTTATTCCATATTAGAAGGAGATCAACAGGGAGACAAGTAAATGTTGATAGTAAATCTTTACACAGAAAAACCTGCAGCTTTGTTACTAGTTAGGAATAAAACTAACAGGAAAGCATTGCTCTGAGTTTATTAAGCTAGAAAAAGATTTTGAAACCTTATGTTAGCTAGATTACTCATTTCTGTACTCGGTAGTGACTGTCTCTTCCTAGAGGGAAAACTAGCAATAGAAAGTATTTATAAAATTACTCACTCACTTCACCTAGTCTGTGGGATACACAAGTGTCTGAGACATTAGTGAATGCTAATATAGAATGGAATTTCTTCTCTAAAATGCTGTAAATTTAGGTGACCCTCCCAAATATAGGTGGCCTTTTCAGCCCTTTAATTGTTCTGTGACAGCTAGCAGTGAACACATACTACAGGTCAGGTAGTTTCCATGCTTTCAGTCCTCCCAGCTTGAGGAGAGTAGCTTCTATTACGGTATCTTAGAGATGGGGGAACTCAGTCTTTGCAGAGTGAAGCGTTTTCCCCCACATCACGCATTAATAATGAGCTCACTCAGGATTTGAGCCCAGGCAGTCTTACTTCAAACCCCCTGCTTTTTGAATCATTTCTCCAAACTCCTCTCAAAATGAAAGCCATGTATCTAGTAGTTGACTTTTCCTGTGTAGGGCCATTTAATTGCTTCAGGATAGCTACTACTAATATTTCAGCTTCATTTTAGTATAGATTCTAGATGGTTTTGACCATAATTCTGATGGGAATAAGCAGTGAAACAGATCTTCTGATATATAACTGATGACATTGTAAATAGGTACAGCCTTTTTTGGAAAGCATTTTGGCAGCATATTTCAGGAGCCATAAAATGCTCATATTTTTTGACCTAGTTAATGCCACTTCTGGGAATCCTCTAAAGAAATAGTCTAATATGGAAAAAGCCATAAGCACTAAAGTGATCACCACAGCCATGTTTGTAATAGAGCAACTGGAAGCAACTCTAAATGTTCATCAGTAAAGGAATGATTAAGCACACCATGGTACATTTACTTAGGCAGCCAATAAAAATGAAGTGTGATGCAACATAGACAAAGAAAACAGAGTCATCTTGAGCTTTCAAAGCAGCATACAGCTGTATGTTCACTAAAATTACAGCTTTTACAAATAAGAAAAAAGACGGAGGGGAGCCTGGCTTGGTCAGGTAATCTTCTGCTGTTGGTTCAGGTCATGATCTTGGGGTCCAGGAATCAAGCCCTGTATCTGGCTCCCTGTTCAGTGGGGAGACTGCTTTTCCTTCTGCCCCTTACCCTGCTCACGTTCTCTCTCACGTACACTGTCACTCAAATAAATAAATAAAATCTTTAAAAAAGAAGATGGCATAGAACAGTGGTTGTGGGTGATTATTTTTCTTTCTGTTATTTTTCAGGCTTTTTGTAATACAGATTTATTCTTAGTTTTAAGATTTAAGTCACATGATTACTTAATGTTTTTGTGTATTCATCTCCTAACCTTGACTAGATTATGAGCTGCGTGTTTAAAAAGAACATCACTGGACACAGGCAAACTTCAAGCACCTTGTAGGTGCCTCATTTGCTGGTTGCGTGAACCTCCGCCAGTCAGTCAGTCTCAGCTGACTCATTTGACCCATGAAGTGAGCGGTGCAATTTGTAAGACATGAGTGGAATCTTTGGAGTGAGGAGACCTTGCTGTATGTCTTTGGCTCTTAGACAAGTGGCTCAAACTTTGTAAAGCTCAATTTCCTCATCCATAAAAATGGAGCTAGTGAGATCAAGGTCTGGCACTCCCTTAGTAGAAGCTCTGAAAATGTTCCTTCCATTTAGTCACAGCCCTTACAAAGTGCTCCTCACCTTTCTTTATCCTTATGTGACAAGAACAAATACAAAGTCTTCAGCTAACTCCTTTTGAGCAGCTTTTACATGTCCATCTTCTGGCATAACTTGTTATCTATAATTTAGAGTTAAGGATGAAGGACAAAAAGCTTTGTCATTCAGCGTGGCCCAGAAAGTTTTCAGTTTTGTTTTAGTCTTTTTTTCTTCCAACTGTACAAGTGTAGGTAAATGGTCATTGTCAAATATTTGGAAAATATAGAAAGCTGGAAGAAGAAAATGATACCATAATCTTTCCACCTAGAAGTAACTATTATACATTTCATTTTATTTCTTCTTAATTATTTCTGAATATCAGATTTTTTTAAAAGAGAAATAGAGGAAAGCTCTTATTAGAACATTTGTTATGTTTGGGGCAAGTTTAATATGATGTTTGTGTTTGTTTTGAGATAGTTTACCTTCAGTAAGTTACTCTTACATAGGGATAAAGACCAAGCTAGCAGTAAGGAAACAGATAGAGGATGGGGGTGGGGATTGTTCTGTCTTAATTAGTAGGACAGGTGTTTTGTTTTTTTTCTGTATTTCTGATACCTGTCAAAGAATGAACTTAGGTAAAGTCTAACTACCCAAATCATGCTTCCTGGACTTTTTTTTTTTTTTTTTTTTTTAAGGACAGTTCCAATTTTAAATAGCTTGTGATGTTTTCTTCATAGTTATCCTGTACTTTTGCAGACCATGAGCTGTGAATTTTGGTTTGGAAAATATAGTCATCATACATAAACTTGGAATAAAGAAAAAGCTTACAGAATAACCACAATTTCTTGGCTCTTGTCCTTATCATTTTTAGAACATGCAATTTTTAAAAATTATCAGTCCCTGTAATATCCTCTGGAGAAAAGGAGGAAATGTATCCAGTGACAGAACCAACAGAGCAGCAAATACCTAGAAAGACAGCCTGAGCTACTGTGACTATGTGGGGCCAGGCATTGATGTCACATTACCCTGACTTGTGTTGGACTTGTACTGAAATCAGAAAGGGAAAATGTACTTGTTGAGGGATTGAGAGCATTGATCCCTACGTTTTCTGGACTTTGCTGTGCAAGGGTGGCTTCTACAGGATGACTTTAAGAGTAGGGGAAAAGGTCTTTTCCCTCTTTTGTTTCTTTTCTTCAGAGCAGCAATAGAATTATGAAAGGTGACAGGGTACATCCCATATAAATAATTTTCAGTGTGGCATATCTGTCATTCCCACTACATCGAGGAGGACATGAGAAATGTTTGAGGTCAGTGTATTGTCTTGCCTCATCACTCTCCTTTGAATATGCCGCCGTGTCTTGTGCCCCTTTGACTGCTGAGGTCTGCTGCCCCAGGCTAGAGACTCTTGATTGGTTGGGAGTAGGTGTCCCTCATTCCTGTTTAAGTATCTGCACATCAGGGAAGTCACTTGTCCTTTTGAGTCATTTCTTCTGACAAAGATGGACCATAACTCCTTACTGATGCTTGGCTTATTAACCCTTTCCAGTCACTTCCTCTTTGAGGAAAATCACTTGACCTCTTCACAGGAGAAAAGCTAACCTATAGCACTGTTTGAGGATCCAGCTTGGACCTTAATGGACCTCTATAGCTTAAGGCAGTTCTTAGGTATATTGGGACAGTGGGGATTTGGAAATGTCCTGTGAGGGGTTGGGGCAGGGGCAGATAACTAAACCGTGTAAACTTTCTACTTAGAATAATTTTGGTCCCTCCAAAAGTGTGCTTGCCTGAGATAGGACTCGGTGCCCTATGAAAAATTATGACATGGGCCTTTTGAACTGCTGAGGGAAGTAGTAGCCAGAAGCTGCAAAGAAAGTTAGCTGAATTTACACACTGTTCTTATAAGAGAAGTGATCAGTTTTACTTAATTCACTGGACTCTTTAGACTTTTTCTATAATTGATTATTGTTAAAAATGATTTAATTTTTTTCAGTATTGCCTGTCGGGGCACCCGACCTTACCGTGCAATGTGCTCAAATTCAAATCAACTACCATTATGTTGGACTGTGGACTGGACATGACTTCCACTCTCAATTTCCTTCCTTTGCCGCTTGTTCAGAGGTATGTGCTGCTGCATCTGGGACAAAATGAGCTTTAGTTTGTTGAAAAATGGTGCTGCTTAGCATAAAGATTACCAGTACCTTGTGTGTTGTCCTTAGTTTACTTTGTTCACTTAAAAATGTTCTTCATCAGAATTATTTCTTTGGCTGGGTTGATGGAAAGTGTTATATTGATTTATTGATTGACTTCTTTATTATAACTTCTTCTGAGTATCTGTAAAATGTTCCTGCAACTGCTCTGTGCAAGTGAGGTCATGTATATTTCATCTTTCTTGCTAATTCATGTAAGAGCTGATAAATGGTCAACTGATGAGCCCAAGAATTGAATTTTAGAATCATTTAACTGCCTTTGCAGGGACTTGACATCATAGAGCCTGACATTTCTTTTTGATAAGTATCTATGTGTTATTTTCATAATAGGTATAGATATCATGGAATCACATATGAAGCCAAAGTCCTTGTCTTAAAACAGATTACCCAAAACCTATAGTCACCACTGTTTACTCTTCCTATGACTTTGTCTAAAAAATTGTTTTCCCAGCTTGCTGGTAAATTGAAATTTTTAAGGGAGGTGGGTAACTTAGAGAAGCAAATATATTTCCAGTAACAAAAAGTATTTTCACATAGGAGAGACAGAAAAGCTATCTAAAGCAGATTTAAGAGCTTAAAAGCATAGCAACCTGGGCAAACCACCCAATATATCTCATTCATTTCTGAAGACATCACTGTATGCAATGATTATTCATAATGATAATCTTCTAGAGAAAGTATAATTAAAACTCAACCTTTGATTTTCTTTCTGAGATAAGGGACATAATAAGGTGAAGGGGACAGAAGGAATTCTAGATAATTTCAGATTACATTTTATGCAAAGCTGATAAAATTCAGTTATCACACCCAACACTTAGAAATACATTTATTATCCACAGATATTATCTGTCTATATATATAATTACAGTTGCTTCAGAAACTGTAGGTATCATGTTTCTGTAAAAAATGATTGACAGGTTATTTCTTACTGAAATAGTCTGATATTATTGTCTGGTTCCCCCCAGAGATTACAGTTTTAATTTATTTTGTGTTTATTAAGAATCTGCACTGTGCTGGACCAGAGGATACAGATGTAAATAAGACAACTTTCCTTTCCTCATGGAGCTTTTCTGTTGGGGAGGAA
Organism: Mustela erminea; assembly: GCF_009829155.1. NCBI lineage: Eukaryota > Metazoa > Chordata > Mammalia > Carnivora > Mustelidae > Mustela > Mustela erminea. Next base: position 14,892,736 of record NC_045615.1, read on the forward strand.
GTATTCCACAGCCAAAGACTTCATTACACTTGTTTTAAGAGAACAACTACATGCTTGTGAGAATTACTAAAAAAAAATTTTAAATACGGTATTACAAGAGTTTCCAAAAGGGGGCCTGCACACTATGCAAGGTCATGAGTTATCTTGCTGCTCCAGTCCTGAACTGGGCAGACAGTTCTTAGCTGCATATTTTCCCTTTCCTGTTCATTCTTGTCTTTACCTAATTCTTTATTCTCACTGACTCAGCATTGGAATCCTCCACTCTCTTCCCCTTATCATTGTTCTTCTGTCAGAGGGAAGTTACGCTAGTGGGATGATTGGCAGCCCATATATATAGTTCCTTACAAAAAGTATTTTCTGTTGCTCAGGCCAGAAACTTTGGAGATGGTCTTGGCTAAAATAGTACCCCCAGTCCCTCCCTAACCCCTTGTCCTGCTTTATTTTTCTTCCTGGTACTTAAACCATTACATTATATGTATGTATTTACTTTATATATTATTTATTTTCTCCACTAGAAGTTTTTTAAGGGCAGGGATTTTTTCTGTTCCCTTCACTGAATCCCCAGGGCCTAAAATAGTTCTTGGCATGTAGTAGCTACTCAGTTAAGATATGTCATATGAATGAATCCTTTTATCTTCTCCAGATTCCAACCCTTTTTGAGAGCAGTTTCACTTTTAATTGTAATCTTTTCTTTATCTTGAACCTTTTCATCTTGATTCAGTTCTTCCCATTTAATTATGCTTGGTTATTTCTAACTTAGTATTTAAAAAAAAATTTTTTTTTAAAGATTTTATTTATTTATTTGACAGACAGAGATCACAAGTAGGCAGAGAGGCAGGCAGAGAGAGAGAGGAGGAAGCAGGCTCCCTGCCGAGCAGAGAGCCCGATGCGGGACTCGATCCCAGGACCCTGAGATCATGACCTGAGCCGAAGGCAGCGGCTTAACCCACTGAGCCACCCAGGCGCCCCTAAAAAAAAATTTTTAACCTTCTCCCGACTCCACTTTCCCCTTCAGCATTACTAACTCCTCTCCAGTCTGTGATTTGCCCATATCACCTATCAGAATGCTGCTCTCTAGAGTCACCAATGACTTCTATGTCACTAGATGCAGTGACACAGTTCTCATCCCACTTGGCCCTTTGGCAGAACTGTCCTCCATTATCATGCATTTCTGCTTTTCCTCTTTTCTGACTCTTCTTTTCTATCTGCTTTGGAGATTGACCTTTCTCTAACAATAGTCACATATCAGAATTCTTCAATATCCAGTGCTTGGCCATCAGATTCTCCATCAAGGGAATTTCCTAAGTGCTCAGGGCTTCGATAATCATCTAAACAATAACCTACAAATGTGTGTCTTTAGTTAATAATGTTCTTCTGAGTTCCAGATTCATGTACCCAAAATGCCTGCTGAGTTTCTTTCTCTCCTTGGATGTGCTTTGAAGGTTCTTCAAAACTCAGCATGCCCCAACCTGAGCCCATGAGTAGACTTCATTCAGAAGAGGAGAGAAAACCCTCCCAGACCTAGGTTTCCTCTACAGTGTACCCTATCTTAGTGACTGACATGCTGATATGAGAGCGAGAAAATTGGAAAGTAACTTAGATATGCCACTCTTTCTCTTTGCCCATATCCAATCCTATATGAAGCCTTCTTATTTTTATCTTCTCAAAGACCCTGGAATCCAGTCTTTTCTCTTTAGTCCTCCTGTAGGCATGACCATCTTTATAGGCATTACCGTCAAGGCCTCCTAGTCAGTTTCTTCAGTCCTGAACCTGCCCTTGTCTGAATCCAGAGCCATTTTTGTGTAACTTTTTTATTTGAAATCATTTCAGATTTATAGAGAAGTTGCAAGAATAGTACAAACAACTCTCAGTTACCCTGGTAAATATTTCATCACATGTACTTTATCACTTTCTCTTGATATGTATGCATGCATACAATTTTTCTGACTCATTTGAAAGATTTACCTTTACTGCCTAAATACTTGAGGGCCTATTTGCTAAGAAAAAGGCAATTATTTTATATTACCACAGTACACTAATCAAAATCAGTGAATCAAAATAACTCGCACGGACACTGTGCTAGTATCTAAGCTGTATACCTCTTTCATATTTCCCAAGTTAGACCAATTTTATTTCACTATAATGCCTTTTATAGCAAAAAAGAATAGCAGTACTGGTCCAGGATTCAGTCCAGGTCACAGATTGCATTTAGTTGTCCTGTCTTTAGTCTCCATTAATCTGTCATTTTTAGAAGTATGGGTTAATTATTTTATATAATGTCTTTCAGTTTGGGTTTGTCTGATGTCTCCTCATGTTTAGGTTGGGGTTATTTTGATAGGAATACCACACAAATACTCATATATATTATCAGATTGTACATGATGTCCATTTTCTTCAGAATCATCTTTTAGAAATATACATCTAATCTTGTCTCTCACCTGTTTAAAACCTTTCAGTGGTTTTCATTGCTCTCGGGTTAAATACCAAGTTCATCTTGGCATATTATGGTTTATGCTTACCCCTGTAGTATCTCACTTTTTATTTCCTTTCAGTTTCAGAGAAAGCCTCTCTCCTGCTCGGGAGCACTCACGCAAATTTTTCCTTCAGCCATAAAGGCTCTTTTCCCCCTCCTGCAACCCCCCTTCCCTTAGACTACTTAGCAAGAGCCTTTATGCCTCCAATTTCTATATAGGAAGGATCTAGAGATAGCGCCTGGTTGGATGTGGTGAGAGAGGGTAAATGGGCCTCTTCTTTTTTATTTTTTCCCAAAGATTTTACTTTTTTTTTTTTTCATTTTTTATTTATTTTTTATAAACATACAATATATTTTTATCCCCAGGGGTACAGGTCTGTGAATTGCCAAGATTTTACTTTTTTATTTGACAGAGAGACAGCGAGAGAAGGAACACAAGCAGGGGGAGTGGGAGAGGAAGAAGCAGGCTCTGAGATCATGACCTGAGTGGAAGGCAGATACTTAAGGACTGAGCCATCCAGGCACCGTAAATGGGCCTCTTCTTGAAACTTCATTTGAATAACCTTCTATGTAAGATGTCCAGGACAAAGGTTGGTCAGAATGACTTGGAGGAAAGTATGGGACTTGTAGCTGTCTTTCTCTCTTCCTGCCAAACCTTGCCCTTTGACTTAGTTTCCCCTTTAATCTAGAACTGTCTAGATCTCAATCATCATAGACCCAGAGAAGTCTTTTGTTGCTGCCTTGACCAGTCCCTCTTTAGGGAACTTTGGACTAGACTGCATCATCATTTTTAACATCTGGTGCTCTTCTTGTGTGATTACTCAGGAGGACAGGTATGTTGTGTTCATGGTCACATCACCAGTACCTACATGCCTGACACATAAAGAAAGATTCATTATTGAATGAGTGAAAGTGAACACCTCATTCTCCTGCAGTACTATTATTACCACATGTTGAGGCTATTGCCTCCCTGTTCCCTCTTTATGGAAAACCTCCTCCCCCCTCACCTCCTAATTCCTATTCCCAGCTCTCCCACAGCACCCCATGCTGTCAAAGGTGCCCTTTCTGTATGAACCCGTAACATTTCTGCTTACCCCATCATAGCTTTTATTTTATTCTGTTGTGATTGCTTTTTACCATTTCCCTGTACTAAAGTGCACACTCCTGAAACTCGAGGGTTATTTTACGTACTGTCATATCCTTGCACTTTGTATACTTTGTTCAGAGTAAGCTTTTACAAATATTTTTTGAATGAATAAATGTAGTCATGCCTCTTACATTCTTTTCTGATTATAAAAGTAATGCATTTCAAAGTAAGAAGCTGGAAAAATGAAAAGTTAAAAGAGAAAATGAGTTGCATATCATGTTTTTTCTACCTTCCATTATTTTTTTAGGCTATAGATTATTTTTAAATGCCTTAGGCTATTTATTTACTTATGAGAATATTTTATCTATTTTTTAAAAAAATAAGTGGGAAAGGGGATTTAGTAGTATAGATATGTCACGGAGATGAATAGTACTGCATAAGGAATATGGTCATTAATATTGTAATAATGTATGGTGATATCCAGTGACTACAGTTACCGTAGTGAGCATTTAGTAATGTATAGAATTGTTGAATGAATCACTATGTTGTATACCTAAATCTAATGCTGTATGTCAACTGTACTTTAATAGTGTAAAATAAATAGCAGATCTTGTATACATGTGTTTTTGACTATAACATTTTTAATGGCACTTTTCCCTAAGAAATTCTTGTTAATAAGAGATGGAAAGATGTTTTATCCATAATCATAATTTTTCTAATATATTCACCTACCATATTTTTTTTATTGTGTTATGTTAGTCACCATACAGTACATCACTAGTTTTTGATGCAGTGTTCCAAGATTCATTGTTTGCATATAACACCCAGTGCTCCATACAGCACGTGCCCTCCTTAATACCTATCAGCGGGCTCACCCATCCCCTCATTCCCTTCCCCTCTAAAACCCTCAGCCTATTTCTCGGAGTCCACTAGGAGATGGAAAGATTTATCATCTATAATCATAATTTTTCTAATATCTTCACCTCCCATTTTTTATTTAAGTAGATTTCTGTAGAGACTTCTGCCTCCTAATTTTAAAAAATTTACACAGTTGAAGGCCCCTGGGTGGTGCCATCAGCTAAGCATCCAACTCTTAGTTTCGGCTCACATCATGATCTCAGAGTCGTGAGATCAATTCCCATATCAGCTCCACACTGGGTGTGGAGGCTGCTTAAGATTCTCTCACTCTCCTTTTGCCCTCTCCAGTCCCCATGTGCACATGCACGCTTGCACACTTGCTCTCTTAAAAAAAAAAGTACACAGTCACATTCTGTAATACTAAAAACAATGTAACAAATCCCTTCCCCTTTGGTAACTTAAAGTATACGGACTCTATGATGTAGTCATTAACTGATCAAAACTCAGTCACCAAATATTTTTATCTCTGTTGTCAGCATCCCTTTGCCATTAGTGACATGTTTCTGTGGCACTTCATCTGTGGCACTGTTGTTACAACATGGTCATTGCTCTTCTTTGAGCAATCAGTCCCATCAACTGGCAGTCTCTCAAATCCAGAATAACTACAGGTGTTTTGTAGAAGGCTTTGATGTTATTTTAAAAAGCGCTTAACAAGGGCGCCTGGGTGGCTCAGTGGGTTAAGCCGCTGCCTTCGGCTCAGGTCATGATCTCAGGGTCCTGGGATCGAGGCCCGCATCGGGCTCTCTGCTCAGCAGGGAGCCTGCTTCCCTCTCTCTCTCTCTCTGTCTGCCTCTCTGTCTACTTGTGATCTCTCTCTGTCAAATAAATAAATAAAATCTTTTAAAAAAAAAAAAAGCGCTTAACAAGAACTAAAACTACAGTATCTGAGGGGCTCCTGGCTGGTTCAGTTGGAGGAGCATGTGACTCTCACCTCAGGATTGTAAGTTAACAGCCCCACGTTGGCTGTAGAGATTACTTAAAAATAAAATCTTTAAAAACAAAACAAACCTACAGCATCTGAAAATTTTGCTTTTTACAAACTTATTGTCTGATGAACAGTGTAGCATTCTAATCAATTGTTGGTAGACAGCTAACTGAATCAGTCATCTGTAATTTGAAGGCTGATTTGTGGGTGTATGATAGGGAACAGACAGAATATCATGTCCTGTGATCCAGTTCTCGTTATAAAGGGAAGTGGATATTTACAGCCTTCCTTTAGAGAATTAGTGTGCATGAAATGAGAACAGTATTCACGTTGTTTTGTAATACTTTCATTTGAGTGCTTGGTTTTTTTATTTGATCTGACAGTAAATATATTTTTCAACAAGTCTGGAAGTGAAGACATCCAAGTCTGGAAGAAGACATACTTGTAACTATGAAATGAGATGGGAATTAAACAGCTAATGATAGAATATTTTTCTGAGAGGCTAGAGCAGAAAGCTCCCAGAGTTTAAAAAACAAGTTTATCAGGTATAACTTATACAAACCAAATTTACTCTGCTACTGGTAGTTTTCATTCCCAAGTATGAAATCCAAAATTCTCACTTTTTGATAAATAAAGAGCAAAATGTAAATAGAGAATAGAGGCAAGGGACCTGTGGGACTTCATTATCCTTATATTCATACAACTTTTCTGTAAGTTTGGAGTTACGACAAAAAAGTTATCCCCCAAATTCCTATTTTTTTTTTTCTAAAATTAGATGAACATGTATTTTACGCAAGTTTTTAACCTTCCTTGAAGATTGGAAAATAGTCACAATATTTATGGGTTTTTTTAAGATTTCATTGATTTGAGAGCGAGCTAGCGAGCACAAGCAGGCAGAGCAGCAGGCAGAGGGAGAGGAGAAACAGACTCCCCACTAAGCGGGGAGCCCAACATGGGGCTCAGCCTGAGCCCAAGGCAGGCATTTAACCGACTGAGCCACCCAGGCACCCCAATATTTATATATCTATTTGACTTTCATATCCTTTCACCTAACTACAAAGTCAGAACTTGATAAAAAACTATTTTGGCAAGAGGATGAGGGACTGTATACTAACTTAATTTCTGATATGGAGTCTTTTAGTCCCACGCCATTACTTTGCCCTTACTTTCACTTTACAAACTAATTTTGGGATGAAGTGCTAACATCCTCTTGCCATCCAGCTTGTACTTCCGATGTGCCTTTCTTCACATAACACCTTGGTCATTAAGTTTTTCTTTTTATCAGCATTTTTTCCCCTAAGTTATTTGCATTTTCAGCCTTCAGCATAATTCTAGTCAACTAATAGCATACACTCAGATCCTGAGATTGCCAGAAGTGAATGATTTCTGAATCTGGACTTTTTTAATGTAACATATATGTGAAATTAGCCTCATCTTCTGGAGATTATTCTACCAATGTATGTTGTCACTTTGTAATACTTAGGAGAACTGGGTTTATTTTCCGGAATTAGAAACCCAAGCCACAGGTGAGAAGTGACTAGTATCTTTATAAATAGTGAATCCAGAATGTGGACTTGACTGAAATTCAGGTATTTTTATTTGCCTTGAATTCAGGCTGATAAGCAGCTAAGTATTCTTGTCAGAGCACCTGACCCCGGCTGCGTCTGTTTTCTCATCCACAATATGATGATCCCGTTCAGCCCTCCCCTCAGGCTTATTGTCAAGCACAAGCAAGGGGCAGTCAGGGGCAGTCACTGGGAAAGGATAAAATGTTGTAGTGTCTCATCTTTCTTTTTTCTCTTTATTTTTCTGCATAGGAGTCTTTTAATTTTCCCAATTTAGTGCTAAACTACTTGTCATTTTAATGTTCTGTTGCTGCATAATTCTTAAGCTTGTTACAACATGGTTATTTTTCATCTTTTCGATTAGTATTTTGGGTGGACATTGCCGCCGGCAATTTCAAACTCTTTTTAACTTTATGGAGATGATACAGTCACCATGAAATCACTGAGGACTATAATCTATTTAGGATAATTTAATCTTTTGTTTTGCAGTCCCAGGCTGTCTAATCTTCCTGGCTGGTCCCTAAAGGATGGAAGTGCTTTCTTGGACAAGGTAATAATAACTGAGGCATATCTACACCCAGTGGAAGCCATCTTGTCATACCAGAGCCACCCAATAAAAATGTAATGGATGGGCTCATTTTTTTTCCTTTGTATTCTCTGAAAATTCCCAAGATCCATGTAGGGTCTTCAGTACTTGGTGATTATTTTTAAGAGCCTTTTAGGGAATCTCAGTGTTCAGATTCAAGTCCAATTTGCTCGTGTGTAAAAATCTAAGAACTTCTGCTGCAAATACATTTTATCACCACAGAAAGAAAAACTATTATTTTTAGAATTGCGATGAGAGTTTCAAAGGTATTGCCTATAGAGACTTCCATCCAGTTCGTTCTATTTTCAGGCTGTTACTGACTCCATGACGGGAAGGAGTAAAACTTTTTTTAAAAAACAACTTTAAAATCCTCAAGAATGTGAGTTTTAAACTGCTTCCGTCAGCAGTTAGGTAAGGTAGGGCTTTGCGAAGAGTTTGGTTCTCACTCTTTGGGTGAAGAGAGGCCATGGAAGGAGGGCAGTGTCATCGTCTGATCAGATCACTCTGGCTGCCATTGGAGAACAGACTGCAAAGCCAGTGTTAACTTTCCAGGCGATGTGTTCTTGGGGGAGTAGGAAGGGAAACATGTTCTTGGGTAAATTTAGGTAGAGGGCCTTCTAAACTATGAGCTATCATCTTCTCATTCCAACCTTTCCCAGTAGCCTAGAATGGACAGCCTTATATAGGTCATGAAAAAAGAGCATAGTTCTAGGAATCTAGGATTTGGGATTTTATTGTGACGAGTCACTGGCTAGGCCTACAGTAAATGACTTAAATAACTTTTTTCTTCGAGGCTGTTGAATTTTTGACATTAGATTGTCTTCACAGTAATTCCTTCTTCAGATCAGTTTTTAGGCAGTTAATTTATAAAGAGAGACCAGAGGTATAAAAAAATGTTAAAACGATCATCTAGTTGCATTTTCTACTAAAAGATCAGAGGTAAAAGAAGGTTGAAAACTGTAAAGCTCATCCATGCCGTTCTTAGTCCTCTAAATCATTCTTTCTGTCTCAAATTTCACAACTGAAAGACCGAAGAAATTTAAAGATCCTTAAAAAGAATCATCCATGTAAGGCATTTCCTTCTAACAACAGGTATTGTTAAATAAAGAGTTGCTCTTCTTACAGAATTAATTTCTTTAACTGCACCCCAACCTCCACTGTAGGGCAAATGCATAATTTGAAGCCAGATTTCCCTCCTGGCTAGTCACATAAAATTATGTGACATTCAGGAACCTGTGCACCTGATTTCAGTCTAACTCTCCTGCTGGCTATAAATCATTGTTCCCTGAGAAAGACTCAGAAGCATCCCATTACCGGTGCATTGTGAGCGAAAATGACTTGCATGTGTATGTGGGAGCATTTCATTAGAAGGGAGTGGTGAATAAAATACAGAGACACCGTAAGTGCGTGGAATGGCAAATATGCTTCTCCAGACCAGGAAGGATGAGAGCCTCAGAGGAGGCTTGTCACGTGAGGTGGACATGCCCTGATGTGTAGCATTACGGGGAAGAAGATTACATGGGCAATTTAAGACCAGGCAGGACTTTGAAATTTCCATGATTTGTCTTTAATCATATTTAGCCTCATCCTGAGGGAGTTGGGAGTCTTTTCCCATTAAACATAATTGCTCTTTTGTTTTTTGCTAGCAGGTACATTGTAATTAAGAACTGTTTTCAGTCCGTTTTTGGCTCAGTCTTTCACTGTTTAAATGGTAGTCCTATAAGAAGAGGAATCTGTTTATTATAGTGAAAGACAAGGAGATGAAGTCTTCAGGGTTCTGATAGAAGACTCGTAAAATGCAAAAGGAAAATCACATATAGTTAATACCCTAATTTCAGATAAAGATTGAGAGTGGAACCATGCAGACTCTAAAATATAAAGACATACATAGAATATATAGACATACATGTTCATTGAGTAATGAAAACATGATGGAACAAAATTCTAACAGTATTTTTCTTTTTCTGGAAAGAGCAAACTATCAACCAAACACTGACTTTTACTGGTTTCCTTATAACGTCTTAGAAAACTTTAACCTTAATGATCCAAAAAAATCCTCCACAGATTTCAGTGTAAAGTATGAGTGAGGGAAGACAACAACTTTAGTGGCCTTCAGGAAGCACTGTAGCAGCCCCTGTTGGCGGCCCTCTCATGCCTCTTCTCTACATTGCTCTGTCATAATTTCAGATGCCAATACCTGTATGAGTCTGCCAGAGAGATTTTCTCCCTGAAGTCACATGAAATGCAGGAGCTGCCATGTAAATATCCCTTATCACTTGCCCCTGAGAATGGTGACTCCAAGGTGTATGTTTTATACCATTTCTTCGAGTCCCCAGTGGGAATAAGTCCCAGCTGTACGCAGTGGTATGTAGCTCAATAACATACCATTGTCACCCCTCTTCCTTTCCCCTTATCACTTGCCTGTCCTCCAGCTTTTTTCTCAGCACTTCCCTGTTAGCTCATACTCACCCTTTTCTTGAGATCTGTTAGTGAGGGAATCCAAACTAAGGCATATTAAATATCGTAGGTCATGAGCAGAGTGGGAATTGTAGTATATCTCTTTCTATATAAGTATACTTTTTTCTTTTGAATGAATACATTTGGTTTACAATCCCAAATAAATTATATGCTCTGCAAGGACAAAGATTATATTCACAGAGGTGATAGCGATCATGGTTGTTTAATCCCTACCCTCTACTCTTAATTTCCCTCCTTGTTTGCCCCTTGCCCCTCAAACCTTAGTAGGAGGAGGAAAAGGCTGTAAGTCATTTGTCTGGGGCCAAGACTCCGAAGGTGATTACATAACAACATCACTTAGAAGTGCCTCATCCCCAGATTTCTGTTCTCTTGGGTCTTAGATGGGACCCAGGAATGTTTATTTCCATCCGAGTTCCCAGATTATTCTGGTATTGCTAGTATGAACTGCAAAACTGTGCTGGAAACTCATGATGCAGTGCTTTCTGAGTTAGAAAGCAGCATATGTCCACACATGCCTTAAAAAGGCATGTACATTTAGAGAATGTACATTCAAATTCTGAGTTAGCCACCAACCAGCGTTTTAAGGCACTTAGCCTCCCTGAGCCTAAACAGGAAAACAGTTGACCTGAGTAACCTTCTGGCTGCCCTCCAACTCTTTGGAAGTCTGTGATTCTTCATGGAAAGTTTGATTTGGGAATGAAGTTTCTTTGGTGCTGTGTCTGTTGGATATCTCTTCCTAGAATTTTTTCCTTTTTGTACCTTTTAGGAGCTAAAAGAATGCTCAGGTCATGTATTTGTGGATTCCGTGCCTGAATTCTGCCTGCCAGAGGTAAGATGAAAGTGATTCTTATTGTTGAAACAAAACATCTCTCTCAAAACGAAATCAAGAATTAATTCTAAGGGGCTTAGTAGCTTTCTGTTTTCAAATTGAAATGAATCTCTTATTCTGGCACAGTATTATACAACTAAAATATAATCATTTAGGAGCTTTTTATATTATCTGTAAGAAATTTAACTCTCCTTTTTGCATTCCTTGCTCCTTCTACAACCCCACTGACACTTTGTACCAGGGCATAGTTTTGAGCAAGGTACTGAAATAACTCAAGTCTTTCAGCTTTATAATTATATGCCTGTGCCTTAGATAAGCCGTACTTTTTGTAGTCTTACTTACAATAGGTAATTGGGAATTGCTGTTATTCAGCCAATACAATAAACTGTAAAAATTCTTGCTGACTTGAAATATCATATCAAATATTGCTTGAAATTCACAGATTCTGAATTGAGCCATGGATACCTATTGCTTACATATTATTATCACAGTGAGACTTGTTATAAGAGTCTGGGGCCAGTTTTATCATTTTAGAGAAAATGAAGATCAGTCACCATTCATGTTAAAGGTATTTAAGCCCAGCTAACAATCCTCATCTCTAGAGCGGCGTAGATGGCATTCTCAACAGACAGATAATGTATAGGGAGGCCAGGTTCCTGAGGAAATCCATGAGAGAAGCTACCATCCTGTTTTTCCCATGCACCCAGTGGATTACAGTGCTTGTAGGAGATGCTTTCACAGTTCAATGCCAAAAGAAAATTTGGAATACTTTTTCCCCTATTTTTGTACTCTCTTCCTGCCTCTCTTTCCATTTCAACACTCTCTGTAGATAAACTTTTTTTCTTCAAAGTATGTTTATGTGCCCTTTTGGGATAGTGGAATGAAAGAGAAGAAAGATAAAGTAATTGAAGGTGGCAGTTAAGGGAACAAGTTTGAGATAAAGTCATAAGAATAAGGGTGAAGATAAAGCCGTTACCAAGAATCCTGAGCTCTTCTAACTGCTATTCAAATCTTTTGTCCCCTTCATTTGTCATTTAGGAATTAGTGGGGCAGGTCCCCATCTGTTCAAAGATTCCTAATCCCAAGTGCTACATTTATTTTCAGTTTTCTACATAAGGCACTGACTGGTGCAACCTTCAGTTTATGGACAACAGCGTAGAATTTATGAATTGTTCTCTAAAGACTTTCTGACCTGCTCCATAGAGCACTAAAAAATCAGAAATTGGAATTAAACAATGACCATTTCACAGTTCATCTTTCATTGTGCTAAAGGATTATCAATATATTTAGGCTTCTAGAGCTGTTGTGTAATGTATTTCAACTTGTATTGTCTTGTAGTTGGTATCAAATTAATAATAGTCACTATTTTAAGGTAGAGGTAGGGTATTTATGACTGGGAGAAAAAATAGAGTCACAGGATCAGGAAAGAGGTACTTACTCCAGTCCAGTCTTCACAGCCTTGTAGGTGAGCCAGGCAGACCTACTTCCAGCTTCAATGAATATCTAGTGCAACTACCTGAAATATTTTTTGTATCTCCCAAAGTCCACACTGTAGACTGAGTATGAGGTTTAGGGCAGTATAGTAAGCAGCCAGTAAATTATGAGTGTTTGACCCAGTTCATGGTCTGTAGAACCCAAGTGTATCTGTATACAAGTTGAAAATTAAAATAATCCTCATTGGATTTCATCAAGTGAAAGAATATAAGCAAATATATAAATGTGGGTATATAAACATGGATTGGATGTTAAATTTATTTCTCAGAGGAAAAATGTTTGTATAGGCACTCTTGATAGATATAGATATATATAGATATAGATATAAATTTTTTTTCCCCCGTCCAGCTGTCCTCACCAGATTTCTCATGATTCTAGACTCTGTGGGCTGATTCTTACATATTATAAAGAAATTTCAAACTCACCCAGTTTCTCTACAGAAGAAGGAAAGTGGAGATGCTTTTGAGCTTTCTTGTTGCGTCAGCTATTGTTCCCTTGTTTTCTTCTGGATCTGTCATCCTGTGATTATATCTTGATTTTCTTATTTGTTTAAAAATGGTTCTAGAGAGGTTGTAGGGAACAGAACTAGTGTGTTACATGACCCTTCGTTATGAGGGTACTGTCTTGGAAGTGCCATGCACCATGGACTTAAGGGTGGTATAAATTGGCTATTACTGTCATTAGGCATTTTATTCACACAGATTGCCATTGCCCTAGCAATGAGTAGCTTCTGACCTCTGATCTACATGCTGTCCTCAAGAGCTGATTTTGTCTTGGTGGCTTTATTAAATTAACTTATTTCATATGTGAAGCCATTGAACTAGAAAATACCCACAGCCCAAATGGCACACCGTCTCTATTATTTGCAAAGACGGAACAGATATCTTTGTTACTACCTCTCTGTGGGAGACATATTAGCTCAATAACCCACTCTCCGAGCTAAAACACTTCTGTGGCTTACCCCATGCTGTCCTTAGTGCACCATGCAGTTTCTCAGAGGGAACTTCAGTGATCAAGATGATGTCTGTGAGCCAGAGTGACATGTTTTCCCACAGAAGGTGCAGTTAAAATGCTGCATCGCTCCAATGACAGGGCACCAGGCCTTGCTTTGCACTGGCTCCCACAGCTGGGAGGGGACAGAGATGAGTCACACAGGATCCTTAACCTTAGAGACATTTAGTGCTGGAGGGACAGGGCAGTACTTTGAGGAGCTATTGCGTAGAAAGGAAACTCTTGTGAGAGGGACGTCCATAAAATGCATTAGCAGTTCCGAGGAAGAGATGTTGGGTTTTTTGTTTGGTTGGTTTTTTTTCCTCACCTGGGCAAATCAGGAAGGCTTAATGGAAAAAGAGAATTGAGCCTTAAAAGACAGAAAGGACTTAACTATATGGGAAAACAATCTCTTCTACGCAAAGAGTTTTTATAAAATTTACTAACCATGATTGGCATTTTCCCTTTTCATGGGACCTTAATAAGGGAGTAAAAGGTAAATTTGTGGTGAAGGCTAGGGCAGAATATGAGAGTATAGTTTCCTTTTGTGATTCTGCCACAAAATTTTTGTTGTTATTGTTCTCTGTCCAGCACCAGTAGTCAAAAGTTATCTCAAAAAAGGAAAAAAAGTTTCCGCCTGCCTTTGACTTGTGAAGAGCTAGTTTTGGCCTGCTTCTCCCTCTGATACCAGTAAATCCATGGTGGTCGTGCCTTATGTTCTCATTCCCCTCACAGCTTCTGTTGTGCACTCTCTGCTTCATGGTAACTGGTTGCACTTGCCAGGCAGCAGCTGCTGGAGTGTCCTGTTGACGTTTACACTCGTATGTCAAACTCAGAGCTCTATTTTAGTAAAATCAGAGTGCTGCCAGAGCACTCCTGCGTTCTCATTAGCCATCCTGCCCTGCTACTTAATGTCAATATTAGGAAATACCCTAAAATGAGAGAACAGAAGTGTTGCAGGAAAGGCATCATTATTCTGTAGTACAAAAATGACTTCTCTGCATTCTGACAGCATCATTTTTCAGTCACTTCTTGCTGATCTGTGTGCCCTGAACAGAAATGTATCATTCCTTCCCCTTCCTTTGCAGACCGAGCTAATAGATCTGTCTACGGTAGATGTGATCCTCATCTCTAACTACCACTGCATGATGGCGCTGCCCTACATCACTGAGCACACTGGTTTCACAGGCACGGTGTACGCCACAGAGCCCACCGTTCAGATCGGCAGGTGAGAGCCATTATTCTTACCCCAGGAGAAAGTGGCTGAAGCACTCCTTTCTTCCCTGGGGACCGTGTAATAGTGTCCTGCCACGAGTGATTGCTGTCTCCTCCTGAGTAGCTAACCCAAAGAATTAGTATGAATAGACGACTCTCTAAATAAAACAAGTGCTCACCGGAATCGCCTTGAGGTTAATGCAGTGAGTAATCTTGGTCTTTTTGTTGTTGTTGTTTTTGAAACAAAGATGGGAGGAAGGTGTTGGCGGAGACAGCTCCTCTGTGCAGGTGATACTAATTAGGGAAGGTAATGTTGAGTAAGACACCACAGAGTTGCAAGGTGAAGAGCTTCAGGAGAAAGCAGCATAACACATTTAAAAAAAGAAGAAATTTTATTACTTTTTTTGAGAATTTCCCTCCTTTATGATTTAGCACAGACTATAAACGGAGACAGCTTGCAGAAAACAGGGTAAGTAATTAGATGGTTGAGTTGAATGCTTTTGACAGAGTGCAACTCAGAACTCTAAGGAGCAAAAGGAGCCTTCCTTTGACTCTGAGAACACTCCGCCATCCGTCCCTCTGCCCCTCCCAAACCTTCATGACACAGGTGGTTGCTTCAAGTAGCCCTAGCATCATTCAGTGAGAGAAAAGTTATGTGAAGAAAATCACCAATACATCTGGGTGGCTTAGTTGGTTATGCAACTGCCTTCAGCTCAGGTCATGATCTCAGGATCCTGGTATTGAGCCCTGCATTGGGCTCCCTGCTCAGTAGGGAGTCCACTTACCCCCTTCCTGCTCCCCCTACTTGTGCTCTCTTTCTCTCTGTCAAATAAATTAATAAATTTTTTTTTTTTTAAATTACCTACCCCTGAAAAAAGCATTGACGCAAACTAACAAGTATGGTGAAAAGTAAAGATATTAAGACTCAAAAGGGGGGATCAAGGTGTTGATACGGACTCTTAGCTTTGGGTACCAGTGTGTTACAAAAGTGCAACAAGGTGGAATTAAACAGAGATGAAACCAAATATGCCTTGGTTTATGTGTCAGCTCCCATTAAAGAACATGTAGTGTGTACAGAGAAACATCAGGGAATCTGAGGAAGAAACAGTACAAGGAAGTAAAACAGAGACGATGGATCAGTTGCAGGGAAAGGATAGGCTGAAAACACGAGATTCTAGTCTGAAAAAGTTACAGCATGAGGAAGGACACACCAGATTCCAGAGAGCTACAGCCAGAATAATAATGCGCCTAGATCCCAGGTCTTTGAATGCTGGAACTAGTGCTGCTCCTTCAAGATGAAAGAAGGAGATGGGATTAGGAATAAATAAATCTGGTGAAAATGAAATGGAAGTTGTTAGATGCTAGTAAATTGATGGCTTTGCATGTCTCTGTGTTCATTGGGAGAGGATTTAAGTTAATATGGATCATCTGTACTGGATTCTGAAAGGGGATTCAAGAGATTAAAAATCTATTTCTTGCTTTTCGATCATTCTCTAGCCTTGCAGGAGTCTAACTGTCTCTGTGCCATGTCGTTCTCAGAGCAATGTATCATGGATCCTCTCGAGTGAGGCATTTCTTCGGTTCCCTCAGTTATGATTCCATTGTAATCCATCTTGTGGTCTGAACACACAACCTGTCCCTTTGCAGGTGCTTGAGTTAGGCTTTTAGGAGTAATCCTTAGAGTATTTTTCCACATGGAATTTTGTAAATCCCCAAAATACATGTCAAGAAAACGTACTTTTCCAGTTTAAAATGTCCAATTAATATTGTCATTAAAAAAAATCCTGCCCCACCCTACTACCACCACAATCAGGTACTTCAAAGTCATTTGACTTTTTCCCCTTTTATATTTTTAGTTATATAAAGGCAGAGAACTTAAGAGAGAGAGCTAAACCACGGTCTTGTGTATTTCAGTGTTCAAAGATAAGATGCATGTGAGGCTTGTTTTAAAGGTGAATTAAATCATTTATGTTTGAAATGTTTAACATGGAAGTTCAGTGAGATGGTTGGGGTTTGGTTCAGGTTTATGTAGAAGAGTGTCCAAGTTTATATGCAACAGAAAGAAAGATGATTGGGATGGAGGGAAGGCAGGCCAGCCCATTTGTCTTGACTGCAATGTTAAGAGTACAGTGTTTTTCTTCTCCTTTTGTGACGTTCACCACTTTTCTCTTTATCAGGCTTCTCATGGAAGAGCTGGTGAATTTCATTGAGAGAGTACCCAAGGCTCAGTCTGCCTCCTTGTGGAAGAACAAAGATATCCAGCGGTGAGCAATAGGCCTGTATGTTCCTCTGGACAGTAGACCCTAGGTTTTGCAAAACAGTCTCATTTGTTTTCTTATATGTTCCGCTTTAACATTTATACTGTTAGAACTAGAGATTCTCTTTTCCTTGTTTTAGGGAAGGGCTGTGTTTGATTCAACCAGCACATAGTGGGAGGCAGTCATGCCTTGTCCAAGGTACTGTGCTGTGTCTGAGTTTTTAAAAATTAGTAAAACAATTGGCACTGTCTTTGAGGTGCTCAGGGGTTGATGGGAAATCAGATCATTAACAGTTAAATTGCAGTCTTCGGTGGCATATATTGTAAGAGGTGCTTTTCATGGTGCTGTAGACCGTCAGAAAATGAAGAACTTTCTGTGTATGGAAGCTGAGGAGGACGTCCCTTAGGAGATGACAATGAAAGTGGGTCTTGGAGGAAGAAGAGGACTCTTCAGGATAGAAAAGATGAGGAAGTGCGTTCAGACACAGCATGATGGGATATAGTGTATTGGGGGACCAGGGAGAAGTAGATTAGAGTGGGAAGGCGGAGAGAAGAGGTGAGAGTTGAAACTAGAGAGGTACATTGGAACAAGATAATGAAGAATCTGATATGTAAAGTTTGAGTTTTATAAGATGGAGAGTGGGGAGTCCCTCTGTGGCTTGTAAGGAGAGAGTGATGTGATCACATATTTGTTTGGGGGAAAGTAACTCTGGAAGCAGCGTTGGGGATCAATGGGGGTACAGAGACAGGAGCAGAAGACCAGGGGTCGGACTGTCAGAAACCCAGGCAGGAATAAAAGCCTGAACTGAGGCAGTAGCAGTGAGCATGAAGAGTCTGACTTAAAAGACATTTCTAAGACAGAATTGAAATCAATTGGTAAGAACTGTAAAAGAGGCTATAAAGTCAGCCTTAGGAAGATAGGAGGAGAGCTGAGTGGAAGCCAAGGGAGAAAAGAAGTTTCCCCAAACCTGGGCTTGTCAGTGGTATTAGATGCTGCAGAAATATCCTGTAAAATGAAGATGAGACCCTTGGTTAGGAAATCCTAGAGAGATTCATTTTATTTGAGTAGGAAGCCAAACCAGATTTTAAGAGGTGACAGAAGTAGAAATACAATGGCAGAGGGAAGGAGGCAACTTGATTCTACTTTCAGGGTCTCGTATTTCATTGGACACCAGCCAGTCTTTAGCTTACTGCAGTTTCTCTGAGCCTCCCAGCTGCTGCCCTGCCTCCTGGCCCCACAGTAGTCCCAGCCTTCCAGGCCTCGCATCCAGGGTCTGGAGTAAAAACTTGTCTTTGGCTTTTTAGGTAATGGGTATCCCATATGTGCCTACCTAGGTCCACTGTTTTCCAGCCACCTTGCCACTGACTTCTCTTTCCCTCTAGGTCAATAACTTGTTAGCTCTCTAGTTATCTGAGCTTTGGAATGTCTTAGTTTTTGTGAATGTTGTTCTAAGAGAATATGTATGTATAGGGGCACCTGGGTGGTTCAACCAATCAAGCTTCCTACTCTTGAATTCGGCTCATGTCATGATCTCAGGGCCCTGCAGGAAGTCTGCTTCTCCTTCTCCCTCGCCCTCCTGTGCTCTCTCTCACTCGCTCTCTCTTACTCTCTAATAAATCTTGTTTTTTAAAAAAAAGAACATGTATGTGTAGCTAAGAAAATATGCTTTGTTTTTATACTGTAACTGTTTCGGAGTCTGAGCATCTGTGTGTCCTCTGTGCATTCCTTTGTGTATGTGTTACTTGTTTTATTTAACTTAAATAGCACTTGCTGTGTGCCAGACATTATTCTCAGTGTTTTACTTAATTCATGTACTTCTTTAACATCATCTTACAGAAGAGAAAACAGCCACAGACAGGTTAAGTAACTTGCTCAAGGTCAGCCAACTAGTGAGCAATAGGATTTGAATTCAAACCCAGACAGGAAGTCTAATCTAATTCCAGAGTTTGGGCTTTAACTATTATGCTGGCTGCCTCTTAGGCACACGTGTCTCTTCTCAAGTGCATGTGAGCCCCTTCATGTGAGGGGAAGTATGTGTAACTGTGCACGTTTTCTCTTCTGTTGGATGGATCTTCTTTGTATCTCTATTAACTTGATTATGGATATCATGTCTGTATGTCTTCATGGTAGGAAATGTCGGAGTCTTCTGTGTGTATGTGAATGACTTCCTTGATCTAACCACACACCTACTTATGACAAGGTCCCTTCCCCTTCTCATTTTGCATTCTTATTCTCAACTGCCTTTCCTCCTGCCCATTGCTGTCCCTCCTTCCCCTTTCTTTGTCTCTCCTGTATACCCGCTGGGCCACATCAGACTAGTTGTCTACATTTCCCTCCTTAGAAATTTTAGGACTTTGTTTTCTTTCCCTGTGGAACATGTATACCTTGGCTTCCCTTACTTCCTCCTTTTAAATTTGTACCCTTTATAATATTCTGCCATAAATAATTTTGGCACACCAGAGGTGATGTTCAAAGGTCACTATTTCCTGGCTCCGGAACCCTGGGCCAAGTCTTAGGAAGTCCCACGTCCTTATTTTGCCTTTTCTACTGTGACCTTGAGCAGAGTCCTTGGCATTTTTCCTTTGTCTCCATTTTTTGTGAAATACAGCAAGATAAATGGCTTACTAAAATGCCATCATTTATTAGGGAGAAGGGTGAATTGAACTAGAAGGAGCAGAGGGTGAGGAGGGTGGGGTTCCTTTTAAAAAAGGATGCTCCTTGAGATAAAACCTGAACTTGCTATCTCGCCACCTGGTGGACAAAAGTCTGAAACTGTTGAACACTAACTTGGTAGAGAAGCAAGGAGAATAACTTGCACTATTGGAGAAGACCTTATTTCCTTATTTCATATACCATAATCATATTTCTGATTCTGGGCAAGTATTTTGCTTTGTCTTTTGAGCATGAGATGAGCCACAGTTACTGACAGAGAAAGGGAAGAGTGATTATTAGAAAGAATGTCCTACAGTGTTAAGATAACCAAACCAAGCAAGCTGTGTCCTCTTTTTCCCCTGAATAAACTCACCATAAATATTACAAGTGGTAAGAGGAATTTGAAGAGCTATTTTGTAATTAACATCAGACAAAAGAGTTCTTTTGAAATATTCACCTAGAATTTAACCTTGGGCCAGAATACTAAAAGTGTTTCATTTGAATAACATTTATGCCAAAGGATTTACATCACTTTATAATTTCTCTCTGTCACGTGCCAGTTTCTGTCCAGTGTCCCAAAGTACTGTGGCAAAACTAAATTGAGAAACACTGGTTTTTTGCTGTCCATTACAGTAGACATTTTTCACAAGTGATATGAGCTGTGTCTTTTTTTTCATTCCCTCTCCCCCCCCCTTTTTAATTCCTGTACTCACCTTGTCAAGAGAGGCCTCAGGTAGGGATCATAGACTCCGCTGTCTCCAGGGATGGGGAAGGTAGATACAGGAGTAAGGTGGCCGCACCTGTCTAAAGGGGCAGCTGACACACAGCTTCAGCAGATTATGGCCAGATGGAAACGTGAGCCCATTGCTGCCAAAAAACCCCCCCCTTTTTTTCTTTTCTTAAGTTAAACTCAAAATCTGGATGTTTTAAATGTGAGGGTTTTTTTCATCTTTTTAAGATGTTGGCTCACACGTTAAAATAAAATCCTGTATGATCCAAGCAAAACACCTCTGAGTTGGATTGGAGACTCAAGCCCCCGGTTTTTGACTTAAACTTTACACAGGCTGTCTCTTGGTTAAGTGCCTGGAATTGATGTATTTTAGTAGCTTAAGTTATTTAATAAAACTGTGAACTAAAGAAACTAATAAATTAAAATCTTTCAGACTCATTGGTCAAAGGGATCTGACAAACTCTCTTAAATCATTTGAAATTAGTTTGAGTTAGCTTTTGATTTAGTATTAGTATGTCTACCAAAAGAAGCTATTACTCTTGCTTTTTGGCAGCTATGGGACTCCCTGCCTTGGTTGACACTCCTCCTGAGATTTATTTAGAAGTTAGCCATCTTTCTTCCTTATTTTGATGCTGCAGTTTACTCTTCTTGAAAAAGAGATTTTGAAGGGTAGGAAATAGAGACTCCCTTGCAATGTAATTTTTGAGTCTCTGACTTTCTCATACCCACACTAGAAGTTTAGGGTTTGCAATAGGAAAATTTAAAGTGGAATATTCCACTTAAGAAACTAAACCAGCTAGAAATCTAGTTATAATTAAGAAGAAATCATTACAGGATATTGTCATAACCATCTTGCGAGCATTAAGGAATTGTGCACCTATATATTCCTTGCTAAAATGTTATAGCCATTTTCAGTAGTCACTGTTACTTAAAATGTGGATTCATACCTTACCGAAGACATGAAAGAAAACAGTTGAAGTTCCTCTGCTCTGATGCTCCATGGGCATTTATAGAGGAATTTATCAGGTCTAACTATATGGTAGGGAAAAAGTTAAAGCTATGGGTTTAGAGATCAAATAGACCAGTGTTTAAATTTCATATCTGCTTCTTAGTAGTGGTAGCAGTTTATTTTTTCTAGGCTCTGTTCCCTCATTTATAAAAATTTTATAAAATAAGAATAATATTAGCAACTTTGCAGGGCTGCTGGGAGGACCAAATCAGCATGAGAGTCCTTAAAACAGTGCCGGGCACATAGTAGGTGCTCTGTAAACATCAGCATCCTTTTTCCCTTTAATGATAGACTTGGCTGACGTAACACCCTTTGAGTAATCAGCACACCTTTGCCTTCCACAGGCTAATTTATCTTGAGACGCCACCTTTCCTGATGAAAGCAAGGTAGTATAAGAAGGAAACCGTTTTTCCAATCCCACTCTTGCCTCCTGTTAGCCCTGTCATCCAGACACTGGGACTCATTTTCTTTTTTTGTAAAACAAGGAAACTGAATTCAAGTATCTCTGGGTTCACTTCGGTTATAGTTTTTTAAAGATGTTCAAGGGAGAGAGGCTCCTTCAGCCAGCGTTCATTGAATGGCAAGTACTTCAGTGAAGTCATCAGCACTTGTCTTTGAGCTTTGCAGTTCCAGAAACTTAATCATTTCATTTCACTCAAGGTTGATTAGCCTCTGAGGGGCTGATTCGGACTAACTAAACTCCCAGGATATTGACTGACAAACAAAAATCCCATTTAATTACTTTATGCTGAGACATCTGCCTGGCTCCAGAACTAAAAAGGTTAGGACACTCTGGTCTGGTCAGCAGGTTCACTTAAGAGATTAAGATAAGAGGAGGGTTTTTTTGTTTGTTTGTTTTTTGTTTTTTTTTGATAAGAATAGAATCAAAGCAGAGGTAGTTTAGGTATTCTGGAGAATTGTTTCTATAGTGCTTTTGTAGCCTGAGCAATTGCCTTTGTCCCTTTTAGAGATAAATTGATCTAAAACAAAAATCAGGCTTTATATAGTTTCAGATTAGTATTGAGAAATGCTTGATTATCAGGCTCCACTTCAGTAAACTCTGTAAAAATCACCACTCTGCTAACATATTTCCACTCCATCCCATCCACATGTATTTTAAGCACACTTTGCTGTAATGAGAGGAAAAAGACTTCTGCTTCTTATATTCTTTGTGTGCTGCTCTTATATTCATTTTGCAGAGTCCTTCATTCATCACACACTTAGAAAACGCACAACCGGTGTTTTATCTACAAGCTTTTAAGTGGTCCTTGTGGACTTTAAAGTCTTCATCTTTAACACAAACACCTGGTCTTTGCCACTTGTTGGATGCTGGTAAGATGGAAGAAGAGACAGCAGAGCTCTGGCATGATGTTGGAGCACTGGGGAAAGTTTATTAAGCATTCAGTATGATAAGAAAAAACAAAACAATGAAGTCTTTTAGAAAGTACTTAATAAACATTTAGACTTTGGGAACTTGACTTTGATAAGTTAGAAAGCCATAAAAATTAGAACTAGTTCCCACTGGGTTTCCTTATCCATCTTATCCTGAATCAGCCAATAATCTTAATGGCTTCAAATGGTTCTAAAAATGCCACTCTGTAATTATGGCCTCAAGAAAGCATAAGCAGAATTTTAGGGAAGGCTGGGTTAGAATGTTAGGGGATAGAAGGAAATAGTGAAAAAGTGACTAAATATCTCAAAGGAGTAAGAAAAGGCTGTTAACCAAAAGAATTTGTGTGTGTAAATATGGAATTCAGATGACTTATTTGTTGATTAACTGCCAAGTGCCTGGCATCATGGTAAGTTTGCAGGAAAGTGCCCAAAAAAGTTCAAGGCATAGTCCCTGTACCCAAGGAGCTTATCAAGCAAAGATTTTGTACTAAGTGGCAAGACTTAGCCTGGACTTGGCAGGTTAAGTAGGGTTTCAAAGAGGGAAGAGAAGATTCTAAAATAAGGGAAGGGTATGGGCAAAAACATGGCAACATGGGATGATGATGGAGAGGTGGCTGAATTAGTTAAAATCAGCCAGTGCACACCAGGAAGGAGAGAAAAGAATTGGAAATTAACATTATATAAAAAAATATTGAAGCTTTGGTCTTTTGAAAAAGTCAGCAGCATATTTGACTAATTCCTAGTGGGGTTTTTTGGGGGTGTTTCTTTTTTTAAAGATTTTATTTATTTATCAGAGAGAGAGAGCGAGCTCAGGCAGACAGAATGGCAGGCAGGCAGAGGCAGAGGGAGAAGCAGGTTCCCTGCCGAGCAAGGAGCCCGATATGGGACTCGATCCGAGGACACTGGGATCATGACCTGAGCCGAAGGCAGCTGCTTAACCAACTGAGCCACCCAGGCGTCCCTTGAGTAATTCCTAGTTTAAGTCTTTTCTCTAACTGATAGGAAATTCACCAAATTGTGAAAATTTTGTCACCAAACATATATGAAAAAGGAAACCTCTGGATTTTTCACAAAGTGTCATAGGGTCCAACCTCTTGCCAAATTTGCTGGTACACTGCAGACAGAACTTGTTAGTAATCGGCTCACTGGTTCATACCTTTCCTGGGGCAACAAATGAACAGGTGTTTTGTCTTTTGTGTTGGGTACCGCTCAGTGCTGAGGATATGAAAATGCAAAAAGACACTACTATGTGAGTAATATGATATGATAGAATAAAGACATATGTTGTTTTTGTTGTTGTATGTAACAAGGCTGTTGTCTCCAACAATGCTGTAGTAAACTGGTTGATAAAAATCATCATGAAGGTTTCTCTAGAAACAGATGATTTCTTTAGTTTCTTTGGAACATAAATTTATTATTTCTATGCCATCTACTCTGAAGAGAAGATGAGAAAAGATCCAAGTTGAAATATATCTGAATTTTCCTTTGTTTGACTTAAGGAAATCATTTCCCTACCTGAAACACTCCAGTAATTTCTCTAGAAGTAGGTTCTGAACTGTTAAAGACAGAAATAGTAAATGTTTCATATCTTAAGTATTCCCTTTTTCCCTTACTGAGGGCTCAGAGCATTTGCTGGCTTAATCTGAAGGTTGAATATATGACTGTTTAATCTCTAACAGAGAGTGGAAACAGTAGCCAAATGCCTCATTTGGAGAAAGACTACTCCAGATTTTAATCTGCTTAGTTTTTGTAGGACCTTGTCCTAGGTGGGAAGGGGGGAGAGTATGCTGGGAAGGGACAACAAAGGGAAGAAAGTAAAGCCCAGATGTTTGCAGAATGGCAGTGCTGATTGTCAAGGGATGGGAAAAGGAGATCCATAGTAAAGAAAGAGGATGTAATATATAGAATGGAATAATACTCGGCTATCAAAAAGAATAAAATCTTGCCCTTTTCAACAATATGGATGGAACCAGAGAGTATTATGCTAAGTGAAATAAGTCAGAGAATGACAAATACTTTATGATTTCACTCATATATGGAATTTAAGAAACAAAACGATTGAACATAGGGGAAGGGAAGGAAAAATAAAATAAGATGAAACTAAGGAAAGAAGCAAACCATAAGAGATTCTGAACTCTAAGAAATAAACTGAGGGTTGCTAGAGGGGAGGTGGGTGGGGGGAAGGGGTAATCGGGTGTTGGACATTAAGGAGGGCACCTGATAAAATGAAACTGGGTGTTATATGCAACCGATTAATCACTAATTTCTACCCCTGAAACTAACCATACAATATATGTTAACTAAATTGAATTTAAATAAAGAACTTAAGAAAGGGAAGGAGGAAAGTAGGAAGAAGGAAAGAAGGGAGGAAGGAAGGGTCTAATCTAGCCTTGTGTATGACTTTTTGCCCACCCTCTAATGGAGGTGACTCAGTTCAGCAGCCAAATTCATAGGTGGAAAGATGCCGTTAGGCTGCAGACATGTGCAGTCTAGGTTCAGGCCCCACCCTCTCAGGCCACTCCCGTAATAGCCTTCCTGCTCTGGCATAAAGTTAAGAAACCTTTCTGCTCCTACCCAACCCAGAATAAGTCTTTATTTTTAATGAAGGTCAGCTCTAGGGGGCCCAAGCCCTGGTGCTCCCTGATCCTGAGGAATTTAAAGGAGGAGCTAAAGCAGGAGAGTAGCTTAGATTTTTCCTTAAGACCATGTAGAGCAGTGCTTGGGCTACTCAAGTTCAGAGTCATTGCTGCTCATTGAACTAATTCACCCCAGGCTGAAGTTTATTTACCATGGTATTGTGGGAACTGCATATACTCCTGAGCTGTAGTGGCTGCATCTGGGGGTAGGGGGCAATTAGAGTCCGTCTGTGTTCAGCATCTGTTCTGTGTCAGAGACTCCCATACATTATGTCATTTAACCCTCACAGAACGACTCTGAAAGAAAGGTGCTGCTCTCCCTATTTCACAAATGAGTAAACTGAGGCTCAGAGGTGAAGAGGTAACACTGGAATTTATAGGCAGACAAGTCTGTAAATCCTGTTTTTTTCCATCCTTTGCCTGGGAGAGAAACCTCTCCTTCCTCTGAGGGGTTGGCAGAGAGTCAGTAGGAATGTAGAAGGAGAAGAGAAGTGGTGGCAGCAGCCCTCACTGGGAGCCGTCCAGAGAGGCCTTCTCTGCCACTTCCCTGTCTCTGATACACAGGCCATGTTCCCAAAGACCATGTGAGATGTGCACCTGGCCTTGACCGCTGTCACAACACCTGAGAAAAAGTGACAAATGGTCTAGATTTTAAAGGAGTAAGTGTTGTCCACGCAAAATCAGAAGACGACAGTGTGGTGGGTTACAGGCTTGAGGGAGCCTGGCACCGAGAGAGCTGTTGATAGCCCAGTTTATAGAACAAAGGCTGAGGCAGGACCCAGATAAAGAAGGGCCTTATAAAGTCATGCTAAGAGCCTTTGATTTTATCCTGAATTTAATGGAAAGCCATTAAAGTGAAGGAGAGGAGGGTTGGATGTGTGTGTGTGTGTAGATTTGCATTTTTAATGTACCATTTAAACCCTTTGGTGAGGAAAGGCAAGTCTGCAGGCAGGGATGACTCATGGCTTTTGACATCTCTTTATTGCCTTGTACCACTGTAGAAATTTTCTGGATTTAAGCTCCTTATGAGCAGAGGCCTTTCTGTTGTTCCTGTTAATATCTCTTACAGGACTTCAATGCTATGGCCGTAGTCAGGGCTAAATATTTATTGAATAAATATTATAAAACCTAAAGCAATCCGGTGTACATAGGTTAGATAAGTGAAATAAAATCTTGTGTCTGTTTATGCAGAAGGTAAAGGGAAGAATTATTAGTATTTTGTTGCTGGAGAAACAAAGGTGAAGAGTATTGGAACAATGTGATCTGTATGCTAGGTTAGCTAAACTCACCGGCCACATAACATTGTTAGGGTTATTTTTTCTTCCTTGCACGACTTTTTGTTTTCCCTTGAGTTAATGGGGCTCTTGTTTGCTTATTTGCTTAGTTTCCTACATACTTCTTTTTTTTTTTTTTTTTTTTTTTCCTACATACTTCTTACTGATATATCTTCAACCTCTCTGCCATTTGTATAGGTCTCTCCTTAGTATGTTCAAACTCGCTGGGTGTTGTAACAATTTTATCTTCTTGGAAATCTTCTCCCAGAGCCTTCTGTCTTTTCCCAGTCTGATCCCAGCTGCTCTTGGACTTGCTGTATGGCTCCCAGTTTTGGATTTCCTTCACCATTATCCTGAAGATATCTTCAGCTCTTTATTCTGTTGGAAGCTCTATTTCCTGGGTCTTTCTTCATGCCTTCATTTTGCTGGGGACATCTGAGAAAGAATGCACAGAAGGTCAATTTTCTGAGCCCCTGCCTGTCTAAAATGCCTTAGTTCTACCCTTACCTTCCGGTGGGTAGAAATCTAGACGTGATAACAGTTTTCTTTAGCTTCTGGAAATGCCACTGAAAAGTCCAGTACTGTTCTGAGTCTATATCTTTGGTATGTATCCCACTTATTCCTTTGTGGAAACTTTAAGAATTTTCTTGTTCCTTAAATTTGTGATGATGTGTCTTAATGAAGGACAGTTTTCGCTCATGGGCTGAGTACTTAGTGGGTCCTTACCATCCAGAACAGAGGTTCCAGCTGTGTCCAAGCCCCTGTTCAAGGGGCCAAATCTGGCCTGCCACAGTTGTTACAGGTAAAGTTTGATTGGCAGAGAGCCACACTCATGCATATACATACTCTCTGGGGCATTACACAGCTAAGTTGAATGATGTGACAGACTGGTCTACAGAGCTTAAAATATCTGTGGCTTTTTACAAAACATGTTTGCTGACACTCCCCCGCCCCCCTGCCGCCAGTCTAAAAAAACAAGAACTTCAGTTTTGGCAAAAAAAAAAAAAAAAACCCAAATTTTTTTTGTTTGTTTTTAAAATTTTCTCTGTCATGTTTTGTGTTTCCCTCTTTCTAGAACTCTCACTACTTAGATTTTGAACCACCTGGACTGGAACTCAGATCTGTTTTTCTGCCCTCTCTTCCCTCTCTTTGTTTATGTTTGCTCTTTTGCCTGAAATATTTTGTTTGCCTCCCAACTGAACCATGAGTTTTTCACTTCTGCTGTCATAATTTCTTATTTTGGCATAATTTTATTTTATTTTTTATTTTATTTGACAGACAGAGATTACAAGTAGGCAGAGAGGCTGGTAGAGAGAGAGAGGGAAGCAGTCTCCCTGCCGAGCAGAGAGCCTGATGCAGGGCTCAATCCCAGGACCCTGAGATCATGACCTGAGCTGAAGGCAGAGGCTTTAACACACTGAGCCACCCAGGTGCCCCATAATTTTTTTTTAAATTAACCTTTTTATTATAAACAACAAATAATAATAATAATACATAGTTAATAAATTTTTATAAAGCAGCCATCCTTATAAATGCTACCCACGTCTAAAATAAATGTTTCCACTAACTCAGAAGCCCCTCTCTGTGCCCCAATCTAATTACAGCCCACTCTGACACATATATCATGGATTTCGACCCATTGCAGCACTGTCTTTTTTGCAGCTCAGATTATCCCGGCTTTGGACCGTGAGCCTCTTTATGCTGTCCACTGTGTCCTTTTATTGTGACCTTTTTAACCCTTTGATTGTTTCCTTGCTATGTACTTTAGCAAGATGTTTAGGACTCCTCTTGTACATTCCTTGCCCTACATCTGGAGTCACCCATTTCTCTAAAAAAAACTCTGTAATCTTTTAGTGGGAAATGGAATTGTCAGCTCCTGATCTGGTTGCTAACAATGCTTATTACTCCTGCATTCGTCGTTATTTCTAAGTCATCATTTGGAGGAAAGAGTATGTGTATTTTCCTTCCCTTTTTTTTTCCATGCTCATATTATATTATCAGATATATTATATTTCAGCCATTACATACTATCTTCCCTCTCTCTTTTAATCTTCATTTGGTCTTACTTCTACATGACTATATATTTAATACTCACTCAGTACCAGCTTATGTATCGATGTTTCTATAGTCATTTAGGTTGTCTGAAACTCCTTCTTCACAAGATACCACAGGATGGGATCATGAGAACAATATTCCCTGAGTTCTTGCAGGTTAATAATAGTTTATCTGTGCTCTGTAAACTTGAGAGTCAGTTTTGTTAATGTATTATCTTTGGCTTGCATTTTTTTTCTTTGAATGTCTTCAATATTTTACTGTTTTTTCTTTGAGTAAAACAGCAGTGCTGTTGAAACTCTAGTATTCTATTTTTCCCTTGTAAAGCATTCACTCTTTTTGCCTAGCTGCTCTAAAGTTTATTTAAAGTGTAAATATTTTCCCAGAATATATCTGGTGTTACTTCTTCTGGGTCAGTATTCTCAGGTATGCAGTGTGTCCCTTCAGTATTTAACTCCAAGCCTCCTTTTATTTTAGCAATTAGAGCTTTTAGTATTTGTTCTGTTCCCTTGTTTGGATTTCTGTTAGGGACTCCTGTTCTCTGTATTTTGCTTCTTCCTTGCCTGTCTTCATTATCTGCCACTTCCTTACAAAGTCTTTTTATCACTTCATTTCTTTTTAGCATTTAATCTTTTCTTCCTATGTTCTTCTTACCTGTTGTGTGTTTATCCACTCATATTTCTATTAATTTAGTCTTCATTGTTGAAAAAATTTTTTAAATTTCTAACTTTTTTAAGTTCCGTCACCTTGTTTTGAAGCTTTTCTGATTTTTCTTTTATTTGGCTCTTTTGTGTCTTGTGTAATTTTTTTGTTTTTACTTGAAATTTTGGTAGGTTTTGGTGGTATGCTTTCGTTGTCTGTATACTGTCATATTTTTATGTCCAAGAGCTTTTTTATTCTCTTAATGCTCCCCTTTTTTTTTTAATAGAAGTCACTTCTCATTTCTTAGTCTATCTTATTTATCTCTCTAAGGATAGTAATGATACTATCTTTTAAAGTTTTATGATGGGCGCCTGGATGGCTCAGTGGGCTAAAGCCTCTGCCTTCAGCTCAGGTCATGATCCCAGGATCCTGGGATTGAGCCCCACATCAGGCTCTCTGCTCAGCGGGAAGCCTGCTTTCTCCTCTCTCTCTCTGCCTGCCTCTCTGCCTACTTGGGATATCTCTCTCTCTCTCTCCCTCTCAAATAAATAAATAAACAAATCTTTTTAAAAAAAATAAATAAAGTTTTATGCTACTAGCCTAATTTACTTCCTCTCCTCCTCCCTTCATTTGTTTTAGCCTTTATCATTTTAGAGACTTTCTTCAAGCGTATGGTGATCCTTCGTTATTGGCTATGTTTAGGAGTCGGACAGTAAAAAACTGATTAGAAAGTCTGTGCCATGAGTTAGGACTTATTGAATTCTAGACTTTACCATACTGTAAGCGGGTTGGGCCATTTTATCATGAAACCTCCAGTGTCAGTATCTTTTAGTTGATTTTTTTCTTTGCTGCCGATCAAATTCTTCAGAGAAGTTTCTTCTGGTCAGCTACCCTGGAGGATATAAGCCTGACTAATAGTGTCCTGAGAGCCTTATGAGAAGAAAATTGTTACTCTTGGTATATGAACTTTTGCTTATTAAACAAAGCTGCCTCTAGGTATTGATGGTTTCCCCTAGTCTAGACTTTCATTTTTAATTTCTCCAGAGAACAACCTCTAGCAACACGTGTGGGAAGGGAAGAGGCAGTCGCTGAGCTGTCTGGACTAAGTGAAGAGAACTGGAAGGTTCTATTTCTTATCAGTATTTTTTTTTCAACAGATCCTCTTGTTTTTAGGCTCACCTTCAACCTCACTTCCACATGTGCCTATTGTTTCAGATTGCTGAGCTTTTTATGGGTTCTGCAGTATAAATTAATATGAATTAAATTTTCCTGTATCTACTAAGTCAGTTGTCTTTTTACTTTCCACTTTCTAAAATGCTGTTGCTGTTGCCTCTTATTCTGTCTTGAACGTGTGTGTGTGTGTGTGTGTGTGTGTGTGTGTGTAAAGCTCTTTACTGTGTTTAGTGGTATTTCAGGAGAGAGAGCAAAGCTAATGCACACTTTTCAGTTGACCAGAAGTTCCTTGACCTATTTAAACAGAGAATCTCAGGGAAGTCACTTACCCAGGTCTGTTCCCAATTCTGTTAGAACAAATGATACAGTCTTTTTCTAATGACAAAGTTTTGTTTGCTTGTTTTAAGGGATACTCCTGATGCTGATCTGAAAAGTCACAAATTGTGTTTTATTCTCCTCCTTTATGCCAGGCCTCAACTATGTTTAACTCAGTCCTTTTCTATAGCTTTGCAGGCCCATGAATGAAGTATATTTCACTTATCATTCATGAACAGAAAAAAGAATTTGAAATGTCATGTAGAAATGTTCTGTGTTAAGACATACATGATAAGTCCTAGAACAACCACTAAGGAAATAACTCAGAAAAATATAGTGAAAAACCATGAAGGAAATTAAAAGGCTGCATCAGAAAATACTTACTTAGTATCAAAGGGTAAGTAGAAAAGGAAGAACAAAGGAACAAAAAAGACATGAGACATAGAGAAAACAAAAATTGGTAAACATAATCTAGCTGTATCAATAAGAAATGTGAGTAGATTAAATAGTCCAAATGGCAGAGATGACCAGACTAGATTAAAAAATAAAACACACACAATATCTAGCTATATGCTGGATAAACAGAATAAAAAATATAAAAAGAATAGAGAAAAGTTTTTTGGTTTTTTTTAAGATCAACAAAACTAGCAAACCTCTAGCTAGATTGACAAAGAAAAAAAGAGAATACTCAAACTGCTAGAATCAGAAATGAGAGGGGGACAGTACTACCAAACTTAGAAAATAAAAATGATTACAGAAGAATCCTATACACAATTCTATGCCAGTAAGTTGGACAACTGAGATGAAATGGACAGATTATTTGAAAGGAATCTGCAATAACATAAAAAGTTGGCATTGTGATGCATTTACAGGCTGTTGCCTTCTCCACTCAAGGACGCAGTGGAAGTATCAACCTGGAGAAGATGCTATACAATGCAAGAGGTGAACTCTGCCCTTAGCAAAATCCAGCTGGTGGGATATTCTCAGAAAATTGTGAGTGTTAAATTTTAAGTGATACATGAATGCTTTCAGTTTGTATTGTTACCCTTTGGGAGGAGGACATCTCACCCTATTCACTTCAGAACAGTGGGTGCAACTTTATAGGTTTTGGACAAGTGAAATAGGAAATAGGGAGTATAAAACAGATCAAGAAGCAGTTTGGCAAGTAAAATTTTTGAACTCTGACCAGGTAGTTAAGGATTCCCATTTTTGTTAACTTGTGCCCAGAGCCACTAAGTGTAGAATGACCAAGAGATTAATGCCTAGCCTAAAAAAAAAAAAAAAAAAAAAAAAGGAAAGAAAGAAAAGAAAAGAAAACCCAAGTATTTCTCTCTTTGGTCTTTCTGGTAATCTGTCATCTCTTTCTTTTGATGAGTAAAGCCTGGGAGCCTGGTATATGTGGCTAGGTTGAAACTCAGAGAGGGGGCAGGTCAAAACTGTAGGATTGCTTTCTGGGTCTGCCTATCTGGTCTCCATTGTTTTGTTTTGTTTTTTGCTTTACTTTATATTTTCTGTTTTACTTTAATTTTCTTTAAGTGGACAAGGATATTTCTGGGGTTTTTTCCCTACAAAGAGTTACCTGGTGTGACTGCACTCCTGAAAGCTCATCACACATTCTTACTGTGGCTCTTTTCTAGGAGCTTTTTGGTGCAGTCCAGGTGACTCCGCTAAGCTCAGGCTATGCCCTTGGAAGCTCCAACTGGATTATCCAGTCCCATTATGAGAAAGTATCGTACGTTTCCGGATCCTCCTTGCTTACCACACATCCCCAGGTAATTCTAATTCTCTTTTAACACTCAGGTTTTTGGTTATTTAACCCAAATTCATAATGTATCCAGAGTATCATCAGTTGTTTGTTTGTTTGTTTTTCAATTTTTTTATTAACATATAATGTATTATTAGCCCCAGGGGTACAGGTCTGTGAATCTCCAGGTTTACACACTTCACAGCACTTACCATAACCCAACCCTACCCTACCCCCCTACCCAATGTCCATAACTACCCCCCACTCCCCTCCCCCCGGCAACCCTCAGTTTGTTTTGTGAGATTTAAGAGTCTTATGGTTTGTCTCCCTCCCGATCCCATCTTGTTTCATTTTTTCCTTCCCTATCCCCCAAACCCCACACTTTGCCTCTCAACTTCCTCATATCAGGGAGATCATATGGTAATTGTCTTTCTTTTTCAGTTGTTTTTAAATCTTACTAATTTGGGTTTTTACATGTATCCTTTTTTTGTTGTTGTTAGGGTAGGAATGCTGAACATGAGATCCATCCTTTTGATAATTTTTGTACTATACCTTATTGACTCTAGGTACGGTGTTACATAGCCCATCTCTAGAGCTTGTCTTGCTTAACTGAAGCTTTGTATTCTATAGACGCTCTTCATGAAAGTTAGACTTTTCACATCCTAGTATTTAGGATTGCAAGTTCCTCTGTAAGATCGGGCTGTCTTTAGGTTCATCTCTGGAATTCTGAGATTTTCCACCACTTGCAGTTACCATGGC
This sequence comes from Mustela erminea, assembly GCF_009829155.1. NCBI lineage: Eukaryota > Metazoa > Chordata > Mammalia > Carnivora > Mustelidae > Mustela > Mustela erminea. The sequence goes on from NC_045615.1 coordinate 14,925,932, forward strand.
CTGATATAGAACAGAAATGATCACTCATTTACTGAGCAAATATTATTTATTTCTTTATTGAGGATCTCCTCCGTATCAAGCACTCATCTGACCCCAAAGGCACAGTCCCAGCTCATGAATCCATGCAGAAGAGCCGAGAGGCCGTTGTGACTGCAGTGTGCTGAGTTCAGTCAGTAGGGATGTCCATGAGATTCGCAGAGCCAGGTCACGTGGAACTTTGTAGACCATGATGAGAAATTTGGACTTTATTTTATTTTTAAAGATTTATTTATTTATTTTAGAGAGCATGAGTGTGAGGGGCAGAGGGAGAAGGAGAAAGAATCTCAAACAGACTCCATACTAAGCACAGAGCTTGATCTCACAACCCGGAGATCCTGACCTGAGCTGAAACCAAGAGTCAGATGTCCAACTGACTGCACCACCCAGGCGCCCCTGGGTTTTATTTTAACATGTAGAGGGAAGCTATTAGGAGATTTTAAGTTGGTTGTTCGTTAACAGTCTTATTTGGCAAGTAGCTAAGTACATAACCGTTGTTACAAATATATTCTTTTTTCCTTTTTAGGGATTATTGTTCATTTCATAAATCCTGATTCTTTTCATGTTTGTAAAGGAGGGGCAGAGAAGATTAGATGTCAGCTGACGGATGGGTACATACATAGATAACTTGGGGAAGTCCATATCCTTTTTTTTTTTTGGCTTTCACATAGATTTATTGTGACAAACAGAAAGCACACAATTTGCTTGAATCTACCTCTGACCTAGCAAAGGCTAAAATACTTTTTTTTTTTCATATCCTATTTTAATATGAAGGAAAAAAATAACTGCTGTAGGTCTAGAACAAAGGATGCATCTGAGCTACCACTTTGTATTGGCTTTTTTCATACCTTCTTTTATAATCAAGTTTCATCTCAAGGTCTAGAGGGGACAAGTTGCTATTTTTTCCTATAGCTAGCAGAATTCTAGGCCTTTCCCGCTTATTGAAATCAGAAGCCCATCAGTGTCATCTTAATCTGCTTCATTAAATCAAAATACTTTATTGGCAGCTTCTATCATTCTTGATATATTCTTCCATAAAAGACAGAAAGATTACTTGGCTGCCAACTCTTCCGATTTGTCCTGCTTAGATCAAAGCCTTTACAGTACTACTGATGTAATTTCCAGTAAATTACTCTTCCAAGATTCGTAAATTTAAAGGAAAAATAAGGTCTTGAAAGTGATGAGCAACATACCTAAGTAATTAATTTTAATTTCTAGCTGGTAACCAGGGTTGTATGTAAAAAAAAATAATGAATTAGATTTTCTTTTACCCAGATAATTGGATTCTATATTGAATTAGCAGAGATAAGAAAAGTTAAGGTTTGGGAAAACTTAATAGTCCGCTTTGTAGGTCAGCAGACTATGGCCCATGGACCAAGTTTGGCTTGCCACCTGTATCTGTAAATAATGTCTTATTGCAGTAGAACCACATTCATTTAGTAATGGATTGTGTATGACCGCTTGCACAGTGTAACAGCAAAGTTCTGCTTTAGAGTTAAACTTTACAGGAAAGGCCAGCTGCTGACCTACTTGAGTGGCGTCTCCCCAGCTGGGAAGAATAGGCTGCTGATGTGATCTCATAAGCTAATAAGTAGAGGGGAGTGGCACTTTGGATTAAGCCTGACATGGGAAGAATGGAGTGACAGAGAAGACACTGGCAGGTCTTTAATTCAACAAATGCTTACTGAATGCTCTCTGTCTTCAGGGAAGGAAAAATACAGGCCAGAGATTTCTTGCTTAGATGATACTGAGAATGATGATGATGACACTAATCCAGTCGACGTGGAGTTGGCAGAGGGGGTTCCGATTTCAGGAGGGGGTAGTGGGTATGATGAATAGGAATTTGAGTGGACACTGGCGACAGATGAAAATAGAGAACTGGAACTTGGATGTGATGGCAAGCCTGGAGACAAAGTAGAGGAGCAGCAGATTTTTTAAAGTCTGTACAGAGCTGAAGGGGAAAGACTGAGTTGCAGGAACATTTACCCATAAAAAGTGGAAGGAAGAAAAATGATCTTGACTAAGAATGGAGAGTTAGAGTGCCTGGGTGGCTCAGTACTTAAGCAGCTGCCTTTGGCTGGGGTCATGATTCCAGGGTCCTGGGATTGAGCCCTACATCAGGTTCTCTGCTCAGCAGGAGACCTGCTTCTCCCCCACTCACTCCCCTGCTTGTGTTCCCTCTCTCACTGTCAAATAAATAAAATCTTAAAAAAAAAGGAAAGAAGAATTAGAGAATTGACACCCACAAAAATATAGTATCCCAAATGGAAGAAGAGAGGTAGCTTTTACTGAGCAGAACATCTCAGTATTAATTTTTCTGATTGATCTGATATTCAACAATGTACTGAATTCTTATATTCTAATATTTATCTATTGATGGTGATACTATCTGCAAAGAAGTAACAGTTTTGTCACTTTTCTTCCAATCCTATTTTCTTTTCTTTCTTTGTTCCTGTCTTACCAACTACATACTGTAGTCCCAAGTAGACAGAAGTGATGATAGTGGCAGCCTTGTCTGTACTAGATTTTAAAGGGAATGCCTTTGTAGCTTCTTCATTAAATAGCTGGCTTACCCCTTATTTTAGCTAGCAAGGTAAGGAGTTTCTCCTCTGTTCCCAATTTTCTGATTTTTAAAGATCTAATGTAGATGTTGTACTTTACCAAATGCTTTTTTTGAGTCTATAGGAGGATCATGTGATATTTTTCCTTTAGACCAGTAATGTAGTGAATTACAATATTAGCTTCTCTTATATTTAACTGTCCTTGTAGTCTTGGGATAAGCCATATTTGATCTCAATGTATTCTTTTTAAAACACTCCTGGAATAAATTGGTAAGTATGTCTGCATTAGTGATTTTCTTCAAAGAATAAGTTTTTGCTTTTAATTGTTGTATTTTTTTTTTTTAAGATTTTATTTGTTTATTTGACAGACAGAGATCACAGGTAGACAGAGAGGCAAGCAGAGAGAGAGAGAGGGAAGCAGGCTCCCTTCTGAGCAGAGAGCCCGATGCGGGACTCGATCCCAGGACCGTGAGATCATGACCTGAGCCGAAGGCAGCAGCTTAACCCACTGAGCCACCCAGGCGCCCCCTAATTGTTGTATTTTTATTCTCTCTTCTGCCCTTTATTATTTCCTTCCTCCCATCTTTGGGTTTACTCTGTTGCTTTTCTTTTAACACTTACCTCATTTGTTTCCATCCTTCTGTGCTTTTCAATAACTGTGCTTAAAGCTATCAGTTTCTCTCTTAGTATCATTTAACTCTGTTAAATTGTTGATACATAGTGCTCTGTCATTCATCTCTAAGTATATCATAATTTCCTTCATAATGTTCATAATTTAAGTAGCCAAAGTTTGTTTTGTAGTGCTTGTCTCTTTGTTTCTAGTCCATCCAATATGATTAGACTTAGGGTTAGATGAGAGACTTTTTTCAGTCATACTTAAATGTTTCTGGATTTCTCCCTCCCTTTCCTTTCCTTTCCTTTTTTTAATTCCTCCTTCCTTCCTTTCTTCCTTCCTTCCTTCTTCCCTGCCTGCCTTCCTGCATTTGGATAAGAGCTTACTAATTCACTGAAGTTACATTGAAACACAGTCTGTTTTTTAAGTGTCCTGTGTATGTTGGAAAAGACTGTATTCACTGTTGAATGAAAATTTTTCTATATATATTTACTCATTTGAGTTTATTGTGTTATTCTGGTCTTTCATATTTGTTTAGCTTCCAGTTTCTGAAAGGATGTGTTTGTTGATCAGTTTCTCCATGTACTTTCACCGGTTTTTGCTTCTTCTATTTTTAAGCTGTGTAGTCAGAGGTGTATATGTTCGTGATCATTATGTTTTATCAGGTTGCGTATTTTTTTTCCTATCAAAATTGCATTAAAAGCCAAAAGACTTTCTCCCCACTCCATATTTGCCTGGTATTCTTTTCCATCCCTTTCTTTTCATTCCTTCTGTATCCTTTTCTAGTGAATTCCTTGTAGACAGTATAGTAAGGGATTTCTTTTCTTTCTTTCTTTCTTTTTTTTTTAAGATTTTTTTATTTTAGAGAGAACCCTCATGCAAGTAGGAAAAGAAAGCAGACTCCCCACTGAGTGCAGAGCCTGAGGCAAGACTCAGTCCCAGGGCCCCCAAGATCATGACCTGAGCCACCGAGGCGCCTTGATTCTTTTTTCTTTTTTAACCACAAGGGCCTTTTGATTATTAAAACTATTTGTTTGTTTTTAAGATTTTATTTATTTATTTTAGAGAAAGAGAGCACAAGCATGAGCAGGGGGTGGGACAGAGGGAGAAACAAACTCCCATGGAAGCAGGGAGCCCAAAGCAGGGCTCCATCCCAGGACCCTGGGAGGATGACCTGAACCAAAGGCAGATGCTCTGCCAACTGAGCGCCCCCAGGTGCCCCAATGAAACTACTTATATTTCCTGTAATTACTGTTGTATCGAGGGCTTATTTTTGCAATCTTATTTCATGGTATTTTTAGTTTATTCTTTTCTCTGTCCTTTCTTCCCTTCTTTTAGATGGCTAAATTTCTTTCTGTAAGTTTGAACACATGTATTTGATTATTATTCTTCTGGGTTTTTCCTTAATTTATTTTTCCTTTGAGTATCCTGAGCCTATCAATATCTTTTTCTTTCCCTCCAGAGCCACGTCTTCCTCTTGTCTCTGCCATCTTTTTCTTCTTCCTCCCTACCCCACCACCCTCCCACCGTGTTCATACTGTCTGGAATTTTAATTCTGGGTTATTTAGAATGCACGTAGAGTACTGAATATATTATTATAGACAACAGTGAACCTTACTGAGTTTTGGGTTTTTTTCCCCAACCTTATGTCCTGTACATCTCATAGTCCTTCTAGATTTACTTTCCTTCTTCCAGGAATACTTGAGGAATGTTTACCAAGAGAGTCCTAAAATGGTAACCCTTGTGAGGTCTTAAAGTATGAGAACATCTTTAGTATTTCCTCACATGTAAATGATAGCTTGGATAGATATAAAATTCAAGGAAAAGAACTTTGGAACTATAAAGTTTTGAAGGTATTTCTTCTTTTTCCACTTGTACCCTTGTTGCAGTTAAGAACTGCAAAGCCCTGGGACACCTGGATGGCTCCCTCATTTAAGCAACCAATTCTTGATTCTGGCTTCTGCCATCTCAGGGGTCCAGGATTGAGCCCTGCGTTGAGCTCTGAGCTCAGCAGGGAGTCTGAGGATTCTCTCTCTCCCTCTGCCCCTCCCCCTGCTTGCTCCCTCTCTCTCAAAAAATAATGTAAATCTTTCAAAAAAAAAAAAAACTGCAAAGACCTTTAGATTTGTGTTTCTTTATACGATCTGCTTTTAGAATTTTCACTTTGTCTTCAGTATTCTTAATTTTTGCTATGATGTATCTTAAATGTGTATTTTTTTTCTATTAGTATAATACTTTGAGAAATCTTGCAGTTTCCTTTAACACAGAAAGAATCTTAATCATTGTTAAAATTATTTATTCCTTTTTTTTTCAAGATTTTCTGTATTTATTTAATATATAGAGAGAGATCACAAGTAGGCAGAGAGGCAGGCAGAAAGAGAGGAGGAAGCAGGCTCCCTGCTCAGTGGGGCTCGATCCCAGGACCTGAGATCATGACCTGAGCCGAAAGTAGAAGCTTAACCCACTGAGCCACCCAGGTGCCCCTATTTATTCCTTCTGGTTAATTTTTTTTTCCCTCCTATGAAACTTCTAGGTATTGACACTGTGTTTTCCACCTTGCCCCCCCACCCCACCCCCCCATCTCCTTCTTAAAGCCTCCTGAAAGGACTCCTCAACTTGATCTTCCAGCTCATGAATTCATTCTTTGGCTCTATACATACTGCTCTTTAACCTATGTGTTGAGTTCTTTGTGTCAATGATTATACTTTTAGACATAGTATTTTCAAATATTTTTCTTTATACTTAATCATTTTTATTTTACTAATTTTTATTTGTGTGTGGACTTTTTTAATGCATATTCTACTGTCCCATCTGGTTTATTAATTCTCCATGTGGGGTCAGATTTTAGCTTAATTGTATTTAGTAGGTGTTGCTTTCCTTAGTGGTCTTGTTTTATTTCCCTGTCAGCTCTTACTACCTGGACTTCAAGGAAATCTTTTGTACCTCTGTTATAGGCACTGCTTTTTTCCCCCAGAATTTGCCTTCCTTACTTGTTACCACTGAGCCTTGTTATTACTTAGCCTCATAGTATGAGGAAGCAAGGAAGGGCTGGTAGGGCTGACTATCCCTTTTTTAAACACTTGCCCCACTGTTCTGGTATTTTCTGCCTCACAGTGTGTTGGAACCCGCCACAGTCTGCCAGTGGTAGTATGGAGGAGAGAGAAAAGGACAAAGAGTTCCTTGCCAGCCTGTATTTTTCCTGCAGTGCCCAGCCCTGTTTGGCTCTTGCTTGCCATTTTGTCCCCATCCCAGCACCCATGGTTTCCCTAGGAATTCATGATGGTGGTTTAGTTTCTCAAAATTGTCAGATGCCCTTATTTCTTTGCTTTCTCTCAACTTAGATTCTACAAGAGAGCCAGCAGCTTGTGTTGACTCTGTCTTGTTGGGAACTCTAGTGGAACTTTTGTTTTGTTTTAAAATATTATTCCTTATATTTCTGATTAGAAGATTAATTTGTATTTATTGTAGTAGTTATGGAAAGTACAAAAATCTCAGAGAAAGCAATAAAAATTGTGATAATCCTACCATCAAGAGAGAACTCTTTGCAGCCTGGTTTTCTGCTTTTTTCCATTAACTATGTAATGAGCACTCCTCAGTTCATTAGTATTCCATACATGTTTGATATTTGCCTAGTATTCCATCATACGGATATGCAAGAAGGTATCTGTTTTCTCACAGTTAGACATTTAAGTTATTTTAAGTTAAAAAAAATTTTTTTCCTGAAAAATACCTACTCCAAATAGATGTGCATTCTGCCCAAAAAGAAGGCATAAGACACAGTTTAAAGACGGTAACTAATAGAACAAAACAGATGGTGGCTGTGGGTAGATCCCATAAATGTGTTAGCAGTAACTAGTGCGCACTTTTGGTTAATATTAGAGCCCAAGCCTTCCTGGCCTTAGGAATCAAATTAATGGATTTGCTTGTGGGTTGTGAACTTATATTTGCACACCAACTTTTCCATTATGATGGTTTGAAAAAGCAATGTGGTACACATTATTTCAATAGCTTCCTATCTATGCTGCCTCACTTCAGGAGTAGGACTTGAGTTTAGATGTGAAAATCACCAGCATTAATAGAACAAAACTACATACACCTGAACATGGGGAGCTACAGGATTTGGGGTTAGTTTTAGAAACTAATCTAGAACAGGACTTGGATTTCCATTTAAGGCTGAGATTTGAAATACTAGAAATTGTATTGTGTGGTAGACATTTTGTTGTTGTTACTATTGATAATAGGTTTCAGTTTGTTTTTTTTATTGTTTTTCTTTTTTTCCCATCCTTCTTCTGACTGTTAAAAGAGACCCAGAAAGTTTTCTGTCCTACTGCTTCAGCCCTCCTGGCCTTGAAGACTCCCCCACACTCTTGGGACTGGCAACAAACTTAGGAGACCAAGCTCTTCCAGTCACCACACTGTTTCCTTCCCATTTGACCTTTGGCCTTGAAGGCAAGACAAGTAGTTCTGTCCTTTGCAAGGTGGGTGGTAGCTGTGAGGGACAATGAGAAGAGAGATGGCTTAAAAGCAAGGGCTGTGGATGGGAACTTATGCCTTAGGGCAGTGGTTCTTAACATTTTGTGGGTCAGGGACCCAAAAGCCTGGTGGTCAAAATCTGGCAAAAAATTATTAAAATAGGGTCACCTGGGGTGGCTGTTAGTTAAGCCTCTGACCCTTGGTTTCAGCTTAGGTCATGATCCTCAGGGTCATGGAATTGGGTCCTACTTCAGGCTCCACCCTCAGTGCTGAGTCTGCTTAAGATTCATTCTCCCTTTGCTTCTCCCCCTGCTCACATGCTTTCTCTCTAAACTAAATAAAATTTTTAAAAAAGAACAAAGAATGACTATAATGACTATAATGACTTACAATGATTATGACTTATAATGATTATAATGACTATAATATACCATATATATATATGCCACCTACACAATGTTTTGCATTTATTTGGCATCTATACATTTATAGAGCCCTCAAGGCCATTGTTATGTATCAGGCTGTTATGTATCAGACTGAGAATCTTTTACATTAGAACTTGGAAGTAATTTTTTTAAGAAATAAAATTAATTTAAAAAATTAATTGGTGGGGTTGGGGTATGGGTGGCTCAGTGGGTTAAGTGTCTGCCTTCAACTCAGATCATGACCTCTGGGTCCTGGAATTAATCCCCACATCAGCCTCCCTGCTCAGCGGGAAGCCTGCTTTTCCCTGTCCCTCTGCTTATGTTCCCTCTCTCGCTCTCTCTCTGTCAAATAAATAAATAAAATCCTTTTTAAAACTTAATTAATTAATTAACTGGTGGGGCGGCTGGGTGACTCAGTCAGTTAAGCATCTGCCTTGAGCTCAGGTCATGGCATTGAGCCCCACGTTGGGCTCCCTGCTCAGAGGGGAGTCTGTTTCTCCCTCGCCTTCTGCCTCCCCACCTTGTGTTCTCTCTCAAATAAATAAATAAAATCTTTAAAAAAATTAATTGGTAATTTCTACTCAGTCAATTCCCTTAAGCCTATGGTGTTCACAATGGGAATTCCTTCTTGTTGTCAGCGCTGGAAAAGGTTGGTAGCTAGCCTCTGAAAGTCTCCTTAGAGGCACACACTTCCAGCATTCACTCTGCCTCTCCTTCCTCATCCTTCTCCCTTGGGAGTTCAGGATGAACTGTTGATTTGTTTTCCTGAGGTCTTAAAGACTTTGGCAGTAATAAATGTATATTCTTCTCTTAATCTAAAGAAATTATCTTAAATTTGGACTCCTTGAATCAGGTTTCTAGAGCTAAGGCAGTTTCTTGGGTAGGCTTTTTTTTGTTTGTTTTGCTCTGTTTTGTTTTTTATATTCTATCTCTTCCCTCTGAATTCCCCAAGTGTTTTGTTGTTATTTATGCAGAGCTTTGATCTGGATCCTCTACGGTTTGGTTTTGGGTTTTTTAATGTATTTTGTTTTGTTGTAATAAATATGTGACTTGTTCCAATCTTCATGTGGATGTATATGTTCAGCATTTTCAGCCATTCCTTAGTCTTCTGATGTAAAATTAATTTCCTTCTAGATATCCCTGGGAGATATCTGTAGGCCGCTGCTTCTCCCTCCAGGCCTGGCCTTACAGGGCTCTCACAATCAGGTTTAGTCCTTGCAAAGTTTCTGGGAGTGTTTGTCTTTCTCCAGTATGGAACTGTGGAATTAAAGCCACATGGTCAGCCTTAAGCACAAGGCAGAGCTGGGGATGTAGTGTCAAAACAAAGACATTTTCCTGCTTCCACAGAACCCTGACTTTAACACAGCTGGTTGAAGCTTCCTTTGCACCGCTGGTCAGAAGTTACAGGCGGGTTTCCCTACCCCATGTTGTTCAACAGCCAACTCTGTTTCCTTCTCTCAGAAATAATGTATGCTACTGACTTATTTGTTCAATCACTCCTTCCATCACTTAGTCCATGGCAGCTCTTAAAACGCTACTTTGGTCAGTGGAATATGCTAGGCTGGAAGGGGAACAAAGATGCGTAGGTTTTACATTTATAGATGTTACACTAGGGGAATATGATGGGGACCTGCAAGACTTTTTTTCTTCAGGGTGCAGGTGGTGAATCCTGTCAGATTAGGAATCCACTGGGAAGAGCCATGGGATTCTCCCCGTTCCTGGGGAGTTAGTGAGACGTCATAGGAGACCAGGTTTTGATTTGGTCTAAGAAAGCTGGAGATGATGTCCTTCATGATCTCAAGTTTATGTCTTCCTTTCTGTCATCAAAGAAGTGTAGGTCATTGGGTCATTCACTCATTCCTCCTTTTCTGCCTTTAAGTAAACTTGAAGAGTTTTAATATGGGAAAGGGCTTTCAGTGGGCTGTCTCCTTGCTTCACCACCAGATTCTTTCTTACCCATGATGAGATTTCTCCTGTCGTCTTGCTCAGCTCAGTCTTGTGCACCTGGCTTTCTCCCTTTTACCTCCTAGATCTCTTTCACTTCTGTAGCCCAACAGCAATCAGCCTCCAGCCAAATTTACTCTTTTCCGTTTTCCCCAGCATCTCACAGCTGCATTTGACACTGTTCATCATTCACTTGCTAAAATTCTTTTTCATCTAAGCTTTTGAGGCAGTCTTGCTGTTTTCTTACTCTGCTTGATCTTTTGTCATATTATAGAGTATAAGCACCAAAAAGCTGTCTTTCCCGAACCGCCAATTTTTACAGGCAGGGAAGCTCTGCACTGCATTATGTGCTTGTTATTTACTTGCTTCTATCCCCATTTACCTTAAAGGGTCCCACAGCCATGGTCCTAGACACACTCTACTTTCCTCACTCCAACAAACTGGCATTTTTGTTAAATACTTTGATAAAGGTACTAGCAAATCTCCATATCTGTCTTGTACCTTCATTTTATCTTTTATTCTCACAATCCATTTTGTTTTCCCCAAATATTTGCAACAGTCCAACACTGGACTTATTATTGCCTCCTTATTCTTTTAAATCGTTGTGTCCAGATTTCCCTTTGTCTGCATTTCTTTTTTTTTTTTTTTTAAAGATTTTATTTTATTTATTTGACAGAGAGAGATCACAAGCAGTCAGAGAGGCAGAGAGAGAGAGAGAGAGAGGAGGAAGCAGGCTCCCTGCTGAGCAGAGAGCCCGATGCGGGACTCGATCCCAGGATTCCGAGATCACGACCCGAGCCGAAGGCAGCGGCTTAACCCACTGAGCTACCCAGGCGCCCCCCTTTGTCTGCATTTCTGACAAGGTCTCACTTTGTCCATTGTCCAGTATATCTGGTCCATTCCCGCCTGTCTATTAACAGTTTTCTGTGATGTTGCTGGATCTGCCCCTTCTGTCTCCTCAAGTTCTATAAAATTATAGTTTTTCTCCCTTTATGTCCAGGCTGCTATAGAGGACTTCTGAGTACTGTCCCTCTTTTTGGTCTTACCCCCTCCTCAGCTGTCACCTATAATTATTGTTGCCAGAATGTCACTCTCCTGCTTCAGACTGTTGATTTCTTCCTACCAACTCTGTCAGTTTTCATGATTCTGACCTTTTTAGTTCTTTACTAGTTACACTTTGCCTCATTTTTACTAATCTCTTTCTCAGCCCCAAAGTAAACTTTCTATTCCAGCCAAATAAATTCACTTGACACCTACAGGTTATCTTTCTCTGCCTTCTGCCCAGCCGGTCTCCAGCCCTCCTGCCCAAGTCGACTTGCTGATTCTCACCTTGCTGACTTCTAGTGAACTATTTCACATTATAGAATGCTCTCACATTTCTTACCAGACCGTGTTTTTGTGCATTCATTTATTCAGCAAATATTTGTTTACTATTTTTTTGTGTGCCAAGCATTTTGCTAGGAATTAGGGATGCCAAACCCTTGCCCTCAGAGAGCTCCATAGGCCTGTTGGGGACACAGACAAGTAAATAGGCAGTTACGATGCAGTTTGATTAGTGCTGGTAGAGAAAGTCTTAGAGGCCACAGGGGCATATGTAGAAGGGACATCTTGCTGTGGGAAAGAAGGGGTGTCATGCAGACATTCCAAAGGCTGTCTTTTTTTTTTTTTTTTTAAAGATTTTATTTATTTATTTGACAGAGAGAAATCACAAGTAGATGGAGAGGCAGGCAGAGAGAGAGAGAGAGGGAAGCAGGCTCCCTGCTGAGCAGAGAGCCCGATGCGGGCCTCGATCCCAGGACCCTGAGATCATGACCCGAGCCGAAGGCAGCGGCTTAACCCATTGAGCCACCCAGGCGCCCCCCAAAGGCTGTCTTAAATTGAGACTTAAGTTCCTTAGCCAAAGATAGAAAGAAAACCGAAAGCAAAACTTTATGTGCCAGAAAACCTTGTATAAGTGGTCCCACCTGGCCTGGTGGGGCCCTCTACTATGCATTCCTCTTGGCCTTCATGGACCCAGTGTAAATTCTTGAAATTCGCATTAGGTTTTCTATGGCTTTTTGAATAATCCTCTTAAAAAAGATTTATTCATTTGAGAGAGAGAACTGGCAAGGGGGTTCAGAGGGAAGAGAGAGAACCAAGCAGACGCCATGCTGAGTGTGGAACTTGACATAGGGTTCAGTCACACAACCCTGAGGTTGGACCTGAGCCAAAGCCAAGAGTCAGACGCTCAACCAACTGCTCTACCTAGGCGCCCCCCAAATCCTCTTTTTTGACGATACATTTTTTTTTTTCTTCAACTGGATTATAAACTTCTTTCAAGGACCTAGAGCCTGAGTCTCCTTTTTCTCATACTCTGTGCAAAGTGTCCAATGTAAATTCACCAGCAGAGAACACAGTGACCACAGCCTTCTTGGGCCTAGGGTTTTTCAAAATTTTATTCTGCAAGCTTGATTGTGACTGTCAATTTTGTAAGGTATTTTTATTTGAATCTTGGACACAGTGGAATTTTCTGTTGTGTATGTTGGAACAAAATGTTCCCACTCGAAGCACTCAGTGAGTTGCCATTGACACCAATAATATGTACATTTGCCCTTTGGTAGTGAAATGGAGATGTTGGCGGTGTCAGCTTGGTTTTGAGAGTGTCACTAAAAAGCTTTTTTTTTTTTTTTTTTTTTTTTTAAAGATTTTATTTATTTATTTGACAGAGAGAAATCACAAGTAGATGGAGAGGCAGGCAGAGAGAGAGAGGGAAGCAGACTCCCTGCTGAGCAGAGAGCCTGATGCGGGCCTCGATCCCAGGACCCTGAGATCATGACCTGAGCTGAAGGCAGCGGCTTAACCCACTGAGCCACCCAGGCACCCTAAAGCTGATTCTTTACAGTAGCCTTGGGAATCAACAACAAGGGTCTCCCAAGTATAGGGCTAAAATAACAAACACGTAGTCTGACCTGATCATGAACTAGTTCTCATAATTTCCAACTCCATAGTATTCATATTGTAGTACTGCTTTTGGCTTTTACTATGGGCATTTAATTTTCAAAGGAAGGCAGCATTGATGGCTGAGGTTCAGAGGTAATGTTTTCAGGGGCACATTTGTTCTCCATTATGTTTTCATTTCAGCCCCATATGACAACCCAATCAAATGTGTGAGAAAGTGTTCATAGGCACACAAAGATTGTATATACTATTTAGGGGCTTCCTAGACCCTCTGAATTCACCATCAGCCCTGTGGATCATTGGTGGCTTGTTCTAATAAGGTTCTTACAAAATTATTGTCTTTTCTAAATAGGCCATCTAACAAAGTTTGATCCCTTTTGTCACTATTCCGGTTCCTTCTGTTTGACATATGCACACTTCTCCAGGCTCACTGCACATCTACTATAAACCATCGTCCTGTACTTCTTCCTTCTCTGGAAACAGTGAATGTATATGTGTTTTTTAGAGAACTGCAGATAGATCAGTTCTGCCCAAGCAGAGGAAAAACTCTTGTATGCATTAGTGTAGTACATCCATGCAAGTAGGAATTAGAATCTATTCCGTATAGCTGTCACAACCATACTTTTCAGCCTTCGTGTTAAAGAAATGATTCTCAGGTTATAAAGCAGCTTATATAACTATAATCCTATTATTTAAAAATAATGAGCCCTTATATCCGTGTTTATATAAAGTGCTAAAAGAGTGTACATCAAAAGGCACGTATGTTCAGGTAACATTGCAGGTGATGGGTCTTTGCTGTGCTACCATTTGGAGTTTTCTTTATTTGAAAATCTGGGTGGAACAGAGAAAGGAGGTATGAGGCTTCTTACGAAACTGGGTTTCTGGCTTTTTTCTTCTTACATTCCAGTGAGTATGTGAAATGACAATGAGGAGAAGATGGGTTACAAAATAACTCCAGCATCTCAGTCCATGGGTCTGCATTTTTGTTTCAGTTTGAATCCTGATTTCCTTGGAAAAGATAGTTAGTGTTTTGTTTTTAAAGTGCTCTGGAGACAATCAAAATTAAATTCAAATTGTGCCAAGTAAAAATAAAAATATGACATCCTAAGTATGCCATAATAGTGCCCCGTGGGACTTCACAGTTTACAAGAAGACTGTGTATATTAGTTCTTGAGACTCTCAGAAATCAGGGAAGGAAGATGGGTCAACACATATGCCCATGTGTGATCTCTATGCCTAGCTCAGAGCCATGGCTGAGGTCCCATGGCTTTACTAGGGAATGGGAGTGAGCCTTTATATTTCTGGTTCCTAACTCAGCATTCTTCCTGGCTCCTCTGCCATGAGATTGGGAAAATCGCCTTGGCTCTCTGAGTCCCAGCTTGCATTGTCATAATGTAAACTTATTTCGTGTGTTTATTTCAAGTTTTTACACGTGTTTTCATTTTGCAGAGTTGTGTTGAGAATCCGATCATACGGTGCAGAGGTTCTCAAAGCACAATCCCTAGACTAGCACCAGGAGCATATCTTGGGAGCTCATTAGAAATGCAAATTTGTAGGCCCACCTCAAACCTGAGTCAGAAACTCTGGGTTTGGCACCCAGCAATCCCTGTTTCGGGAGACCCTCCAGGTGATTCTAATACACAGTCAAGTTGGAGACCCACCACTGACAGTGTGTGAGATAGCATTTTGAAAAGAACAAAGCATTCTAGAAATTTGAAATGGGAAGCTCTTTTTTTTTCCTTTTTTAAGATTTAATTTATTGAAGAGAGAGTGAGAGAGAGCATGAGAGCAGGGTGAGGGGCAGATGGAGAAGCAGACTTCCCGCTGAGGAGGGCTCTATCGCTGAGGAGGGCTCTATACTGGGACTCTGGAATCATGACCTGAGCCGAAGGCAGACGTTTAACCCGACTGAGCCAACCAGGTGCCCTGCTCTTTTTTTCTTTCTTTTTTTTTTTTTTTTTTTGGTTAGTTGAGGTAAAATTTATATGTGGTGAAACCCAAAGATCTTAAACATACAGTTCTGTGAATTTTCACATTATGTGATCATCACACCAGTCGAGACATGGAGCTCTTTTGTCCTTCTGTAAAGTTCCCTTGTCCCTCCATGGTCTGTCCTCATCCCCACTGGGCAACTGCTATTCACTGAACAGACTTCATTAGAGGAAGTAAGAGGACATGACGATGATTTGATCACAGAGCAATGACTATATTCTCTTTTCCCTTTACTACTTATACTTGCCATTTCTTTTTGAATTACTAAGCAGAGTTCTCTCTGGTGTTTCAGCCCATGGACCAAGCTTCTCTCAAAAACAGCGACGTTCTCATTCTGACAGGCCTGACCCAGATCCCCACCGCGAACCCGGATGGCATGGTGGGAGAGTTCTGCAGCAATCTGGGTATGTGGCTGGCTCGCACTGTGAATGGGATGAGGTGTTCTAGGTTTACTTTTTGGATACCTTGCTTCGGTAGTATGTGGTCCTTCCCTTCACAGTCACGCCCTCCGATGCCCCTCCAACCCCATTCAAAGCTTTTCTCCCCATCTGCTTCACCCGTCTTGCCTATCCTTCAAAGCTTGCTGTTGTCAGCAGAAGCAATTCTTAAGCAACATAAATCTGAAGAATGTCAGAATGACTGTCCTAAGAGTCAGTTCAAGTGCTTTATGCAACAAATACTCAACGTTCTCCCACTTGACTTACGTTGGAAAATTCTTATTTATTCTTCTTGCTTTGTGGTGGGATTTGGGGGCAGGACTGGCATTCATACAAGGTAGCAGCTGTCAAAAAAGGAAAGAATTGCATCTTTGCTTTGCAAATAATAGCACGGAAAAGACTGTAAATGCTTTGCATTCATAACAGCGAGACACTGAACAGATCATTTTTTTCCACCAATATTTGATTGGTATTATTTTTTTCTTTGAGAGAAGACTGAATTTGGGGGAGAGACCTGGGGGGTATTTGCTATCTAGAAGAAATATTTGTTTCTTTGGATATAATTGTTAGTAAAATCTAAAAATCCTGCCTTTCTTTATAGAAAAGTATGGGTTGCTTACTGTCTTAGCTTGGGCTGCTGTAACAAAACACCATAGAGTGGGTGCCTTGAACAATATTTATTTCTCATAGTTCTGGAGGCTGGAAGTCTGAGATCAGGTTGCCAGCATGTTCAGGCTCTGGTGAGGGCCGTCCTCCTGGCTTGTAGATGCCTACAAGAACTCAGTTGGCAGAGGGAAGCAACTCTCATGTCACTTCCTGTTCTTGTAAGGGAACCAGTCCCATCTTTAGAAGCTGTCCCCTCATGGCCTCATCTAAACCCAGTTATCTCCCAAAGCACCCACCCCCCAGTACCATCACATTGGGAGTTACAGCTTCACTATATGAATTTTAGGGGGACACAGACCTTCAGTCTATGACAGTTACCAAAGGGGTTACTGAGCTCAGACGGACCCCCCTAGCAACTGTAAGTGCTGTCACCTCTGCTCTGGGGAAAAGAAATGGTCATCATCTTACATTTACGTGAAAGGCAGTATCCCTTGACATTTCACTTGCCCATGCCAATCATCATAGTTCGTTGTTTGCTGATAGTAAACCAGACATAGTTTATTCTTCCTTGAAAAAATTATTGGACTTGTCTCAAATAGCATCTTTGATCTGTATGTTTGTTTATAATCTGGAATCATAGACTCAAAGAACTTTAGATCTGAAAGGAACCTTAAGCTAATCTACTGTTTTTCAAAGCCCACACTAACTACTTGCCTCAAGATCAGTGAGGCCACTTACTAAAGATGCAGTTTGGAGGCCCTGCCACAGATCTAGTAATTCTAGATTCTAGATCAGATTCTCTTGGGAGAGGAAAGACCCAGAAGAAAAGCTGCATTTTCAACATGTTCTCTGGCAATATTCATGTACACTAAAGCTTAAAGACCCCTGATCTAGTTCAGTCCTCTCATAACCAATCAGGAAACAGGCTCCACCAGGTATCAGTGGCTTACGTGAGATCCTATAGCTTATGACAAAGGTGGGAGTAGAGCCAGGCCTCTGGAGCCCTGACCACTTTCTCTCTCCATGCTACCATACTGTCATAATGGCAAGTCAACCAGTGCTCAGGGTACAGTGTTTGGGAGAGTGTGTGTGTCAAACATGGGAACGGAGGAGGATCCAATATACCAGAGGCTTCAATATCTGTACCCAAAAGTTATGTGTTTCAGTTTGTTTTGGAAACCAAACAAAAAACCAAGTTAGGAGAACTTTGATTTTTTTCTTTTTAGCCAGGTATAACTTCTAATATGATTATTCCCATAAGTTGCAGTTCCCCTATTGGCTAACTTCTTTTAAGTATTTAAAGTGTGAAGGATTTTCTTACAGATAACACATTAATGAAAGAAAATGCCACTAAAATGAGTCAAACGGAAAAACTTGGCCTATTTCCTTATAGGTCATTCAGCAGTGGTCAGACTGAACAGAGACAAATCCAGCAAAGTTTTGAGCAGGACCTAAAAAGAGAAGGAGCTTGGAGGGTTTCTCCTGAAGCTTGGCTGCCATTGGTAACCTTTAAAACCCAAACCCTTCACTGCACACCCTGTTCGCAGGGACTGAGATATCCAGTAAAAACCCAACTGCTGGTTAGCCTCTGTATTCTGCCACCCCCTTGCTGTTTCTCAAAAGCAGCAGATCATTATCCATGGGAAATGAATTATATGAACAGAAATAGGAAAATGAAAGAAATCCAAATATCATTATTTTAAAGTTTCCTTCTACCTTTATAAAACTATTCTTCTAATGCCCCTGTTTTCTCTCTGGCTTCAACTTTTCTAGCACTGACAGTCCGGAATGGAGGAAACGTGCTGGTGCCCTGCTACCCTTCTGGCGTGATCTATGACCTCCTGGAATGTCTGTATCAGTACATTGACTCAGCCGGCCTCTCCAATATTCCTTTCTACTTCATCTCCCCTGTGGCCAACAGTTCACTTGAGTTTTCTCAGATTTTTGCTGAATGGTATGTCAGTGTTCTCCATGACTCAGTACAAGAATAATAAGAATGAAAATGTAAAAAGTTTTTTTAATTAGAAAAAGAATAGAAATAGGTTTTTTTCCTCGCATTATTATGAGACTTTCGTTTTGTTATCTTTCTATGTCTGAGATGTGAAAATTGTATTAATGACAGCCAAGTCTGTTATATTGCTAGGATGTAGAAGAATAGTTATCAAGGAGAGAAGGATGAAAGACAAAGATTAAAGTCAGCCAGCTCTTTCAAAATCAGTGACAAAAATATTACGCATTTATCTTCTCACACGCTACCCTCTGCCTGTTACAAAGTGAAGTGAAGTGACACATTCTAGAAGCTCAAAAAAAGCCCAAGCTTATGTTGTCTGGAATTTACAACACCAGATCTTACAAGAAAGGCTGGATTTTTTTTTCATTTCAATAGCTTGATATTTGACAAAATTAAGTTTTACTACAGTAGGAAATTATTTGATTTAGTCCTAAGGTGGGTAAATGATTGTACAGGATGAAATTAGTGAACCCTTCCTGAATTATTTAGATGCACGTCTGAATCTAACTCACCTGGCCAAAAAAAGGACGGATGGGGAAAATACATAAACTTTTACAGTCGACCGAACAGTACCTTAGAGTGGAGTTTCTAGATGGGGGTATGACACATACTCCGGTGTATTTAATCCAATGTTGTGTGGGAGCCTAATAGACACAGTATTCTACTGAGTTCCTCATGAAAAAGGAATTTGTATGTCATTCTGTCGTAACTTGTTCCATGTACTGCCTCCCCCCACCTCCACCTTTTAAAAGGGTTTTTTTTTCCCCTCCCCTTTTAGTTGTAGTCAGGGTCCTTTTTTCTTTCACTCTATTCAGACAAGCTTCTCTATTCCCTGTGTGTGTTATTCATGTTTGTCCTTAGGACTGTCATTTTTATTGGTACCTATGGAATTTTATCCTTTTCTCCCCCAACATAGGAAGTTAATCTTGAATAATTAGCAGTCCACCCTAAGTATCACTTGTTCAGTTAGTCAGCATATACTGAATTTTCTCATCCAGATCTTTAATTAAAAACTCCAGGGCCAGCCCTGCGAGGCCCAGGGGCTGGTGTGCTCCGCCAGGCTTCCCCTCCCCCACTGTGTGCTGTTCTTGTCAAAATATCTAATGGGAGAGAAGGCAGGACCATGAGAATTAATATAGGTGGTTTTTGTGTTTCTGGGTCTTTTTATTTGTTCATTTCTAATACATGTGTAAATACATTTACTATAGGAAATAATATGGGTTACAGAGGAAAAAAACTGAACCCATAAGCCCACTCCAGAAGTAATATTACTGTTGGCAGTTTGATGGATTTTTTTTTTTCTTTCTATATGGGGGTCATGCTGATTATTTAATTTTGGATCCTACTTTTAAAAATTTTAATATGATATTTGAGCATTATAAAATGTTCGAGGGGCACCTGGGTGGCCCAGTGGGTTAAGCCTCTGCCTTCAGCTCAGGTCATGCTCCCGGGGTCCTGGGATCAAGCCCGACATAGGGCTCTCTGCTCAGCGGGGAGCCTGCTTCCTCCTCTCTCTCTCTCTCTCTCTCTCTCTCTCTGCCTGCCTCTCCACCTCCTTGTGATCTCTGTCAAATAAAAAATTAAAATCTTAAAAAAAATAAATAAAATAAAAAATAAAATGTTCAAGAACATAGTTTTTACATGACTGCATTATTATATCATTTGTACCTTATTTGTATATTGTATGATTTTCTTAACTGTTGTCTTACTATTGGACAGACAGGCTTTGCCCAGTTTTTTCCTTTTAGTAATAAATCTTCAGTTAATATCATTTTTATGTATAAATGACTGCATCTTCTGCTTAAGTCAATTACTAAATGTGAAATTACTAGAACAAAGATTATAAATATGTTTTAATGTTCATTATACAGATCTAAATGGCTTTCCAGAAAGGTTTTTGGCTTCTGTAAATTCTCCCTTTTTTTACATATTTAGAGGTGTTATACTTCTCTTACCAGTTTATCTAAACTCTGCTCTTTTGTTATATTTCTGCAGACATTTTTTTCCCATCTTCGCACTTTGGATTTTAAGGTCTTTGTTTTTTAAATAATAAAGTTGTGACTTTGGAATATTTTGAGGTTACAGAAAAGTTGCAGAGAGAGTGCAGAGAACTCCTG
Organism: Mustela erminea; assembly: GCF_009829155.1. NCBI lineage: Eukaryota > Metazoa > Chordata > Mammalia > Carnivora > Mustelidae > Mustela > Mustela erminea. Next base: position 14,946,084 of record NC_045615.1, read on the forward strand.
TATACCTTCTACTTAGCTTCTGCTAATTTTAACATCTTATGCAGCCATTTACACATGCCAAAACTAAGAAGTGGACATTAGCATATTATTATTAGGTGAACTCCAGTCTTTATTCAGATTGTACCAGTTTTTCCACTAATGTCTGTTTTCTGTCCCAGGATCTAGTCCAGGATACCACAAGGCATTTAGGTTTCTGTTTTTGATTCATTTCTTTTTTGTTTTTGACAGAAATATTTTGGTTTTCTATATTGATGCTAACTAATGCAGCATAATATCCATTGCAACAATCTAGGAAATCTTAATTAAAGATCTTATATTTGTCTCTCTTCCTGAGTTTGAGTTTTATCTTCCTGCTTAGAACTATATAATATAAAGTAACCCTCCACAAGTATCTTCCTCCAAAAAAGATATAAAGTGATTTTTTTAATCAAAATTAAAGAAAGGGAAGTGTAAGAAAAATTAAATAATAAATTGTATTAATGAAGTCAGTATAAAACCCAAACCTTGAAGTCCTAAACTACCCCCTACAAGTCATATCTGTTAGAACTGTTGAAATACTTTAATACTACTGTTTTAGTAAAATTCTCACAAATGGGCATTAACAAACATACATCACTACATATATTTTTTGGTAACATTTAAAAATGCCAAACCTATAGAACACCCATGGCTCTTAAGTTATCAGTTGTTAATTTTTGCTACAGTTGCTTTTTTCAGACATTTCCATATTTTAAGTGTCAGATCTATCCAAGAAAGGGCATAGTACCTAAAACATTCACAGTGTCTTCAGAGCTGAGATACTGCATTGCTCTCCAGTTTGAGTTACCAGTGCTGCTTAGTGGGTGTGCAAAACGACAAGTTGTATGTCTGAATAAAAGTCTGTCACTCTTTCCTTAAAAGCGATCACAAGTGCAATAGCAGTCTTTGAATTGGATCCTGGAACGGGAAAAGGACATAGTGGAAAAACTGGTAAAATCCAGACAAAATTGGAATGTAGTTGGTTGTAATGCACTAATATTAATTTTTTCATTCCCCAATTGGATCGTAGTTATGTAAGATGTTAACATGAAGGGGACACTGGGTACAGGGCACAAGGGAAGTCTGGACTGTCTTTGCAACTTTTCTGTGTAAATCTAAAACTATTGCAAAATTACAAGCTTACTTTTTAAGGCAAAAATATATTGAAGAATTTTAACAGTTAAAAAATGCACACAAGGGGCATCTGGGTGGCTCAGTGGGTCAAAGCCTCTGCCTTCAGCTCAGGTCATGATCCCAGGGTCCTAGGATCAAGCCCCGCATCAGGCTCTGCTCAGCAGGGAGTCTGCCTCCTCCTCTCTCTCTGCCTGCCTCTCTGCCTACTTGTGATCTCTATCAGTCAAATAAATAAATAAAATCTTTTAAAAATGCACACAAGACATTTATGTTCTGAATACTCTGTAAACGCTGACTTAGTCACAGTGAGATTGGCAAGCAGGAAGATTTTAAATAACCTTTAGTATTTAGTGTTTGCACTGCTACCACTAGGTGGCAACAGATGCCCTGGGCGCCCTACCTAACAGGCTCTTTTGCTTTTCCTCTTCAAAAGGCTTTGTCACAACAAACAGACTAAGGTGTATCTCCCGGAACCACCTTTTCCTCATGCAGAGGTAAGAAAATGGCATTATTGGGTCAGAGCAAAAAAAATTATAGATAAATAGTTCGAGATGGAGATAGGAGGTCAAGAGGTTTTAAAAAATCCTGAGGCACCTGGGTGGCTCAGTCAATTAATTAAATGTCTAACTCTTAATTTCAGCTCAGGTCATGAGACCTCTCTTTGGGTTCCATGCTGGGCATGAAGCGTGCTTAAGATGCTTTCTCTCCCTCTCTCTCTTCCCCTCTGTCTCCCTCTTTTTGTATATATCTCAAAATAAAAATTTTAAAATCCTTAACAGAAACTCATATAGCCCTTTGTTTCCCATTTAAGACGACAGAGAAGTACTCTAACTCAATATTCGCTACTTTCTCTTCTCATTAACACATTATAATACCAGTATGTGTCTGCAGTTCATAATTTACCTCTGTTCTTTGGTCCGGGTGAGGAATTTGATCTAACATCTACTGTTAACCTTTTTGCATAATGACAGATTTATTTATTGTCAGTCTTCTTTCCAGTTAGTTATGTTGATCGTAGATATGATGCTTTAATGATGAAAATAATAACATTTTAAGTTTTTGGAAAATAAAGGGTCAGAAGGAACAAACTTTCACTTCTAAGCCATAGGATGTAGCATATAGTGTGACTGCAGCGAGCAGTACTGTGGTCCGTGTCTAAATGTTGCTAAGGGAGCAGATAGTAGAAGGTCTCATCCCAGGAAAAAAAGTTTGTAACCACACATGGTGATGGGCTTTAACTAGGCTTACTGTGGTGATTTTTTACTGATAGATCAAATGCTGTACAGCTGAAACTAATACAACATTATATGTCTATTATACCTCAGTTTCTTAAAAATGGAAAAATCATACCTTTCTCGCAGAACAGATGAGTGTTTTTATATAAGTTTGTACCCAGTTTTGTTTTCATTATGTTTTTCACCAAATAGTGTATCTTGGACATTTTCTGTGTGCCTCACATCGTAATTATCGCTGCCTCATATCCCGGAGGCACATCATATGGGCATTCTATAATACACTTACCATTCTCTTAACTGTCTGACAAAAGAGTTATGCCCAGTTTTTTGTTATGTTTTTTAAAAGGTTGTTTAAATTGGTATAACCACTTTAGGAAACTGGCAGTTATCTGCTAAAGCTGAACACATAATGTATTCTCTGCCTCAGCAGTTTGATTCCTAATGTATAAACCAAAGAGAAATACGTAGATGTGTCACCAAAAGATGCACAGAAGTCTTGAGAGCTCTCTTAGGTGTAGTTCAGAAATACACTCAAGTCTGGTGGATTTTGTGGCATGTTCCCACAGTCTACTGTCTTACCCAATAAGAATGAACGAACTCCCAAGACACGCAATCATGTATACAGAGTTCACAGACACGGAGTGAAGTAAGTCAGACATAAGAGAGTAGGCACCATGTGATTTTCTTTATATATAAGTTCAAAAACACACAAAACTCATGAAGCCAGCACAGTGGTTACCCTGGAGGTAGATAGTAATTGGAAAAGGACAAAAGGGGATTTCTGAGAAAATTGCAATGAATATCCTGCTAGCTATTTTAAACTTAACAACTTGCACTATTCTTACTTATTCCTACTCCAGAGGACTTTAACGAACCAGAATCTTACATGGAAAATTCTGAAAAATTCCTTTTTCAGTCCACACACTCTGTTATAGGAGCCAAGGTATCTGCAGGCTCTGCCATTACCACAGTGAAATTCAGGCTAGAAATATGTAATGTCAGAAAATTAAGTGTGGCAAACATATTTTGTGGCAGATTTTCCCACTGAAAGTCTGTTTTTCTCCCCTCCTGTCAACAATTAGCCTTTCTTTGTTTTCTAAGAATGTTGCTATACATTCATACCCACATATGTCACAGAGGATCTTTGTCCCGTTTACAATTATGAAAAGACCATAGTGGCGTGAACAGGGTTCCTGAAGTGCACTTGCCAACATTAGGGCGTGATGGAGTTGACTCTGGGTACTGTGACCAATGCCCGTGCCCCCATGCAGTGCTGCCCTTAGTACTGATAAAAAAGAATTACAGAATTCCTCCCCTGCGGCTTCGTCGCCTGTACAGTTTAGACATTAAAGAAGTGCAGAGGTAATTCTGGATGGTCAAATGTAGCAAGTCTGCTGGAAAGGTAGATCCAGTTGGCAAAAAAAAAAAAAAAAAGAGAGAGAGAGAGAGATGAATTTATCTTAGTTCCTATGCATTGATCAGAAGAAAGAACTTCAGGAACTGTAGGTAATGACTAAAAAATGATTTAAGATATGTGCCAAGACCCACTGCTATTCTTAGAATCCCATTCATCTCCTTGACAGCAATGGATGCAGTAGGCTTAGTCTTTTAGACATCGCTTACCCTTATTTAACTGGGACAGGGAATAATTTTGGCTATAAATCGGTTATAAAAAGAATGTCAGTTTACTCACATACAACTTGGAAAGAAGGTGGGAATTCAGCATTTGCTCCATCTTTGCTATGTATAACCTATCCAACCTTGGATGCCTGGTTAGGATCTCTGGGGTAGTGTTGCAGTGCTACCAGTAAAAGCAGTCTCTCTGAATTAAAGGTTAAATCTTTAACGTTAAGAGAATTTGGCTTCCCTTTGGGGATTGTCCCATTGCGGCCACCCGTCAGTATTGGGACGACTTCAGATGGAGTTAGGGTTGTTGTCTGGGCTCCCCTCTTATGCATTGTGGCTTGCTTCAGGATTAAGTTGTGTCACAGACCATTTCTTTATCCATTAGACAATATCTCAGAGCAATACTCCCTTCGCCGTAGCTGGTTTTTAGGGCCTCTGAAGTCTGGATGTTTGCCAACTGGCCTTTCATTGCCAGAATGGGGGACGTGGGGGCAGGGCCGGGGCAGAAGGAAGAGCTTCTGAGCCATGTCACAAGATGCCATCTGTGGCTCTAACGGTCTGTGGTGTTGCCCTGGGTTGGGCATGACTTTGGGAGAATAGTGCCAGGTATTGTGCTGGAAGGGAGATTTTTTTGGTTCAGAACATACACTTTTAAGACAAGTTTGAGGCTGCGCATGGCAGCCACTTACCACAGCTTACCACAGCTCTCTGTGTCGTGAGCATGTCATATCTCCTAAATTTCTGAAAGCCAATTTGGCCTTTGTCTTTATTAAGTTGCTGCAGTAACTTTACAGCTGTAACTTCTCAAGAGGTGGTCCTTTGTGGGTAAATAATTTTTCTTGTGTGAGATGTTTATTGTTGACAGAACTTGGTGATCCACATGTTTTGGGAAAGTTATTTGTACTTCAAATAATACTTGGAACTTCTGGGGCCAGGGCTCACCGTGTCAGGAAGCTCTAAAGGCGGACTTAGACTACATCAGGCCTTAACAGCCTGAACAAAAGTATCCCCTGAGTATGTTAATACGTACCAGAAAGTCTCATCTGTCCAGAAAGTCACCTTGTAGATAGAAAATCTCCGTTTTCGGCAAATATTAACCAGATTATGTGTATTTTTAATTTCCTTCTCCCTCTCGCATGCTGTGTGGTTCTTCCCTCTGGCTGCACAGGCTAACGTCTCTTCATGTGCTTCTCTGTGCATCTTGCAGCTCATTCAAACCAACAAGTTGAAGCACTACCCCAGCCTCCACGGAGACTTCAGCAGTGATTTCCGCCAGCCGTGTGTGGTGTTCACTGGGCACCCCTCCCTCCGGTTTGGGGACGTAGTCCACTTCATGGAGCTCTGGGGGAAATCTAGTCTCAACACTGTCATATTTACAGGTAAACAAACAAAACCTTGCCCTTTCCACTAAGACCGTCACTCAGAGCACCAACCAGGTGGAGACCAAGGGACGAATTTTACAGTCAGACCGAAATATGAACAACACATCTGTCGTAAATACCCAAGGGTGAAGAAACCATGGGGAAAGAGTAAGAATAGAGCAAGATGGACTGTGAGGAAACTACCGGGCAAAGCTTTCATAGCGGTTTTGAGAGATTTTTGCCCGGAGGCAGATTCCTCATGACTGCTTTTGCAATGATTTTGTGTGCTGTTTCAAGAATGGCAGTAATTCTAGGAACCACTTTTGTTTTACCCTTTAGGAATTATTCCCTGAATTGGGTCTTTCACCTTTGGCTATAGTTTTCTCTGGCTTCCAGTTTTCCTTCTGGAGACAGACCCCTCAGAGTAGAGCAGATCCTTTCATGAGGTCAGGCCAGGGGTTTTACCTTAATCGCTACATTATCTTATCAATTTTAGGTCTTCAGTCAGAAATCTTATGGGCAGTGAAGTAAAAAACCTTGATCCAAATCTGGTCCGAAGGACTATAACTTAAGCCAAGTTACCCCATGTCTCTGAGCCTCATTCTTCTTCGTTACCAAATGGGGTTAATTGCTGGCTCCTTCCTTGAGTATCTCTGTGCATTTAGTGTAATGTTTAAAACTTCATACAGTGCCTGGCACATAAAAGCTTTTGAGAAAGTTATCAGTTGACTTCTTTCTCATTGCTTTTAAGACTTGAATGATGGAAAAGAATCTACTCCATCCCCAAAGCTTCAGGACCAGGGACCCCAGGCCCTTCCCTGTGTTCAGCCTGTTGGTGAGAGTGTCAGAGGCCTCCACCACAGCAGTAGTCAGACAGAGTTGGCTTAATGACTCGGTTGCAAGTGGTAAGGACGCACAAACCATGGGGAAGTGGAAGGCATCTCAGAATATGTTGAACTTAATGGATTTGGGCTTATGTTGGGTGATTTTGAAGTGGGTTCGTGGCTGTGGGACATTGCGCTGGATTAGCTGTTGTCAAGAAACAGGAGTGGTTATATTACTGAGTATCTTAATAATTCTTATCTAGAAGGCAAGAAGAATGGAGCTAGGAGAGGGTAATGTTTGCTCATTTTGTGGTGTGAACAGTGTTGTGGTTTTGTGTTCAGACATGATTACAGAGGGGTTCTTGTTTTTTGTTTTGATCCATTCTGGTCACCGAGTGGTCATGTCTTGTGTTAGTGTTCTGTGAAATTGTGTATGTCCAACAGGAGAGCACCGTGGCCTATCCATGAGTGGCCAGGCTGGCTCTGGCTATCACCGAGGCCTAATGGAAAGTGCCCAGATTGCTGGGGCTGCTTCTCTCTTTCCCAAGAGGAAGTCAGGCCACAAGACTTGATTCACGGTACCCAGAACCTCACTGTTGCCAAGTTTTGCTAAGCAGGAGGTGATCTGGAGAGCATTGTCTGTAGTAGGACCAAAGGTGGTGTCTCCTATTCTTTTTGAGGAGTTGTTAACCCTGATGCAGTAGTTGGTACAGTGTTTACATAGGTGCAGTTAGACGATTGTGGATGTTTGGTAGACATCTACAATGTCTATGGTAGACGTTTTCCTTTAGCCAGTTAAGAAGAAATCAGAGGCTGTGTGATGGTCCATAACCATCCTGGATAATGAATTTAAATCCCAGCAGGTTTTGAGGGGCTTTCAGAACAGGAGTTAGGTCATTTGTGAGGTTAGGTAGTGTCAGAGAAGCGTCTCAGACCACTCTTTCGGGTCATATTACAGCTATTGCACAGTTGAAGCTTACTTAGTCCACGTCAAAAAGGTGTCTGTCATCTCTCCCAGATGCTTGCCTCCTTTGGGGGTGTTCTTCTTGGGGAAAAAGGAGCCACTGGAGGGGGAGTAATTTAAAAATCTGGAAGTTCCATCAGTTTTCCCAAATGCACTGGATAAGTTAGTGGGACAGTGGTGAGTGTAAGCCTGAAGGCTCTAAGAAGTGATGTCCTCGTGGGGCCACAGGCTGTTGGGAATCTTTTAAGTATTATTTTTCACACCAGAAATGTGCCAGTTCTTCTGGCTCAGGGTGGTCCGCCTCCTTGAGTGGGTAGACCATCCCTCCAAGCAGCCTGCGGGGAATGCTGCTGGAGGGAACAGACGGGCCATTAGGGCAGATGTGGTTCCCAGTCATGCTGTCACCGGCTTTGCTGATGGGAGTACAGCAGCGGCAGCAGAAGTGTCTGGTGACATGGAGCCAGGGTCCTTTTCTTTTCTTCTTGCGGCATCCTCTCAAGTAGGTGGTGTGTGGTTTGTCTCATACCTGCGTGTTAACTCTGAGCACTCAATTCGAGTGGCCTGCACCAGATTTCCCCACTGTGAGGTCACTGTTTTATATGTAATAATTATCTTGGGGAGCTGGGGGAGGGACTTCCCCAAACTTTTCTCTAATTTTTTAGCATCTATTGATGATCCTAGTCAGAAAAAATTATTACTGTGATGGTTGCCAAATGATGATTTTTTTTTTTAACCTTTACTGTTCCTGTTACATTTATTTGGCATTCTTTCGTAAAGGGGTTTTCTTCCTCCCCCATTTACTTATTTAACCCTTGTTTATCTCCTCGGTCTCTCCATGTTGAAACCTTGAGCTCACACCCATACCTCCAATCCCACATCTACTCTGTACTATTCACTCTGGCCTCTCCTTGCCCTTAGTTGTAGATTCCTCCTCCCCAGTGATAAGGAATCTGGTCCCCCCAGCCTCGGACACATACACTGCCTCACCCTCCCACTGGTGCAGCCATCTGCTCACTCTTGACCACACCAGCCGCCTCCTCACTTGGCAGCAGCTCCGTTGCGTGCATCTCAAATTTTGGTTCTTGTGCTCTCATTAGAACCTGATTTCTCCTACCTGGAAGCACTGGCTCCCTACCAGCCCTTGGCCATGAAATGCATTTACTGCCCCATTGATACACGGCTGAACTTCATCCAGGTGTCCAAGCTGCTTAAAGAAGTCCAGGTAAGGAAGGGAAGTGCAGTGTCTCCGCAGCCCTGTCACCGCTGGGGTGTTCGCGGGCTGCGGGCAGAGGGCCGGCTGCATTTCTCGCCTCGCTTACTTCCCGTGTGTCCACAGCATGCTGACGCATGCGCCTTAGTTACCCTTCACAGTACTGAGCTTGACACCTGGAAAGTCCTTTCCGTTCTAAAGAAGTCAAAAGTGGAAGGAAAAGAAAGCATAAACAGTCTATTTTGATGAGGACCACCTGTGTCTGGTTAAAAGCAAATTGCCCCCTCTCCCACCAGAAAAGTTATTCTGGAAAACTACTCATTGAGCCAAAAGACAGTTTAGCTGAAACCTGGGCTGGGCCCTGGGCCACATGTGGATGAGCAGCACACGCAGAGTTACTGTGCCTTTTTTTTTTTTTTAAAGATTTTATTTATTTATTTGACAGACAGAGATCACAAGTAGGCAAGAGAGAGAGAGGAGGAAGCAGGCTCCCTGCCAAGCAGAGAGCCCGATGCGGGACTCAATCCCAGGACCCTGGGATCATGACATGAGCCGAAGGCAGAGGCTTTAAACCCAATGAGCCACCCAGGTGCCCCTCTTTTTTTTTTTTTTTTTTAAGATTTTATTTGACAGAGATCACAAGTAGGCAGAGAGAGAGAGGAGGAAGCAGGTCCCCTGCTGAGCAGAGAGCCTGATGCGGGGCTCGATCCCAGAAGCCTGAGATCATGACCTGAGCTGAAGGCAGAGGCTTAACCCACTGAGCCACCCAGGCACCCCTACTCTGCTTTTTTAATGAGAGGTTTCTTTTGGTTTGGCTTCTGTTGCATTTGTTTGTTTTTTTCCTTTTGCACTTTCTGCCATAGGAGAAAGCCAGAAGTAGTTGGGTAAAGGCGTGGGTGAAAGGAAGGCCATCCAGCGGGAGAATGGAGAGGGAGAGTGGGGAATAGAAGTCACCCCACTGGACAGCACATCTGACAGTGGGCACGGGGAGGCTGCTCGGGAATGGCCCAGGAGCGAGGCCAGAGGAAGAGTTCTCATTCCCCATTGCTTTGGGAGCTCAAAGGAGCACCATGGGGCCTTGGCACATCTCAGGTCAGAAGTGTGCTTTTCTCCTCTGAGAATTTTTGACCTCAGGATGGGAGGCAGTAACACAGAACTCTGAGGAAGGCTAGTGAGTAATGGGAAACTCAGGAGCCTTAGGAATGCAGAGAACATGGCTGACGGTGATGGCTCACTTGCCAGCCCCACAGGAGGGAAGATGGGCTTTCTCTAGACATGATTCGAGCAGTAGATGAGCTGGGGCAGGTTTGGCAATTCGCTCCCCCACCGTGTACGTATTGGCATATGGGCAGACATGGTTAAGAGCCTATTGTTTTCATCACTAACTGTTCCCTACAGCAGTGCTGTGCTCTGTGCTCGTGGAGCCCTGGCAGCACAGGACAGTGGGGACAGGAGGCCACCTCGTCTCCACTGTGGGAGGGGGAAAGCTGGCTGGAGGCCTCAGGCTGGGACCTCGCAGTCAGGTGGCTCTGAGAGGAGTTACAGGATACCACCCAGGTCAGGAAGAGGACAAGTCTGAGCCCAACAGAACAAGCGCTCCTTTGAATGCATCTGGTGGGCCTGCTGGAAGGCCTCCCTCCAGGAACTGGAGGTGAACTCCAGGCTCTTCAGTAAAAGCAGTGGCAGTACAATAACTCAGGGCCCCTGGGATCAGTTTTCAGTTGTGTGGTATTTGTCCCAAGTAGATGCTGGTTTACTACTTCTGTCTCTCAAAGTAACAAAGAGGGACATTTTGTAAACAAGCTCTGAGTCAGTCTGTCCTACACAATTGAGAATGTGATCTGAGCAGTGCCCACTGCAAAAAAAGAGCAGACCTGCCGATACTGGAAAAAAGCCCAACCCCAGAACACCAGACTAGCACGACAGTCGGTAGTTCCTGCCCACTGGCCTCCAGCTGTGTCCACCAGTCAGTGATGGTAGGTGTGATGAGAAGACTATGCCCTCCAGGGGCTTAAGGACCAGCTGAGAGCAGACCCCTGGAAGTCACTGTCAAAGTGACTTAAAAAGAATCAAAAACAAATGCAAATAGAGGCAGTGGATCCCCACTAGTCCACGTGGCTAGCAGTTGAGGGCTTTGCCTTGAAATTTTTATTCTTTGCCCGCACGGCACTCACCTCTCCTGCTTCCCATTACTCGGGTTTGAGAGGAGGAGAGAGAGGTCAGATGGCCTGAAAGTGGTGAGGCTGAGCGTGCATGCTCGAGGCCTCACCCCGCCCCATCCCCTGGGTTCCAGCCGCTCCACGTGGTGTGCCCCGAGCAGTACACACAGCCACCACCTGCGCAGTCCCACCGGATGGACTTGATGATCGACTGCCAGCCGCCCGCCATGTCTTACCGGCGGGCCGAGGTCCTCGCCTTGCCTTTCAAGCGTCGCTACGAGAAGATCGAAATCATGCCAGAGGTGAGCCATTCTCTCTCTCATGGTCAAACCCAGGCTTTCCACGTGAGTCTTAGAAAGAGGACTGTCCCAGAAGTGGCTGTCTTCTGGCCAAAGAATGCAGATCCTTTAAGTGAGGACCTGGGAACGGAGCCTTCCCAGGGATCTCTGGGATCTTCAGAGCCTTCTCATTTTTTGGGTAGTGAAGTAACTGCTGTTTACATCACAAGTACATCATAACTATGCCTTCAGGGGTGGGCAGTTGTGATTTCTGCCCTTTCTGTAGTATAAATCATGCTATAGTACACACAGTACCGGCATGTAGTATAAATCAGAACCATCCGTTTACAGAAATCCTTGTCCATGTGTGGAATATAGAGAGCTAAAAGCATCATTGAGTTTTGCCGGGAGAGGCCTGCATGAGATACAGGGGTTAAAAGTCTCACCATTCTTCAGGTTTCGCTACTACTAAAGAATGCTTATTTCCATCCCAAATGAGAGTGTGTCCTCTGCAGCTTCCTTCTAATCCTCCTCCTTCGTCCCTGTAAGTGCAGGAGGGGAGACCTGATGTGCCAGCCCTCGTGGATGCATTCTGGTGGGAAAACTCTGGTCTCTGGCGGCAAGGGACACGTCTCCAGCTCGCAGACATGTGTGAACTGAGGGGTGGTTGTTGTGGGCTCCGGGTAGACGTCCCTCATGGCACAACAGAGTCTTAGATTTTGCTCACGGCGCTGCCACGGTTCCCTCAATGCCATCCCCAAACCTCCCAGACGAGTGCCACCAGGCAGCCTGACCTGTGGGGGGAGTAAGTGCGGTGTAGGAAGGAAAAGGCTGTGTACGGACAGGCATTGTCAGGAACCCTGAGCAGACATGGGTCGCCCCGGGGGAAGCATTTCACACTCGTGCCGTGTGTGTTTCCTTATTTCATGAAGCAGTCCTCATTCCTTTTAAATATCCTAAGTGGCTTCCTCTGTCCATGGGATATTGATCTTCATATTTACGTAAATGACATTTTGCATATTTATTCACTTTTGCTTTTACATAAAGGAGTCTTGGACAGATCAGGGTCTACATGTGTCAGAGCAATAGTCAACTAAACCCCGGAGCGAGGGCTTGTCACGGGATCACACATCGCTGCCGGTAGTGGAGTCGGGGAGCTCCAGAGCGTCAGACTCAGATGGTAGGGAAAGACATGGCCCCCTAGGTAAAGGCTGGGTGTTCCACTTTGGGAGAAGTCAGATTTCCAGGAATTAGCTCACTCAGTCCAAATGCTGCTGTCCCTGTCCTTCCTGCCTGACTAGTCACCTGGTGTTATGAGGACAGAGGCAGAGGCCATTGTGGAAAGTCAGCACCTGTTAGGTATTCAGAGTAAGAAGAAGCCCTTAGCAGTTTCCAAGAGATCCTACTCAAGTGTCAGGAGTGGTCTGGAAGCCACCCAAAAGGTGGGTTGTGGCGGTTCAGGTGATGAGCCCGTGGCAGGATGTTGGCGGTGCATAATTTGGAGGTTGACTAATAACAAAAGGGCAAAGCAGAAGGGTCAGCACCCTAGGGTCCCAGTGTGTGATGGCACAGGCTTACATGAGGTACCTGCTGAGAGTTGTGGGCCACCGCCAGGAAGAGCGCCCCAGACAGGCTCAAGCTCATTCTCCTCCTCTTCTCAGCCCAGTTTACCCGCCACCGACACCCCCTTCTCTCTGTTTCTCTTACCTCCATTCTTTCTTGTGATGGTTGTATTATTTGTATATGTGATATATTTTTGATTGAAGGTATTTTTAAGTTTTTTTACCTTCTTACTTCCTTAAAATTATGTGTTATTTTAGACTGCAATGATATAAACAAAAGATAAAAGAAAGTGAGGAATGGCAGTTACAAAGACTCAGCTTCCCTGCGCCATACGCCGCACCCTTCCCTCCAGGCTGTGAGGGAGCTGGTGGCTGTGGAAAGCTGGCCATGGCCGTCACCGGCCATCCGTGAGCTCAGTGTGGCCTCCTGGTCCTGACTTGGGATGGCGCAGCTGCAGCACCTGGTCCCACACATGTAGGGGAGCCCAGCTGACACCTGTTTGCTTCCAGCTCGCAGATGCGCTGGTGCCCATGGAGATTAAACCTGGCATTTCCTTGGCGACCGTCTCGGCTGTGCTGCACACGAAAGATAACAAGCACGTCCTTCAGGTATGGGGGTAGGTGGGCTGGGCTTGCACCCCCGAGTTGCCACTGGGGCTTGTGAAGACGAGGAACCCCCCAGGCCGCCCCCATCAGTGGTCCTAGCACTCCCACCAGCACAAGTCAGAGACCAGACTCTTAATGGATTGGATTGAAACAGAGAAGACATTGATATAAATTCTTCCCTACTTATCTCTCTGGCCACATGCCTCAGAGAGAGAAGCGGGAAGAGCAGCTATTATTCATGGAGCTGGGGCCGCACTGCATCCTAAGTGCCTGGCGTCTCTCAGCGCACCTGCAGGCGCCTTTGCTAGACCTGCAGTGCAGAGTGCGGGGAGCCCCCAGAGCAGCAGGGAAACCCACCCCAGGCAGCAGCTGGGCACCTGTGAGCCACGTGCCGCAGGGCCTTGTCCCCGGCACCTCGTGCCCCAGTTCACCGTGTGTTTACTGCCTCATGGCATGGCTCTGTGAGCCCTTGTCCTCACCCCCCCTTCTCAAGAAAGACTCCTTTCAGACTTGGACTGTGCTGCCACATAAAACATGCGAGCTCCTTGCCGTGAGCATTTCTCACCTTCCCACATTATCCTCACCAGACTCGGTTACCGCCGCTCTGTAGGCAGTTTCTCTGACCTTTTACCCCGTCATTCTGGGTTAATCCCCCACGATGGGTGGCCTGGGCCACCGCGCTACTGCTACCCGAGCAGCTGCCAACACAGTTTCTCATTTGAAGAATTTAATTGAAAAATACCGAAGTGAATCCTTTAAAACTTAAAAATGAGTCTTGATCAAAGGAAGATCTCTGCCAAAAAAGTCCCAATGCTGTGTGGATACTGGGTGTTAGCTTATGTTGGGAGAGCCCCAGCTGGCGCGGGGCCCTGGGTGGGACCGACAGACAAGCTCGTGCTGTGGCCCCACAACGGCCTCTGCGCTCGGCCTCTGCGCTCTGCTCTCGGTGCTTGACGAGACCCGCCCGGTGTCCTGCTCTAGCCCCCACCCAGGCCGGCCCAGCCCAGCGGCGGTAAGAAGAGAAAGCGGGCGAGCGAGGATATCCCGGACTGCAAAGTGCTGAAGCCCCTGCTGAGCGGCTCAATCCCCGTGGAGCAGTTTGTGCAGACACTGGAGAAGGTGAGCGCTGCCCCGGCTGCAGCACCGCGGCCTCCCCACTCTTCGCTCACCTCAAGGAACGCCATGTCGCTGCTTTTTTCTCCAGCTACACTTCTGAGCTGCTGTCCCTGTAGTATCTGCTTGAGTCAGGATCAGGGCAGAAGACAGAACCGGGGGAGGGTCCCAGAGAGTTGGGAGAAGACCATGCTCTTCTTCCCTGTAGGTCCCCCCATTTCTTCTCTGCCAGCCCCTTCCTGTCAGACTCAGGCCACAAGAAGACTACCTCACCACACCCCGTTTCTTGTGGGAACTAGACCAAGCGAGCCCTTCAGAAACTTAGATGCGACCAGTGGGTGAAGTGGGAAGGCCAGATAAAGGAAACTTTGTAAGTCTGCTCCTTAGAGACTTACTTTTCAAGAAGCCCCTTGCTGATCAGAGCGCCAGCATGGATGCTGGCCGTGTCACAAGAGACGAGAGGCTTATACTGGGGGGCGGCGAGGGCAGAGGCACCCATGTGTTCAGGTCCCTGGCAGAGGGAGAAGCAGGGCCAGCAACTCCCAGATGGGTGGGACGAGACGGAAGAAGTCGGTGGTCCTCGGGAGGACCCTGGCCCCTCCCCGAATCAGCAGCCAGCCATCAGTGGTTTAATTTTTCCCTGAAGGGAAGACTGTGGCCAAGTTGTGCAGCCGTGCTAGCCCCTGAGCCGGGGAGTGACTGCTTCCTCCCGACCTTGTGCTCCTCCGGCCCCTATTGGTAGGACTCAGCTTGACCTGTTTTTTAAAAGCCTAAAACAGCTTCCTTTCCCAGAAGCACCTTCACTTGGTTCTGCCTGGCTCGTGTAGAACTTGACCCTTAGGGTCTGCCCCAACCTGCACATGAACTTTCTGGAACTAAGGGGAGAGATTCTCCCTAGCCCATATTCTTTACCTATCCTGTGTCCTTTTCAGGCAAATCAGTGTTATTTCTCCTTTTCCTCTTCTCAACTTTATGTGTGATATGTAAGAAAATTCTATAACTCACGTTAAGGTAGTTAAAGAAGGATTTGCTGTCCTGCCTTGTCTCATTCTCCCTTGAGAAGGATTTGCCAGATCACAAGGCTATTGATATCTTGCTTTTAGGAATGGCATTTTTCTGGGATGGGGTGAAGCTTTATTTTAATCAGGAGCCTTTGGCTGGTGATGGATAGCCCAGCACCCCAGACTCCTGAACCCAGGCGCTTGGATGTGCTCCTCAGATAACTCAAAAGCTTAAGCGGATTACAGAAATTTTGTTGTTTTGCATGAGAATTGGCATGTTTGGAGGCTTCTTTTAAAGTGTACGAAGCTGTTTTTTAATTCTGTTGCTGTAGGAGATCTTATGACAAGTCTGAAGAATTGTATTGGGAGCATCAAAAATGACAGTTTCTAGAATGTTCAGTTTGGCCAAGCCTAGGAAGTATCCTTTCTTAAAACCATCAGTTGCTGCAATATCCTCTGCCTTTCAGTCAGCCTCTTGTTTTCAGAGTACCCATCATCTGCTTTCTCTTCTTCTTTTGGAGCAGCATGGCTTCAGCGATATTAAGGTGGAAGACACAGCAAAGGGCCATATTGTCCTACTCCAGGAAGCCGAGACACTCATCCAGATTGAGGAAGATTCGACTCATATCATTTGTGATAATGATGAGATGCTCAGGGTACGACTGCGGGACCTCGTTCTCAAATTCCTACAGAAGTTCTAAAAGGAAGGTCTAAAAGGAACATCTAAGCCGTTTCTACTTCACCGAAATCCTGCAGTCCTCTGCTGGGGCTGCCGGCACAAACTGAAGAAGAGCATCATAAAAAGTTGGCCGTGGCTTGGTGGTGTTCTCTGGCTTAAGGAATAAAGAAGTAGCCCTTGAGGGACCTGATTGTCAGCAGTTACAGCCAGAAGCTCCTGGGCTGGATTTCCACTCTGTTTTGGGCAAGAACTTTTGCTTTAAACTTGAACTCATTCTCTTCCCAATTTTGCCTCTCTTGGGTGGCCAGGATGGTAAGGCAGCAAGCTAAAACATAATGTAAGTGGAACAGATGCAGTTTCCAAGAGGTTAATGGTGGAAGGGGAGGTAAAAAATGATTGACTTAGCAGTCTTCATTTTTCATGGTTTCATAGGCCTTGGGCAGGAGGAACAAATCGTTGCTTGTGTTTTATTTACTTGTCTACAGTGCTACACCTATGAAGAAAGATGATTTAAAAAATTTTGGTATAATGAACCATCTATATGTATTTTATACTGTGAGCCCATTTTGTTAATAAAACTTATTTTTTTATAGAAGTACATGTGCTCTGTTGAACCTAAAATGTACACATTGATTTAGTATCTGAAAAAATAACTATACAGAACAGCATAAATTGTGAAAATAATAATAACCATAATAATAATAATAAATAATAAATAAATAAATAATAAAAATAAATAATAAATAATAATAACCATAATGGGGCACCTGGGTGGCTCAGTTGGTTAAGCATCTGACTCTTAATCTCAGGGTCGTAAGTTCAAGCCCCATATAGGGCTCCATGCTGGGCGTGGAATCTACTTAAAAAAATACCATAGCATGGGGCACCTGGGTGGCTCAGTGGTTAAGCGTCTGCCTTTGGCTCAGCTCACAGTCCCAAGGTCCTGGAATCAAGGCCCACATCGGGCTCCCTGCTCAGCGGGAAGCCTGCTTCTTGCTCTCCCATGCCCCCTGTTTATGTTCCCTCTCTCAGTGTGTCTCTCTCTGTCAAATAAATAAAATCTTTTTAAAAAAAAAATGTCATAGCAAATTTTAGTTTGGTGTGTGCAAGCATATAACCCAACATTATTTAGAAAAATCAGATATATGTTTCCTAAATTGTATGAAAAGTTGCCTAACTTTATCTGAGCTGTGTCTGTATATAAAACAACACAGGGGCACTTGGGTGGCTCAGTCTCTTAGGCATCCAGCGCTTGATTTTGGCTCAGGTCATGATCTCAGCACCCTGAGATCTAGCCCTTTGTCGGGTTCCATGCTCAGCACAGAGTCTGTGTGTCCCTCTCCCTTCGCCCTACCCCATCCCTGCTAGTGCACTCTCAAATAAACATATAAATAAAATGTTTAAAAAAAAAAACAAAAAAAAAAACACCAGCACAGATTGGTCACAGCAGCCTTAACCTTTTGAGGAAAGATCCAGAACACACAGCCCAGGCTCCATTAATTAATCCATCTCACTGCTGCCCTTGCCACAGATGATCAGGATTCTCTGCATTCAGCAGAGCATTAAACTCAGATACCCACAGACCCTTATAATAATAGTAAGCTAATACATTTACAATAATGCTGCTTCTTAACTGCTTAACACAGATGTTTACCTCATCTAAGATAGCATCAGTTGTAACGCATGTGCTGATTTTGCAAGTATTATCATTGGAAGAAGGGGGATAAAGAGCACAGGTCTTAGAATTGGTCAACTGTGGAAGTAGGCCCAGTTCAACCTGCACCTACGATCTCTCTTAGACTGGTTGAAATTACTCAGTGATCAGTCCTCCAACTTGGCCAGCAGCTGTGCATCACAAAGGGATTTAGTGAGCCAAGAACTACGTACAGTTCTGTTACTGGCTCAGGTTTTAGAGAGAGTTGACAGACCATCCGTTCTCTGGAGTGGCCCTGCCAATGGAGGAATTCTTCATGAGGAGGAAAACAAGCAGCTTCCCTTGACAGGCGCGGGCACAGGAATGCTCAGCTTTGACAGGCCTCTGTTGTCTATGGTACGGGTCATTCCAACCAATCAGGGGGCCTAAGATGCATCTACAGAATGAACTGGGGGGACCTATAGCCTTGGATGGGGACTGACGTTACAGGAGATTTGTTGCTATGAAAGCTTACCTGTGTTTTTAGGAGGAAACTAAATATGCAGCACATGTAGAAGACCTCCTAACAAAACTTTTGTGAGAAATCAAGTTAAATTTCAAGGATCTTTTAAAATGTGAAAGCAGTATAAACTCAAGAAAATCAAAATGCTTATTTTACTTGGATTTGTTCAAGTTTGATTTCTGTTAAAGGGCTTGCTCAGAGAGCCCAAGGCATTGCTCCCTTGAGAGGTGATTACGGAAGAAACAAACAGTATATAAGTGCAAATCAGTCTGTAAACTGACAAGCCAGTAATAACTTAGAAATTCTAAAAACTGTAATCAAGTCACCACCACCTACTGAGTGGCAGAAGCCAGAGAGGCAGGAAGAAGCAAAGAATCATTTGTTAGAGCAGAGAGAAAATCTGGAGCTGGAGCAGTTACAAATAACTGCCTAGAGTTCAGAGATTTGGATATTAAACTAGGTTGGTTAGTAGAAGATCCAGAAGGAACAACAGAACCTGCCTTCCCATGTCATGATTATACTGATGGGGGCTCTATTGGAAATAGCGCACTGACTATTGGCAATGACCTGCTGAAGGGTTGGACATCTAGAACAATTTCTACTCAAGCCCAACAAAATCCTAATGATGAAATAGTCATTGAAAAACCACTACTAGTGAAGAGGAACCTATTTTTATTATTTCTTTAAATCTGAGAAGTGGTGTGTTTATTATTGTGTAACAAATTACTCCAAAACTCAGTGGCTTAAAGCAACATTCATTATCTCACCGTTTCTGTGGGTCAGGAATCTGGTGTGGCCTGGCTGGACATTCCTGCCTCAGGGTTGTCTCTCCACAGGGCTACAAATAAGATGTTGGATGGGGAAACTGAGGTACAGAGATTAAGCAGCTTTCCCCAGAACATAGCCAGTAGGTGGTATCTGCCTTACCATAATGTCACATGTTGGTACCAGGAGCAGGAGCAGGCCTGGAAGCAGGGGCATCCCTGTTAGTCCACTTCTTTTCAAGTAAAGGTAACAGCTACTGTTCTTCTAATCCCTTGGGAGCTTGAAGCTTGTGGACTTCACAGCTGTCCTACACAGGCAGGAGTTGGCTCTTCCAAACTACTGTGAAGTAGTACCAGAAACAAGAGTGAAGAAGCCTCCAAAGCTGTCTGATGATAACATTCCTGTGAGTAAGCACACAGGTGGATACGAAAAGGAGACACTTCTCTCTGGCCCCGAGTCCAGTTTTCTGCTGCGGCCATAAGGAGAGTTGACTATTGTCTCATCGTTTCATGCCACATTGTGGGTAGGTAGGAAGCATCTGATGTTCTCCAATTCACTGCAGTGGAACTATGGGTAAACAATAATCCTCTTCTTTAAACCCAGAATGAGGTTAGAAATAACCAACTACAACTCCGGAGAAAATGGCAAAAAAAACCTAGAGACGGGCCCTGTAGAACTTGGCCGAAAATGTCTAATCTCACCAGAGGCTAGAGCCAACATCAATCATGAGTGTATTTACTAAAGATTAAATACCACAGTCTCTGCTGCTGCTTGGCAGTGCGTTATAGGTTTTAGTTGCATCATAAAAACAGTATTTTCCCATCTATAGATTCAATGAAATCCTTAGCAAAATTCCAATGACATTTTTCACAGAAATAGAAAAAAAAAAAAAAAACACCTAAAATTTGTGTGGAACCACAAAAGACCCTGAATATTCAGCTAAAGTAATCTCGAAAAAGAACAAAGCTGGAGGCATCATAGTTCCTGATGTCAAGCTTTATTACAAAGCTATTGTAATCAAGACAGTATGTTTCTGGCATAAAAATAGACACATAAACCAATGGTACAGAGAGCCCAGAAATAACCCACACTGAAACAGTCAACTAATATTTGATAAGGGAGCCAAGAATACTCCTTGGGAAAAGAGTAGTCTTTAATAAATGGGAAGCTATAACCACATAGAGAAGAATGAAATTGAGCTGCTATCTTACACCACTCAATAATTAACTTGAAAAGGATTAAAGCTTTAAATTTGAGGCCCGAAAATACTCGAAGAAAACGTAGGAAGTAAGCTGCTTGACACTGGCCTTGGCAATAATTTTTCGGATAGGACATCAAGCACAAGCAACAAAAGCAAACATCAACAAGTAGAACTACATCAAACTGAAAAGAGTTCTGCACAGCAAAGGAGACTCTCAATAAAAGTAAAGGCAGCCTACTGAATGGAAGAAAATATTTGCAAACCATCTATATGATAAGGAATTAATACCCAAAATATATAAAGGACTCATACAACTCAACAGCAAAACAAAACCAATTTGATTTTAAAATGGGCAAAGGACTTAAATAGACATTTTTCCAGAGAAGACATAGAAATGGCCATCAGGTCACTCGTTGTCAGGAAAATGTAAATATTCAAAACTACAATGAGACACCACCTCACACCTGTCAGAACGACTATCCTCAGCAAGACAAGAAATAAGTATTGGCGAGGATGTGGAGAAAGGGGAACCCTCGTGCACTGCTGGTACAAATGTAAACTGGTGCCGCCACTGTGGAAAAACAGTATGAAGTACCT
The DNA here is from genome assembly GCF_009829155.1 of Mustela erminea. Taxonomy (NCBI): domain Eukaryota; kingdom Metazoa; phylum Chordata; class Mammalia; order Carnivora; family Mustelidae; genus Mustela; species Mustela erminea. The sequence goes on from NC_045615.1 coordinate 14,966,573, forward strand.
CAAAAAATTGAAAATACAGTGTGATCCGGCATTCCACTTCTAGACATAGAGACCAAGGAAATGAAGTCATTCAGATATGGGCAGCCTGAGTGTCTATTGATGGATGAATGGATAAAGAAAATGGACACACACACACAATATGGGATATTATTGAGTCATTAAACACACACACACACACACACACACACACACACACACGGAAATTCTGCCTTTTGCAACAACATGGATGGACCCTGAGGGCTGTATGTGAAATAAGTCCAAGAAAGACAAACACTGTCCAGCCACACCTCACGTTGCGCTTCAGAGATACTGCTATTTGGACAAGCTGAAGTTTCCAGACTTGAGTGGAGGAAGTGACTGCAGACGTGGTGGCAACAGCAAGAGAACTAGACTTAGAAGTGGAGCCTGAAGATGGGACTGGGCTGCCGCAAGCTCATGATGAAACTTGAACAGGTGAGGAGTTGCTTCTCACACATGAGCTAAGTGGTTTCTTAAGATGGAACCTACTGGTGAGGATGCAGGGAAGACTGTTCAAATGACAGCAAGGAATTGAGCATATTACAGAAACTTGGTTGATAAAGCAGCAGGAGGGTGTGAGAGGAGTGACTCCAGTTTTGAAAGAAGTTCTGTGGGTAAAATGCTATCAAACCACATCACGAGTTGCAGAGAAGTCATGAGAGGAAGAGTCAGCTAATGTGGCGAACTTCACTGTAGTCTTACTTTGAGAAATTGCAGCGGCCACCCCAGCTTTCACCACCCGCACCTTGATCATCAGCAGCCACTGGCGTCAAGACAAGACCCTCTAGCAGCAAAACAATTACACCTAGCTAAAAGCTCAGAGGATGGTCAGCATTCTTTATCAGGGAGGTATTTTAAAATTAAGGTGTGTATTTTTTTGTGCACTTAATAGACGACACTACAGACATAACTTTGATATGCCCTAGGAAACCAAACACCTGATTCGACTCGCTGTTGAACTGAACCCGCAGTATCTCCAAGGTATTCCCATCTGTTCTCATTCTATGTGCAATCTAAAAAATGCAGACTCAAATAGTAGAATAGTGCTTGCCAGAGCCGGGAGGGGAGGACGTGGGGAGATGTTGGTCTAAGGGTACAAACTTCAGCTATAAGATGAGTAAGTTCTGGAGCTCTGATAGATGTATAGCATGGTGAGCAATTAACAGTACTATTAAAAAATGTACTCGAAAGTTAGCAGAATGGATCTTAAAAGTTATCACCACAAAAATGATCATTATGTGAGGAGATGGAGCTGTTAGCTAATTTTAGCATGGTAATCATTTCTCAGTATGTACGTGTACCACATTGGCACCTTAAACTGGCATGGTATGTATGTCAATAATAGCAGTAAAGCTGGTGAAACATTATTTTACATGTATTAAACTTAAGCATTTTTTGAGTCATGGTACCACAGGTTGTCAAGAGCATTTTGCCCGCAATTTGTCCTTAGACATACAGGCGACTTCTTGTTTTCTTATATTGTTATGTGAGACCACAGTAAAAAACGGAGGGCACCCTGTGCACAATAATTCTTGTGCTAGCAGGGTTTATCTTTTACCCTTCTCTACGACAAGCCATGGTAATAATTCCTAGCCCATTTATGAGTCTTCCTGACGTCCGGCTAGAAAATCAATCACAAATAAAAAGTAACTTTAACTTGAATATACAAATTTTGGATTACTAAAAACATGATCAACTAAAAGTTTGCTGACATTTTTGAGATGAGCTAATATAAATGTTTCATCTAGTAACTAGTTATAATACTCGCAGTATTTTGAAAATAGTGAATTTTGGTGTTATGAAGTCTTTCCCAGTCATCAGTAGGCCCTTCCGATCATCAATGAACATTTTTTAGGCACCTGTTATAATCTGCGCATTGTGCTCCTTTGTTTTTAGCTTGCAAGAATAACAGATAAAAACTGGAGTTTCTCCTAAATTTCTCATTAAGTACAGAGGAACAAATTTTCAGGACCGTGTGTGTGTGTGTGTGTGTGGGTAATATGGAATATTACCAGCCATAACCAGGAAGTTCTGGGGGCCCTGGGGTGGCTCAGGTGGTGAAGCGTCTGACTCTTGATCTCAGCTCAGGACTTGATCTCAGTGTTGTAAGTTCAGGCCCTGCATTGGGTTCCATGCTGGGCATGGAGCCTACTTAAAAATTAAAGAAAAAAGAAGTTCTGACACATACTACAGCATGATGAACATTAAAAACATGCTGAGTAAAATAAACCAGACAGAAGACTCGCTGTTATATGAGTTTGTTTATATGAATGTCCAAAAAAGATTCATGGAGACAACACTGAGGCTGTCAAGGGCTGACGGGAGTGAGAAATAGGGAACTGCTGCTTAATGGGCACAGATTTCCTGTGGGGAAGATGAGAAAGCCTGGGAATTGCCTGTGGTGACGGTCATAAACCGTGAGGGTGCTTAATGCCACTGAACTGTGCACTTAAAAATAGGTTAAAAGGTCATTTTTAAGTTATGTAAATTCTACCAGAACGAAAATATTTTAATTCTAGGGGCGCCTGGGTGGCTCAGTTGTTAAGCGTCTGCCTTCAGCTCAGGTCATGATTTTAGGGTCCTGGGGTCGAGTCCCATATCGGGCTCTCTGCTCGGCAGGGAGCCTGCTTCTCCCTCTGCCTCTGCCTGCCTCTCTGCCTGCTTGTGCTCACTCACTCACTGTCAAATAAATGCATAAAATCTTTTTTTATATGTTTTATTTATTTGACAGAGAGAGATCACAAGTAGGCAGAGAGGCAGGCAGAGAGAGGGGGGGAAGCAGGCTCCCCGCCAAGCAGAGAGCCCGATGCAGGGTTTTATCCCAGGACCCTAAGATCTGACCTGAGCCAAAATCAGAGGCTTAACCCATGGAGCCACCCAGGTGCCCCTAAATGAATAAAACTTTAAAAAAAAAAAATCTACCTTGAACAGACACATTGTTAACAGTCATGAAATTCATGTACGCCTGAGTTGGCATTGGTAGTAACTTGTCTTCCAAGAAGATACACACCTGTTGAACAGTTTCTCAGCAGTTGCAGTGAGGATGAATAGTGGTACCCATGATTCTAGGCCCAGCACTGTCCAGTAGAGATACAGTGCAAGCTACAAATGCAAGCCATGTGTGTAATTTTATATATGTAAAATTACAAAAAAAAAGTATAATTAATTTTACCAATATATTTTAAGCAACTCGTTATATTCAAAGTTATATTATTTTAGCATATAACCAATGCAAAAGAGTATTATGTTCTTGGGACTTCATCTTTGTACTCCAGAGTGAATTTTACACCTAAACAGCACATCTCGGTTCATACTGGCCATGTTTCAAGTGCTCAATACTGATACCAGGCTTGTGACTATCATACTAAAGGCACATGTCAATACCATTGTAGGTGCTCTGTAGTAATTTTATCTAAAATAGGATTTGTGGTTGTTTGTGTTTTGTGAGCAGAGTTGCTTGCACTAGAATATATTTTTATGTGTAGTGATCCGTAAAGCTGGTTGTGAACTTGGTTCCTTTCCCTTTATTGTAAATTTAAAGGTCACATGACTTAAACCAGTTGATCTCAACCTTTTGTCTCCATGGGACATTTGACAGTGTCTAGAGATGACTGGCGTGGGATGGAAGGGGCCTAGAGGAATCTAGTGGGTCAAGGCCACCGATACTGCACAGGTCCCCCACACCCCCACTTCCCCCAGTAATGAATCATCCGGTCCAAATCTCAACAGTGCTGACAGTGAAAAATCTTACTCACTCAACTTTGTCCCAGGTTACAACTAGATAAATTGCTACTCTTTTGCTCTGAGAATAAACCATATCTTTGTGCTGAACTTCAGTTGTTCAGATCATGGAACTTCTTTCCACACGTCTTGATATGGGCCAAAATATTTTGTTTTCTTCTAAATCTCTAATTATATTCTCTTTGCTAATATAGTAATAACTAGTGTGTTTTTTGTTGTGTCGCTGGGCCTTGACTGGCAAAATTATTTTATGTCAAAGAGTTGCCCCTTTGGTTATTTAAATAAGAAACTACAGATTTTTCAAGGCAAGAATGTTTATTTTGCAGCATTAAATGTCAGCATATCGTTACAGTGAAATCGGGGTAAGGCTGTCGATGACCTTTCAGACATACTTGTGCTTCATGGCTTTTGCAAAGATGAAAAGGGATAGTGTTTCTTCTTCTTCTTCTTCTTTTTTTTTTTTAAAGATTTTATTTATTTATTTGACAGACAGAGATCACAAGTAGGCAGAGAGGCAGGCAGAAAGAGAGGTGGAAGCAGGCTCCCCACTGAGCTGAGAGCCCGATGTGGGGCTTGATCCCAGGACCCTGGGATCATGACCTGAGCCAAAGGCAGAGGCTTTAACCCACTGAGCCACCCAGGCGCCCCCTTCTTCTCCTTTTTAAGTAGGCTCCATGGCCAGCATGAAGCCCAGTGCACAGCCTGAACTCATGACCCTGAGATCAAGACCTGGGCTGAGATCAAGATTCAGACACTCAACCGACAGAGCCACCCAGGAGCTCCTCTTCTTATTACTGAGTGTAAGAAGCAAATGAGAGGTACAGTACTATCACTTTAAGTCTGCCCCATTACCCATTCCTACAGTGGCCTTCCTGGCTAACTCCCCCAGGAGAAACAACCACCTCACCAAAAGGGAGGTGCACTTTTTCCCTTGATTATGTAATAAAGATAATTCTAGGGGTACCTGGGTAGCTCAGTCAGTTCAGCGTCTGCCTTTGGCTTGGGTCATGATCCTGGGGTCCTGGGACCTGGTCCCGCATTGCGCTCCTTGCTTACTGGGGAGCCTGCTTCTCCTTCTCCCTTTGCCTGCCGCTTCCCCTGCTTGTGCTCCCTCTGTCTCTCAAATAATAAAATCTTAAGAAAGAAAAAAAGGACAGACAATTATATCCTGAATGCTAACCTGATCCTTTTGAAGATTTTTTTTTAGGAGCTGGGGAGGGATAGAGAGACAGGGAGAGAGAGTCTAAGCAGACTCCATACTGAGGCGTGGAGCCTGATGTGGGGCTCGATCTTATGACCCTGAGATCACAACCTGAGCTGAAACCAAGAGTTGGACACTCAACCAACTGCGCCACCCAGGTGCCCCATTTTAATTGTTTTTTTTAAGTCTGTGAATAAAGTAGAGTAACATTTGAAAATCTGGCTGATAATATTCCAATGGGAGTTTTGTTTTTTGAACAGATGTTTAGACCCAGCATATAAATCTGCTAAATAATGGTGACTTTCTATTCCTCCAAAAATGATCTGTTGAAGAAGTCACTTTCCATTCAGTCCTGGTATAGATGCCAAATTAGTGTTCCAAGATCTTACATAGAATTTATTTTAACCTGTTCTTTAAAAAAAAAAAAAAAGAAAAAAGAAAAAAAAAACAACAGAAAAAATGCTGGTTTCTGTGTTTATAAACACCCACAAAACCTATCTTTTATAAAATGCTGACATAGAACTAACACTCACATTAAATGTCCTGCTCCTGCTATAAGATCACCTTAAAATCAGTCAACAAACCAATTACTATGAGACAATGAAGACATACTAACCACAGTCCCTTGCCTTCTAGGAGTTTATCATCTAGGAGAGAAGTGGGATCCAGGGAACATAACAGTGCCATCAGATGTTCCCTAAGAAAAAAGAGTCCCATGAATAAAAAAGTTTAGGAAACATTAAAAAAAAAAAAATCCTAGACTGAAATGTAAAAGCTAACACCATAAAGCTCTTAGTGGAAAATGTAAAAGAATATCTTTAGAACTTGTGGCATGGGGGCACCTGGGTGGCTCAGTGGGTTAAGCCTCTGCCTTCTGCTCAGGTCCCGGAATTAAGCCCTGCCCCCCTCCCTCTCTCCCTACTTGTGATCTCTGCCAAATAAATAAAATCTTTAAAAAAAAAAAAAAAAAAAACCTTGTGGCATGGCTTTCTTGAGTCATAGAAAGCAATAACTAAGAGACAGTAAGACCATATCAAAATTACAAGCTTCTGCTCATCCGAAGAGATCAAGAAAATGGACAGGCAATCCACAAATCGGGGGAGTATCAACAATAAAAAGACAGCATATCCATACAATGGAATACTATCCAGCAATGAAAAGAAATGGGCTATCAAACCACGAAAAAGATGGAGGAAACAAGCATTCACATACCTGAATGAGAGGCCCATACGTGAAGGCTACATACTATATAATTTCAATCATAGGACATTCTGGAAAAGGCAAAACTATGGAGACAGTAAAAAGATCAGTGGCTGCCAGGGGTCAGAAGGAAAGAGCTGGTGGAGCAAAGAGGATTCTGAGGACAGCGAAACTTCCGGTAGAACATTATAATACTGGGTACAGGTCATCATACCGCACATCAGGCTGTTTGCTCAGCGGGGAGCCTGCTTCCCCCTTTCTCTCTGCCTGCCTCTCTGCCTACTTGTGGTCTCTCTCTCTCTGTAAAATAAATAAATAAAATCTTTTAAAAAAAATGTATTTTTAAGCAATACAGAAAAGACCAGTATTGTCCAGATATTTTACAAAGAAAATACATATAAATGGTGTAAGCATGTAGAAAGGTGCTTAATGCCACTAGACTTCAGGGAAATACACATGGAAAAGTAGGAGATACCATTACTAACCCACCAGAATGGCTAAAGAGACTGACAACAGCATAGCCCGGTGAGGATGTGAGTAACCGGAACTCTGAATCTTTTTGGTTATTGTAGAGAATGGGTACAAACACTTAGGGGAAAAGTCCAGCAGTTGTTTTTTTTTTTTTTTTAATAAAACTAAATGTGTATTATACCTACCTTATCTGTCACACAATTTCACTCCTGAGAGAAAATGATAAATCCACAAGAAGACTTGCGCATGAATGGTCATGGCAGTTTTATTACTGATAACCCAAAATGGAAACAGCCCAAGTGTCTAGCAACAGAATGGATGAATATTGCCATGTGAGGCCATACTACCCAGCAATAAAAGGAACAAATCACTAATAAACACAATATTGGGTAGATCTCAAAAATATGCTGAGTTTCTAGAAGCGTGGCACAAAAGAGTAAAAATTGCATGACACCATTTACATGAAATTCTAGAAAACGGAAAATAAATCCAATGTGAAAAAGAAACAAAATCAAATCATTGGTTTTCTCAAGGGGGTGGAGTGGAGAATGACCAGGAATGAACATAAGGGACCTTTCTGGGTTTAACAGTAATGTTTTTTCTTTTCTTTTCTTTTTAAAGATTTTATTTATTTGAGAGAGAGAGAGCCAGAGAGAGTGCACACAAGCAGTGGGGAGAGGCAGAAGGAGAGAGAGAAGCAGACTCTCCACTGAGCAGGGAGCACAACATGCTCGACTCTAGGACCCTGGGATCACGACCTGAGCCCAAGACAGATGCTTAGCCGACTAAGCCACCCACGCCTCCCTGTAATGTTCTCTGTCTTGACAGGGGTAGGATTACACAGGTAGATGCATTTGTCAAAACTCAAGAGTGTACACTTAAGTTTTGTGCATTGCAGGGTATAAATTTTATATTTAAATTTTATATTAAACACATAGGAATTAATACTGACCTCCAGCTAATAATATGTGTATTTGGAAGGAAGTATATTAATGTCACTAATTCACTTAGAAATGTGCCCAAAAATAGGATGGATAAAAGGATGAAGAGAAGACGGACACATGGATAGGGGGATGGATACACAGACAGCAATAAACCAAGTATACAGTAAAATGGTTGGTAAGTACACGGGTTTATACTACAAATAATATACTTAATTTTTCATGGTGAAATACTGGGACCAATAGTTCAAATAGAATCTAAATAGTTTAAGCCCTAACATGACAACCCTGCGATATGACCAGGATTTGTACTTTCCCAAATACGAAGACAAATTGAGAAAGAGAAAACCATTTGCTGAATTAAAACAAGTCAAGGGTTTACCAACTGGAATTTAAATTAAAACTTGAAAAGTAAACCAACCAACAAACCAAAACAAACAAAGAAACGGGAATTTAATAACAGACAGACCCAGCCCTACGGTTGGGCTTCCTGCCCTACTTTGATGGTGTCTTCTGGGATTCAATCTGCGTCTTCCATTCTCCTTGGCATGCTTTCTTGTCTTCCTTTGTCAATGAAGATTTAAAAAATAAAAATAAGACTTCTCAGCCAGTGTGCGGCAGGCTCCTTTAACTCTCTGGTAACACCACATCAGCTCTATTCCGAAAGCACTACAGGTCTGGCTACCAATTCAGCTTGTTGCCCGCTGGGATTCCCGTGTGACCCTCTTTGGATATTTTGTCAAGTCATTCATTCATCCAATGGAACAGGAGATAGGGCAAGCGGTGGCTTCCGGTGCGTCCAGAATCTCCCCCAACAAGCCAGCATTAAGACACGCGGAATGCAGAGCCAGCCGCTGAGAAATTCTCAGTACGTCACCCCAGTGAGCAGCATTTCTACTGTGGGCCAAATGGCGGATGCCTCGCATTATGTTAACTTCCACCTCTGAGATCTAAACACACTGCTAGCTCCGCAGCACCACACCACACACACATTTTTAAAATGACCATGAAAAAAGGAAGAAGGGAGTAGCTGGCACTTGCCATCCTAGATCCCACAGCCATCAGTTAAAGGACACCTGAATTCCTCCCTGTGCCATCGAACCACGGATCCCAGGACCAAGCCCCGGCAAGGCGGCCCACGTCCACGCATGCTGACAGCATCACACAGGTTCAAGTGCGTGGGCTGCTCCAAGACCAGTCACGCAGCCCACAGGCTTGTGCGGGGAGGGGGCCCAGCTGGCGGCTCCCGGCAATCAGGCAGGCCCCTTCTCTCAAGTCACTCTTCTGGCCCTGTGGAGTAAAAGCACACAGGACCTCCACACTGCTTGAGTTAAAGTCTCCATTTATTTTATTTTTTTACAAAAATCCAACATAAGACTATTGTGCTCATGACTGGAAAAGGGGGACGAGGTGGATGGACATGGCATGGACATCAAAGAGCTTCCCCCTGCAAAATATCATCATTTCAAACCAGGAGCTCCCTGAGCACACACACAGGCAGCGACTGAAGAGACGACCTCCACCTGCCCAGACAGGGCCTCCCCGACGGTGCGCAGGCCTGGGCTTGAGGAGCAGTCCACAACACACGGAAAACCACTGCCAGGGGCACAAAAGCTCAGAGCGGCCTGATGAGCACCTTGGGGAGGCTCTCACATTGGTGAATGCCCCTCAGGGTTAAGAGCAAACTGGCTAGCCACGGACGAACACATCCTGGGCCCTGGCAGCAAAGACCAGGCGAAAAGGTGTGACCTGTGGAGGGTGGGGAAACCCATGTAAGCTGCAGAGCTGTTTTCCTGTTCTAAATGAGTCCCAGTCACGTGGTTTAGATGACATCTGTGTTTCCCAATGGGACAGATCAGCATCAAGGGCATTTGAAGCATGGAGCTGGGCCTCCCCCAACCACCCTGCAAAAAGCAGCATCCATTCTCCAGGAGCACCTAACAGAGTAACGTAAAAAGTCTGACTGCCCAGCCTCTTGCTCCTGAGGAGCATCGCTTAGCAACATGGCCGGTGCCCACCAGAGCCTACTGTTTGGAGCCCCTCTGGTTAGTGTCCTGTTAGGTCCAAGTAGTGCTCACCTTGAGGCTCTGACAGCATAAGCCTTCCTGTGGTAGACTTCAATGTCATCCAGAATCTCAGACCACTCGGCTACTCCTGGATCTCCCAACAGCATTTGGGGACCCACCAGCCTGGCTCCACAACAGGGGGTCCTAACAGACTACTCTTTTCTCACGGGGTCCCACTGAAAGCCAGTTTATGAGTTCCTCACACGAAAATAAACAAGATAAAAATAGCAGCCACGTATATAGCTCAAAACACCACACTCTTTGGCTCCCTGGAGGGAAGAAGGCTATACTAGTTAGGAGTCAGGAAAGCGGAGTTAGAAAGTTAGGGTGCCGGGAGTCTGGACCTCTCTGCTGGGCTGCTGAGAAGCAGGGCTGAATTTCCTGGGTAGCTGCCTCTATAGGAGAGCAACAAGAAGATGCCAGGTGGGAATCCCTGGAGGCCACAAGTCCTGGGAGTAGCCCTGGTCTTGCCTGCCAATAAGGAGAGGTCTTTTAATCCAGCTAGCCCTCTACCTGGGTGGGATCTACAGGACAGAATCTTGCTTCAGAATGATACTTGAAGAGACCCAATGAGATAGGTCAGAGAAGAATGTGCCCCCAGGAAAGAGAAGCACAGGGTGTCAAGGTCTGGGGAAGACAGAACTGGCTTAAGGCATGTACATGACCAGGACAAACCTGAGCTTTTGTCCAGCTGTGGGAAACCACCTGTATTCAACTCCACTGCAAGAAAGTGGGGTCCAGGAAAATGGTAGAAGTCATGGGTTAAATCCCTGCCAGATGCCACTAATAGCCTCTTCGGGTCCCCTACTGCCATCACCACCAAAACAAAAAAAAGAAAATTAGCTTATTTCCATTTCAGCCAGGGAATAGAAATGTAAACCCAGAGTGGGAAGTGGTAACATGGGTATGAATGCCTATGAAATCTCAGGCTGGACTGGAGCCTAACATAATAAATGATGTCTTCTTCTCATTCTGGCACATAACAAATCTCAAGGGGTTCTGGAACAACCTGGCATAAGGGATCTAAAAACTACAGGTAACATAGGGTATAGGTCCAGACAAAGGTTGAAGGAAGGTGAATTTCACCAAGGTATTTATCCCAAGGCAGGTGCCTTGCTATAAGACTTCCCGGCCAGCCGGGTGGGGGTCCGCAAAGGATGCTCGCTCATTCTACACCAGAGAGAGCAGGCCAACCTGCAGACCACTTTAGATCACAGCTGGAGGTGTGGCCTGCCAATTCTCTGTTCTCTTAACAAGAGAGAACTTTCAGGAAAGCCTGAATCCAAAGAACAATGTGCGTTTCAAAAGGAGGGCCGAACAAGAAGAGTCATCTGGGAGCACCATCTTCAGGTCTCACTCCTTCCTCATTCTTCTGTTTCAAATGGGAGATAATGGGAGCTGGGACAGCTCAACCTAGCAATTAATCCTCAAATAGCACTGAACCCAGCACAGGGAAGCCTCGCTGTTCCCAAATGTGCAGGTCCTCCCAACGTACTCAAGCAACAGGAGGACTCAAGCTCCAGATTACCAGTTGGCACAGATGGAGGAAAGAACAAACCAAGAGGGTTTATCTCGTCCAAGAGCCCCCTAGGAAAGCCAAGCCTGGTCCTTTTTTGCTTTTGCACATAGACGCTCTGGGGAATACGGAGATGATCTTTAAGGATAAGCCAGATACCATAAGGTCAGGATCCATCTCCACTAATGTCCAGAACATCAGAAAACTTAGTGGGTCCCTCACTTTATGAAACAGGCAGAACTCTCAAACCGCCCCCCCCAATCTATCTATCTCTCTCTCTATATATATGTATATGTATGTGAGAGAGTGTGTGTGCATATATACATACATATATATACACACTTATATATAAATAAGCCTCAAATGGCAAATCTCAAACTTTCTCCTTTTAAATAATAATAATAGTTGTTACTGAATTTAAAAACCACAAACCAGCTGTCCTGGACTTATGAACTGCATGAGCAACTCCCCGAAGTCCCCATTGTCCTCAGTGTAAGCTATCAGTCAGTGCCCTGTGTAGGGAACCCCCGAGTCCTCTGACCAGGGTTCCAGGCCCAGTGTGGCCGACTTTAAGAGGAAGAAGGCTACTTCCTTTCCACTCTTCCTGCCTCCTCTCCCAGTAGAGGGTTTGGGTCACCCACCCAGCGGATGTCCCTGGGGTCCTTCAACGTCTAGGAACCGTAGAAGCCATCTCCCCCACTCTGCTCATCCTCTTCCCAGCACTTGCAGTGTCCCTAGATGAACTTGAAGCACTTGGTCTTGTCGTGGGGCAGGCGGGTCTTGAAGAGCACAGAGTCCACCCTGAATTGAGTGTAAAGTAGGGGCATATAGCCATACACCTTGACAAAGAAGTTGATACATTTGTGCCGCTCATGGAAGTGGGAATCGTCGTGTGACAGGGCCTGAGGGCATCCTGGGCATCGGAAGGTCCACCGAGAGGTCACCTGGGAATAGGGAAGAAAGAGCACAGTGAGAATCGCAGGGACCAGGACAGACAGAAATCCTGCCACCTAACCAATCCAACAGTTCCATTTTCCCAGGGAAGACACTGACCGCAGGTGGCCATGTTCACCCACAGAGGGCGTCAGAAGCCAGAGCCTTGGCTCCTTCCTGCCACATACGTAGCTGTATCGCTGGAAAGACTGCTCTTTCCAAATGACCTAAACTGTAGATATCAAAAGCCTTACAAGGTTTAGTATTACTTGTTTCAGTAACTCAACCTCTAGTACTTATCTGGGAAGTACTACGGCAAGACGTAGCTATAAAGGTGTTCATTCCATCAACATTTTTAGTAGCAAAAACTGGAAAAGTACCCATCAAATGGGGACCAGTTAGATAATTATTAAATACTACACATTCACTAGAAAAGGTATTTAGGAAAACTCTATCTGAAGACATGGGAAAGTTGTTATATGATAGTAGCAGTAGTTAGGATGATGCTGAGGAAATTTCAAGCAGTTAGAACAGAATAAAGAATAGTATTACAGCTTCACTTCCAGCAATGTGGCAGACCAAGTAACCTAAAACTCCCTTAGCAGAGAATACCTGAAAATGCAGGACGAACTATATAAACAAACTCTTTAGAGACAGTAATGAAAGAAAACCTGTAATCAAAGGAATGGAAATAAAAGGAAAGAAATTAAATCATCAGAGGCCAAAATAATGAAAAAGCCTGAATTCAATGAATTAACCAGAGCTTTGGTTTTAAACAGGCTGGGGAGGCAAGAGCCACAAAACTACTGGAGATTTTTCAGAATACCCGGACCCAATGGAAGGCTGCGTGGGTTGGAGGCAGCTCCACAGAAAGCTGTCTTCCGAGCCTTCGCTCTAAGTGGAAGAGGAACTATCACCTGTGAGAATGGAAAGCCACACACCGGCCCTTACCCACTTGGGGCTAGGGTTTATGTCACCTGTGTGTTCTGAAAAGCCCCAAGATGCTAATTCAGCTTAAACAGGTCTCAACTAGGTCTTGACCCAGGGTACGCAGAAGAATCAAGTGCAAACCCTCTCGGGTATAAAGTCAGGCCTCCCAGAAATGCCATAAGTGAAATCCTAAAGAATACAATTTCACAATCAAATTCACAAAAAAGGGAATGAATCACATGAGGGAGAATCTGCAGAAACCAACAAGAATCAGACCCCCAAACATTGCAGTATCCAGGATTCTCAGATGGTGATGAGAAAGGTAAATGTGTATGTGCCCTGAAATTATCAAAGACTACTTAAGGTCTGAGAAAGAAAGCCAGGACTCTCAAAAAAGTCCTAACAGATATGAAAAAGAACCAAAAAGAACAAGAATGAAAAGCATACTGAATTAAATCAGACAATGGATGGGTGTGAAGAGAAAATTAGTAAGGAAAAGTATACTAAAATAACTACCCGGAATAGAAAATATTGACTAAAAGCTTTAAAAAATTGGAAAGAATGATTGAGAGACATGGAGAGGAGATATTGTAGGATTCCATTTCGATAAAGTTCAAAAAGAGGCAAAACCAATCCTACAAGAGAAAAAAAAGCCCTTGACTGGCTGTCATTCTGCCAGCTGAGCTCCCTGGCCTGCAGGGAATTCACTCAGCCTCCATAATAACCAGGCAAACGTAAATGAAAATAGTAGGATACAGTTTATACCCATCAGATAGGCAATAATGGAAGTGTGGCAGTACTGAATGTTAGTAAGGATATGGAGAAACTGCAACTATTATACAATGCTGGTAAGAATATACACTGGAACATCTATTTCCAAGAAAGTTTGGTACTACCAAGGTTCACATACCCCATGACCTCACAGGAGAGGAATGGACGGAGGGAGGGTGATAGAAGACATCTACTCTATTTGTAATATTTTAATTCTTTTAAATTTTAATTTTTTTTAAGTAGACTCCATGCCCAGCATGGAGCCCAACACAGGGCTTGAACTCATGACCCTGAGATCAAGACCTGAGCTGAGATCAAGAGTTGGATGCTTCACCAACTGAGCCACCCAGGGGCCCCTACTGAGATTTTGATTTTTAAAAAGTCATCCTAATCTTCAGTTGAACTCTTATTATATTCCCATGAAGACTGAGAAAATTCTCAAAGAATACTCATTTTTCAAGATTTCACTTGGTAAGGATCATGTATACCATGTGCAAATTATTTCTGTCTCATTCTCTACACTGAAGAGACAGTTCTGGCTAATGAAACACTGGCCTAATAATATGGTAGACAAACACGCTTTAATAAGGACAAAAAATTCATCATGTCTGTGAGTGCTTCAGGTGACTAATGCTATTATTAGGCACCTAACACTCAGATACTTTAAATTTTCATGGATAATGTCTTCTGATCTACTAGCAAAGTATAAATAGAAGCATACATGTTGGATGAAGTTTAGTCCCTGGCCACGTAAGAAAGGATAAAGAAAGAAAAGAACATTGCACCGATCATTAATTTCTTTCTAAGACCCCTATCTCCCTATCTTAGAGTTTATAAGGAAGTGTGCCTTTTCATTTAACATCACACAGAATGAAAACAAATATTTTCATTTAATATTTATTTATTTTAATATCTACCACTGCAACTGAGAAACACACACTTTTATTAAAATAATTATAACAATTATTCCATTTTTTAAAAATTGGAATATTATTTTGCTAATTATTTTTCTTTTATGAGACTTTAGCAGATGGCCCAGGAATAGAAAAAACTATGGGGTAATCAGGAATTAAGTTCTAATGCTGAGCTATACTTGGGAAAAGGTATGATTAGGTATAAATGAATCATAAGGCCCACAACTGTTTTTCTCTCTTTTTATGCTTTTTTTTATGAACCCAATGTCCTCTGTTTACCACTCTACCACCACTAAAGATATCATTAGCATAGGTTGATGATTACTTAATCTATAACTTACCTTCAAAATATAAGAAGAATGAAATACCCATCCAATTATTATTAATGATATACATGGAGGTAAACTTGTTATTTTGTAAAATTAAGTAATATGTCTTTTTAATAATAATAACATTAAGATCTGACTCAGCTTATTAATCCTGAGGACATCAGGTATGAATCCATCACATAAATACTGACAGACCATGGTCATAGATACTATTACTTTGAACTGACAGATTCTCAAGTATTAACTGCTGCGAGGTCCTTACCAGGCCTACGCTAATTCCTACCAGAAGAGCTTCCACTTGTCTGCACCTGAAATGATGACACAGAAGGTGATGTAACTGGCCCTTCTGTGCACTGAATATGAAATTATTATATTCTGGTCAAATATATTCACTAACTCGAAGACAAAGACAGAACTCAAATTTCTAGAATTCTGAGGGTACTTGTGGTTTTGTTTTTTGAGTAAATTGTCTTTCATAGTATTACTTATATGCCTGGCACTATTTTTAGAGCTTTACATATATTAATGCAGAAACCTTAAATTTCTTGTACCAAGGGTCTATGGAAAACTTAATAATTTTAAAGTCTTGATGGACATAAATAATACTTCAAGATGTAATAACAAAAGTAATGTGATATGAAAATATCTGTGAGTTCTATTGGTGACAATCACAGTTGCTGCAAATACTCTTAGAATGGTCACGTGTTTCCTAACTGATGAAAATGTTAAATCCCAGTTACAGATTAATAAAAATTAAAGATGTTACATTTTTCCCATCCAAGTTCTAAACCCTCTGACTTCTGTCCATTTAACCTTAGTAGTTAAGAGTCCCTATATTCACAATTCATTTAACCCAAAGACAATTACAGATGAGGACTCTGAGGTATGGTGAGTCTCATACTGCACTACCGCGAAATAAGTGAATTAAGTAAGCATGCACCCCCAGTCCCTTAAGTACTGGGACCCTCACCTTGATGGGGGGTTTCCGAGTGATGTGGGAGACAAGGAAGTTCATGGCAATGTCCTCACAGTTGATGTATTCATCCACCATATCTCGGATGGCCTGGGGCATCACGTAAGAATACAGGTAGGCATAATACTGTCAGGGGTAGAAAAAGAATCACATAATCTATTAGAGTCCACAGTTCTCTGGCTCTCAGCCAAAATATACATGGATCCAGGGGCTGTTAGGAAGTGTAGGGTGGGGAGAAGGTCGGGTGTGATGATCAGTCATGGAATCACCACTCCCTTTAGGGAGTTGGAGCCAAGGATGCTGAACATCCCACAAGGCAGATACTCTGTAATAAAGAATTATCCCATCCAAACTGCCATTATCACCCCCCTTTTGAGGTCCTTGGTTCCTCAGTGACTTTATAACAATATGAAGATTCATCAAAGTAGGTCAGACGGTAGTTTAGATGAACAGCACCCTATGTGTGACAATGGCAATAAGGGATTAAGTGAGGGGAAAACCCGACAATAGAGCCATAAGACATCCAATCCCTCAGTTCCTCCACTTAAGGATTCTAGAATCAATCACTTCTGAACGCTTGCCCCTGGCTACTCCCTACTCCAAGCTACAAACATCTCTTGCCTGGATTATTCATGCAGTCTCCTAAACAGTTTCCCTGCTCCCATATTTTCTTTCCTCCAATCCATTCTATGCACACCAGAGTGATCATGTTCAAATATAAGTTCAACTGAACATGTCACTCCAAACCCCTCAATAGCTTTTTATCTCGCTCAGAGTAAAGGCCTATGTTCTTAAAATGTCCTAAAAGCCCACAAAATGGTGTGCTAAAGCTGGCTCACACCTGCTAATGAATGTCGATTGCAAAATTTTCGGAATTTTGTGAGGCCATTTAGAATTTTGTGAGATTATTATGAAAAATAGCCATTATTAAAAAATATAATTACATAAAATTAAATAAGCTATATTAAAAACCGATAAAAACCTAAAGCACATCACTTCTTAATTAATTAGCTTCATTTCACTATTGTTTATTACATTTTACTATTGTCTTATTTATGTCTATCATATCTATATGGTGAAAATATTATAGAACTGCCCATCCCTTCCCATCTCCAAATTCAGTGACTCATGTGCATAACTTCAAATGAGCCATGCTAAAAATATTTATACCACAGAAATGGACAAATGCCATAAACACGGCACATATTAACTGATATGTTGCAATGTTGCTGCTGCTGAATGAATAGGTGAGGTGCCCAATAAAACTGTTTTATATGTTAGAATTAAAACTGATTTAAATAGTTAGAATCTATGTAATGTAATAATGATCATAAAATTTTTGTACTACCCACTGGTTTGCTGGTTATTTTGTGGCAAAGTACTTAAAAGGTGGTGAACTTAAAAGGTGAATTACAGGGACGCCTGGGTGGCTCAGTGGGTTAAAGCCTCTGCCTTCAGCTCGGGTTATGATCCCATGGTCCTGGGATCGAGTCCCACATCGGGCTCTCTGCTCAGTGAGGATCCTGCTTCCCTCCGCTCTCTCTCTCTGCCTGCCTCTCTGCCTACTTGTGAGGTCTGTCAAATAAATAAATAAGGTGAATTACACGTATTTCTTTTATAAAAAGACAAGATGAGGGGCGCCTGGGTGGCTCAGTGGGTTAAGCCGCTGCCTTCGGCTCAGGTCATGATCTCAGGGTCCTGAGATCGAGTCCCGCATCAGGCTCTCTGCTCAGCAGGGAGCCTGCTTCCCTCTCTCTCTCTCTGCCTGCCTCTCCATCTACTTGTGACTTCTCTCTGTCAAATAAATAAATTAAATCTTAAAAAAAAAAAAAAGACAAGATGATTGAAATTTGTTGACACTTTAAATGGCCAGTGGCTGTCATGAGTATGCTAATGAGAATATATTTACTGAACACAATCTATATCCTCAACAAGAACTGCCTTTAGAAAAATGGAGAAAGCACTATGAAAGCAAATGTTTAGAAGTATTTCCACCATTATGTGACTGTGACTGATGCCATAAATCAATAAATACTTTGATATCTGTATATTTTAAAATATATAAAAACTTTGTAACCTATTTAAAAATATTTTCTTTTTAACTTTTATTTTTATTGATTTTTTTGAAGATTTTCTTTATTTATGACAGAGAGAGATAGCAAGAAAGGGAACAAAAGCACACAGGAGCTGGAGAGGGAGAAGCGGGCTCCCTGTTCAGCAGGAAGACTGACATGGGGCTTGATCCCAGGATGGTGGGATCATGACCCGAGCCAAAGGCAGACACTTAACAACTGAGCCACCCAGGCACCCCTGTTTAAAAATACTTTAAATAAAGTTTCAATGGCTTTAGAACCTACTGTAAGAAAAAAGTAACACTTTCTCATTAGTTTGCTTTAAAAAAAAATCAAATGGCATTACAGAAGATGAAAATTCTAGTTCAATTTAAACACAATTTAGTGGATGAGTATCATGACTTAATAAGCACAACAATATGATATTTCTTACAGGGACAGTAACTAAAACCAAGTATCAAAAACATGTTTAATTTAGAAATAGAGCTCTGATTTGCCATAACACAGTGTCAAATCAAGACTTAAAAAAATAATACACTGAATCTAATATAACACTGTATGTTAACTAACTGGAATTAAAACAAAGAGTTAAGGGGCACCTCAGTGGCACAGCTGGTTAAGCATCCGACTCGACTCTTGGTTTTGGCTCAGGTCATGACTTCAGAGTTGAAAGATTGAGCCCCATGTCAGGATCCATGCTGGGTGACAGTCTGCTGGGATTCTCTCTCCCCCTCCCTCACCCTCTGTTCCTCCCCGCTGCACACACACACACTCTCTCTAATAAATAAGTAAATCTTTAAAAAAAAAAAAACTTAAAATAAATGAAGCACATTCAATCATATTGCTCTCACTAAAATTTAAGAATTCACTGAAATTATTTTGAAACTTTATTTATCTCAACATTATAAAAATTTCTGTAAGTACAGTAGTATATATATAAATTTAATTTATAAATAAATATACACATCTGTGTGGTACAGGTTTAAAATTTTTTATTGATAGGTATTTATAATTTAAAAACTTCATCTTTCAGAATTAGGGATGACCAACTTCACTGTTTTCAAGGACAAACAAGTAAGGTAAATAAATGACTTTTATTTTTTAAAGATCTTATTCATTTATTTGAGAGCGAGCAAGCGTGAACAGTGGGGGAGAAGTAGAGGGGATGGGAAAAGGAAAGGGAAAGAATCCCAAGCAGACTCCCTGCCAAGCGCAGAGCTCGCAACAGGGCTCAACCCCATGACCCTGAACCAAGACCAAGAGTCAAATGCTCAACCAACTAAGCCACCCAGGTGCCCCAGTAAGTGACATTTTAAAGAAACTGATGAAAGAAAAACAAAGAATCATGGGGCAAATAAACACATACATGTCCATCTACAGAGAACAGTAGCTATGTAGCTCCAGCCAATTGGTGCCTGACAAGAACAATGCCCAATGTGACTTCATCTTCATGGTTACTGAGGTCTAGATCTTTCTGTAAAATTCTCTGGTACTGAAAAAGCCTGACAGCGTATGGGATAGCACTGGAGGACTAAAAAAACATTTCTGTAAACCACAGGCTTGAGGGCTACTACTTTATAACCCTTGCTCTAGATTTCAAATAGAAAATAAAAACTATAAGGTATATTAAGTAAATGATTTATTACTTGAAAGTAAAGGGATCTTGCTCTAACTTTTAAAGAGCAATCAGAATTTGAGAAGAAGCAGACTTCTCAGAAGACAAGTAAATTCTCAAGGTATGAATAGACAATGCTGAAATTAGTGGCTCTTTCTCAGATGACCAATGTGAAAATAAAGGACTCCTAGTTAGGTATGGTTTCTCAGTCAGAAACTTCCTAATCCTAATCCTACTGGCATCCCCCATCCCAACCAAAACTCAACTGTGTTTGGAAAATAAGCACAAGGGTAAGGTTCAAGAATGGGAAAAGCATACCAGCTTCACACATTAAGTTGTAAAAAAGAAAAGAAAAAAAAAGCTAACAATGTAATGATTTCTTAGGCTGGTTCAAAATGTCCCTAGCAAGATGACTTTCAAGATTCTGTTTGAGGTGGGTCACAAGATCCCACCATCTGAAATATGAAATATATGAGGGATAAAGCCTGGGGAGTATTGGGATATCAGTTTAAAGTACCAGAGGGACATACAGGGGGGTGGTGCCCTGAAAACAATTAGGTATATGAGTACAGGCTTCAGGGAACAGCCAAGGTTGGAATACAGACACAGAAAATTACCAGCCTGCCAGTATTCAACCCCAAGATCTTGAGATATGAGAGAATGTCTAGGGAAGACCAAAGTAAGAAGACCACTAAATAGAGAAGCTAGAAGACTAAGATACTTCAACATTTATGGGGAAAACATCATGGCAGATGGGTCTTCCATGAGGGCAATGAAGTTGCCCAGAATGAGAGAGGGCATTGCAGGGGAGGTCAAGAGAATGGGCCATGTGCCACATTTTCAATGACCAGGAAGAAATGGCTAGGAGGTGCTAGATGGCAGCAACAAGACAGAGGCTGTGAGCCTCAAATGAAATTTTATATGATAGCTGAGAATCATCTGGAAGTGTCATCAATAAGCAATAATGGTTCTTTATATCTTCCCTGCTCCAAAGTACATATCTGGTGAAATGAGTACACTCAATCACTGTCCCTGGAAGAAATACAGGAACAAGGTAAAGGGGAAGTGCTGTCCTCAGAGAAAAGTCAGGTTTTAATCAGGTCAAGACATAGAGGAGACATCCTGTGAAGTGGGGTGTGCAGGCAGCTTGACCTCAGAAGAGGGATTCTTCGGAGCCCAGAAGTAGTACTTGGGAGAGAAGGTATAGAGCAACACTATCTAAGATATGTGAGTCACATCTGTCACTTCTCTAGTAGCCACATTTTAAAAAAAGATTTTCATAATTCATTTGTGAGACAGACACAGAGAACACAAGCAAGGGAGAGGGACAAGCAGATCTCCCACAGAGCACAGAGCCTGACACAGGGCTTGATCCCAGGACCCTGAGATCATGACCTGAGCCAAAGTTAGACACTTAACTGACTGAGCCACCCAGGTATCCCTACAGGCCACATTCTTAAAAAGAGAAACAATAAAATTAATTAGAATACATTTTATTTAACCCAGTGTAACCAAAATAACTGCATTTTAAAATATAAAAATCTGGTGTGCACTTTACACTTACAGCTCATCTCAATACTGGCCAGCTGGATTTCAAGTGCTCAACAGCCATGTGTGGCCAGTGGCAACTTTATAGGACAGAAAAGGTACAGATGAAAGATAAGTCAGAAGCAAAAAGAAGTTAGCAATAGCAATACAAGAGAGAAGTAATGACTAGAGGGGTTTGCATTTTAGATATTCAATAAAAATTGGGATGTGTGCCATGGTGAAAGCTCTAAGGAATAAACCAAACTTGTATAACCATAACAGAGGCTCGTGGTGAAGCCTGAGATAGCAGTGGGTTAACCCGAGTGAGAAGAGAACCAGCCTTCTGCTGGTCAGGCCATGTCTGGGATGGCAATGGCAAAACAACAGTATTTTAGCTCAAAGCTCTCAATTTTACAGAAGGAGAGCCTATGCCCAGAAAGAACAAACTAATTTTCCTAATAGCCTACATACAATTGTGCAGGGAGCCTTCTCACTCTGACTTTATTCCAGAGTTGTTCTAAGCATCTTGAACAGTCTTTAAAAGCAGAAATAACTTAAATCTAGCATGCAAGGGACATATAAGAAACATTAGAAGGCCTAACTTTAGGGCAGCACTACCACACAAAGGCTCAACTCTTAACCAACCTCACACCAATCTTACCAAGCTTTTTCTTACCTTGTGAAAGAAGGCAGCACCTGTCAGCACCATGGACAGCTCACAGGAGTAGTTGGAGTTATAGAGCCAGGACTGATGAGGAATGTCCCATGCATGGTAACGGCCAGGGAAACCCACAATGCGATCCCGTGCTTCTCTCCACACCCTCAGAAAACACAAGTATATGCACACACCTGAGTACAAAGCTCTAAGATTATCAGAAACATTTAAAATTATTGCTCTATCTTGCAAAAAAAACTCTGGTCCTTGGGCTATTCTTTTTTCCTCTTAAAAATTTTTAAGCAGGCGCACCTGGGTGGCTCATTGGGTTAAAGCCTCTGCCTTCGGCTCAGGTCATGATCCCAAGGTCCTGGGATCAAGCCCCCACATCAGGCTCTCTGCTCAGCGGGGCGCCTGCTTCCCCCCTCTCTCTGCCTGCCTCTCTGCCTACCTGTTATCTCTGTCAAATAAATAAATAAAATCTTTAAAAAATTTGTTTGAAACAAAATTAATCACAGGCTAAACAGGATAAGAACAAGCAAACAGTGCTACATGTAGCTTCTTTAATAAGCACCCACTTATTGCTCTTCTAACTTCTGCAGCCAGGACTTCTCTACCCTTTACAGAAAGAACAAGCTGGAATAACATGTGAAGGAGGTAACTGAAGTTCAGAAGTCTCCAAAATGGGGTATGTACATCATCAAAAGAAGTGATCTACAGGACCATACAATTGAAAGACTCATAAATGCAAGAAATAATAAGCTGACGGGTGCTTGGGTGACTCAGTCAGTTAAGCATCTGCCTTCGGCTCAGGTCATGATCTCAGGGTCCTGGGTTCAAGCTCCACCCATTTTGGGATCCCTGCTCAAAGGCAAGACCGCTTGTCCCTCTCCTTCTCCCCTCCTCCAGCTCATGAATGCATGCACTCTGTCTCAAATAAATAAATAAATAAAATATTTAAAAAATAATAAACTGAAAATTCAGTATATTTCCAGGATAAACTTTTATATCATCCCTAAATTTACTGAAAAGGTAGAACAAATAAAACCAGTTCCCCAATTTCACAGGCTAAAAATCAGAAAGCTGAAAGCACTTATGCACTACAAAACCCTACAGCCCTGTAGAAGGGCTTCAGGAGTCCTATAAACAATGAACCACTACATCCCCACTCCACTTCACTCCCAAACAAAATATAAACTGCTTGAGAAACTCTCTCATCACGTACATGGAACTTCAATTCCTAAAAAACGAAAGAGTTTATTCCCAAAGAGTTCCCCTCCTATTAGGTTTGAAAGCAATTAATCTAGTAGGATAGATGAGAAACCACAACTTCTATCACAATTTAACAGTCTTCTAGATGGGCCTTCTGCCATGTCCTACCCAAGTCCTACCTCAGTCCTAATTTATTTCCTAAGAACAACTCCAAATTACTAACCTTTAGTACCTTTTTAGTACCTTTTAGTACCTTTTTAAAACTATATTTGAATGTAAAAACTGCCAATAAATACCACTGAGATATCCAAATGTTATCATCAATATTCCTAAAAATACTGATGTCTTCAAATGCCTATTGTTCTTAATAGTACTACTAGGCTAGCAGAATAGGAAACTGAATATTTCAATCATCTGATTTGGTTGATTTAAATAAATATAATGTAATGTATTTATTTAAATAAATATAATGTAATAAATTCTTAATAAGGCAAAATCTATTAGCTACACACATGATATCAAAAGATACCATCTAATTTGTTAAGGGCGGTCAACCATGATACAGTCAACTGGGTGTTAATTATTTATTAAGTAATAAGGGGGAAAACCAATATGGAAGGAATTGTAGAAGATAAACACAAGGAACAGCTTAATTAAATTTCTGGGACAACACATCAGTAGTTTTAGATAGTATGGTCTCAGTGGACATTTGAAAGTTAGGCATTTTAAAAGATTGACAGGGACATCTGAGTGGCTCAGATGGTTAAGCATCTGACTCTTGATTTTGGCTCAGGCCATCATCTCACCAGGGTTGTGAGATCTAAATGAATCCATCTCCACACTCAGCGGGAGTTTGTCTTTCTTCCTCTCCCTCTGCTCCTCCCCCACTCGTATGCCTGGGCTCCAAAATAAATAAATCTTTTAAAAAATATATATTTATCAAATATAAACAATGCTACCAATTTACATAAAAATGTTGCACATAATCAGTTCCTTAACATTATACTCAAACTTGCACTGCACTAAATATTTTTAACGTATGTGCTAAATTATAGATCAGGCTTTGGTATACTTTACCTTTAATGAATTGTTCTTTAAATGTGTTAATGTTCTAGTTACCAAGACACTATATACTTTTGTTAAAGATTTATTTATTCACTTTAGAGAGACAGTGCAGGGAGAGGCAGAGGGACAGGGAGAGAGAAACTCCAGCAGACTCCTGGCTCACAACTAACCTATGGCTCAATCCCAGGACCCTGAGATCATGACCGGAGGGGAAATCAAGAGTCCAGTGCTCAACCAATTGCACCACCCAGGGCCCCCCGCAACATATAACATGAAAAAAGTTTCAAAGGTAATTTATAGCTCAAACTTCAAAATAAAAAATTCGCTAGATAAATGAAAACTCAAAAAACTAAGGAAAATTTTAGAAATAATGAAATCAAGACAGAATTCCACTGAAGAATTTGAATCATGAGTAATATTTTTCTATTTACATTTCAAACTTAAATACTATCATCTTGGAAATAAGTGCATCAATTCAACCTTTTTGTGGTATGAAGTTTGACACATCATTTACCACACATCATTCCCAAATTAGTACAGCCAGTTCAATAAAAACAAAAAACTGTTAACAGCTAAAACACTACATATTTCAAATAAAGACATATTTTTAAGCAAGTATGCAAGATCTAAATAATTTTTAATGAGTTGCCTGAATGAAGATGTTACTGTTAACTTTTTAAGATTTTATTTTTCTATTTGTCAGAGAGAGCGCGCACGCGCGCACACAAGGAGGCAGAGGCAGAGAGAAAAGCAGGCTCCCCACTAAGCAAGGAGCCTGATGCGGAACTCGATCCCACGACCCTGGGATCATGACCCAAGCCGAAGGCAGATGCTTAACTGAATGAGCCACCCAGGCGTCCCTACTGTTAATTTTTAAGATTTTATTTATTTCGTTGAGAGAGAAAGCATGAGCAGGGTGAGGGGCAGATGGAGCAGCAGACTCCCCAGTGAGCAGGAAGCCCGATGCTGGGCTTGATCCCAGGACTCCGGGATCACAACCTGAACTGAAGGCAGACGCTTAACTGACTGACTGATCCACCCAGGTACCCTTTACAATTAATTTTTTAAAAGATTAATTTGAGAGAGCAAGCGAGCATGGGAACGGAGATGGGGAGGAACAGAAGGAGAGGGACAAACAGACTCCCAGCTGAGCACAGAGCCTGATGCAGGTCTCTATCCCACCACCCTGAGATCATGACCTGAGCCAAAATCAAGAGTTGGATGCTGGGATGCCTGGGTGGCTCAGTTGGTTGGACAACTGCCTTCGGCTCAGGTCATGATCCTGGAGTCCCGGGATGGAGTCCTGCATCGGGCTCCCAGCTCCACAGGGAGTCTGCGTCTCTCTCTGACCTTCACTCATGCTCTCTCTCACTGTCTCTCTCTCTCAAATAAATAAATAAGATCTTTAAAAAAAAAAAAAAGAGTTGGATGCTTAACTGACTGAGCCACCCATGTGCCCCATTACTGTTAATTTTTAAATGAAAGCTGATTTTATGATCTTTGAAACTTAGGCATAACAATTTTGAATAAAGATCAGTAAATATTTATGATATTACAGTATATTTAAATTTAATATAAATTTAATAATAATGTACATAAAGGTTAAGTACTACATTTAATGTATATTTAGTACCTTAAAGTCCATATTAAACTAATATGGACTTTATTATACAAAGACACATTCTTAATCTTGTTGGTTATACTTCCATGTTTTTCCTTCTGGTTCATTAAGAATCAATTTGAAATGCTGTAAGAAAATAAACTGTAAAATTAACTAATAATCCAAAAATGTATAAAAAAAAAAGGTGAGATTTTGCTTCCTACTTAAGAAACAAGAATTTCTTTTCCAAATCCCATGTTTCTTATATTATGATAGTACATAAGCCTTTTCCTCCTCTCCAAACAAAATACTGAGGCAAATCATGGCAAAGGAAAAGGTTTTGGTTAGTTCCCTTTGGAAAAGAAAACCTATAAAGCAGAGCCATGAAATACAGAGAAAAAGATCAATGTCCTGCTTCAAAACAAGAGACACTTGGACCCAGGAAGAGAAACCTACCTTACAGTCCAGACTCCCATACCTTCTCTTAAGCTTGTGTAGTCTTGTCTGTCTTTCTTTTTCCCAATAAAGTTTACTGAGATATAAATCACATGCCATAAAATTTACTCATGTAAAAGTGTTTAACTTTGGGTTTTAGTATATTCACAAAGCTGTGCAACCATCACCACTATCTAATTTGAGATTGTTTTAATCACTCCAAAAACAAACCCCATACCCATGAGCAGTCGCTCCCCATCTCCCTCTGTCCCCAGCCATAGCAACCACTCATCTTCTATCTGACTCCATTGGCCTACTGTGGACGTTTCACATAAACTAAATCAAAGAGCAGGTGGCCTTTCATACCTGGCTTCTGTCACTTAGCCTGGTTTCAAGATTCATATGGTAGTTCATATCAGTATTTCACTCCTTTCTATTGCTAAATAGTATTCCATTGTATGGATATCTCACTTTTTTTTTTTTAATCCATTCATTCGCTGATGGATGTCTGGGTTGTTTATACTTCGTTTATTTTTTTTAACAACTAATTTTTGTGTGTGTGGCAAAATACATGCAACATACATTTACCATGTATTTTTATTTTGATTTATTTGACACAGAGAGAGAGATCACAAGTAGGCAGAGAGGCAGGCAGAGAGAGAGGAGGAAGCAGGCTCCCCACTGAGAAGAGAGCCCCATGTGGGGCTCAATCCCAGGACCCTGAGATCATGACCCCAGCCGAAGGCAGAGGCTTAACCCATTGAGCCACCCAGATGCCCCTACATTTACCATTTTAATCATGTTTATGAACACAGTTCAATGGCATTAAATATATTCACACTGTACAACCATCACCTCCATCCATCTCCAGAAGTTTTTCATCTTCTCAACCTGAAACTCAGTGCCTATTAAACACTTAACTCCGCATTCCTGCCTTCCTCTAGCCCCCTAGCAACCACCATTCGACAATCTGTCACCGTGGATCTGACATATAAATCGAATCATATGATATTTACCCTTCTGTGTTGCTTATACTTGTTCACTATTATAAATTATGCTGCTATGAACATTCATGTACTGCTTCTGTATGGGCATACATTTTCAATTCTCTTGGATCCCCGTTGTTTTACCTGTCCATTAAGAACCTATCTGCTTTTTTCTTTGCTATATAAGTTGAAATTAGCCAAACCCCTATTATCCTTTGCCTGAGGAGATAGTTCTTGTTATACCTGCTTCTTCCCTTTTGAACCTAGGTCTGTTCCACTCCCATTCGGATGAAATAAGCAAACTGGAAAGAAAAGAAAAAGCTTTTAGGGGCGACTGGGTGGTCCCAGGGTTCTGGGATGAAGCCCCACATCGGGCTCTCTGCTCAGAGGGAAGACTGCTTCTCCCTCTCACGCTCCCCCTGCTTGTGTTCCCTCTCTTGTTGTCTCTCTCTGTCAAATAAATAAATAAAATCTTTAAAATGAAAGAGAGAGAGAGAGAGAGAGAGAAAGAAAAAGAAAAAGCTTTTAGATCAAAGGATGCCCAAATAAATGAGTCAAGGTGATGAAAGACTGGGTAGTATCACCAGAAATAATTCTCCAGTTCCATACCGGAGGCTAAACCACAAATTTCCAATGATTGGTAAGAAATTCTTATAACTCAATAATAAAAAGACAAATAATCCAAATAACAATGGGCAAAGGATCTGAAAAGACACTTCTTCAAAGAAGATACACAAATGATTACTGCACATGAAAAGCTATTCAACATCATTAGTCATTAGAGAAATGCAAATCAAAACTATACTGAAATACCACTTCACACACAGTAGGATGGCTATAAACAAAAAACAAAAAATAGCAAATACTGTCAAGGACATGGAAAAATTGGAACCCTTATACACTGATGATGGCAATACAATGGTGCAGCCTCTGTGGAAAACAATACAGTAGTTCCTCAAAATGTCAGAGTGATCCCACCCAATGTATATATCCAAGAGAAAAGAAACATGAACACAAACACTCGTACATGCATTTTCATAACAGCATTATTCAATAACCAAGAAGTAGAAATAACCCAAATATTCATCAACAGATAAATCGACCAGCAAAATGTGTACATCAAGATAAAATAAGTATCAACATGTGCTACGAGATGAATGAACCTTTTAAACACTAGGTTAAGTGAAAGGCGAAGGTTACACATCAGCACATATTATATGGTACCATTTACAGTCAAAGTGTCCACAAAAAGCAATTTATGGAGGCACAGGTAGATTAATGGTTGCCTAGGGCTTAGAGCAGTTGGAGGGAAGTGGGAAGTGACGAGTTACGGGTACACAGGATTTCTTTTGGCTGTAATGAAGATAGAAATCTTTAAAAAGATCAAGATGACAGTTGCAGAACTCTGTAAATACACTAAAAACCACTGAATGAGACATAAATGAGTGAATTGTATGACATATGAATTGTATTTAACAAATGTTACCCAAAACGAAATTGTGAGGAAATGATCCCAAACCCGGATGTCACAGTAAATGTCAAACTGCTTTAAAATTAAGTCTCTAAGGCCTACCCTCAATTTTTGTACTTACCTCACTGTGGAAAGATGATAAACTGTCCATGGCCTGCATTGTAGTCCATGATACACTTTGAACAGTCCTAATCTACTCTGTTCTCTAACCTGTAATGCTCCCTCAACTGGGATATATAAGCCCAGTAAGAACTACTAAGAGTCAAGAAAACAAAATAGTTAAGTCAGTGGGTACTACAAGTTCCAGAGTCAGACAAACCTGCACTTGAATTCCAGCTCTGCCACTTACTGTCTAGAGTCATGGTTTGGTTCTCCTGGATCTCAATTGACTCCTATGTAAAATGGAGATGAGTACAACTTGTATCACCAAGTTTTTGGGGTGTTAATGAAATAAATTGTAGAATGCTCAGCCAGTCTCCGACACACAGCCTGGGCTCACCAATATCATGCACTGTCATTATCAGAACCACCTCCACCAACTCCTCCCCCTCTTTTCCTCTGGATCTTTACATCTAACCCCATCCTTCCCTATGTCTTTTAAGCCCCAGGACTCTGGCACTGTTGCATTGCCCTAACACACAGCAACATGTTGCTTCTGCCTGACTGGAAGCTATTCCCCATTCCTGTAAACACAAAAAGCTCCAATTTCTCTCAGGAAACTACCCTTTGCCTCCACTCAGTCCGTGTGGTTTGTGGTTGGAAGATGATGTACTTGCAGCTCCAGGGCCAGGCAGATAAGCCTGGTCTAGCCAATCACAGAAGCCATCTCCCTGGCCTCAGAGGAAGAGTCTTTGTGAAATCAAAGGCAACAAAGAGGAAAGCAGAACCTCGAGATGAAGAGAAATGGAGTTCTCCAACATCACCTATGACCTAAAAACCAGCTATGTCCTAAGTCAGTCATTACTACCTCTCAGGATTTCTGTTACTGACAGCCAAGAAATTGCTGCCTAATCCAGGTTTGAGTTGCTTTTCTGTCACTTGCAAACAAAAGTGTCTCCTGATTGAAAATCAGCTGCTCACCGAAACCCAAACATGATTTCATCATGGCGGAGGTGAGCATCATCATCAATAGAGAGGATGGCCTCTGTCTCAATTTCATTCCAGGGCAAGAATCGATTGTTCAAACTGTTCTTCTCAGTACGGACCACCTGTAAGGAGGAAGTAAAAACACTAATGGTCAGTGCTGCATTACAGAATACAAAACCCAAACTGCCTTGAGGTCAAAGGTAAATTTACTAAATAATCTTGCCTGGTTGCCTACTGCCTATAAACCCTAGCATATGCCTTTCAGGAATAGAAACTGCCTTATAATTAGCAAATGTATAAGGATTTCACATTTTAAGCTTTATTCATTTGCTAACTAATTTTCTTGTGAAAGCAGTTAAAGCTGAGGATTATTTTGCATAAGCAATAAACACAGTCTAGGGAAATGAAAAATAACTTTCCCAAGAGAACACAAGGTGGCAGAGTAGAACTGAGATTATAATTCCCAGCTCTGAAATCCCCAGGCTTGCTCATGAATTTTAAAACCCAATTCAGAAATCCCCTCAGTCTGTGTCATTTCTGATGCCTAATTTTAAGGTCTTTTATCTGGTATTTTAGGGGGAAAAAAAAAAAAGGAGCCCACCCAGTAGAGGTTAATTACCTAACCCTTTGCAATTTGCAATTTCCACCTGTGGCACTGACTACACATAAAAAACTTTCTTTCAGGGGGTACCTAATTCAGAGAAGTTAACAGCTGTGTCCGCAGCAAATCCCTATTCAGAGAATCTTTACCCAAAGTGACCCATATATGCAAAGCAGTATTTTCTTCATAAAACAAAGATTAGTGCCCAAACAGAACTACATTATTTAAAAACAAACAAACAATTTTTAACTTAGACGTTACCTTAGATGAGCATAGTTTATTACAATGCAGGCAGTAGTTTTGCTAATCACCTTGCCCAATACTCAAATGAGGATGACCATACTCAGTTCTTTAATAGCTTATTTTATTTTTATGGTATCTATATCTAATTAATCCAACTGATGAGGAACTATCATTATTTCAAAAAAATAGAAACCAAAAACTTCCTGAGAAATCATCTTTTTAGAAAGACTGGAAGAGTCACCTTTTTTTTTTTTTTAAGATTTTATTTATTTATTTGACAGAGAGAGACTCAGCAAGAGAGGGAACACAAGCAGGGGGAGTGCGAGTGGGAGAGGGAGAAGCAGACTTCCCGCCAAACAGGGAGCCTGATGTAGGCCTCGTTCCCAGGACCCTAGGACCACGCATGACTTCAGCCGAAGGCAGACGCCTAACGACTGAGCCACCCAGATGTCCTGAGTCACCTTACTTACAACAGAAGCTTAAACTGAGAATAAGCTCTACCTAGCTTGATCAATGGAATTATACACAGGGTCTAGAAGTTTATGAGTGGTTTCAAAGGTCCTCCTATGACCTCACAAATATGGTCTCTTCAGTTGAAAATACTTTTTCTCCTATTCTTCGACCGAAATTATTCTCTCCCTAGAGACTGAGCTCTCACACCTCCTGTCACTTCCTCCCTTTTCAAAATTAATCACTTCTATATTCTTAGAGCACAGTCCGCATACTTCAATTAAATCATTCTAAGACACCTAGAATCCAATTAGTTCAGAGCTCAAAGGGCCTTGGAGATCATATGGTCCAATTCTCATCCTGTACACAAACGACAAATGGCAGAGCCAGACGCTAACTTGTGCCTTCTAACTCCAAAGCAGTCTTTTTCTGCTAAACTCCTATTAAATTTAGAATGCTCATCAAATCAAAGCCCTATGGAAAATGCATTATTAACTGTGTACCATCAAAGAAGAAAAATGCTGCCAAACAAGAAAGCATGTGAAATAGTTTATCACTTAGAATGTTTACTCTATTAAAGAGCTTTTTAAGACTTTGCCTCACCCCCAGAGGAGCTCCTCCCAAGTCAAGACGAGAGAGGATCTATAACAGATTTGCTACTACAGAAAACAGATGTCAGAACTAAGCGATAGACACAGATTCCACCCTGCCCTGAAGCATGTTTGACCAGTGTAAAAATCCTCGTCTCCCAAGCTCAGATTCAGCAGTTACAGAACAAAGCACTGGGCTCTGGGTCGGGGGGGTAAAGATCAAGGAGGGGGAGATGATCAAGTACTCACCATAGAAGCTGCTGGGTTCCATCCCCAAGGAGCAGGAAAGTGACCAGAAGTAGTAGAAGCCAAACCCCAACCTTAGCAACCATAAAATGCCATCTATCTTACAAGACACCTAATTTCAGAGATGTTAAAATGTTAATGTCCACCTTACAATCAATGGACTATGGCATCTGTCTGCTCAATCACATCCAACAAACTACCCCTGGTCCTTCATTTTACTTTTCAAACATGCCTAGTATTCAGTTAATACAGAACTGCAATTTTGCCAGTTCAGGGGGACAAAGCTGCCCCCTCAACTCTAGCAACAATGCACATAGCTTAAAATGAAGAAGAAATAATTGAAAAATCCATTTCTTGACTATTCAACTGTAGATTATCAGTTTTGCAAGTCAGACACCAGGAGGATTATCTATAGCAAAATTAGTAATCCAGGAACATAGCACAGAGCTTTAGTACTCAGAGTGGACCCAAAGATCAGCAAAAGGGGCCTCGCTGTCCTCCTGAGGACTCTCTTAGAAATATGCAGGCCTACCCCAAACCTACCAAGTCAGAACCTGCAAAATCCCCAGGTGATTCCTATTTTGAGAGGGTCCGTAGAGAAAAAAGGCGGCTTTGGAGTCAATCAGAAAAGCCTGAGTTCAAATTCCAACTCTACTACTTACTTGTTGTGTGAAGGTAAGGAAGCAGCCTCTCTGCTAAATGTATATAGCACCATGTTGTGTGCAGAAATGGAACTTGCTTATTAGCCAAACTTGACAATCTTATAAACAACCTAATTCACTCTAAAAACAGAAAGCAACAGCAAAAACTAAAACAGTCGTGCTCTGATGCCTAGATCATATCCAAAATTTTTATCCAATTTACAAAGTAAGCCAAATCAAGAGGATCTACTTGTTCACTGTAAGACTTGGAATTGAAGATCTAATACCAAATGTGTTTTAGCCTAGATTTCACATCCACGTTTTTATCAAGTATATTAAAGTCCATTATGAGGCAAGTCCATTAAGAACAATTACTATGGGGGCGCCTGGGTGGCTCAGTCTGTTAAGCATCTGCCTTCGGCTCAGGTCATGATCCTTGGGTCCTGGGATCAAGCCCCACATCAGGCTCCCTAAGCAGCGGTGTGCCTGCTTCTGCTTCCCCTTCTCCCTCTGCCTCTGCCTCCACTGATGAGTAGCTCGCTCTCTCTCAAATAAATAAAATCTTAAAAAAAAAACCTACTATGGATTCCAGAAATAGAGTACACATACTACTTCTGCTCATCCTGGCACAACTCCAATGGGCTGAATGGCAGCAAGATTTTAAGGATTAGGGAACTGGTGCAATAGCCATCAGAATAAAAGAAAAAATTTAAGGATTCATAGAAACACAACATCATGAGTTGCAGCAGCTTATTTCTGGTTAACTTACAAACAGCTGTGGTCAATAAGTCTGCTTTCAGAATTCATAGCAGGGATTCTCAATTCTGAGTGATTTTGCCCACCATGAAACATTTAAAACAATGTCTTTGGACTTTTGTGGTTGTCACAACTGGTGGAGGAAGGAGGTAAGCTACTCGTGTCTAGCTAGCAGAGGCCAGGGGTGTTGGTAAATCATACAAAGCATCAGACAAGCCCCACAACAGACTCATCCGACCCTAATACCATTAGGGCTATTGCTGAGACACCCTGATTTAGAGTCAACAATCAGGAAACAGTACACCAAACTGCAAAGAATAAAAGTAGTTTGTTATTTAAGAACAATCACCTTTTCCTCCTAACCAAAAGGATTTCTGCACTTATAAACACTGCACATATAAACTAAAATTAAGGAGGGGGAAAGAGTAAAAGCTTTCTTCTAACAGTTCTGCCTCCAAGCTACAGCCCTTAATGGCTGTAATCAGCAAACCAACCGTTATCCCTTCTGGCACCAAAATCATAAGGACAAAAAAACTTAAACATTTGTAATGCAGACCTGCAGAGGAGCTTGGCCTCTAAGAGTCTGAGAAATGACAGATCATACATGAAAGAAATGAGTCATCCAGAGTAGTAAGTCGTGTTTACAAAATATTCTCATTTTTGTTGACATTCTTTGTTTTGTTTTTCAAATTAAAAAACTCCTTCTTCCTCAATTGGCTATTTTCTTCATGCCTTATGATTATACGTTAGTAACCTGTGAACATGAAGACTGACCTTCACGTTACTGAGTGAATTACTGGTTACAACACTGACCAGAATGTATAGACTATGGTCCCTGGAATCCAACAAGTGTTCAACAAACATTTTATAAAGGAATGAATGAACAATTGACTCAGAAATAAGACCTAATTTAGCCCTGTCCATTCTATTTTCAGAATATGGAATAAAGACGATAAATTTATATATCAAAACCACAACATTATATATACTGAAACTTCCTTGTATTTAATCTAGTTTTCCACAGCAAAACAATCCATCAACCTACAACTATCAAGTCAGGAGCAATGCTCAGTAACATTCATTTTTCTTGTTTCGCATACAATGCTTCCTGGGGATGCTTCACTAGTTCTCCTGTTTACCATCATTCATAAAAGCCTTGACTTTCTCTCACTGCAACTCTCTTCCTGTCACAATGGAATAGTACAGCAATCATAGCCTGGAGCCCTACCATATGCAAATGTATGCAAGTGTATGTATAATCAAAAAACAGTTTTAGTAACCTCAGGTAACATTCAAATTAGTTCTTGAGGAATTCTGGAATTTATGAATGATAAAGAGCTACTATTCTAATAGGATCCTTTCTTCTAGTATGCTAACTAGGCATTTGGCTTCTAAATCCAGACAGAATCAGCAAACCCACATGAAGTAGGAAAGTATCAATTTATATAATAAATACTTAATTAGTTATCATAATAAATGTGATGTCCAATTAATAGTTAGCAAATATCTCTTAATATGTAAGGTGTGGAAATATAAGTAGTTACTGCTGTTAACAAGGAACAACAGCACATGTCAACAATTATTAAGTGATAGTTGCTTAAATATAGCAGGATAAATTTGGATTCAAATAGAGTAAATACTTAAATATGGAATCTTTTATAAAAGCAGCTCATGACCAGCCATAGGTAGGTCTTTGAAGTTGGTAAGCAAGAAAAATAGGGCTTGAAGAGATTATGTGAATTAACACAAGTCATAAAGCAGACCAAGAACAGAGAGCACAAAAAGGTAAAACATACCTAGGAAGTAATAAAATTAGAAAACGTATGTGGAGGGGCTCCTGGGTGGCTTAGTTGGTTAAGTGGTTGCTCTTGATCTCAATGCAGGTGATAATCTCAAGGTCACGAGATGGAGTCCTGTGTCAGGCTCCATGTTGAGCAGGGAGTCTGCTTGAGACTCACTCTCTCTCTCCCTATGCCCCTCCCCTGGCTCACACGTACATATACATGCATGTGCGCTCACCCACTCTCAAATAAATAAATCTTGGAAAGAAACAGAGAGAAAAGAAAATGTAGGTGGAAAATATAAAGTGATCATGCAAACACATAATGCCACCTACTAAACTCAGCAATTTATTTATTTTTTATTTTTTAAAGATTTTATTTATTTATTTGGCAGACAGAGATCACAAGTAGGCAGAGAGGCAGGCAGAGAGAGAGGAGGAAGCAGGCTCCCTGCAGAGCAGAGAGCCCGATGCGGGACTCGATCCCAGGACCCTGAGATCATGACCTGAGCCGAAGGCAGCGGCTTAACCCACTGAGCCACCCAGGTGCCCCTAAACTCAGCAATTTAAATATCCTTATAACATTATCCTTTCTCTCCTTTTCTCTTTTTTTTTCTTTATAGAGAGGGAGAGAGAGAGACTCCTAAGGAGGCTGGCATGCCCCGCGCAGAGGCGCACTGGTGCGGCTCCATCTCACAACCCTGAGATCATGACCTGAGCAGAAATCAAGAGTTGGGACACAAGCAATTGAGTCAGTGGGGTGCTCCTTTTTCTCTTTAAGATCAAATTTTGTTCAGCCTCAATACATACACATGTATAATGCACTTCTGTAATGAATACATTTCTGAAAATGAACCTTATGTCAAGGCATCATATAGACAGTTAGGTAAACACCATCTAATTTTTGTCCTCCATCCTTCCCTTTCCTCCAATTTAAAAAAGTAACCCATCGCAGAGCTCAGGAATCAAGAAAATGAGGTCCAAAAGGAAGCACATGGTCATGTTTACCTACCTGTGAGGACTCACGTGAAACAGCTTGAGGGGATGGTGATCAACAAAGGCCAAGGAGCATTAAGATATATTAGTTTTTCAAGGAATTCATTCAATAAACACCAAGTGGTGGGGACAAAAAGTTAGGAAGTGCACAGAAGGAAGAAAAAAGATAAGAAGGTAACACACTGAACTGGTTTTCTATTTACAACTTTCTTTAAATTTGGGTCAATTGCAGTATTAAAAAAAATTATATATTTTAGGTTATAAGTCTGTTTTAACTCATATAAGAGAAGTTACACATGCTCCCTATGAAACTGTAGATAAAGAACTGTGGATAGCATAGGTTGGAGGTCTGCTATCAAATCAGAGAATGCATAGCAAGACCACAACACAGTGCTGAACACAGAAAATGCTCAAAACTTGTTAGCTCTTACTATTACACAAGATTAACACAATCTCTTCCTGTTTTATTTTGTGAACATTTTATATACACACATATATATACATACATACACACACACACACACACACATATATACATACCATGCCTTTTCAAGAAATTCAAATTTGGTAAAAATAAGCACTGAACATGGTTCGGAAGTCCTAAGTTCTAATTTCAATATTAATTAGTTGAGTGACCTAAAGTAATAAAATTCTCAGTCTTAGATTCCTTACTTTGAATTAATAAAAAGAGTACATATAGACTAAGAGGGGAAGATTCTACCTAAAGAACTGATATGTAGCAATTAGGAAATCATTTATGCAACATGACTTTTCAGCAATTCCTTTATGTTATACATTTATGATTCTTGCTATCAATTTCTGATTTTTGGTAGCTTTGTCTTACACAATTCTCCTTTGCAGCCATGCAGCCCCTTCTCAAACAGAAAAAAAGAGGGCCACAGCTATAATTACCAAGTTATTAAGTAAAATGATGTCCCACCCACCCCCCCCCAAAAAAACCAGATACACCAACACCTAATGAAGTATACCAGACTTTGTATAATCTTGGACCTAGAAAAGCTAGGCAGGGTTTTTCCTATTAGCTGTGCTTCAAAATCACAATTTTAGGAAATTATTATCTGATATACTCAAGTAATATATTTTTTTAACTATTTTATTTATTTATTTGACAGAGAGAGATCACAAGTAGGCAGAGAGGCAGGCAGAGAGGCAGGCAGAGAGGAAAGCAGGCTCCCCGCCGAGCAAAGAGCCCGATGTGGGGCTCAATCCCAGGACCCTGAGATCATGACCTGAGCTGAAGGCAGAGGCTTTAACCCACTGAGCCACCCGGGCGCCCCTCAAGTAATATTTTTTAAAGGTGAGTGGACACAGATAAAAATAAAGTGTATCAACTTTCTAAGGAATAGCCTTTGGAATTACCTGTACTGTTGCCTGAGGTCTAGCCAGAAGTAAAGCCTTTAACAGCCTGACTGGCAGAGACCCAGGTCTGAATATTAATGACACTGAATTCTCTTCTAGTCTTCCTTCATCTTCCCTTAGCTTACTACTGGCATGATGACTGACAGCACAATAACCACCCTGGCATGACATCAGGTTCCCAAAACAGAATTCTCCTTTTCCAATTCTAATATCAAGGGCTGAGAAGGAGGGGAAAAGGCAGTGAAAAATACTCTCCTATCTCTATATATAGTTGTCATTTGGAACAACAAGCACATTTTGGCCTTACCACTTCCACAGAGACCTTGAAGTCTACAAGGGAGGTGTGATATGCTTAAGTCATCCTCTCCACCACGACTGCCCTGGTCCAAGCTGCCCACACCCTCACCTAGGCTCCTGCAATAATAAATAGCCTTTGAACTGTTTATTCTGCTCTTTTCTCCGTAGTCCAACACACATCATATTACTCCTCACTCAAAACCCTCCAATGGCATCCTAACACACCTAGAATAAAATCTCCAATCCCTACCATGACCTACCTGTCCTACATGTGCTGACTTCTACTCTCTCCAACCTGCTTTCAAGTGCTCTCCTTGCTCACTCCACCTCGGATAACACAGGGCATTCTTGCCATGTCTCGAGCACAAGCTCCTAGCATTTGCTATTCTCTATATATTCCTCCAGAATTTACATAGCCCATTCCCTCACTTCACTCAGGCTTCTGCTCACATGTCACCTCTTCACGGAGGCCTTCCCAGGCACATTATGTAAACTGACTGTACACTTCAATGGAGAAGAGAATTAAAAACTAAGAATTGGAGAACTGGCGGCCCACAAGACTGTCTGAGAAATGAGTAAGTATGCAGTGTGAAGATGAGTGGGGTTTTGAGTGAGCAAGACCACACCACTAATTACTGAAACGTGTCCTCCTTCATAACAACCCAAGTTTTCAAACTCAAAAAGGACAGATTTTGATGTTCTTATTTCCACAGAAAGCTCCAAACAAGGCCACCCTATTTATTACTATTATTCAGAATACAAAGCAGAGTGAGGTAGATGTGTTAACTAATCAGAATGAAGTAATAACTCAAACCAAAATTTGGTGTGGGCTATGTATCAAAAGGATTACTTGGAGGTTTCTGTTTTCAGGATGGCTGAAGAAGCTCCTAACAGACCCAAACCTCCTACAGATGGTAACTATAAACTCTGGACAAAAATACCAAGAAAACAATTACCTGAAGGCACTGGACAGTGAACAGAGGGTGGCAAATTCCAGAGAGGAGCTGTAATTTAGGAAGGAATGACCAACATGAGTAGAATCACCATTGCTTTTATCCTGACAGTAGGCCAGTCAGCAGCATATAGAACAGCTAAACTCACATACAACATCCAAGTCTTTTCTGGCCTGAAGAACAAGAGGAAAGAGTGGGAGTCAAAAACAGCCCTCAGAAAGAAAGGAGATTCCAGAAGAGAGCCAGATAGAGGGAGCTCTAAGTTCTATGTATAAACTATCCAGTCTCTGGCCCCCTCTAAGCCACATGTGCATGCTTGGTGCTGTCTGTAAGCCAACCAACAAAAGATAAAAGGATCAAACTCACGTTTGAGTTGCAGCTCAAGAGACAGAACTTGCAGTCTAAGTTCAACTGAAGAAATTGCTTGCAAAAACTAAAACATCAATACTTTTCAGAGAAATAAAACAAAACCCACAGTCTTCACAGTATAATATTCACACTCTACAAAACTATGTGATGTACCAAGAACCAGAAAAACATGACTCTCAAGAAAAAAGAAATTCAGTTAAATCTACCAAGTGACCTATATGTTGGAATCAGGAGACAAAGATGTTAAAGTAGCTATTATAATTATGTTCAATGAAATAAAAAGCATACTCAGAATGGAAAAAAAGAGGAGATCTCAGCAGAGAAATAGAAACTATTATTTTAAAAACATGGATAGTCTGGAATTGAAAAATTATTTACAATTTAAAATTGATTGGATGAGCTTAACTGTAGAGATGACACAAAAGTCTGTGAACTTATCAATCAAGAAAAATGATCAAGGGTGCCTGGGTGGCTCAGTGGATTAAGCCACCGCCTTCGGCTCAGGTCAGGATCTCAGGGTCCTGGGATGGAGTCCCGCATCAGGCTCTCTGCTCAGCAGGGAGCCTGCTTCCTCCTCTCTCTCTCTCTCTGCCTGCCTCTCTGCCTACTTGTGATCTCTGTCAAATAAGTAAATAAAATCTTTAAAAAAAAAAAAAGGGGCGCCTGGGTGGCTCAGTGGGTTAAGCCGCTGCCTTCGGCTCAGGTCATGATCTCAGAGTCCTGGGATCGAGTCCCGCATCGGGCTCTCTGCTGAGCAGAGAGTCTGCTTCTCTCTCTCTCTCTCTCTGGCTGCCTCTCCGTCTACTTGTGATTTCTCTCTGTCAAATTAATTAAAAAAAAAAAAAAAAGAAAGAAAAATGATCAAAACTGCAGAATAGGAAAAAAAATTAAAAAAAAAAAATGAACAGACACTGAGAACTGTGGGACACAATCAAAATGTCTAATATACATATAATGGAGCCCCCAAAGGTGAGGAAAGAATGGAACAGAAAAAAATACCTGAATAAATAATGAAGTAAAAATTTCCCAGTATATGCTAAAAAAAAAAAAAAAATTTGATAGATTTAAGCATCTTAGTGAATCCCAGTCAGAACACAAATCAAAGAAAACCATGCCAAGGCATATCATACTCAAACCACTGAAAAAAAATGTAAAAAAAAAAAAGTGTTGAAAGCACCCAGAGAAAAGAATATATTCCATATGGGGAAACAAAAATTTGGAAACCACTGACATACCATCAGAAACAAGGGAGACCTGAAAACAGTGAAACAGCCTTAAGATGCAATGAAAGTGGTCATACCCGACACAGTAAGGAGTTTTTGGAAGGACCAGCTTTCAAATCCCTTGGCATACTACTTCCCTCCATTTGACTTCCATTAGATAGTCTTTGTTGTTACGCTCCCAGAGCTAAGGAACCTGATTCAACTGCTTACGAAACAGGCAAGAGACAAAGCGGTCACCCACCATCACCACATCTGTTCAGCAGCCCCACACCATTCTGACAGCTACTTCAACTAATGGCACTTCTTCCATCTCTCTGGGTGGAGTCCAGGCCCTATCCTATTTGAACTGATGAGAATTAAAGCAATTGGGGCAAGAGTATCCAAGGCTGGTAGCAGTAAAGGTCACATATACTCTAAGCCATATCTAATTCAGTTTCCCTTGTTATCTAAATAATAGACAAGAATGAGGAATTTTAATATACAAATACCAGTAGGCACCCCTAAGACAATCCCTCTCTACCAAAAACCTAGGGCTCAATAGATTTCATAGCCCACAGATATTTAGCATTTATGCCTAATGCTTAGATAAGAACCTGAGCACAAGAGAAGCACAAATTGTCCATCGTTTTCCGAAATGGTATGTGGGGTTCCTGGGTTGATTCAAAAATGCTGACTTCAAATCATTTTCTCTGAAGGACTGGAATCTGAGCGATTGCCTGGGAGTCACCCTACTGCTAAGTTTATAAGAACCTGTTAATTATAACATAATGGATAAGG
Organism: Mustela erminea; assembly: GCF_009829155.1. Taxonomy (NCBI): domain Eukaryota; kingdom Metazoa; phylum Chordata; class Mammalia; order Carnivora; family Mustelidae; genus Mustela; species Mustela erminea. Next base: position 15,007,603 of record NC_045615.1, read on the forward strand.
TACATCTGCATCCCGGGTAGCAAAACTACTCCACGACATCTCATTATATATAGTGCCATTTCTCCAGAGGGGAGAGAGCTGCCAGTCCCTCCTAGTCTCGATGCCTGTTAATGTTGGCTCCATGCTAAGAGGCCAGCAATTCAACCACTGCCACCCCCCCCCCAAAAAAACCTGCCTCTCTTAAATAGAAAATGGAGTCAAAATATTTAGAGAATACAGTGTTTTCTCCAGCTTGAAACTGTTTCTTCTTTTTCCGAAGAACTAAAAAACACCGGTACCGCTAATATGAGTAAGCTATTCAGAATGGCCTCCCATTTGGAAAGTTTCTGGCATTTTCCAACTAGGCATTGTATTATGGCAATGAGCTACCCAGTAATCAAAGAGGACTACTTATTTCCCACCAGAGTTAAAAGAAAGGATTAGTTCTGGTAAGTTCTCTAACAAATTTCAGTCACTGTTAACAAGGTGGTGTAGGCTTCTCTACATCCATACCAAATTCAAAGAAAACTCGGGAAAAATGGCAAACAAAAGCTGCTTTATTATTGTATTTGAGCAGCATCTACCTTTCATAGAACAAATGCTTTCTTTTTTTTAAATTTCAGTGACACTTAAAAAGTTGTAACGGAGAAAGAAAAAAGTGAAATTTATTCAGAAAGAAATCTATAAAGAAATCTTCCCATTCACAACACTTTTCTTAATATACAAGATAAATTCTGGAGTCAAAAGTTTTTAGAACCCCACATAGTTTGAAGAGTCTCAGATTATAAATTCAATTAAAATTTAAAAAAAGAAAAGACTAGCAGTGGTTGAAAAAAATTTAAAACAAAGATTTGTACAGGAGAAGGTAAATGGTAACAGCTACAACACAAAGGGAAATTATGCAGAGGACAGACAAGGCCTTTACCAGTGAAGTGAATTAAAGTTGTTCATAACACAGGCAGCATATCCATACTGCCTTCCATCTTCTTGGACATATAGGGATAAGTAGGAGTCAAACAGTTACTGGGTACCTTTCTAGATTCCTTATTTGTATTATTTTATTTTCGTCTCGAAGCCTTAATTCAAAGAAGTTAACTCATCAAAGATCACAAAACTGACTACTTAATCCCAGGTCTCTATTACTCCAAAATTCATACTGCCCTATTATACCATGCTGCTGCTCAGGAAATATTTCACATGAATCAGTTTCTTACTGATACAATTTTAAAAACCAGTCTGGCACAAATATTCCCCTTCTAAACAGATTCTTCCTAAAAACTACATTAATTTTCTTTAGCAACCTTCTAATAATGCAGGGCCCATGGGAACTTCTGCCTGTCCTTGCTACCTTTTTCTGAAATGTATCTGTGCCACAGGATAAATAGGGGCAGTTTGTTTGCTTATGACGTGCTCTAAGGCCTCACATTTAAGATAAATAGGTAATCTTCTAGATTGCTAAATTCATGCCAAAAGGTGGATAAACAACAAAGTCCTCAGAACTAAAGCCCTATCCTACCATTATCTTTCCTGTAAAATACGGCATCCAAATCATGACAGAAAGAACAGAAAGAACTCTGAGAGACCAGGACCTCCAACTCCCAAATATTTCAAAACCCAACTCCAATCTTCCAAAAAACCTCTACAATATTCTGATAAATAGTCTTCTTGCTAAGTATGGAAGGTGATTAAAGCTGCAGCTTCTGCAATCAGACAACACTGAAGCTCAGTTTGTCTGTGACTTGTCATGATTATGACCTTGGGCAAAAGAGTTAACCTCTTGAAGCCTCAGTTTCCATAGAGATAAGAGGAAGAAACCATAATAATGATGTAAGTTTATAAATCCTAAATTACACTGCCTGGGTCATACGCACTTCCTAAGCATTAGTTTTGTCATCATCATTTGCATGAACATCTTTGTTATGACATGGAAGACATCAACAGGGTAACTGAAGGGCTTTTGTAAATCTTCATGGGGCCAATATTGATTTCAGTTTTGGAGAGTCTTAGGAGATTTAGGAAGTGAGTAGCAGAGATGGAACTGGCAAAGGCTGAAAGGACTGAAAAAGAAGCAAGTACAAATTCCACAGGGAAAGGAAATCTGTATAGTTTAAAAAATATATATATCTACAAAGACTTACATTATATATATTTGGAAAAGGGATTACAAGTGAAACACTATCTCATGCAGTAAAACAAACTGCTCATTTTTCTATTACCATGATAGGGACGCCAATGTCAGGCCACAGAAGGTCCTCCGACGGTAGCTTGGGCGAATTCCATACCACCACTACCTTGTTCAGGTAAGGGAGGCCATTCAGTCTCTCTAGAGAGTTCATAAGCACTTCCTCCCGCTCATAGGTCAACATCACCACTGTGAACTGCTCTCGTGGAACATTCCCTCCAAGTGCTGCCTGAAACTCCTTGCCAGAACCCCCAGCTCCACCACCAATAGGCCGAAATCCAGTCCCTGAGCCCAAGAATTTGGCTTCTGAGGGCAACACAGGGTCAAAGGGTGTGTGGGGGAACAGATGGAAAGGCCCTGGAGCAGAGTTCCAGCTGCGGTAAAAATCGGTGACAGTCAACGTAAAGTTGCGGAGGTATTTGGGTGAGGCATAAGGCGGCTCCGTCTCTACTGGCCCAAGGTCCAGGTCCCCGTTGTCGGCCATGTTAGGGTCAGTTCCAGCCGCCTTGCCTGACCGATGGGGGATCTCAGCGGCTGCCTCTTCCCGGATGGGAGCAGCTGGGATCTGTATGCGAGTCCTAATCATAGCCAGCACGGTATTAAAAATACTGTCAGCGGTTGAGAAGTAAGTCTCCCAGAGAAAGCGGCCTTGCCGCCGCATAGCCAGCAGATCACTATCTGAGAGGCTTCGTAACAGAAAATGAACCTCAGTAACGCGTGGCTTGGGTACCACCAGGGCAGCCTCATTCCACTGCAGCATGTCCTGGTAAGGAAGCTGTACCTGCTCCCCCAGCACAACTGGGACAGCACCGACTTCCAGGGCTTCAAAGAGCCGTGTTGCACACCCAGATGAAATAACCAAGTGAGGGTCCCCAGGAGTGATAATGAGGGCAAAGGTGGAAAGCTTCAGCAATTCCAAGCGGTCCTCACGCTCACCACACAGTGCCCACTCGGTAGGCAGACTGGGCTTCGGCTGGTTTTTGCAAGTAAATTCTACCAGGACCTGATCTAGCCTGCTGTCCTGTACAGCCTTTAAGGTGGCAATGATTCGATCATCATAGTCAGCTGGGGGGTCACCTTCCATTTCTTCTTCAAAGGAGCGGGCCTCCTGAAGGCTGGATCTCAGTGATTCAATCTTCTCACCCTGGAAGGTGAAAAGATATTTCCGTTTAACTGGCACCTGTGGTGGGATTTCCATGAAGTTGGGCTCCGACATGGCATGGACTAGTGGCGACACTACCAAATCAAAGCCAGGTCTGTATTGGGAAGCATAGAAAGTAGACTGAGCCACCATGGCACGGCCTGTACTGACATTATATAGTAAGTTCTGTGTATCTGACTTCCGCGACAGATTGATGATGACATGGTTGTGTCCATCTGTCCGCCAATGTGGTAGGGAATAGAGCTGCTTCTCAAGTTCGGCAGGCCGAAGAAGTACTGGCTCCTGTATTTCTCCCACTAATATCACATAAAGGCAGGCAATGTCTGCATTTTCTGTAACATATACATTGGCTCGTGCTGTAGCTTGAAAAGCCTGCTTGACTAAGGGATCCAGGTAGCTGCCAAAGGCAAACTGGTCACTGTCATATACATAGACTGGAAAACCGGAGGTGAGAGGACAACGAGAATAATCAAAACAATTGTGAAGCCGGCATCCCCGTATGACCTTTGGGGGAGGAAGACCAGCATCGTCCTTCTCTGGAAGAAGCCGGATAGGCAGAGAAAGTTTGGGCTGATTCTGAGCCATCAGCTCTTTATACGAGTGCTCAGTCTGGCTAATGACATTCTTGAGCTGAAGCAGGTCCTGCTTGGCATTCTCAATACTCTTCTTACAGGCTTCAATCTTCAGATTCAGCTTGGCAATTTCACTGTTCAGCTCTTGCCGCTTGGCTTCCAGCTGCAAGAGCTCCTCACTCACAGACTCACGAATCCGGCAAAGATCCAGCACGTGCTTTACCTCGCAGAGTTCGTTACCAGCCCTTGGGCCAAAAATTCGCTTGCCGGCCTCATCAGCCTCATCCAGAGTGGTGAGATAATAGTGAGCAATGAGGGGGAAGAAAACCAGAATAATGAAGAGCGTAAAACTGAGCCATGTGAGTCGGATCCGGTTGGACCACCGTAACATACAGGTTTGACCTCCATTCCCCACTCCCCCATTCCGCAACATGGTATAGCCCGTCATGAGTTCCTGTGTGGCTTTTGCCCCCTCTAGTCACGTTGGGTCACTCGCCATAACCATGAGTTTCTAGTAAACAAACTCAATCTCTTTTCACTCACACCTTTCTGTTAAGAGTTAGTGTGCTCCCTCTACAAGGCACGGAATAAAATGGAAATTTCATTTTCCTCAGCTGTAACTGAAATGGTCTCTGACCTTATTCCAGCAGATTTTAAGTTCTGATTGCTGACCAGTGGACATGTCCTTACTCTTTAACGAATGGTAAAAGGTACCACATTGTTGATGAGATGAAAAGAAGAAGGTCCCTGATGATGAAACCCAGGAAAAATAACCTGGAATCAGACAGACTTTTTCAACTGCCATAGCTCTTGTTCCTCGATTTTGCTGACCAACAAATACACATAGTTACTATTCACAGTTATAAAGTAGCTGGTTAGAACAAAAAGAAATGCCAGCCTCTTATCGATGTCATTGCCAACAATCAGGCCTGCAAAAAAAAAAAAAAAAAAAACCATGTCAGTCTTGAAAAGATTATGTCCAACAACCCCGCCTTCCCTCATGTTTCTGGAAAATGCTTCTATCTTAAAAGGTAAAGGAACAGCTGGAACATTGGGCATGTGTCTCATAGAACCTTTGAAGTTCAGTGTAGGTTGCCTTCGGTATGGATATTTTCCTTGTGGTTAATAAGAAATGGATAAGGATAAGTGTCCAAAAATAGCCTCAGATTTTATACACACAGATATACATACCCCTTCCTCCTATTTAACTGGATATAAAGCAGAATTAGAGCTCTATAAAATGAAGATCAACCACATTCAACAGAGTGCAAAGATGTCTGCAACAATTTTTATTCAAGACTGAAGCAGCATCTTTAGATGGAGAAACACCACCTTATCCAGCCTTGATAGCCAGTTCTACTCCTAAGATGAGTTTCTTTTTGAATTACTTAGAAAAAAAAAAAGACTCTGAGAAGCTCAATGTTTTATATTCAGAGTTGAAACGAGAATTCTTTTGATCTCTACCCAGTAGTAGGTGCATTAATCCAGAGACAAAACGTATTTCCCAGGTTGCTTCTCATTTATCTTCTGCTAGCAGACATCATGTGCTCCTTCTTAAAATATAAATAGTAATTTGGTCTTTTAGAAAGACTACTATACTTAGAAATGAGGGCCATTATTTCTTCTCCTTTGGAGACAGATTTGCTATCAAACTTTATACCTCAGTTTCCTAATCTCCCAAAATGAGAGAAGTGTACTGAGACAGAAACAATATATTGTGTTGCTATGACAAGAAAGGACAGAGGATGTTAGGATACTTTCAGCTAATAAATCTTAAAACAACATTCCCACTCCTGTTCATTTACCAACTTTAAAGCTACAAAAGCTTTTCACTTCTTTCATCTCAAACTTAACAAATGTAGAACTGAACTCCTAATATTCTGTGCCAAAGAATACTCCCAATTTCTTCCATTCATTTCCTCCAAAAAGTATTTATCATACTTTTGACATGTCTGAGACATGTTCAGTATAGCTGGGAGAAGGTAAAATGCAAAATAATCTTTGAGGGAACCTCCTTTAAGCTAAGATATAAGATGTAAACGAACAGCAAGGATATTACTACAAGGTAGGATAATGTACATAACCCATCAACAGGTCTCATTTCACAATCCTCTCTAGCTTCCATGTTTGGTATAAAATTAATAAAGTCTGGATACAGTTCTCTCTCCTTTAAACAAAAAAAGTTGCCAATATTAATAAAAGGCTTGAGTAAGTAGAACAAGAGATACAGACAACAGAAAACAAAACTATTGATCACAAAAAAATTGTGATTAAATTTGGTGGATCAAACCTTGGATAATTAACAACTAATAAGCAAATACCCCAGAGAATGTTAAGTCAGTATTTCTAAAGCACTATCCTTCTAATTCAAATGTTAAAAATCTCTGTTTCCAAAAGAATACTCTCTGCACCTTACAATCAGATTATAACAAAGAAAGAAGAAGTGGAGGAAATAAAGGAATTCATAATCAAGGAAATTCAGTTGATTCATTCCCTCCTTACCATGTGTTTCTGGATCCTTTCTTTTTCTAACTCATGCAGCATTTTACTTTAGTATACAGTTTCTTGAAATAGTGAACTCCAGGTCCCAGGGCTTGCTCTCCTAATAGAAAATAGAAAAGTGACATGCCATTAGAAAAACACTCAATACTGGGCAGCCTGGGTGGCTCAGACAGTTAAGCTTATGCCTTCGGCACAATTCATGATCCCAGGGTCCTGTGATTGAGCCCCGTGTTGGGTTTTCTGCTCAGCCGAGAGCCTGCTTCTCCCTCTCCCTTTGTTGGCCACTCTGCCTACTTGTGCCTTCTCTGTCAAATAAGTAAATAAAATCAAAGAAAGAAAGAAAAATACTCATAAACTAAAGGTGCTATTAAACAATGTATTTACTAAAGGGAGAAGATGCTTTGGGAATAGAAGAACCCTAGGCTTGCCTCATCGTCCCTTGAACTCAACTAGATAACTACCTCCCAAAACACCAGAAATCAGAAATTGACGGGAAGACTGGCAGAACAAACTCCACAACTAAAGGTAGAGAAAAACCCATACGAAGAAGGCAGGAAGTGCAGAGACATGGTTTGGGAGAGAAGTGGATCCTGGCCCCTACAGTGAGCAGTGAGCCACCGTGGCGAAGAAGGGCAAGAGACAGACTAGCACCCACATGTGGAACACAGATTCCCATAGCAATGGCTTGGAAACCAAGAGGGGTCAAATTTCATGAGTTCTTGCTAACAGTGGAACTTAAAGCCTAGAGTTCTAAAAGTCTGCAGGCTTGGCTCAAGGAGAGCCTAGTGGGCACTGGGACTGTTCTTGGAGAGAAGGCAGGGTGAAGAGCCCATGGAAACAACAATCTGAAGAGCATCTGGGGCACACAGTGGGGAGATTATTTGCTCATCTAAATGGCAGTGTTTGCAGAGAGACCTCTCCAGAAATGAAGGAACTGGCCTGCACCACCACCCCCGGCCCCTGCCACTCAGCATGAGCACCAGGTTACCTGCGGAACCAGCACACCCCTCACTGCTTAACTCGCTTATAGCAAGCCCCACCGCACCCACTGAGCTGAACTGGTACTCCCTTCAGGCTTGCCTCAATCCCAGCACAGTAGGCTCCCTACCCCTAAAGACTGGCACAACCTCCTGCCCACACCACATCTCCCAACCTGGGAGTTTTGTAGGGCCTCAGTTCAGGCAACAGTGGCAACAGGTCTTATTTCACAAGCAGATGAGAGCACATTTAGTAAAAACTCATCACATTCAGGCCAGGGACTAAACATTGCTCACAACAGGCAAAGACAGTCTCTGCAGATGACTGGCCTAAAGGATAAAGTAACCAGAACACAACAGGAGAGAGAAGGCAGCACACAATGGAGACAGTCCCTGAAGTGCCAGACCCTGGGGAACTGGGGACACTACACTGTAGGGCAGTACTAGACCAATTTCTTCATAAGGCCATTACTGTCAAGAACAAAAGACTTAACTATCTTCCTAACACAGAGAAATAGGCACAGGACCTAGAAAAAATGAGATGACAGAGGTATGTGTCCTAGAGGAAAGAACAGGACAAGGCCACAGCCAGATATAAGAGATATAAGTGAAACAGATATAAGTAAGATGTCTGATAGAGAATTTAAAGTAATGATCAGAAAAACAGTCACTGAACTTGGGAAAAGAGTGGAAAGCATCACCAGGAGGATTAATACAGAGATAAGGAATACCATAGCAGAGGTAAAGGGCTCAATAAAAGAAACAAGAAACACCCCTGATGGAATGAACAGCAGGCTGGAAGAAGCAAAGGAACAAATGAGTGACACAGAAGGCAGAATAATGAAAAGTAATCAAGCTGAACAAAAGAGAGAAAAAAGAACTATGAAAATGCAAACAGATTTAGGGAACTTAGTGACTCCATCAAACAAAATCACACTTGTATCACAGGGGTCCCAAAAGAACAGACAGAAAAGGGGACAGAAAATTTATTTGAATAAATAAGAGCTGAAAACTTTCCTCATCTGGAAAAGCAAAGATATCCAGATCCAGTAAGTACAGAGAACCCCCAACAAAGTCAAGAGAATCCACATCAAGAGATACTATAATTAAAATGGAAAAATGTAGTGATCAAGAAAAAGAAATTTAAAGCAGCAAGACAACAGAAAACAGAAACAGAAGGGAAACTCCATAAAGCTGTCATTCGATTTTTCAGAACTTTGAAAGCCAGATGGAGTGGCATGATATATTCTAAGTACTAAATGGGAAAAACCTCCAGCCAAGAATACTCTATCCAGCCATGAATACTCTAAACAGCAAGGCTATCATCCAGAATACAAGGGGAGATAAAGAGTTTCTCAGAGAAACAAAAATTAAAGGAGTTCATGACCACTAAACCAGCCCTGCTAGAAATATTAAAGAGGATTCCTTGAGAAGAAAGAAAAGACCAAAAATGACAGTATGATTCTAAGAAACATAAATGTGTTAAAAAAATGAGTATTTCTGTAAAAATTCAGTTAAGGAACTCACAAAATAAAAGGATTCGGAGTATACACCATATACTTAAAATGTGGGGAGGAAAGGAGTAAAGAATGGTTCCAATTTTTTTTTTTTAAAGATTTTATTTATTTATTTGACAGAGAGAAATCACAAGTAGATGGAGAGGCAGGCAGAGAGAGAGAAAGGGAAGCAGGCTCTCCGCTGAGCAGAGAGCCCGATGCGGGACTCGATCCCAGGACTCTGAGATCATGACCTGAGCCGAAGGCAGCGGCTTAACCCACTGAGCCACCCAGGCGCCCCAAGAATGGTTCCAATTTAAATGATCATCAACTTAATATAGACTGACATATGCAAAAGATGTTATCAATAAACCTAAAGGTAAGGATGCCGGGGTGGCTCAGTTGCTTAAGCGTCTGCTTTCAGCTCAGGTCATGATCCCAGCGTCCTGAGATCAAGTCCCACACTGGGCTCCCTGCTCAGCAGAGAGCCTGTTCTCCCTCTGCCTGCCGCTCCCCCTGCTTGTGCTCTCTCTAACAAATCAATAAATAAAAATCTTTTTTTAAGTATAAATAAATGGACCTAATGGTAACCGCAAATCAAAAACTACTAATTGATAAACAAAGAATAGAGAAAGGAATCCAAAAATAACACTAAGGTAAACTAGTGAGTCATAAAAGAGAAAGAAAAGGCTCAGAGAAAAACTTCAGAAACAATCACAACACAAGGACTAAAACAGTAATAAATGTGCATCTGTCAATAATTACTTTTTTTTTTTAAAGATTTATTTTAGAGAGAGGGGGAGAGAGTGTGCAAGTATAGACACAAGCGTACAGAGTAGGGGCAGAGGGAGATGAGAAAAATCCTCAAGCCAGCTCCTCACTGTGCACTGAGCCCAATGTGGGGCTGACATCATGACCTGAGCTGGAAATCAAGAGTTGGACGCTTAGCCAACTGAGCCCCCAGGTGTCCCTATCAATAATTATTTTGACTGTAAGTGGACTAATTGCTCCAATCGAAAGACATACAGTGACAGAGTGAGTAAAAAAAAAAGACCCACCTATATGCTGCTTTACAGGAGACTCATTTAAGACCTAAAAACACCTGCAGACTGAAAGTGAAGGAATGGAGAAACATTTATCATGGAAATGATATCAAAAGAAAGCTGGAGTAGCAATACCCACATCAGACAAAACAGATTTTAAAACAAAGACTGTAACAACAGACAAAAAAGGGCACTATACCATGGTTGCCAAACTGTGGAAAGAATCAAGAGGCCCTTCAACGGACGAATGGATAAAGACGACATGGTCCATATACACTATGGAGTATTATGCCTCCATCAGAAAGGATGAATACCCAACTTTTGTAGCAACATGGATGGGACTGGAAGAGATTATGCTGAGTGAAATAAGTCAAGCAGAGTGACTCAATTATCATATGGTTTCACTTATTTGTAGAGCATAACCAATAACAAGGAGGACATGGGGAGATGGAGAGGAGAGGGGGTTGAGGGAAATTGGAAGGGGAGATGAACCATGAGAGACTATGGACTATGAAAAACAATCTGAGGGTTTTGAAGGGGCGGGGGGTGGGAGGTCAGGGGAGCCAGGTGGTGGGTATTATAGAGGGCACATATCGCATGGCGCATGGAGCACTGGGTGTGGAGCATAAACAATGAATTCTGTTACACTGAAAAGAAATTTTTAAAAAAGTTACTTTCATCCCAAAAAAGGGGGGGGCAATATATAATAATAAAGAGGACAATCCAAAAAGATACAAAAATAGTAAATATTTATCCACCCAATATGAGAGTACTCATATGTATAAACAGTTAATTACAAACAAAAAACCTAATCAATACTAATGTAATAATAGTAGGGAAATTTACTTACTTGCTTATTTATTTACTTATTTATTTTTCAGCAAAATCTACACCCAGCATGGGGCTTGAACACACAACCCTGAGATCAAGAGTCACATTTTCTACCAACTGAGCCAGCCAGTGCCCCAATAATAGTAGAGGACTTTAACACCTCATTTACATCAACAGACAGATCACCCAATCAGAAAATCAACAAGGAAAAATAGCTTTGAATGACACCAGATCAAGGGGATTTAACAGATATATTTAGAACATTACACCCTAAAACACAGAATACACATTCTTTTCAAATGTACATGGAATATTCCCCAGAACAGATCATATATGAGGCCAAAAAACAAGTCTCAACAAACTGAAAAGGACTGAAATCATACCATGCATCTTCTCTGACCATAGCACTACACAACTAGAAACCAACCACAACAAAAATCTGGAAAGACCACAAATACATGGAAGTTAAATAACATGTTACTAAACAATGAAAGGGTCAATCAAGAACACAAAGGAGAAATCAAAAAGTACACGGGAACAAATGAAAATGAAAAAACATGGGGTCCAAAACCTTTGGAATGCAGCAAAAGCAAAAAAGGAGGGAAGTTTACAAAAATATAAACATACCTAACGAAGAAAAATATCACATGAACAACCTAAACTTACATCTAATGGAGCTAGAAAAAGAAAAACAAAACCCAAACCCAGTAGATGGAAGGAAATAATTAAGATCAGAGTAGAAATAAATGATACAGACACAAACAAACAAAACCCCCCCAGTAGAACAGATACATAAACCAGCAACTGGTTCTTTGAAAGGATCAGCAAAATTCATAAACCTCTACCCAGACTCCTCAAAAAACAAAGAGGGGGTGCCTGTATAGCTCATCTGGTTAAGCATATGGTTCTTGATTTCAACTCAGATCATGATCTCAGTGTTGTGAGCTCAAGCCCCACATCAGGCTATGTGCTCAGTGTAGAATCTGCTCCCAAATTCTCTCTCTCCTTCTCCCTTTGCCCCTCCCCTTACTCTCTCTCTAAAATAAATTACTTAAAAAAAAAAAAAGGATTCAAATAAAATTACAAATGAAAGAGGAGAAAAAACCAACATCACAGAAATGCAAACAATTTTATTTATTTTTTTTTAAAGATTTTATTTATTTATTTGACAGAGAGAAATCACAAGTAGACAGAGAGGCAGGCAGAGAGAGAGAGGAGGAAGCAGGCTCCCTGCCAGAGCAGAGAGCCCGATGCGGGACTCGATCCCAGGACCCTGAGATCATGACCTGAGCCGAAGGCAGCGGCTTAACCCACTGAGCCACCCAGGCGCCCCAGAAATGCAAACAATTTTAAAAGAATATTATGAAATACTAATACCAAAGAATTGGACAGCCTAGAGGAAATGGATATATTCCTAGAACATATAGCCTACCAAAACTTAATAGGAAGAAACAGAAAATTTGAATAGATCAATTACCAGCAAGGAGATTGAATTAGTAATCAAAAATAAATAAATAAATTCCCAAAGAATGAAAGTCCATGACCAGACAGCTTCACAGGCAAATTCTACCAAACATTTAAAGAAGAGTTAATACTGATTCTTCTCAAACTATTCCATAAAGTAGAAGAGGAAAGAAAACCTCCAAATTCACTGTATGAGGCCAGCATTAATTACCCTGATACCAAAAGCAGATAAAGATATAAAAAAAAAAAAAAAAGAGAGAGAGAGAGAGAAAGGAAGAGAGAGAGAAGAGAGAGGAAGAGAGAGAGAGAGAACTACAGGCCATAATAACTTTGATGAACATCAATGCAAAAATCCTCACAAAATATTTGTAAACAGAATCCAACAATACATTAAAAAAATCATTCACCACAATCAAGTAGGATTGAATCCTGGTATGCAATGGTGGTTCAATATCCACAAATCAATCAATATCATACATAACAATAAGAGAAAACACAAAAACCACATGATCAATTCAAAAGATGTAGGAAAAAACCTGACAAAGTACAGCATCTATTAATGATAAAAGTCCTCAACAAAGTAGGTTTAGAGGGAACATACCTCACATAACAAAGGCATATATGAAAAACTCACAGTTCACGTTATAGTCAATGGCGAAAAACCAAGAGCTTTTCCTCTAAGGTCAGGAATAAGACAAGGATGTACACTCTTATCAACAGAGTACTGGAAGTTCTAGACTCAGCAATCAGACAAAAAACAAAAGGTATCCAAATTGGTAAGGAAGAAGTAGAACTTTCACTATTTGCAGATGACATGTTACTCTACACAGAAAACCCTAGACCATACCAAAAAACTACAAGAACAGATAAATGAATTCAGTAAAGTTGCAAGATACAAAACGAATGTAGAGAAATCTGTTGCATTTCTATACACCAATAATGAAGCAGCAGAAAGACAAATTAAGAAACAATCTCATTTATCACTGCATCAAAAATAATAAGATACTAGGAATAAAGCTAATCAAAGAGGTGAAAGACCTGTACTCTGAAAACTATAAAACACTGATGAAAGAAACAAAAATGACATAAAGCAATGGAAAGATACTCCATGCTCATGGAATGGAAGAATATTATTAAAATGTTTATACTACCCAACGCAATCTACACATTTAATGCAATCTCGACCAAAATACCAACAGTATTTTTCATGAACTAGACCAAAAAAAAAATCCTAAAATTTATGTGGAACCATAAAAGACCCTGAATTGCCAAAGCAATTTTGGGCGGGGGTGGGGGAACAAAGCTGGAGGTATCAAAATTTCGGACTTCAACTTACATTACAAAGCTGTAACAATAAAAACAGTATGGAACTGGCACAAAAACAAGACACATAGATCAATGGAACAGAACATAAAAACCCAGAAATGAACCCACAACTGTATGGTCAATTAATCTTCAACAAAGCAGGAAAGAATATCCAATGGGAAAAAGACAAACTCTTGAACAAATGTTGTTGGGAAAACTGGACAGCAACACGCAAAAGAATGAAACTGGACCACTTATTTACACCATCCACAAAAATAAACTCAAAATTGATTAAAGACCTAATCCAAATGTGAGACCTTGAAACCATAAAATCTAAGAAGAGAGTACAGACAGTAAGGTCTCTGACCATCAACTGTTGCAACATTTTTCTAGATATATATCCTGAGACAAGGGAAACAAAAGCAAAAATAAACTATTGGGATTTTATCAAAATAAAACGCTTCTGCACAGCCAAGAGAAACAATCAACAAAACTAAAAGGCAACCTATGGAATAGGAGAGGTTATCTGCAAATGAAATATATGATACAGGGTTAGTATCCAAAATATATTTAAAAAAAAAAACTTATACAAATCAACACCCAAAAACAGATAATCCAATTTAAAATGGGCAGAAGAAATGAACTGATATTTTCCCAAAGAAGACATACAGATAGCTAACAAACACATGAAAAGATGCTCAACATCACTTATCATCAAGGAAATGCAAATTGAAACTATAGTATCACCACACACCAGTCAGAATGGTAACAATCAACACAAGAAACAACAAATATTGATTAGGATGTGGAGAAAAAGGAACATCTTGCACGGTTGGTGGGAATACAAACTGGTTCAGCCACTGTAGAAAACAGTATTGAGGTTCCTCAGAAAGTTAAAAATAGAACTATCCTACGGTCCATTAATTATGCTATCGGGTATTAACCAAAAAAAATACAAAAATTCTGATTCAAAGGGATACATGAAGCCATATGTTTATAGCAGCATTATTTAAAACAGCCAAATTATGGAAGCAGCCCAGGTGCCCATCAATAGACGAATGGATAAAGAAGATGTGGTGTGTGTGTATATATATATAATGGAATATTATTTGGCCATAAAAAAGAATGAAATCTTGCCATTTGCAATGACATGGATGGAGCTAAGAGCATAATACTAGATGAAATGAACCAGTCAGAGAAAGACAAATACCATATATCATATGAGATTTCACTCAGATGTGGAATTTAAGAAACAAAACAATCAAAGGAAAAAGAAAGAGATAAGCCAAGAAACAGACCCTTAACTATTGAGAACAAATTGATGGTTATCAGTGGGGAGATGGCTGGTGGGGGTGGGTGAAATAAGTGATGGGGATTAAGGAGTACATTCTTTGTGATGAACACTGGGTGATGTATAAAATTGGTGAAACACTATTATATACCAAAAACTAATATAACACTTTATACTAACTATACTGGAATTAAAATAAAATGAAATAAAAAAAATAAAATGAATGTATTTACTGACAACTATGAAAAGCCTTCCCTTATGTGTATTAGGTGACCACAGAATTTAATATTCAAACAGAGACATTCTTAACTGAAAAGGGTTGATATTTGATAATTATACTGGAACAAGAAGCATATAAATTGACATTCGAAGACAAACCATCCACATACACAGTTACCTGTTTATGTGCTCAAAGAGGGAATAAACTAAAACACTGAATTGTTTAAAAAAAAAAAAACACCTGGGGCGCCTGGGTGGCTCAGTGGGTTAAGCCGCTGCCTTCAGCTCAGGTCATGATCTCAGGGTCCTGGGATCGAGGCCCACATCGGGCTCTCTGCTCAGCAGGGAGCCTGCTTCCTCCTCTCTCTCTGCCTGCCTCTCTGCCTACTTGTGATCTCTCTCTGTCAAATAAATAAATAAAATCTTTAAAAAAAATTATTCATTTAAAAAACAAAAACAAAAACAAAAAAAAAACACCCTACCTATTAGAAGTATATACTGAGATTTTTATTTTTTTTTAAGATTTTACGTATTTATCTGACAGACACACCAACAGAGGAAACATAAGCTGGGGGAGCAGCTGAAGGAGAGGGAGAAGCAGACTCCCCGCTGAGCAGGGAGCCCGACGCAAGGCTCTACCCCAGGACCCTGAGATCATGACCTGAGCATTAGGCAGATGCTTAACAACAGAGCCACCCCAGGCGCCCCTATACGGAGATTTTTACAGAGAAAACAATTTATCCAGAATTTGCTTAAAAATAAACAGGATGAGTGCGGGTAGTAAAGTGTGTTTGGAGGTACAGATGAAACAAGATTAACCATGAGCTAACTATTGTTGACACTGCATGATGAGGATATATGGAAGTTTATTATACTGTAGTCTGTATTTACATATGTTTGAAATTTCTCATATTTAAAACTCTAAAATATATTACACAGAGTCTAAATAATTTTTAAAGTCATTTGCTGACTTACTATACTAAATCTGATATTGTTAGTGCTAATAACTTACATGATCACAGGTGGAAATAGAAACAAATGGGAATCAATAATTCAAAAGAATTTTCCCATCAAGTTCCATCCCTTTTATTAGAATAAAGTAAAACTATTGTCAGTGTCCAAGAGCATGAACTTTCTTTCCTAAATGACAATTAAATTATTTCAAGCACAAAAGAAAACCCTCAGAATCTCTTCTGTAAAAAGAAAAATAATGAATCTCTTCTTTCATTCTCTGTAAAATGACAATGAAGTTCTTAGTATATAGAAATAAATGTCACTGAAACACTAATAAGGAACAATCTCCAGAGATTTTCTTTACTCCAAATACAATATAACCTGCCTTATTCTCTGTCATCTGCCCAGCAGTGAATACCTAGCTTGTCAGCCTGCCCCTACAAAGCATTCTATACATAGCAACCAGAATCACCATCTTAAAACATGAATTAGAATTTTGGTGGTTCAAGAGTGCAGTGTAAGAAGACACTGAACTCACCTCCTACCAAGGTCACACTGAATTTATACCTACATATAAAGCAATTCCTCCTGAAGAAGAACTGAGGGCTCATTGAAGAGCTTCTGCACCAAAAAAAAAAAAAAAAAGAGGGAACACACTTAGAAAACGGAAGGAGACAGAAACACTGTAACAACAGGAATCCCACCCCAAAACACCATCCTGCAGTGGGGAGCTATATTACTGAGGGGCCTGTGATTCATGTATCCCAGGGCACAGCGAGAAAACAGTGACTTCAAGGGCAACTACACCACACGTGAAAGAAACTCATTTACTAACTCTTGAGCATACACAAAACAGGAGGAAAATTTCTCGAATTCTGTGGGTTCAGAGGCACTAGCAAGCCTCTCCACCTTGATAGCATGAACAGGAGCAAGGTATACATGCTCTAGCTGGGGTGCTAAAGTCTCCCAGCACACTCCAGACCCCAACCCACCCTAGCTCCAGGTGTCCCACCAGGGCAGCTCCTGTGCAACATGCTACAGGCTACTCCAGCTGGCCTTACAAGAAATGTTAAGGAGTCTTTAAGTGGAAAAGAAAACGCCATAACTAGAAATAAGAAAATCAACCATAACTACAATAAGTAGTTAAGGGATAAAAAATGAACATATAAAGTATGAAGTAAAAAACATAAAACAGGGTAAAGGGTAAAAACAGAGCGTTTTTAGAATTTATAATGTGTCTGAACTTAAGTGACTATCAGCTACATATAAAGATCAATATGTATGAACCTCATAGTAACCACAAACCAAAACCTACAGAAGATACACAAAAAATAAAGACAAAGGAACCCAAACATAACACTAAAGAAAACCATCAAACCACAAGAAAAGGGACAAAGAGAAGAAAGGGACAAAAAGAGTTACAAAAACAACCAGAAAACAATTAACAAAATGTCAATAAGCACGTATCTATCAATAATTAATTTAATGTAAAGAGACTAAATGCTCCAATCAAAAGATATAAGGGTGGGGGTGCCTGGGTGGTTCAGTGGGTTAAAGCCTCTGCCTTCAGCTCAGGTCATGATCCCACAGTCCTGAGATCGAGCCCCACATCAGGCTCTCTGCTCAGCAGGGAGTCTGCTTCCCCCTCTCTCTATGCCTACCTTTGCCTACTTGTGATCTCTGTCGAATAAATAAATAAAATCTTAAAAAAAAAAAAGATATAGGGTGAATAAATTAAAAAAAAAGATCCATCTATATGCTGCCTATAAAAGACTCCAGATCTCAAGACACACAAAGGCTGAGAGTAAAGGGATAGAAAAAGATATTCCATGCAAATGTAAATGAAAAGAAAGCTGAAGTAGCCATACTTATATCAGACAAAACAGACTATAAAACAAAAACTGTAACAAAACACAAAGAAGGAGGGCGCCTAGATGCCTCAGTCAATTAGGCATCTCCCTTCGGCTCAGCTCATGATACCAAGGTCTTAGGATCGAGCCCCAAGTCATCGGGTTCCCTGCTCAGCAAGAAGCCTACTTCTCCCTCTCCCTCTGCCTGCACTCCCCCACTTATGTGTGCTCTCTCTCTCTGACAAATAAATAAAATCTTAAAAACACACAACACACACACACACACAGAAGGGCATTACATAATGATAAAGGAGTCAATCTGATAAGAGGATATAACATGCATATTTATGTACCTAACATAGGAGTTGTTTTAATATTAATAACAAATATTAATGGATATAAAGGGAGAAATGGACAATAATACAATAATGTAGGGAAAATTATACTCCCAATTATATCAATGCATAGATCATCTAGACAGAAAATCTGTAAGTAAACACTGGCCTGAACCACCACCACAGAAAAAAAAAAAAGGAGTAAGTTACAGGCCAATATCCTTGATGAATACAGATGCAAAAAACTTCAACAAGATATTAGCAAACTGGGGAGAGAGCTAAGATGGTGAAGGAGTAGGGGAGAGTCATTTTATCTGGTTCCTGGAATTCAGCTAGATAGCTATCAAATCATTCTGAACACCTGTGAACTCAACTGGCAATCTGAGAAAAGAATTGCTGCAATTCTACAAATAGAAAAGCAATCACTTTTTGCAAGTTAGGAGGTATGAAAAAAGTGAATCTGAGGCAATATATCATCAGAAGATAAACTGTAGGGGGAGGAAGCCTCTATAAGTCTCAAAAAGTGATATAAGCAGTGGAGAACCAAAAGCCGAACTTTTAGAAGTCTGCTCCATTAGGGGATGTCCCTGCCTGAAGGGCGCTCAGGTGGCAAAGAATCCAAGGTGAGACAGTGTGATCTCAGGATACCTGGGGTCACAAAAAAACGGGGTTATCTGAGTGTGGCAGAGTTTCCAAGTATCGGAGCAGGGAAGCCAGCTACAAGTAGTAAGCACAGGTTTGAACTTTGTGCTCAATGTTGGCATAAACTGTAAAACGAAGCCCAGTCGTGTGACTGCTCTGCAAGCAGGAGCCCAGCAAGAGGCAAGACCATGGCAAGACCCCACTCCCTCCCCCAGGAGGACCAGCACTGGCTTGCACCACTGGAGTCCATAAAGTTTGGAGAATTGAAACGGGGTCACATGCCTGAGATTAAAAACACTTGATCATGGGACGCCTTGGTGGCTCAGTCAGTTAATCGGCTGCCTTCAGCTCCGGTCATGATCCTGGGGTCCTGGGATTGAGTCCTAAATCGGGCTCCTTGCTCAGCAGGAAGCCTGCTTCTCTCTCTGCCTTTGCCTGCCACTCTGCCTACTTGTGCACTCTCTCTGACAAAAAAATAAATAAAATCTTAAAAAACTAAACAAAATGCTTTATCATAGGCTGCTTGAACACTGAATGCAGACAGAAACCAGGGAGACAAGAGTGACTGCTTTTCTCTGAGGGCACACTGAAGAGTCAGGGGGGCAACTTTCAGCTCCAGGGCTGGATATTGGGAAGCTGCGATTTTCATACCCCAAATTGGTGCTGAAATCAACCAGTTTAGATTTTAGAGAACAAAAGCCACACACACAGAGCAATCTGGGATTGCTTATACTGAGCTTGGCCCCCTGGTAAGGGGGATGCAATTCCACTCAGGCAAAGACACCCAAGAATCAGCCCAACAGGCCCCTTACCCAGAAAACCAGCAGGAACTTCCAGCTAATACCAAGTTTACTGATCACAGAGAACTGTAAAACTCCGGGGGAGGGCGCCTGGGTGGCTCAGTGGGTTAAGCCGCTGCCTTCGGCTCAGGTCATGATCTCAGGGTCCTGGGATCGAGTCCCGCATCGGGCTCTCTGCTCGGCAGGGAGCCTGCTTCCCTCTCTCTCTCTCTGCCTGCCTCTCAATCTACTTGTGATTTCTCTCTGTCAAATAAATAAATAAAATCTTAAAAAAAAAAAAAAAAAAAAAAAAAAAAAAACTCCGGGGGAAATCAGAATTTGTGTTTTTTTTCTCACAATTCTTTAGCCTTTCAGTTTTAAGTTTTTTCCTTTTCAGCCAATTTCCTATTTTGTCAACTTTTTTAATTTCCATTTTTACATTTATGTTTTTTATATATATACATATATATATTTCATTTTTGGCTTCCTTTCATTGCATTCAGTTTTATTTTTGTATATGTATATAAGCTTTTATTTTATAATTTTGGAATCTAGTTTCTAGTTTTGAATATTCAAACCAAAATACACCCAGGACCTACTTTAATATTCTGTTCTGTTCACCTCTGTTTGATTTTATTCTCTATTATTTCTTTTTCACTTTCTCATCTCTTCAAATTAGTTTAGTATATATTTTTCTGGTGTCATTGTTGCTATTTTTTATTTTTTTCTCTCTCTCACCTACTCTTCTCTGGACATAATGGCAAGATGGAAGAAGTCACTGTCAAAATAAAGAGAACAAGAGGCAGTACTCACTGACAGGGATTTAATCAATATGGGTATAAGTAAGATGTCAGAACTAAGAATTCAAAACAATAATTATAAAGATACTAGCGGGGCTTGGAAAAAAACACAGAAGACACTAGAGAATCCCTTACTGGAGGAAAAAAAAAAACCCTAAAATCTAAAGAGGTTGGTATCAAAAAGGCTATTGCTGAGATGCAATAAAAAATGGAGGTCCTAACTTCTAAGATAAACGAAGCAGAAGAGTCAGTGCTATAGAAGACAAAATGATGGAGAATAAACAAGCTGAGAAAAGGAGATAAACAACTACTAGATCATGAGGGGAGAATTCAAGAGATCAGTGATAGTATAAAGTGAGACAATATTAGAATAATTGGGATCCCAGAGGAAGAGGAAGGGGCGGGGTTAGAAGGTTTATTTGAGCAAATTATACCTGAGAACTTCCCTAATCTGAGGAAGGAAACAGGCATTCAAGTCCAGGAGACATAAAGAACCCCCCTCAAAATCAATAAAAATAGGTCAACACCTTGACATATAGTGAAATTTGCAAATCTCAAAGACAAAGAGAAAATTCTAAAAGCAGCTCGGGGACAAGAGGCCCATTACCTACAAGGGTAAAACATAAGGCTGGCAGCAGACCTATTCACAAAGACCCAGCAGGTCAGGCAGGACATATTCAGGGTGCTAAATGAGAAAAACATACAGCCAAGAATACTTTATACAGCAAGGCTGACATTCAAAACAGAAGAGATAAAGAACTTCCAGAACAAACAGAAACTAAAAGAATTTCTGATCACTGAACCAACCCTGCAAGAAATACTAAAGGGGATCCTTTAAGTGAAGAAAGAGTCCAAAAGTAACACAGGCCAGGAAAAAAAAAAAAAAAAAAAAGACAAAGGCCCAAAAAGAGTGACTTCACAGGTAATACAATGGCACTAAATTCCTATCTTCCATTAGTTACCTGAATGTAAATGGGCTAAATGCCCCAATCAAAAGACACAGGATATGAGAAGGGATTGAAAAAACAAGACCCATTGATGTGCTGTCTGCAAGAGACTCATTTTAGAACCAAAGACACCCCAGATTGAAAGTAAGGGGGTGGAGAACCATTTATCATACTAATGAACCATCAAAAGAAAGCTGGGGTAGCAATTCTTATATCAGACAAATTAGATTTATTAATTTATTACCAAAAACTGTAATAAGAGATGAAGTAGTATACTGTATCATAATTAAAGGGTCTATCCAACAAGACCTAGCAACTGTAAGTATTTGAGCCCCTAACTTGGGAGCAGCCAGTTACATAAACTAATTAATAAAAAAATTAAAGGAACACATTGATAATAATACAATAATAGTAGGGGACTTTAATACCCCACTCACTGCAATGGACAAATGATCTTAGCAGAAGATCAACAAGGAAACAAGGGCTTTGAATGACACACTAGACCAGATGGACATCATAGTATATTCAGAACATTTCATCCTAAAGCAACAGAATACACATTCTTCTCAAGTGCACATGGAACATTCTCCAGAATAGATCACATACTGGGTCACAAATCAGGTCTCAACCAGTACTAAATGACTGGATTATTCCCTGCATATTTTCAGACAACAATGCTTTAAAACTTGAGCTCAGGGGCACCTGGGAGATTCAGGTGGGTAAGTGGCTGCCTTTGCCTCAGGTCATGATCCTGGAGTCCTGGGATTGAGCCCCTCATTGGGCTCCCTGCTTGGTGGGGAGTCTGCTTCTCCCCTTCCTCTCTTACCCTCTGCCACGCCGCTTTGTGCTTTCTCTAATTTAAAAAAATAAATAAATAAAACAAAACCAGACTCAATTACAAGAGAAAATTTGGAAGGAACACAAACACATGGAGGATAAAGAGCATCCCACTGAAAAATGAATGGATCAACCAGGAAATTAAAGAAGAGTTCAAAAAATTCATGGAAACAAAAGAAAATGAAAACACAATTGTTCAAAATCTTTGGAATGCAACAAAGGTGGTCCTAAGAGGAAAGTATATAGCAATACAAGCCTTTCTCAAGAAATAAGAAAGGTCTCAAATACACAACCTGAACTTACACCTAAAGGAGCTGAAGAAAGTATAGCAAATAAAGCCTAAACCCAGCAGGAGAAGAGAAATAATAAAGATTAGAGCAGAAATCAATGAAATAGAAACAAAAAGAACAGTAGAACGATAAACAAAACTAGGAACAGGTTCTTTGAAAGTATTAGTAAAATTGATAAACACCTGTCAAGACTTATCAAAAAGAGAAATGACCCACATAAATAAAATCATAAATGAAAGAGGAGAGATCACAATCAACACTGAAAAAATACAATTATATGATCATATTATGAGCAACAATATGCCAACAAATTAGGCAATCTAGAAGAAATGGATGCATACCAAGAAACATAAACTACCAAAACTGAAACAGAAGAAATAGAAAACCTGAACATACCCATAATTAGCAAGCAAACTGAAGCAGTAATCAAAAATCTCCAACAAACAAGAGTCCAGGGCCAGATGAGTTTCCCAGGGGACTTCACCAAACATTTAAAGAAGAATTAATACCTATTCTTCAGAAGCTGTTTCAAAAAAATACAAATGGAAGGAAAACATCCAAACTAATTTTATGAGATCAGCATTACCTTGATCCCAAAATCAAACAAGGACCCCACCAAAAAGGAGAATTATAGACCAATATCCCTAATGAACATGGATGTAAAAATTCTCATCAAGATACTAGCCAATGGGATCCAACAGTACATTAAAAGGATTATTTGCACAATGAAGTGGGATTTATTCCTGGGCTGCAAGGGTAGTTCAACATCTGCAAATCAATCAGTGTGATATAGCACATTAATAAAAGAATTAACAAGAACCATATGATCCTCTCAACAGATACAGAAAAAGCATTTGACAAAGTATAGCATCCTTTCTTTTTTTTTTTTTTTTTAAAGATTTTATTTATTTGAGGGAGAATGAGTGAGAGAGAGCATGAGAGAGGAGAAGGTCAGAGGGAGAAGCAGACTCCCCAAGGAGCTGGGAGCCCGATGCGGGACTCGATCCTGGAAGTCCGGGATCATGACCTGAGCCGAAGGCAGTTGCTCAACCAACTGAGCCACCCAGGCGCCCCTAGCATCCTTTCTTAATGAAAACTCTCCACAGTGCAGGGACAGAGGGAACATACCTAAATATCATAAAAGCCATATATGAAAAGCTCCCAGCAAATGTCGTTCTCAATTGGGAAAAACTAAGAGCTTTTCCCCTAAGGTCGGGAACACAGCAGAGGTGTCCACTATCACTGTTGTTATTCAACATAGCACTAGAAGTCCTAGCCTCAACAATCAGACAACAAAAAAAAAAAAATAAAAGGCATCCAGATGGGTAAAGAAGAAATCATACCCTCACTCTTCGCAGATGACATGAAACTCTATGTGGAAAACCCAAAAGACTCCATTCCAAAATTGCTAGAAGTCATACAGGAATTCAGCAAAGTGGTAGGATATAAAAGCAATGCACAGAAATCAGTTGCATTCTTCTACACTAACAATGAGACAGAAGAAAGAGAAATTAAGAAATCAGTCCCATTTACAATTGTATCAAAAACTAAGATACCTAGGAATAAATCCAACCAAAAAAGCAAAGAATCCGTTCTCTGAGAACTATAAACACTCATGAAAGAAATGGAGGAACACACAAAGAAATGGAAAAATGTTCCATGCTCATGGACTGGAGGAACAAATACTGTTAAAATGTCTATGCTACTCAGAACAAACTACACATTCAATGCAATCCCTATCAGAACACCGTAACATTTTTATAGAGCTGGAACAAATAATCCTAAAATTTGTATGGTACCAGAAAAGACCCCCAAATAGCCAAAGGAATGCTGAAAAAGAAAACCAAAGCCGATGGCATCACAATTCCAGACTTCAAGCTCTATTACAAAGCTATAATCATCAAGACAGTATGGTACTGACACAAAACGGACACAAAGATCAATGGAACAGAACAGAGAACCCAGAAATGGACCTTCAGCTCTATGGTCAACTAACCTTCAACAAAGCAGAAAAGAATACCCAATGGAAAAAAGACGGTCTCTTCAACAAATGGTATACAGAAAATTGGACAGCCACATGCAGAAAAATGAAACTGGACCATTTTCTTACACCACACACAAAAATAGACTCAAAATGGATAAAAGACCTCAGTGTGAGACAGGAATCCATCAAAATTCTGGAGGAGAACACAGGCAGGAACTACTTCAATCTCAGCCACAGCAACTTTTTACTAGACACGTCTCCAAAGGCAAGGGGGAAAAAAGCAAAAATGAACTCTACTGGGCCTTCATCAAGATAAAAAGCCTTTGCACAACAAAGAAAACAGTCAACAAAACCAAAAGACAACCTACAGAATGGGAGAAGATATCTGCAAATGTTTTATCAGATAAAGGGCTTGTATCCAAAATCTATAAATAATTTACCAAACTCAATACCCAAAAAAGAAATAATCCAGTCAAGAAATGGGCAGAAGATATGAATAGACATTTCTCCAAAGACATACAAATGGTCAACAGATACATGAAAATGCTCAGCATCACCTGGCATCAGGGAAATGCAAAACCACAATGAGATACCACCTCATTCAGTCAGAAAATTAACAAGTAAGGAAACAACAAATGTTGGCAAGGATGCAGAGAAAGGGGAACCCTCTTACACTGCTGGTGGGAATGTAAGCTGGTATAGCCATTCTGAAAAGCAGTATGGAAGTTCTTCAAAAAGTTTTAAACAGCTACCCTATGACCTGGCAATTGCACCACTAGATATTTACCCAAAGGATACAAATGTAGTGATCCGAAGGGGCATGTGCACCCCAATGTTTATAGCAGCAATGTCCACAATAGCCAAACTATGGAAAGAGGCCAAATGTCTATCAACAGATGAATAAAGAAGATGTGCTATATATATACAGTGGAATATTAATTAGCCATCAAAAAATGCAATCTTACTGTTTGCAACAACACAGATGAAACTAGAGGGTATTTTATGCTAAGAAATAAGTCACTCAGAGAAAGATAATTACCATTTCGTTTCACTCATATGTGGAATTTAAGAAACAAAAGAGGATCATGGGGGAAGGGAGGGAAATATAAAATAAGACAAAATCAGTGGGGTGCCTGGGTGGCTCAGTGGGTTAAAGCCTCTGCCTTCGGCTCAGGTCATGATCCCAGGATCCTGGGATCGATCCCCGAGTCCGGCTCTCTGCTCAGTGGGGAGCCTGCTTCTGCCTCACTCTCTGCCTGCCTCTCTGCCTACATGTGATCTCTGTCAAATAAATAAATAAAATATTTAAAAAAAAAAGAAGGCAAAATCAGAGAGGGAGACAGACAATAAGAGACTCAACTATAGGAAAAGGACTGAGGGTTGCTGAAGGGGAGAGAGTTGGGAGGATGGGTATCTGGGTGAGGGGTATTAAGGAGGGCACATGATGTAATGACCACTGGGTGAAGTGACAGGATACAAAATTAACATACAAAAATTAGTAGCATTTTTATACACTAATAACGAGTGATTAGAAAGAGACATAAAGAAAACCACATTTATAATTGCAACAAAAAGAATAAAATGTCAGGGCACCTGAGTGGCTCAGTCATTAAGCCTCTGCCTTCCGCTCAGGTCATGATCCCAGGGTCCTGCAACTGAGCCCCACATCAGGCTCCCTACTCATTGGGAAGCCTGCTTCTCCTTCTCCCACTCCCTCTGCTTGTGTTCTCTCTCTCATTGTCTCTCTCTCTGTCAAATAATAAAATCTTAAAAAAAAAAAAAAAGAATAAAATGTCACTTTTATTCTTGCCTCTGCTCTCTGCTGATGTGTTATGTTGGGGGTTCCAGAATGGTTAAGTGGTTCAGGATACACAGCCTCTTGAGCACCAGGCAGGGCACCAGGGCAGGGGTGCGTGGCTATAGCTGGGAAGGTCTGAGGATCCCTTGACCTAAATATGTGGAGGGCAGCAGCCTGGCCTAGGCCACATTGTTAATGGAACACTAAGAGATCCCCAACAGGCCCCAGTCTGAGATCCCATGCCAGGATAGGAGGAGATTGATTTTAATGCATCTTAGTTTACTGGTCATCAACTGTATGCCAAGGAGTTTATAATACAAGCAGAGATTTCTTCCGTGTGAAAGAGAGGCCTCACTGTATAACTGCATGTATGCCTGCCCTATCGCAGTATGAAATCAGTCAACATTCAAGTAAAGTGCATTTAAGGTTTTAGATCTTGATAACTGTTTCAAGTTGTAAAACTTTGCAAATATCAAATGAATATCATCAACTATGCAGGTGAAAGATATATGCTTAAAACACAGACTCCTGCTAAATGAATGCTTTCTGGGCACACGAAAGCTGACTGGAGGATGTTCCTGGTAAAAAATTTGAAAACTTGGATCTTCACAAGAGCTTCTTGGATCATTTAAAATTTCCAGAAGTCTGAGGGGTACTAAAACTATTGCTTTTGGACAGTCCATAAATATACATTTAAAACAGTGGGACTACTGAAAAAATATTTCAGTAAGCTTCTTGGAAAAAAAGAAAGAATAAAATACTTAGAAATAAATTTCACCAAGGAGGTAAAAGATGTGTAAAAGAAACTAAAGACAACATAAACAAACAAAAGATGGTCTGTGCTCATAGACTGGAAGAATAAGTGTTGTTAAAATCTCCATACTACCTGAAGCAATCTGCAGATTTGATGCAGTCCTCATCAAAATACCAATGGCATTTTTCAGACAAAGAATGAACAAGTCTAAAATTTGTGTAAAACAACAACAAAAAGCCACCTTCAAACAGCTAAAGCAATCTTTTTTTTTTTTTAAGATTTTATTTATTTATTTATTTTGACACAGAGCGAGAGAGAGAGAGAGAGAGAGCAAGAGAGGGAACACAATCAGGGGGAGCGGGAGAGGGAGAAGCAGGCTTCCCATCAAGCAGGGAGCCCGATGCAGGGCTCAATCCCAGGACCCTGGGATTATGACGTGGGCTGAAGGCAGATGCTTATCGACTGAGCCCCCCAAGAGCCCCTAAAGCAATCTTGAGAAAGAAAAAGCTGGAGGTATTATGCTCCCTGATTTCAAACTACACCACAAAGATATAGTAATCAAAACAGTACGATACGGCCACAAAAACACAATAAAATCAATGGAATAGAGAGCCCAGAAGTAAACTCATGCATATATGGTCAATTTACAATGGAAGCACCAAAAATATACAATGGGGAAAGGATATTCTCTTCAATAAATGGTGCTGGAAAAACTGGGCAGCCACATACAAAAGAATGAAATGAACTAGGTCCTTATCTGACACCATACACAAAAATAAATTCAAAATGGACTGAAGACTTGAATGCAAGATCTGAGACCATAAAACTCCTAGAAGGAAATATGGGTAGTAAGCTATCTCACATCAGCTTCAGCAATATTTTTTCAACCAATCTCCTTGGCAAGGGCAAGAAAAACGAAAATACACAAATGAGATTATATCCAATCAAAAAGCTTTTGCACAGCAAAGGAAACCATCAACAAAATGAAAAGGCAACTAGAGAATGGGAGAAGATATTTGCAAATCATACATCTGGTAAGGAGTCAATACTAAAAATACATAAAGAACTTATAAAATTTAATATCAAAGAACCAAACAACCTGAATAAAAAATGTGCAGAGGACTTGAATAGCCATTTTTCCAGAGAAGACATACAAATGCCCAAAAGGGACACGAAAAGATGCTCAACACCATTAATCATCAGGGAAATGCAAATCAAAACCACAATGATATATCACTTCATACCAATCAGATTGGGTATTATCAAAAAAGACAAAAATTACAAGTGTTGATGAGGATGTGAAAAAAAGTACATCATGAGAAGGTAAACTGGTGTAGCTACAATGGACAACAGTATGGAAGTTCCTCAAAAAATTTAAAATAGAACATACCGCCCAGTAATTCCACTTCTTTGTATTTATGCAAAGAAAACATAAACAGCAGTTTGAAGAGATATATACACCTCCATGTTCACTGTAACATTTTCACAATAGCCAAGAATATGGAAGCAAAGTGCCCATCAACAGATAAATGGATAAACATGTGGTGTATATATATACAATGGAGTATCATTCAGCCATAAAGAAGAATAAAATCTTAACCACCTGAGACAACATAATAAACCTAGAGGATATAATGCTAAGTGATATAAGTCAGACACAGAAAAACAAATACTGTATGATTTCATATGTATGTAATCTAAAAAGCAAAATAAACAAAAGAGAAATGGACTCAAATACAGGAAACAAACTGTTAATTGTAAGAGGAGGCCTTGGTGGGGTAGGGGTGGGCAAAATAGGTAAAGGAGGTTACGATGTACAAATTTCCAGCTACAAAATAAATAAGTCATGGGGTTATAAAGTACAATTTAGGGAATATAATCAATAATATTGTAATAACTTTGTAATGTGACAGATATAATCAGCTGTATTGTCATCTGATTCATTTCAGGAATCATTTCACAATGTATAAAAATATCAAATCACTGTGATGTACTCCCAAAACTAATAGGATATTATGTCATTTACATATCAATTAAACAAATAAATATGAGTTAGACCATGTCTCTCCCCTCCTTAAAAATATTCAGGGGCAGGGCACCTGGTGGCTCAGTCATTAAGCATCTACCTTCAGCTCAGGTCATAATCCCAGGGTCCTGGGATTTAGCACTGCATTGGTCTCCCTGTTCGGTGGGAAGCCTGCTTTGCCCATTCCCTCTGCTTGTGTTCCCTCTCTCGCTGTCTCTTTCTGTCAAATAAATAAATAAATAAAAATTTTTTAGAAAAAAATTTTTTTCAGTGGCTTCCCACTGTACTGCCAGGCTCTTCATAACTAGATCCTGATCACCGACCTAATCTCATTTGCTATCACTATTCCACTTCCTTCCTCAACTTTAGCTACACTGGCCTCCCTTCAGTTCCTTAACTACACCAAGCTCTTTACTGCCTCTCAGAACTTTTACACCTGCCACACTTTTAGTCTCAAAGGCTCTTCCCCAGGGTTTCTCTGGCCAACTCTCATCCTTCAGTTTTTAATTTTCTTGCTACTTCTGTTTAAAGCAGTTTCTTACCCCCTGACACTTTCTGGCATTGATCTACTGATTTCTTTTGTAACATCTTTCACTTAATTCATTTAATTCTTGAGGACAGGAATCTCATTTGCTTGGCTCACTGCTATATCACCAGTACCCAGCAGAGAGTCTGGCACACTGTAAGTGCTCTATAAATACCTGTTAAATAAATGAACTATATCACCCATCATCTTCTCAATTCTACTTTTTACTTGATTTCCCAGGAAACCATACCTCCTGGTGTTCTACCTATTTCCCTGACTTGTTCTTTCTTTCTGCTTTGTTGGCACCCAGTATTCCTCCTACCTCATAAGGAAAATAATCCCCAAAGGTTTTCAACATGCCTGATAATGAATCCATCCACTTAAATGGCATCAACCCCCAGACCTATTACTCCGACCCTACCCTTTCTGCTTTGTAGTAGACCAACATTTCCAACCCTAAAGGATACCTCTCCTAGGATATATATCACAGTCATGACTCCCAATATCTCATCTCTCCAGAAACTTGCAGTTCTGCCCATACTACTACATTCTTCCAGTCTTACCAACTAGAAACAGGGCGATATATAGGTAGGAGTATAGACCTCAGGGCTCACCAGACCTGGATCAAATCCCAGCTTTATAAGCTATTAGATGGTCACTTAACCATTCTGAGCCACAGTTTTTCATCACTAAAATGGTAACGATAATGTTCAGGATTGTTGTGAGAATTAGAAATAGTAAATAAAAATTAACCTGCACAGTATCTGACATATAGTAGGCTATTTACCAGCCACAAGTCTTAGAATTATTTTTATTTTTTTTAAAGATTTGAGAGAGAGAGAAAAATGAGAGAGAGAGCACTACTGGGAGGAGCAGAGGGAGAGAGAATCTCAAGGAGACTCTGCACTGAGCATGGAGCCTAACGTGGTGCTCAATCTCATGACCCTGTGATCACAACCTAAGCTGAAACTGAATCAGATGCTTAAACAACTGTGCCACTCAAGCACCTCTTAGAGTTATTTTTATTCCTCCAACTGCTTATGTCCACATCTGACCTCGTGCCAAACTATATCCATTCCTTCTTATAATAATAATTATGGTAGTACTATTTATAATAGCAATAATAATTTATAATAATGTTTGCATTTATCTCTACTGCCTGCACTCTAGTATAGGACCATAAGAAACCACAGTCCCTAATTTCCACACTCCATTAACTTATCCTGTTTCACTCTAACTGAATATTTTTTATTTCACCTAATAGTGCTTCAGCTTGAATAATTTCAATTGATCTTTGAATTCACCAAACCATTCTTCTGTTATGTATAGTCTATCATTCATTTCATTCAATAAATTCTTTTTTAAAAGATTTTATTTATTTGAGAGAGTGGGGTGAGGGGTAGAGGAAGACAGAGAAGCAGACTCCCCACAGAGCAGGGAGCCCAACACAAGGCTCAATTTCAGGACCCCAGGATCATAACCTGAGCTGAAGGCAGATGCTTAGCTGACTGAGCCACCCAGGAACCCCTACAGATTTGATTCTAATTGACTATTTCCTCTCTTAATCAAGGGCCGTATTTACTTGTTTCTTTGCAATCTTAGAATTTCTTATTATGTGGTAAAATATATAGCACATAAAGTTTGCCAACTAAATCATTTTTAAGTGTGCCACTCAGCAGCATTAATTATATTTACAATGTTGTACAACCATCACCACTATGTATTTCCAAATCTTTTTCATGACCCTGAACAGAAATTCTTTAACTATCAAGCAGTCACTCTCTCCTTCCCTCTCCTCCCAGTCCCTGGTAACCTCTAATTTACTTTCTGTCTCCATCAATTTGCCTATTCTAGATATTCATCTAAGTAGAATCATACAGTATCTGGCTTATGTTACTTAGCATAATGTTTCAAGGTTCATCTACATAATAGCATGTCTCAGAACTTCATTCCTTTTTATGGCTGAACAATATTCTACTGTATGTATATACATTCATTTTGTTCATCCATTCATTTGTTGATGGACACTTAGGTTGTTTCCATCTTTTCAGATACTGAGGTATTAGTTAATATTGGCCTAGTTTAACTTTTTCCATTCTTTTTCTAGCAAACATTCTATATCCATGTGTTTCAGGTACCTCTTACAAATATTTGAGAATGAGATTTCACTTTTTTTTTTTTTTTAAAGATTTTATTTATTTATTTATTTGACAGAGAGAAATCACAAGTAGACGGAGAGGCAGGCAGAGAGAGAGAGAGGGAAGCAGGCTCCCTGCTGAGCAGAGAGCCCGATGTGGGACTCGATCCCAGGACCCTGAGATCATGACCTGAGCCGAAGGCAGCGGCTTAACCCACTGAGCCACCCAGGCGCCCCGAGATTTCACTTTTTAAATAATATTCCAATATAACAATCTTTGCCTCTAAACTAGTGTTTGGTCTGCTTTTGCTTATTGTGATACATTAAGATTTACTTATAACAATCTTAATCTGTGTTATGTTTGTCAATGCTCCTCACCGCTATCCTGTCTTGTTAGTTATCAAGGTTTTTTCTTCTTTTTAAACCCCTCCACCAATCTGTAAGTTATACATTCAAATTTATCTTCTTTAGAGGTTACTCTTAAAATGTAACATGCATCCCTGACTTAAGTCAAAAGCTTACCATATCTCTAATATTTCCTCCCTCTTCTCAATTAATTAAAGATCTTCTTCACCTATGCTGATCTACCTCCTGAGTTCTTCATCATCACTTGCTAACATTTTATTGTTTTTTTGCCTTTACTATTATTAGAATTCACACGTGTTTAGATTCACTCATATATTTACTGGTTTCCTTACTCAAAATTCCATTCCTTTTTGCATCATTCCTTCCCTCTGGTTTTCTTTTTCCTTAGGTAGTTCTTCTCAGTGACAGACTGTTGGTGGTGAACTGTTTTATGTGAAAACACTTTATTTTACCTAAATCATGGCGATGATCTAGCTGGATATACAATTCTTGGCTCACAATTCTTTTCCACCAAAAGTGAAGAATCCTCTGGATTTCATCACTGTTGCTGGGAAGTGAAATGTCAATCTAATGGATGTACCTTAAAATCTGACCTTTCATTCTGGTTGTATTTAAGATCCTTTCATCTATGGAGTTCTGTATGTATCTACATATACAATGGGGGCAATAGAGGTTGGGACACTCAGCATTCATTAAACATTGATTCTTAAGATTTATGTCTTTCATTAATCTAGAAAATTCTCTGCCATCATCTCTTTGAATTTTGGCTATCCCTCATTCTCTCCTTGAACTCCTATTAAATGACTAGATAAAAGTTAGACTTTTTCATTCATTCTCCATGTCTTTAAGTCTCTCTTCTAAAACTTTTCTTTGTCCTTTGTGCTACCTTCTGGAAACTTTCTCAGATCTATCCAGTTTAGGAGTCAGGAAATTTTTTAGGTAAAGAGCCACAAACTAAATATATTAGACTTTGGGATCCACATACAGTCTATGTAGAGAGAATATTTTCTTTTGTTAGGATGCCTGGATGGCTCAGTCAGTTAAGCGTCTGCCTTTGGCTCAAGCCATGTCTCTATAAAGTCCTGGATTTGAGTCCTATATCAGGCTCTTGCTCAGAAGGAGCCTACTTCTCCCTCCACCTACAGCTCTCCCTGGTTGTGTGCTCACGTGCTCTCTCTCTCTGACAAAATCTTTAAAAAAAAAAAAAAAAGAGTATTTTCTTTTGTCTCCTTTTTTTAAAAAAAAACAATCCTCTAAAAATGAAAACACCATTCTTACATGCAGGCTTTACAGAAACAAGCCAAAACTCAGATTCACCCAATAAGCCATAGTTCGTCAAATCCAGATCTAGTTCATTAATTCTCTCTTCTGTATGTAAGCAGCTGTTTATCCTACCCACTGGATTTTTTTTTTTCCTACCCCCTGGGTTTTAATTTCAATGACTATTTTATGTTTCCAGAAGTTCTACTGGCTCCTTTGTTTTCTAATATGCCATTGTTTATGATTGCACCTATTCTTTCTCACATTTCCTGTACCTTTCCTTCATGTGTTTAGTTTGTTCTATCTGCTAATTCTTGCTTAAAGACAAATAATGGATTGTTTACTCACATGCTGTATAATTCTATATTGAGTTCATTTTTGATAGTGCTTTATTCTAGGAAACACACATGTTCTGGGTTGAGGATATGTGCCTCTAGAACGAGTTCTGTTTTCCAGACATCTCTGTCATATTAACAGGCTTAAACCACTTTCTTAATATCAATTTTCAATCTGGAGATTCTACCAGATCCCACCGGTACTGCAAATTTGAACATAATAACCATATGAAGGAAAGTCATGGTCTTGAGCTCTCAGCAGATATTCCCTTCCCCAGTGAATCCAGGATTCAGGCTAACAGAAACATCTCTGTGCTCACAGGCAGATATATTTTTTTTCAGTTTTTTTTTTTCTTTTCAGCGTAACATAATTCATTGTTTATGCACCACACCCAGTGCTCCATGCAATACATGCCCTCTATAATACCCACCACCTGGCTCCCCAACCTCCCAACCCCGGCCCCTTCAAAACCCTCAGATTGTTTGCAGAGTCCATAGTCTCTCATGGTTCATCTCCCCTTCCAATGTCCCTCAACTTAATCTACCTACTCCTTCAGTGAATGTTCAGCCCTTTGAATATCTATAGTCTTATGTGCTGTCTCAATTCTAACACTCACAGGCCTAAGGGTTTTTCTCTTATCTCTATGAAAACTAAAATGCAAGTTACCAAGATTAGCAAACAAACACTCTAAGGGGGCTATAAAATCAATCTGCACACCATATGCTTTTCCAATTCCAACACTCCCTGCTCCCACCATACTTTTACTTTTTTTTTTTTTTTTTTTTTATCTTGAGAGCAAAATATGCATTTTGTAGCAGTGGGGATTTCTATTTATCTAGCCTGCTATTTTGCCAAAACCAGAAACCTCTTCCAGTCTTTTCTCTAAGCATGAATAGACATGCTTACAAAAACATACAAAATGTTTCAAATCGTGACTCTTTTAAGCACTGTCCCAATACAAAGAATGAGCTGGCTCAAGCTGTGCTCTTTTCCAATCTTCATCTCTCCTCCCCAAAAACCATGCCAAAAGACACTTGGATTGGTATTCTTTGTCTTTTCCATTTATGCACTAATTTTTTTTTTTTAAGATTTATTTGTTTTTTTGACAGACAGAGATAACATGTAGGCAAAGAGGCAAGCAGAGAGAGGGGGGAGGCAGGCCTGCTGAGCAGAGAGCCTGATTCTGGGCTCGATCCCAGGACCCTGCGATCATTATGCAAGCCAAAGGCAGAGGCTTCAACCCAATGAGCCACCCAGGTGCCCCTATGCACTAATTTTTGGGGGCCATTTTTAAAGACTTACCTCTTTCATAAAGGTTTCTCCAACTACACTAGATTATTCAACTCTCTAAACACACACTCTATTCAGTATCAGAGAATTAAGAACTTAATCAACTGTTCACTGGTTTTATTTAAGTAATTTATTTCTCACCAGCTGGATTAAATCTCTTTATAGAAAGAAACTATTTTTCTCACCACTTCTGAAATCCCCTCTACTAAACTCTACAAAGTTCAGGTACCTGATCACTGCTCAATAAATGGATGATACTAGCTCTAAGTCGTAATTTATATATTCACTCTCCTTCAAGTTTAAGATTTACAGCCTAGATAGTCTTGGTCCAAGGAAAATAAAATATTGTAAAATAAGGGAATTTCACAGCCAGGAGGAGGCTTGAAGTCCACCCGGACTTGTTCAGGAGTCCACACACTTTCATAATTTAGGAATGTTACATAATTTCCTCCTTAAAGTGATGTTGAAAATCCCTACCTACCTCCAGGGGATTCAATAACATTCATGAAAAATATTATTATTTAGCTGGGACACAGCTAAAACAGTGGTGAAAAGAAAATGTATGCACGGAGAGCCTACATTAGAAAAGAGGGAAAGTCTCAAATCAATAACCTAGGCTCCTACCTCAAGAACCTAGAAAAAGAACAAAATAAACACAAAGCAAAAGAAAAGAAATAAAGAGCAAAAATCAATCAAAACCAAAAATGAAATATCAATAGAACAAAGAGGTTTGTCAAGAGTTTTGACAAACTTTCAAGACTGACCAAAAAGGGGGGGGGGCACTTGGATGGTTCAGTTGGTTAAGCATCTGCCTTCAGCTCAGGTCATGATCACAGGGGCCTGTTATCAAGTGCCACATTGGGCTCCCTGCTCAGTAGGGAGTCTGCTTTTCCCTCTGCCCCTCCCCTCTGCTCCTGCTCTCTCTCTCTCACTCTCAAATAAATAAAATCTTTAAAAAAAAAAAAAACTAAGAAAAAAAAGACACAGATTACCAATGTCAAGAACGAAATAGGGAATATCACTACAGTGCCTATAGACATCAAAAATGTAATAAGGGAAGAATGAAAAAACTCTACACACATAAATTTGACTTAGATGAAATGGAACAATTCCTTAAAAAACACAAACTACCACAACTTACCCAATATTAAATAATTAATTTTATAATTATTAAATAAATTAACTTTATAATTCTAAAACTCCCCAAAGAGTAATCTCTAGCCCCAGATAACACAATCTCTACCACAGGGAACACTTTCTAGTTCATTTTATAAACCTAGCATTTCCCTAATACCAAAACCAGACAAAAACAGTGCCAAAAAAAGAAAGCTACAGACAAATAGCTCTCATGAATATAGGCACAAAACTACTTAATAAAACATTAGTAAACAAAATTCATAATATATTTTAAAAAACTAAATTGTGTTGCATTTAAGTAGGGAAGTATTATTTTCATATAGTTAATCTTACCCAGAATAATGAAAATCCTCTCCATTTATTCACACCTTCCTTGATTTCTCCTATCAAAATGTTTTGCCATTCACACACACACATGCTGTCTCATACTAGTTAATTTTTATTTTATGTTTTTAAATCGTCTGTTCTCTTGGTTCTTCACCCCAAAAGCTTTTTCTCTGACTCCTTCACAACTTTTTTTTTTTAATCTTATTTATTTATTTGGCAGAGATATACAGAGAGAGCCCAAGTAGAGCAGCAAGCAGAGGGAGAGGGAGAAGCAGGCTTCCCACTGAGCAAAGAGCCTGATGCAGGGCTCAATCCCAGAACCCTGGGATCATGACCCGAGCCGAAGGCAGCTGCTTAACCAACCGAGCCACCCACGTGCACCTCCTTCACCACTTTTAAAGACAGTGGTTCTTCACCAGTTCCTCCTTTGTCCTCCTCTTTCAGTCTTCACTTACTAGACCTAGCCAATTAGCTTCAATTAGCTCTCCTAACTGGATAACTGGATGACTCAAATTTACCTCTCTAAACTTGACCTCCTCCTGATATCTCTTACACATGGTCAGCAACAGAGACATCCATACCTTAATGTTCCAATGGCAGTAAGAGTACATCTATGATTACAAGGAGGGTACAGTACCAAGTTTCTTCTCCCAGCAAAGAGAGAGAGAAAAAAATTCTAACTACTTTGTACGGAGAGATTTACCATGCAGATCATGGCTGATGCCCTACTTTCTACTATTTCCCTCCTCAAAAAATTCTGCTGGTAACTGCAAAGTAAAATTCTTCATCTGTTAGCCACTCACTCCAAGGCTTGAAACAAACTATGTTCCTGGAAAGCAGAAGTGGTAAATAACTCAATTCAAACATCCAAGAGGTAGGGTGCCTAGGTGGCCCAGTCAGTTAAGCATCCATCTCTTAATCACAGCTCAGGTCATGATCTCAGGGTCCTGGAATCAGGCTCCACACTCAGCAGGAGTCTGCTTGAGGATTCTCTCCCTCTGGCCCTTCCCCTGCTCATGCTCTCTCTCTCTCTAAAATAAATATCTTTTAAAAACAAAACAACAACAACAACAAAAGAAATCAAAGTCCAAAAGGTAAGCTGAGAAGTTGGGGTTCAGTTCTAATTTAGAATTCTGCATGCATTTGTATTCCCCCTCTCATCTTCTCATCACTGTAACTCAATATACCAATGCCCTCTATTACTGCTTTTTCTTTGCAGTGGCCTTCCAGCATTCCTTACCACAACTGCCAAACTATCAGCTGGAACATTACCTGTGATCAGGACTCAGCTTTCAAGAGTTTGATGATACAAAACTATCCTACCAACTACTGACTGGACTTTTCTTCTTTTAAAACCAAACACTCTGATACTGAAACTCCTTGTCATGGACCTGGGATATCTCTGCTTATTCAGGTCTTCTTTTATGACTTTCAATAAACTTGTATAATTTTCTTCATGCCAGAAAAAAATCAGCAAAACTAAACTAAAACACTCAATGAAAGATAAAAAAAAAAAAAAGCAGGAGGAGGAAAGAAGGGAATGGCGGGTTCCATTTGGGCTGCCATCATATCTGAAAAGTATGGGGCAAGAAACAGAAAAATTCAACACTTTCCAGATTTTCTCACATGAGGAAACCAAAGCTCAGAGGTTAGGTAATTTGCCTAAGATCACCCATACTAAATAAAAC
This sequence comes from Mustela erminea, assembly GCF_009829155.1. Classification (NCBI taxonomy): domain Eukaryota; kingdom Metazoa; phylum Chordata; class Mammalia; order Carnivora; family Mustelidae; genus Mustela; species Mustela erminea. The sequence continues at coordinate 15,045,689 of NC_045615.1, forward strand.
TTGGCTTCAAATCAAACTCTTAGACCTGCTTTGATGTGAGGGTTGATTTTAGAGTTGCCCACACTCTTAATCCCTTAACCATTACGATGAACTGCCTGTGATATTAACTCAAGGAACACACATAAGGAACATGCATATTATGCATAAATTATTTTAAAATTATCCATATTCTATTGCTTCACTGTAATCGTGGATAATAATTATAATTACAACACAGTAATACTAATTCAGAACATAGAGCTAACACTACATTCATATTTAAAATATTTAACTGCTCTATCCCAGAAACTAATAATACACTGTATGATAACTAAATTGAATTTAAATAAAAATTTTTTTAAAAAGGAAAAAGGTATGTATCTGCTTTAAAAAAAAAAACAGAGAGAGACAATAATATACTCAGAAGAAAATATCTTTGCCAGTGTACCTATGATTTACCTGTGTATCTGGTGCACGTAGTACTATTTTTTTTTCATGTAAGACAAACTGGCCCATCAACAAAGCAGAATTTCATTACAACCCAGGTGCAGGTTCTACAGATTTGTTTGTACGTTGTTGCTGTAACTGCCACAAGCCCTTCAAATAAGGTAAACATAATTCTGTACAGGAAATCACTTCAGCAAGGTTGCTGAAAGCAGTATTTCAGAGGTTTGTTTTGTTTTTAAATACTAACAACCCAAAAGAACATCATTTCCTGATTTCCTACCAAACACAGGCATGACAAATAGCCTGTTACAGCAAGGTAGCACCTAGTTCAAAAATCAGGAAGTATGTTAATAATTAGTAAAACAATTCTCCAATACTAGCACTACTGTTAAGAGTCTGACTACTCTCTTTTATTGTTCAAAATAACAAAAGGCACTTTTCAGAGAAGCTAACTATAGATAAAAAATGACTGGTAAGAACTGCATGTAGGCACTTCACAAGGTAAAGGAGATAGTGGCCATGTGTTGTTTTTTTAATTTAAATTCCAGTTAACATATAGTGGAACATTAGTTTCATGTGTGCAACATAGTGTTTCAACACTTGCATACAACACCCAGTAATTCATCACACCAAGTGCACTCCTTAATCCCCATCTCCTATTTCACCCCCACCCACCTCCCCTCTGGGAACCATCAGTTTGTTCTCTACACTTAAGAATCTGTTTCTCAGTTTGCCTCTCTTTTTTTTTCCGCTTTACTTGCTCTGTTTCTTAAATTCCATATGTGAGTGAAATCATATGCATCGTATTTCTTTTTCTCTAACTTAGTTCACTTAGCATAATACTCTCTTGCTCCATTCATGTCACTACAAAATGGCAAGATTTCATTCTTTTTTATTGCTAAGCAATATTCCATTGTGTGTGTACATACACACACACACACACACACACACACACACACCCCTCATCTTTTGTATCCATTCATCAGTCTATGGACACTTGGCTGACACTTGGGTTTATAATTTGGCTATTACAGGTAATGCTGCTACCTGTAAACACTGGCATGCGTGCACCCCTTTGAATTAGTGTTTCTGTATTTTTTGGGTAAATACCTAGTAGTGCAATTGCTGGACTGTAGGGCAGTTCTATTTTTAATTTTTTTCAGGAACCTCCATACTGTTTTCCAGAGTGGCTATACCAGCTTGCATTCCCACCAACACTACAAGAGGGTTCCTCTTTCTACATCCTTGCCAACATCTGTTGTTTCCAGTGTTAATTTTAGCCATTCTGACAGGTGTGAGGTGATTATTGTATTGTAGTCTTGATTTGTATTTCCCTGATGATGAGTGATGTTGGGCATCTTTTCATGTGTGTTAGCCAACTGTATGTCTTCTTTGGAAAAATGTGAATTCATGTTTTCTGCCCATTTCTTAACTGGATTGATTTTTAGGTGTTGAGTTTGGTAAGTTCTTTATAGATTTTGGATACTAACCCTGTATTAGATATGTCAAATATCTTCTCCCGTTCCACAGGCTGCCTTTTAGTTTTGTTGACTGTTTCTTTTGCTGTGCAGAAGCTTTTTATTTTGATGTAGTCTCAATAGCTTATTTTTTCTTTTGTTTCCCTTGCCTCAGGAGAAAGATCTAGAAAAATGTTGCTACAGCTGTCAAAGAGGTTATAGCTTGTGTTCTCCTCTAGGATTTTTTTTGGATTTCAGGTCTCACATTTAGGTCTTTAAGCCACTTTGAGGGTTTTTTGTGTTTGGTGTAAGCCAGTGGTACAGTTTCACTCTTTTGCTTGTAGCTGTCCAGTTTTCCCAACACCATTTTTTCAAAGAGACTATATTTTTCCCACTGAATATTCTTTTTGCTCTGTTGAAGATTAATTCACCACACAGTTGTGGATTCATTTCTGAGTTTTCTATTCTGCTCTATTTCTATTCTATTCTGTTCCATTGACCTGTGTCCAGTTTGTGCCAGTACCATAGTGTTTTCTTCACTACAGCTTTGTAATATATATTGAAGTCCAGAATTATGATGCCTCCAGCTTTGCTTTTCTTTTTCAAGGTTGCTTTGGCTACTCAGGGTCTTTTGTGGTTCCATTCAAATTTTAGTATTATTTGTTCTAGCTCTGTGAAAAATGCTGATGGTAGTCTGATAAGGACTGCATTAAATGTGCAGATTGCTTTGGGCAGAATAGACATTAAGCAATATTTGTTTTTCTAATCCATAAGCATGGAATATTTTCCCATTTCTTTGTGTCCGTCTTCAATTTCTTTTATCAGTGTTTTATAGTTTCCCGAGTATAGGTCTTTCACCTCTTTGGTTAGGTTTATTCCTAGGTATCTTATTGGTTTTGATGCAACTGTGTATGGGACTGATTCCTTAATTTCTCTTTGTGCTACTTCATTATTGATGTATAGAAATGAAACACATTTCTGTACATTGATCTTGTATCCTGTGACTTTACTGAATGCATTATCAGTTCTAGCAGGCTTTTGGGACGTGTGTTTTCACAGTACAACAGCCACAATAGCTTATTTACTGGACAAACCTAATTTGGATATAAAAGAAGGGAAACAGAAAGTTGTCACCAATTAAAAACCAAAATGAGGTAAGAAAAACTGACTGTACTCTGATCTACTGAGTTGAGAGTTAAGATAAAGATCCAGAGAACACCATCAGTAAGCAACCCTTATTACAGAGCTTTTAGAAAGAGAAAAACATGGGGAGGGTATGTACTATGGTGAGTGCTGTGAAGTGTGTAAACTTGGCGATTCACACACCCGTACCCCTGGGGATAAAAATATATTATATGTTTATAAATATAAATAAATAAATAAATAAATAAATAAGAAAGAGAAAAACAGGTATTCTTTGGACTCAAGAGCAGATTTCTAAGGCCAAAGATGTTCCACAAATACCACTCACAGACAAATCAAGGTATTAACAAGTAAACAAAGATTCTTGATTAACCCAGGTCACCTGTTTAGTCTGTGATAAACCTGAAACCTGAAGTCTCAATACCTTGGTAAGTCTTCAATTTGAAAACTATCCCATTTCCTATTATCTATTTTCCTTACCACCAGTTTGATAACATCCCACATACCAAAAACATATTGCCTCACCAGTCAGTTTTAACTAAGGTTACAAACCAGATTCATGACTCACTCAAGAATTTCTTTCAAATGACAGACCCAGGCTCAGTCTACATTAACTGAATCAGAACTTCAAAGCATGGGGCCCAGGTTCCTATGCTTTGACAGAACTCCCAAGTGATTTTAACACAGGGTACTCAACTCTAACTCAAAACCACTGGACTAACAAAGAATTAATGACAACCTCTATCCTGATCAATGACATCTGACTCAATGTAATTATAGATAACTAAGGAAGACAAACAACACCACACCTTATTCATGTAAGAGTTCTACAGATTACATCATACACCTTTGGAAGACATAGACAGTATGGGAGACTTTCGTTTGTTATAAATTATATTTATTTATATTTACAGCATACTCTAGATAACATACTTTATACATATTATCTCATTTTATCCTCACATCAACCATCTGGGGTTGGGGATTGTTATTTATCCTTTACAGATAAAGAAGTGGGAATCATTGAGGTTAGGCAACTTGTTCAAGGCCATACAGAAAGCAAGTTGAGGAGCCCAGGTACAAACCCAGGTCTATCTGACCTATAGCCTACTTACTACTCACATGTTTACTCTTTGTTTACTCAACATTCATTTTGCCTTCATTCATTTAAAAATAAGCATGTACTAGTTTTATAAAGAAAAATATTATCTTGCTGCAGTCCCTTCAAAGTACACCACACCAGATTTTTCAATAAATAATGTAACAATCAGCTTTTTGGAAAAAATAAAGTCAGATCCCTGCATGACAAACCAAATCCAAAAATAAATCCCAATGGATTCTAGAGGTAATTGTAGTAAGTGAAACCATAAAAAGAACAAAAAGAAAACATGTAGTATCATCTCAAAGTTAAGTACAGCCACTTCTATAAGAAATCAAAGAAAAACAATCTGTAGAAGTTCCACAGATGTGACTACATACAAATCAAAGGCTTCTATGTATTTTTAAAAAAGGTTTAAATTCACTAAAAAGACTGGGAGAAGCATCTGCAACATGACTTCACTTTAAGAGAAGTAAAAGCAATACAACAGTGATCAAAGGAAATAAACAGGAAATTACAACGCATACTTCATTTTATTTTGCTTCATTTAATTGCACTTCACATGTACTATGTTTTTACAAGGGGAAGATTTGCTGCAACCTGAGTCGAACAAGTCTATCTGCCATTTTTCCAACATTTGCTCACTTCATGTGTCTATGTCACATTTGGTAATTCTCAAAATTATTTCAAACATTTTCATCATTATTTTATTTGTTAAGATGATCTGTGATCAGTTGATGTTACTACTGTAATTACTCTGAGGCACCAACAAACTGTGTCCAGCCAGAACGGCAAAATTAATAGACAAATGTGTGTGTATTCTGACTCCTCCACCTATGCTGTTCCCGTCTTTCCCTCTCCTCAGGCTTCCCTATTCCAAGATACAATACTGAAAATACGCCAGTTAATAACCCTGTGGTGGCCCATAAGTGTTCAAGTGATAGGGAGAGTCACACATCTTTCACTTTACATCAAAACCCAGGAATGATTAGCTTAGTAAGGAAGGCATACTGAAAGCCAAGGAAGGCATGCTGAAAGTTGAGACAGGCCAAAAGCAAGGTCCCCTGTGCCAAACGAAACAAGCTGTAAATGCAAAGGAAGAATTCTTAAAGGAAATTAAAAATCTTCACACAAATAATAAGAAAACAAAATAGCCTTATTGCTGATACAGATGGAGCAAGTGGTGTGGATGGAAGTTCAAACCAGCCATGTAACATTCTGTTAAACCAAAGCCTAATCCAGAGCAAGGCCCTACCAGTCTTCAACCAAAGCCTAATCCAGAGCAAGGCCCTAACAGTCTACAATTCTGTGAAGGCTGAGAGAGGCAAGGAAGCGGAGAAGAAAAGTCTGAAACTAGCAGAGGCTGGTTCGGGAGGTTTAGAGAAATAAGCCATCCCTATAACATCAAAGTGCAAGGTAAAACAGCAAGTGCTGCTGTAGAAGCCGCAGCAAGTTATCCAGAAGATCTACCTCAGATAATTAATGAAGATGGCTAAGCTAAACAACAGATTATTAACGTAGATGAAATAGCGGCCTATTGAAATATGTCACCTAGGCCTTTCATAACTAGAGAAGTCAATGCCTGCCTTCAAAGCTTCAAAGGACAGACTACCTTGTTAGAAGCTAGGCTGAAGCCAATGCTCAATGATTACTGTGAAAATCGGAGGGCCCTTAATTGTGCTAGATTTACTCTGCCTGTGCTCTATAATGGGACAAAATGCCTGGATGACAGCACATCTTTCTCCAACACAGATTACTGAATATTCTAAGCACACTGTTGAGACCTACCGCTCTGAACAAAAAACTTCTTTCAAAATATTACTGCTCGGGCGCCTGGGTGGCTCAGTGGGTTAAACCGCTGCCTTCGGCTCAGGTCATGATCTCAGGGTCCTGGGATCGAGTCCTGCATCAGGCTCTCTGCTCAGCAGGGAGCCTGCTTCCTCCTCTCTCTCTGCCTGCCTCTCTGCCTACTTGTGTTCTCTGTCAAATAAATAAATAAAATCTTAAAAAAAAAAATTACTGCTCATTGACCACGTTACCTGGTCACTCATGACCAAGAGCCCTGATGGAGATGGTAAGATTCATGTCGCTTTCATGCCTGCTAACACAATGTCCATTCTGCAGTCCACAGATCAAGAAGTTATTTCAATTCTCAAGCCATATATTCTTAAATAGTACATTAAATAGCTACCAGAGATAGTGATTTCTCTGACAGATTCCGGGCAAAGTAAATTGAAAACCTTCAGGAAAGGATTCACCATTCTAGGTGCCATGAAGAACACTTGTGATTCATGGACAGAGGTCAAAATATCAACAAGAGCTAAGACTGGAAGAATCTAATTGCAATCTTCATGGAGGACTCTGGGGAGAGGGCTGGGTTTCAAGACTTCAGTGCTGGAATAACTGCAGATGTGGTGGAAACAGAGAACTAGAATTAGATGTGGAGCCTGAAGATGGGAGTGAACTGCAGCAATCTTGTGATGAAACATTAATGGACGAGGAATTATTTCTTACAGATGAGCAAAGAAAGTAGTTTTTTGAGATAGAAACTACTCCTTGTGAAGATCCTGTGAAGACTGTAGAAATGACAACAAATGGGTCAGAATATTACAGAAACTTAGATGATAACATAGCAGTAGGTCTGAGAGGACTGACTCCAGATTTGAAAGAAGTTCTACGGTGCATAAACTGCAAACAGACAGCATCACATGCTACAGAGAAATTGTGAATGAAGAGTCAACTGATGTGGCAAACTCCACTGCTGTCTTATTTTAAAAAACTGCCACAGCCACCCCAGCCTTCAGGACCACCACCCTGATCCATCAGCAGCTGTCAACACTGAGGCAAGACCCTTCACTAGCAAAAAGACTGACCTGCTGAAAAATCAGATGACAACATATTTTAGCAATAAAGTATTTTTTAATTAAGGCTTATACATTTTTTAGACATAATGCCATCATACACTATTTTAATTGACTATGCTACAGTGTAAACATAACCTTTATATGCACAGGAAAACAAACAAAAAAAAAATCATCTGACTTGCTTTATTATGGTATTCATTTTATTGCAGTGATCTGGAGCCAAACCTGCAATGTCTCTGAGGTGTGCCCGCATACAAAAAAAGGGGCCCAAATAATAAATAGTTTTAAATGATTAATTATCCTGGCAATCATAGAAATGTTCAGATAAACAAGATACAATGACATTTTCCACATACAAATAAACAAAAAGTTGTAAAATTAGAATATATGGTGCTAACCAGGATCAAGGATAACATCCCCACACTCTGCTGCTGGGAGTGAAAATTGGCAGTCCTTCCAGAACACAATTTGGCAGGAAGTGATAAGTGCCCTGAAACTGCCTCCACTCTAACCCCACAATTCCACTTCCAGAAATTATTACTAGGTAAGAATCACAAATGAGACAAAGGATTTAACTTCAAGAATATTCACACCACAACATTAAAAAGTATACCACTTAAGAGTACTGTACATCCCTGCACTACATTGGCAGCTACACACTGTGGCAGGAACTCTTGCTTGTATTAGTAGGAAGGTAAACAGAAAAGTAATTTGCCACTTGTAACAGAAGTCTTTAAAGTGTTCAGCAATTTCACTTTCTAGGAATATATTTCATGTGAACACAGCTTTCTTTTTAACAGCATACAGAGAAAGAAAAGTTTAAATTAAATGTTCAAAATGAGAAGCATGGTTAAGTATTAAGTATGATAAAATCCATGTCATTAAAATGATTATCAAGCTGTCAATAAGCTTTTCAATCACTTTATATAAAATTGCAAAATGTTCACAATACACTGCAAAGTGGAAAAATACAGATTCCACTATACTGAAGAGAGGGGGAAGAAAGACAAGCTTTCAAAATTAAGGTCTTCAGGGGCACCTGGGTGGCTCAGTGGGTTAAGCCTCTGCCTTCGGCTCAGGTCATGATCTCAGATCTCTGGGATCGAGCCCCACATCGGCCTCTCTACTCAGTGGGGAGCCTGCTTCCCCCTCTCTCTCTGCCTGCCTCTCTGTCTACTTGTGATCACTTTACGTCAAATAAATAACTAAAATCTTAAATAAATAAATAAGGTCTTCAGCTGGATTTTGCTAAAGTGTCTTCCTGGAGCAGTCACTGACATGCAAGCGCCTGGAGTATAAACTAATTTCTCCAAGGTTTTCATGTCTCGAGAAAACATGATTTTTATTTTACACTATGAATGAGACAGAGAACTAAAGTAAAACTGTGCGAAGTCATACATAAATCAGCTTTATGACTCAGGCATCCAACTGCAACCTTCATGGGTGAATTCAAATCCAGACTCCACAGTTTTGCTGCCCCTTTCCTATTACCCCCTGATTCACTGGGTCCCCCTAACTTCACAATTTCTTGTCCTTCTGGACTCATATTCTCTTTATCCTTTTTTAATTCATAAATTAAAGGACTGAACTAAATGACCTCAAAGAGCCTTTTAGATTCTTGGACCCCACTGATTTACCACCAACTGGCACACAAAAAGCACATACATACCTATTTTACTGTGGGGTAAAATTTTACTCACATGTCAACTTAGGGCAGCAAGACTCTTCCCAAGACCTCCTTTTGTTTCACCTCCAAGGTTTTAAGCATAATGCTTTCTTTGAAGGCCCCCCTTAATTTTCCACTGAACCCATTAATAACAGGGTGCCCATCAATTACTTTCTAAGCCATAGTGCTTCTATATTTTACAGCTCCACTACAGAGATAAAGACCTCACACTGGGAAAAGTAAGTCAAGGCTGGAAAAAACTTCAGGATACAAAAAGATTTTATCAGTCTGGACTATCCAAGCAGATGAAATTTAATAGAGATAAAGGCAAAGTTCAGCACTGTATCTTAAAACTACATGGAAATGACATGGTTTAACAGTAGCAGAGACATAAACACAGAGCTGTGATTTCAGTTGATGAAAATTTCAGGAAGTCAAGAATATAGGACGGGTTAGGGAAAGACAGTCCTTACCATCTTGTTTTTCTTTTCTTTTTTTTTTTTTTTTTTTAACCCAGTGTCAAAATGGAAAAGAGTAATGGTTACTCTCTGCTCTGTAAGGTAACACTATAGGTTGACTACCGTAAGCTGTGCTGAGTCCACTTTAAAAGGGACAACATTAACAAAGTAAATGGAGGGCAGAGGACTAAGAAGCTGATGAAGGGATTTGAAACTGTCAAATAAGAAACATCTGAAGGAAATGGGAATATTTAGCCCGTGCAATAGAAGAGCTAGGAAAAGGAGAGCAGTAACTACAGAAGCCCTCAAAGTGAAGCAAAAGAATGAAGTCAGTAGGTAGAGACTTTAGCAAAATGGACAGTATATTACCATGAAAGGGAGATTACCACAGTTAGAAATGCAAGCTCTGTATCACTGAATCCTCTAATTTTCTTTCCTCCAGAAAAGCCAGAAATTTTTATCTGAAATCTCCCCATTTCTGAAAGTCCACTCCTAATTTAAGTTTTTGCATAATCTGGGCAGCCAAATGATATGTATGCAGGCCTCTTTTGACAAAGCACACCAGTTTGCAATTTGTGTCTTGGGAAAACATGATGGCTACCTTCCAACATCTGAAAAACTGTCACAAAGAAGAGGCAGAGACATGTTTTACACTGCCCTAAAAGGTGACAATTACAGAGAGGCCAACTGCATGTCAACAAGGGAAAAGAAAACTAGTCTACAAATTCCAATAGGACATATTCAAATGGAGACAGGTCAATAAGTAGTATTGGCCGGGTCAAGAATTCTGCACTTATTACCACTGGCCTTGGTCAAAACCTCCCCACATCTCAGTTTTCTTTCTTACTTTCCCTTCCCCTCAAAAGAAGAAACAGTATTAACATTTAGCCGTTTATCTCTCAGAATTACTGTAAAAATCAAAACCCATGTAACAAAAAAAGAAATACATAAAAGTACTCTATAATGGCAAAGAACAATAGTAATTATGACATTATCATAACCTGCCATCGTAAGGTATTTATCTATTTCTTTTATTATACAAGCTAAGGGTATACTCCCAATCTAATTCATTTCCTGCCACAGAATATCAAACATTTGTTGAAAAAAATGTTTAAAGTGTTTTAAAAATGCTAAATGTTGAGAGAACAAGGTTAAAATGATAACAATGTAAGATAGGATAACAGAGAAAACAGTCACCAAAGCAAACATCCAGGATGTTAATCATTAACATTACCAACTAGTCTAAAAGGAACTGCACACAACTGAAGGAACACACAAAAGTAAGGACACATGTATGAGGGGCTGATGCACTAGGGCAGACAGTGATAAACTACAGCCAGCTGCCTCTTTTGTAAATAAAGTTACACTAGAACACAAACTTGCTCATTCAGTTATGGATTACATGTTTGTACTACTGTACATATTTATTGTATATATGTATTACGTAGATGCTGCTTTCGCTCTGCAGTAGCAGAGCTGAAGAGCTGCAAAACCTAAAATAATTATTTGGTCCTTTACAGAAAAAATTTACCTACTTTTCTGTAAAAGTACTCTTTGGTTGCAAACCACACAGGTGGCTGAATGATGAGATACCTCATCTTCCTGTGGCTCCATCCCTAGGATTTTACTGGGTCGTTTCGATGCATGTGAGCAAAATCCCAAACAAAACATTAAAGCCTGAGTATAGGGGAGGTAAATGTGCGCTAAATGGAGACCCCATATTCCTCTACACACTCAAGATTACAAAATTTTTAATACTATCTCTTCCACCTAGTAACATCACCAAAAAGATGTGAAAAATTCCCCGTGTACAAGGAGTGTGGGACTGATTCAGGCAGGAAAAGATCATGCTACCTCCATCCCTCTTAAGTTCTCAAACTCTCATATGTCTAAGCTCCACTATTTGCATGGAACATACAAATGCATGAAAAATCTTTTGGTTATCCTATCATTATAGGTTTTCAAAGTAGTTACCAAAAATTAAGAGGGAATAAAAATAAAATGGAAATAAATACGCTAACAGAAGTTTTCTGATATAAACTTAATATCCAGCAGAAATAAGTGCAGTTTTAGGACTTCATGGAAGATTCATATTCTTTGGCTCATTCTGAACTTATTACCACATGCAAAGGCGCTCAAATCTCTACCAACGGTAGATTGAGACAGATCTTCATTTTCCTAATACCTGACTCTACCTCTATTTCTGGCAATATTTCCAACCCTCCTCCAGGGCATTACTTGCCAGTCTCACCTCAGATAGGGAACACACACACACACACAGCCCTTCCACCATTCTCTCCTGCACCGAGACTTTTCACTCAACAGATAGCCTAGTGCCCAGAGGGAAAGGGCAAGTCCTTATCTAATCCCCACATTCTTCTTACAGCTTCCAACTATCCTTTGAACCTTCCACTGTGTCCTGTAAGTCCACTACTCAGGCTTACTCCATGTCTTATTTCTCTCTAACCTGCTCATTTAAAGTCTTTTTACTCATAGGTTAAAACTCTGAGACCTAATCATTAAGAGATTCCAACTACATGCCAAACATTTAATGCCAGTTTGTTGGGGTTTTTTCCCCCTAGAAAATGAAGAGAAGGGGCGCCTGGGTGACTCAGTGGGTTAAGCCTCTGCCTTCAGCTCAGGTCATGATCTCAGGGCCCTAGGATTGAGCCCCCCCCCCCATCGGGCTCTCTGCTCAGAAGGAAGCCTGCTTCCCTTCCTCTCTCTCTGCCTGCCTCTCTGCCTACTTGTGATGTCTCTCTGTCAAATAAGGAAATAAAAATCTTAAAAATAAAATAAAATAAAATAAAATAAAAATTTAAAAAAGAAAATGAAGAGAAATATGAAGGAATGAAGACACACTCTTGACAATCATTTGGTTAATAGGCATGCCCCCTGAGACCACAGACCACATCTTCAGGTATTAAATAAATATCTCAAGATTCTAACGATCCACAATTCTAATTCTCCTCCAGAAAGCATTTAAGCGAGTTTCCCACATACTTATATGTACTTACAATTCCTCAGCCTCCCCCAGAGGTGGAAGATCAGGAAATTCCCACAGGATAAGGTATTTTTAACTCACCAAGTAACAGTTTTAGATGAGGAAATATTTAAGTCCCCCTGGTAAATAAGTTGTTGAGAATGTTTAGCTTTACTCAAGACTATCAAGAACCCACAGGTTACTATCCCAGGCACTCCAGATATACCCTATAATAACTGGATAGACACCAAAACTAATCTTGAGCAAAACAGGGTAAAATGCTGATAGTCTCCATGATCGCAACACACAAAGATCTTTTAAAAACAAGGAAACATGAGGAGCCCAGCCTTCAAAACTGAAGCTACCTAAATTAGAGCGAAAACAGGACAAAGTGAGGGGAAGAACCGCTAAAGACACCTCTTAAGTAAATCACATAATGCGGGGGGAAAAAAAGGTCATACACTGTTCTGACTTCCTCCTCCTCTTGCATTGGAGTTGAACTAAGAGGACTTGTCAGAAGCCCTTAAGAATTTGTTAAAAGGAAAGAAAAGAAGTCCAGGCCAACAAATTCGAGTCTTTTGAGAGCTACAGATAACAAAGAGGAACTGAACCACTGGCTCAAAGTGGAGAAGAGATATACACACTATCTGCAGTCTGGCAGCCCTGCCTGATCTTCAAAGCTCTCGGGATTTGTCCTGTCCCCTGCAGCGCGCGGGTCGGGTCACCGGCTAAGATTTCAGTAGTGTGGACAGGCACTCCGCAGTCCCTCTCCTGCCCAGGCAGCGTTAGGCCCATCGCTATAGAGCTGGGCCTGGGCGCAAGAGTCCCAGATGCAGAGAACAGCGGCCCCTGGACCCTCGGACAGGAAGTGGCTATTCCGACTAGAGGCTTATGATCAAAGGAGGTGAACCCCTGAAAAGAACCAAAGCAGAAGCAGCTGCAGGCGACTGTGTGAACGCGGCGCGAAGCAGATGGTGGGAGTGTGTGCACAGGGAACAAGGGAGGGGGGCAGACCCGGGCTGCCCCTTCGTCCACAGAAGATGCTCTTACCCAAGCAGCTGGACAAACACAGGGGGCAAAGGAAGGGTGGAGGGCTTAGGCAGAAGACGCTGCACAGCCTGAAGACGAGCTTCCAGAAAAAGGGGTGGAGGTGGGTACGCGGCAACCCCAACGGGCTACCAGGGACGCCGGGGAGGAGGGAGGGTCGCGTTGAGAGCCCCCGGAGCCCGGTTACCCCTCCTCGCTGGTGGCTAAGGCCCTGGAGGTCCTCCCCCCCAGACCCTCGAGAAGGCTGGGAAGGCCTACTCCGAGGCTGCACGCCCCTGCCGCGCAGGGCGGCAGCCTCCCCGCGGCTCCCGCGGCCCCGGCACTGCCGGACCCGGTCCCTCCCGCCCCCCTGCCCGGTGCCTAGCGCTTGGGGCCAGCCCCCGATCCCTACCACGAGCGCTTCCGGGCCGCCGCCCCCGGCTGCTCCGAGCTCCAGCCGCCGCCGCCGCCGCCGCCAGGAGTCCGACCGGCTTCCAGTTCAGGGACGAGCCGCCGCCGCCTGCGCGAAACTCGGGTACCCCAAAGCCGCTCTCGCCGCCTGCTGTCCGCCTTCCAGGCCGCGCCGGATCCTCCGCTCCCCCTGCCGGCGGGCAGCCATTTCCGACAAGCGACTGCGGAACTTGCCGAAGTGCGCCGGGCCGGAAATGGCCGAACCCGGGCGCTCGGGAGCCCGGGAGGCGGGGGACGGTCGCCACTTTCCGGACTGCGCCCGAAGGGCCGCCAAGGCCTCGGGCTCCGCCGCCGGGCTCGCCTGAGTCCGGGGGCAACGGCGGCGGCGGCGCCGGGGATTGTGGGAAACGCGCGGCGAAAGCGAGGGCGACGGCGGCCAGCCGGAGGAGCGGGAAGGAAGGACGCGGCGGGCTCCGCTGGGCCCTCAGACCGGCGCCCTACGGATGCCCCTCGCCCCTTAGAAGAACCTACCTACGGAGTGCGGAGAGAATGCCTCCGACAGCTCTGGAACGGGTTCCGACTCCGAGAAGCTCGGCCGCTTCGAGCAGGCCCGGTGAAATCCAAGTCCAAAAATAAACCCAAACCGGTAGAAAAGGCCCTCCTCAAAGAACGGACCGTCCCCAGCAACAGTCTGGAGTTTTGAAACACTTTTGAGTGTAACAACAAAGAAAAGGCCTGGCAGCTTGGATGCTTAACAAAACAAACAACAACAAAAACCCCCGGGGCTTTACAAAAACAATAGCTTAATCCAATCCTGTAGCAAAATCAACCAAAACTAGGAGGAAAAAGCAATACCGTTTGCAATACTGAAGAGCCAAGCCCTGTGAACCTGCAAGGGCCCCCTATCCTACAGTCAGTCTTAAGAGACCCTCACACCTGCAAAGTCAGCGCAGGATCTGAAACAATGGGGGTGGGCGAAACAACTCTACCAGTCTGAAAAGACCCACCTGATCATTATTGTTAACTCAAGAAGGAGTTTAAACATTATTTAAAATCTATAAATGGATTCACTATTTTCTTAACATGTTTTTAATCCTCCAGATGGGCAGGGCTTCTGCCCCAAGGTTTCCTGAGCAGGGAACCCAGAACACACCAGAACCGAGAATAGCGGGGCACCTGGGTGGCTCAATGGGTTAAAACTTCTGCCTTCGGCTGAGGTCATGATCCCAGTGTCCTGGGATCGAGCCCCGCATCGGGCTGTCTGCTCCGCGGAGAGCCTGCTTCCTCCTCTCTCTCTCTCTCTCTCTGCCTGCCTCTCTGCCTATTTGTGATTTCTATCTGTCAAATAAATAAATAAAATTTAAAAAAAAAAAAAAAAAGCCGAGAATAGCTGGGGAGGGCCAGCGGTAGGCTCCTATCCCTGTGCGTGGGTGGTCTGGCACTCTAGCCAAGCTGCACCCCCAGAGACAGCTCCACAGCTGCCATATCCCACCCATACACCCTTCCCAGTAGAGCCCAGGCCCACGCTCTAGCTAGGAGGCCTAGAAAACACTGAAGATTGATTAGTTTCCCACAGGGGACAGTTTGAGCTGAGGATTCCACCCCCTAAAAAACTTTAAGAAACCTAGCAAACTGTTTTCCAGAACACACCCTTCATTCCTCCTTCTGACCCTCCTTTTTCTTCTTTCCTGACACCTCCTTACTCACCCCTATTTCCCTTTCTCCTCCTACCTCACCGTTTTCCTCACCTTTATTACTCTATGCTAGTAGTTTATCACTATGAGCAAATATTCAAAGTCCTACCACTATCATGTATGTACAACAACCTTTCTAACTTTTAACCAGTGTGTTCAGGAAAGGGGGGGAGCAAATTTTTAAAAATCAGAAGCATTCCAGGAAATGAAAATGAGGAAGACTTGCCCAAATAACCCTGAATAATCTAAGGTTGTCTTTTTTTCCTTTCTCTCTCTCTTTTTTTAAACAGCTCATCTTCTTGGCTCTCCTCCAGAGCTCTGTGGCAGCAGGCAGAAGTCTGGCAGTGTGGGAGGAGACACACAGAAGCCCAGAAGCCATGGTAAGTATTACCAGGTATTGGTTCATCTCCACACAAGAGAGGGCCTGCAGATAGCTGCTACCTAGAGGACTCAGCCTAAATGTCTCCTGCACATCCAAGTGACTTACCACATGGTTTTCCCTATGGTTGATTTCCTTGATGCTGAAGATAGATAAACTTTAAGAAGAAAAATGGCACCCAATGGAAATTTGGTGTCTCGACTTCAGTAGAGCTCTGGGTGCTAACCATCCTCTTCCTTTGGATCTTTTGAGCAGGTCCTCTGTCTCGCTTTTTCTTCTTCCTTTCAAACAGTTCCATATTCATTCTCTCCCTCTGGCTCCTGTTCCTTCTCCTGTCTCCTAAGAGATGTTGTTCCCTGAAAAGTAATGACGGGCCACTTTCTGATTCCTCTCCACAGTCTCTTCGTTGCCAGTGTCAACAGCTCCCTTGCATCACATGCATGCTCCTCTAAGCAGATTCCTGTCTTTGAGTCCCTGTCTTTGAGCTGCACTCCAGACATAAGCACACCATCATCATCATCCTATCAATACATGTTTTATGAATACTTAATTGCCAAGCAATAAGCTAAACCCTTTGTAGGCATTGTCTCATTTTAACCCTTACAGGGAGCTATCAGTGGGGAACAGAGACTTAAAGAAGCCAAATAAGTACAGTGCCCAAGATCACAGAGTGGGGTGCAAAGTACAACAGGAACTCCAAGTCCTCCGAACTCCAAAGCCAGTATTCTTGACCAGAACAATATGACTGTCTCGCCAGGACTTTAAATTTACTATATCCCGCACTGAACTTCTTTACCCCCTCCCCCTTTGCTCTCCTCAAATGTCCCTGTTTATAATGGTGTTACCATTATCTTTCCTAACATAGAAACTCAAAACCTGGCACCATCTTCATTTTTCTCTTCACCCTCACATTAAATCAATTTCTAAGACCTAACAATTTCATGTATAGGATCTCTACCACCTGCAGTCCCACACTTAGTTCCTGGATCCAAGTCCTCATTATTCCTCTCTTGGGCTGTTGCCTTAACTCTGCAGTTTCTGGCTTGGAAAATACAATCACATTCACAGTAACTGTCCTCAAGAAAGAAAACCAAGACAGTAAGATATGCAATGAAACTAGTTTACTGATCACTCCATATTGTGACCTTTTACAACATTTATTGTCTCTACTTTGCATTTTGGAACTCAGTCAAATAGTTTTGCTTTGTTATTTAACTGTCATGTATGCAGATCTTTATACGCTTCAAGGAACCCAGTATGCCTTTGGTACCAAAGCAGGAGCCTGTGGGTCTTCTCTCTAGAGCACAGTCACAGGGACTTTGCAGTGCCCAGTCTGCCTCTTTTTGTTCCAGATTTTAAGTTCCTGGAAAAGAGACACGATTGTCCTGGCTGGGGTCTTGTGCTGACCCCTTGATCAATCAGCTTTGGCTAAGCAGCAGGTCAGCCTTATCTAAATACAGCAATGAGAGCCTCTCCTATAAATACGGCATGTTCCCAGAAAAGGAAAAGGCATACACCACTGTTTATTTGTTTATTCATTCATTCCATTAACAAATAGTTGAGCATTCTCTCCAAATATATGCAGGGTTTTTTGCATGTATGCAAAATGTTTAAAATATAACACTTCCCTCACACCATGAAACTCATAACATAAAAAGATAAGAAATCACCAGATAAAAAGCATAACAATATTCACCCATAAGAGACCCTCAATTCAATTATATATGATGGAAAATAATTCAGCACACCCTGCATAAGCCTGTGGTGGTAAAAGTAATCAGGAGTAATGTGTGCACGTCAACAAAACAAATTCACAACAGCACCACAAGGAATAGACAGATACAGAAAACAACCTCATGTCCATCAGGGATAGACTAGATCAACAAAGTGTAGTGTACTCACCCAAATGAATACTTTACAGCAATGAGAATGCCCTACAAATATATACAACAATACTGGGGAAGCTCACAAACAACATTAAGCAAAAGAAGCCAGACAGGAGGAAAGTACCTGGGCTGTGATTCCATTTATGCAGAGTATCAACACAGGCAAAACTAATCTACCCCAAGGAGCAGCGACCAGAAGAGAGTGTGAAAGGAGCTACGTGTGTGCTGGCCACGCTCTGTTTCTTGAGCTGCACGCTGCTTACACCTGTTATCAGTTTGTCAAAATTCATCAAGTTGTACACTTGTGTTAGTGTCCTTTTCTATATGTATATTATCCTTCAATAAAAAGATTTTTCAAGTAAGTAATTCAATCCACAACATGGAGCCTTTAAGCACCTTGGAGCTTTGTCACTATGAATATCCCAGCGTTGCCAATACTGTCACCCTACCCCCACCATTACACCACCTCCTTAGAGACCCTTTGGAAATAGCCACCGTTTTTATCTCAGAGCTTCAACCTTTCTAGCCCCAGCTGATCAGACTTCTTCTTATCTGGAAACTTGGGAGCAGGAGTCAGGTGATAAAAGTGCCTCATCTAATAAATTGTATGCATTTGGAGGAAAGGATCTCTGGACATGGGCACAGTGATAAGCCAAGAATGCTGGTCTGCAGAAAATAGAGCCAACACACAGAGTGAAGCAAACAGTCCTGTGGGAGATGGAGAAGCCTCAGAGGTTGCGCACTCTCCAGCTCTGGTCGCATATATCCCAGGTGTCACTGGGTATCCTTGGGATTGCTCACGTAGCCTTGCTATTGAAAAACAGAAAGAAAGAAAGGCAGGCAGAAAGGCCTTACTTATTTAAGCTAGTGCAAATACGTTTCTGTTTGTGGAATGTATTATCTCATTTAGTCCTAACAACACTACATAGTAAGTACCGTCACGATTCCCATTTCACAACTGAGAAAACGGAAGCCCAGAGAGGTTATGTAACTCGCCCAAATCACACAGCTGGTTAGTGGTGGTGCCAGGATCTGGACCCAAGTACTCTTGACTCCAAAGGCTGAAATCTTAACAACCATATTACACCACATTGCAAGAGAAATGCTGGAGATGGCAATGTGAATTGTATGTTGCATTAATGGATTGAACAGAGGCATCTGATTCTGTTAAATGAGTTCAAATGGTACAAATAATTGAAAGATTGGCTGCTTAAGAAGTTGGTATTTATTTCTTTCACAAGGGAATTATACTTTGAGTCATAGATGTTAGAGAAATAGAAAATGCATGGAGTATGACAGATTATACTAATGAGACTGTGTTGTTACATCAGGAAATTTATTTATAGATTTCAGGAAAGAACTCCCTTAGAAGATCCTCACTGATGACCTGTTTTTCCCAAAATGTAAATATCCAGGAGAAAGGGGCTTTACTCCTATAGAAGGAGAAATCGAAAAAAGTTAACTTCCAGTCGTAGAGGGAGAGAGGCGCCCGTGGTCACTTTCCATGATGATGGCTGCCAGACCCACAATCCACTCAGCAAGGCTTCCAGATCAATCACCAGCAAGCCACTGGTGACCCCCAGCAACCTTCAAAAGGTATGATTCAGGAATTATTGGTGAGTTTAAGTCAGATAAGAACTCGTCCTATCTGTAGTGCTTTGATTTTAAAGGAAAGTGCTGACAGCCACTATTCAAGATCTTTTCTAAATATAAATGATTGAGCAGTTTTGTGGCTTATAATTAGAACAATGCATGACAATTCCTAGATTAGAGTTCCAAGGTTACTCTTTTCTTTGGTCCATCAATGCCAAAAAGACAAAAGGTCATCTTCTGAGGCTCCATGGATGGCACTCACTAGCCTGCTAAGTGGCTCACTCTGAAAGTTCTGGCTTTGATGTTATCTTTTAAAAGAGGCTCTTTTTTATCTGGCAAAATCTGAATAGGACAGTTTGCAAATAATTTGTAGTAAGAATACTGAGTTAACATCACCTCTAAAACAGAGCACACATTACTGTCAAAAAAGGATTTGTTGGGGCACTTGGGTAGCTCAGTCAGTTAAGTGTCTGCCTTTGGCTCCAGGCATGATCCTGGGGTCCTGGGATTGAGCCCCATGTCTGGCTCCCTGCTTCCCTGCTCCACAGGGAGCCTGATTCTCCCTCTCTGCCCCACCCCCCATTCATGCTTGCTCTCTCTCTCTCTTTCAAATAAATAAATAAAATCTTTAAAAAAAAAAAAAAAGGATTTGTTAACTCCTTGCCTCATGTCATAGTACTCACTACCTTCTATGTGGCTGTGAAAAAGAAATTTTGTACTAGTTTCACATTCATTAGGATGCTTAGCCTGGTTCAAACCGGTTATCTACATAAGAAGTGTAATCTGTAATGACCAGTTAACATTTCAAAAATTAGCTGTCATCCCTAAAAATACAATGTATCTGCCTGTAAGGTCTCTTCTGTGACTTCTTATTCTCTCCCTACCATGTCAGCATAGCTTTGCAGGGGCAGTCATGTCTGATGATCAGTAAGTATCAAAATGCCATCAAAATTTCCTAAGCTTGTTCCTGGAAGTTCCAAGTAATGATACATATGTTCCCCGCCACAAAAATACAGGTTCCTAACATTTACTCTAAATTATGCTAGTGAGTGCAAAAATGTGCTCAGCTAAACACAGCATGCCTCAACATAGCATGTCTGAGTGTTTGCAGAATTTCGCACAATGAGAGCTGTAACCAGAAAAAAAGAAAAAAAATTAGGGAGAGCACTGACAGCTGAGTTCCAATGTCACACTATATGCAGCTCTATGACTTCAGGAATGTCCTTACACCAAAAAAGCTACCCATAGATTCAAAAAAGCAAACGCTTGCTATGCTTTCACTTAAAAATACCTCAAGTAAACAAAGCATTCCAATTGAAAATTGGCAAAATGTCAAAGAAGTACTTACAGAACATCAATTAATTTCTTAGTTAGCCAATTTGGTTATAAAATCAAAATTGAGGGGCGCTTGGGTGGCTTAGTGGGTTAAGCCTCTGCCTTCAGCTGAGGTCATGATCTCAGGGTCCTGGGATGGAGCCCTGCATCAGGCTCTCTGCTCAGTGGGGAGGCTGCCTCCCCCTCCCTCTCTGCCCACTTGTGATCTCTCTCTCTCTCTGTGTCAAATAAATAAATAAAAACTTTTAAAAAAAATGAAACCAAATGAAAATGTGGTATTTCTAAAAAAAAAAAAAAAAAAAAGAAAATGTGATAGTTCTACAAATCCATCAGTTCTGGGGGCCACAATTAACAATCCAAAGCTCACCTCTAATGGATAGTGTCAGATACGTCGTATCTTTTAAGTAATCTCTACACCCAACATGGGCTTGAACCTACAACCTCCAGATCAAGAGTCACGTGCTATGCCAACTGAGCCAGTCAGCACCCCCAGAAAGTTCATTTTCTGTAATAAGGGACACAAATAATAACATTGTTATTATTATAACATTATAAAGAAATACACACCTATAAAATGAAGAGGTGATTATTTAGAAAAAGGGTAAATGAGATAAATGATGCAAGTAATCAAAAAATACATTAATTATATGTAAAATATACTAAATATGAAAAGATTTTAAAAGTTCAAACAGCACCATGCATTTCTATTACTTTTATGTACATTTAAATATGCTGTAATGATGTTCACTTTTTATATATTTCCTCTTTAATTAGCTTTAATAATAAACATCTAAATACCAGTAGGAATACAAATTAATAGCAAAAAACACAGAAACTGGTAAGTATTTGTCAGTTCTGTGGCTTCCAGCCTACGAGCAAAATTTTATAAAATTGCTATCTTTACGTATCAGCCATTTCAACAACTTCTTTTTGTTTTGTTGTGTTCATTCTCATCTCTAAAGGTACTAGAACATTCCATGTCTGTTCTCAGTGGTCCCTGAATGACAGTCTGTGGACCAAGATTAGATAAAATTTTTGTCAGTCCACAGTTCAATGAGAAAAGCAAAGGCAAGTTATTGAGCTTTTAATAAAGCTAAATTTACTCAATTTAAAGATTGTCCTTTATTTTGAGATTATGTTCCTTCCCCTTTCTTATGTTAAAATTCCTTCTTAGAAAATAAAAATGGTGGTAAATGGCAGCTTTTTAAAAATCTTCCCTACATGACAAAATCCTGAGACATACTTATTTTGGTGCCCCCCCCCCCGACTAATTATTTGTTATTTTACCAGTTCTAATATTAAATCCAGAAGTCAGATAACTATCTAACTATACCCTCTTCCTGGCATTTTAAGGTATCAGCCCACGCAGAGAAACACACACACACACACACACACACACACACACACACACACAAAACGTTTTTGGAAAGACTTCTCTGGTAACCAGCCTCCAAAACATCCCCAGCAATCTCTAGCCCTAGTATTGACAGCCTCATGTAGTCCCTGTCCACACTGTACCACAGATGATCTCTGACCAACAGAACAATGCAGAAATGATGGTAAGTCACTCCTGAGATTAAGTTATATAAGGTATTTCAGCTTTCACTGTGGTGAGTTTCTTTCTTCGATCACTCGCTCTGAAAGAAGCTAGAGGCCATGTCATGAGCAACACTGTAGAGAGACCCATGTGGTAAGGAACTGAAGGTTCCTGCCAGCAACCATGTGAATGGGATTGGGAGCAGATCCTCCAGCCCCAGTCTGGCCTTCAAATGATGCAGCCCATGAAAGATCCTGAGCCAGAGCCAGCCAGCTGAGTTGCTCCCGAATTCTTGACCTACAGAAACTGAGAGATAATAACTAGTTATGTGTGTGTGTGTGTTTTTAAGATTTTATTTATTGATTTGACAGAGAGAGAGAGAAAGCACAAGTAAGCAGAGAGGCAAGCAGAGGGAGAGAGAGAAGCAGGCTCTCTGCTGACCAGGGAGCCCTATGCGGGGCTCAATCCCAGGACCCTGGAATCACAATCCGAGCCGAAGGCAGCCACCCAACCAACTGAGCCACCCAGGCACCCCACTAGTTGTGTTTTAAATCACTACATTTGAGGTCATTTGTTAGGGGACAACAAACAACTAATGCAACTCCTTTGTCCTTTTTCAGCTGCAAGATGAACAGCTATCTAGGCCCAGAACAATGCTGAAACTGCATGTATGTATTCATGCCTGTGTTGGGGGGATAGAAAGGATCAGCAAGGACTGTGATCTCCATTATCCTGACTTTAGTTTACTTACACTGACTTTTCCCTTCTCCGTTGGTTTTTCTACTTTTCTCATATTGACCAGAGCACTCAGTAAACTGAATAATTCATCTCCAGCCTGAGAATCAATTCTACTCATTTGTAGGCTTAGTTTAAGGAATCATTCTATGTAAATATGGTATTTTATCATAGTTTAGAAACCTGGTAAATTTCTTTGTCAGAATCCCTCACCTTAGTTGTCAGATCTCTCCTAGACCCATTCCTACCTCAACAGAAAAGTACATCTCATATTCACTGAGAAAAGAGAAGCAACACACATAATCCCTTTAAGTTCTCTTCTCCCACATTTAAGCCATCTGTAAGTACTGAGTGAAAAGATTATTGTTTTAGCAGCTGATGCAAAGTTCCTCTCAGGGATAGACAATGCCTTCTAGAGGAATCTACCTCAATATTACACTTGGAGTATGGAAGAAGAAAGCTTGGCTTGTAATAAAACTGTGAAACAAAGAGATTGCTAAACAGATCTGCATTTTAAAAAAGAGGAAGACGGGGCGCCTGGGTGGCGCAGTGGGTTAAAGCCTCTGCCTTCGGCTCAGGTCATGATCTCAGGGTCCTGGGATTGAGTCCCACATGGGGCTCTCTGCTCAGCAGGGAGCCTGTTTCCCTCTCTCTCACTGCCTGCCTCTCTGCCTACCTGTGATCTGTCTCTTGGTCAAAAAAATAAATAAAATCTTTAAAAAAATAAAAAAGAGGAAGACTACGAAGTCTGGAACAGGGCAAAGGGGAGAGGAAATGGGAGGAGTGAAAGGAGAGCTGGTGCTTAAATAATGGCATGGGAGCTTGAAGCTTGGGGAGAGAGTTCCCGGGAATGGGGAGCGGAAATCATGTTTAAAATAGAATCTTCTATTACTGGACTTCACATTGTTTTGTGTTGCTAAGGATATAAAATCCCTGAAGCCTTCAGTAATATCTGACACATGCACAAATGCCTTTTGTGAGTGATTTGGGGGAAACCAAGGAAAAAGATGCAGAGGGGACAGGTCTGAGTTCTACAGCTGGGTCAGCCTGGAACCAAGGAATAGAAACAAGGAAACTGAATTACAAGTGAGATGAAGAATTTAGTGGAAGCAGAAACTCAAAAGCCAAAGAAACCACACGATGAACTTCTAGAAATTAACAAAAATCTTGGAGAAGACACTGACCTTTCGAAGGAAGTCCCAAAGTGGAATGGGAACTTTTTTAAGTAAGCCAATTTTTCCTCAAATCTCAAAAAAAAAATCTACCTTAGCTGACATCTGGTCCATATTTATGGATTCTTCTCTCATCTGTTCTGGCCTTTGACAAAAAAGAGGTGTCCAAAAGTGGGCACTCTGTGTTTTTTTTTTTTTTTAAAGATTTTATTTATTTATCAGAGAGAGAGGGCCAGAGAGCAAGCACAGGCAGAGAGAATGGCAGGCAGAGGCAGAGGGAGAAGCAGACTCCCTGCTGAGCAAGGAGCCCGATGTGGGACTCGATCCCAGGACGCTGGGATCATGACCTGAGCCGAAGGCAGCTGCTTAACCAACTGAGCCACCCAGGCGTCCCGGCACTCTGTTTTTTAACATGATCTGATATTCCTCCTTTCTGTGACCTTGCTCCATCAATCATTCCCTTTATACATATAGTCAATATTCTCCTCGCTACTGGGATTTCCCCCACTGCTTATACACAGGCTCCGGCCCCAACTACCACCATCTTGCAACCCCAGATTTGAACTCTGAAAGATTTAGATTTTGAATCCTTGATCTACTGTTAGAAGTATAAACCTTGGGCTTATTACTTAACTTCTATAAATTCTCTTGGCTACAATTTCCTCGTAACAAAATGGGGATAATAATAGCATATACCTCATAGAGGTTATGGGTTAACTTGGTTAATGAGAGTAAATTATCAGCCCAGTGCCTGGCCAATAGTAAGCTCTCTTACTTAACTGCTGTCATCATCATCATTCACCAGAATTCTCAAGAGTCATCTCTACTCTATGCCCACTCCTCTCCCACCACTCACTCTGTAACATCCGGAAGGCTGACTTCCGCCAAGCTACTAAAATTGCTCTCATTATGGTAACCAAAGACTTCCTCATTGAGTAAATGCCAATGAATCTTTTTAGGCCTCCCTTTGCAATTCCTCTTCAGTACTTGGTAGTTCTCATCACCCAGCTTCTTAAAATGGTCCAATCCTGGCTTCTCATCACATCACTCTCTCACCACACTTTCTCTTTTCTCCCACTGACTCTTCTTTCCCCACCACCTTTAAATGAAGGTGTACCAAGAATTCCGCCCCTCACCATCTTCTGTTTGCATTCAGCACTCTCCTGGCTATATGCGTTCATGACTTAAGCAGCCACATTTCTACCCTAATCAAGACCCTCCCAAGCTCTTGAGCCAAACTGCCCACTAAGTATCTTGCCCTAAGTATTTCATATACCCAGCCACCCAAACCACATTTATAGCTACTGTTAACACAATCACCATTTTCTCTGACCTCCCCAGTTCTTTCCCTTCCCTAGTAGTCATTTTCATGACTAACACCAGCTGGGATCCTTCTTGTCTCCATTCCTCATGACCTCACTGTAGTTCTGAGTGAGCCTTAGAGTCACATGGGCCTGGGTCCAAATATTAACTACAATAGTTCTGGGCCAAATTACTTAACCTCTCTGACCTCTGGTTTTTGTGATAGTGAAATGAGATATCACATGCAAAATGGCCAGCGCACAGTAGGAATTCAGCAAACATTCCCCTCCACCCCTTCCTTCGGGTCTCTTCACCAGCTGCTTCAGTGCATTACCCTCCTATTTTGTTTCTCTTGCCCCTTCCTCCTCCACAGTGCCCTAATCTTCCTAAAGAAAATAAATGTGATACTACTATCTCTTTGCTTAAAAAATCTTCAACATTTTCTTTTTTCTTATGGAACAAAGTCCAAATTCCTTAACATGGTAAGTTCCAACTGGCTTTCTTGTCCCTTCTCCTCCAGACCAGTTACTCTAAGATATTGGCTAGTCACCAACTATTTCATGTACATACTGGTTTACATCTCTGCACATTCGGAGCCCTCTGGCTATAATTCCCTTCCCATGCCCAAGTTCTTCTGTCCAACAGGCAAGCTTCTTCACCCCCTTCAAGACCTACCCAAAAAGCTGTCAATTATATGACAACAAAAGCTCAGTCACCAAAGACAGAAGTTTCTACAAAGCAAAGAAAACAATCAATAAAATGAAAAGGCAATCTACAGGTTAGGAGAAAATATTTGCAAACCATATAACTGATAAGTGTTAATATCTAAAATATATAAAGAACACCTGTAACTCAGTGTGGCGGGGGGGAGGCGGGGAAACAAAACAACCCAATTAAAAACTGAGAATAATCCTGAACAGACATTTTTCCAAAGATGATATACAAATGGTCAACAAGTACAAAAAAGGTGCTCACCATCACTAATCATTGGGGAAATGCTTATCAAAACCATAATGAGATATCACCTCATACTTGCTAGGATCACTATTATCAAAAAGATAAGAGATAACAAGTGTTGGCAAGGTGTAGAGAAACGGGAACCTTTGTACACTGTTGGTGGTAATATAATTTTGGGGTACAGACATTTTGGAAAGCAGTATGGAGGTTGCCACTCCCCACTCAAAAGAACTATTCCTTAGAAACAAAACTACCGGGAAGCCTGGGTGGCTCAGTCGGTTAAGTGTCCAACTCTTGATCTCAGCTCAGGTCTTGATCTCGGGGTTGTGAGTTCAAGTCCTGTGTTGGGCTCCACGCTCGGTGTGGAGCCTACTTTAAAGAAATTATTCAGTTAAATCGAATCAAAAATCAAATTAAATTTAAAAAATCAGAACTACCGCAGGATCCAGCAATGCCTAGTCTGGGTATATATCCAAAAGAACTGAAGTGCAGGTACCTAGAAGAGATATCTGCACTCCCATGCTCATGGCAGCATTACTCACAATAGCCAAGATAGGGGGAAAACCTTAATTATCCATCCATGAACAAATGCATTAAAAAGTAGAGATGTATATATATGCCACAGTTGTATTATATGTGTGTCTATGTGCACACACACACACACATACACACACACAGACACGCACATACAATAAAATATTATTCAGCCTTAAAAAAGAAAGAAATCCTGCCATTTGTGACAACCAGGATGAACCTGAAGGACATTAAACTGAGTGAAATAAGCCAGATGCAGAAAGAAAAACACTGCATGACCTTACTTACATGTAGAATCTAAACAAGTCAAATACATAGAAGCAGAGAGTAGAATGGTGGCTGCCAGGGGTGCTAGGGGTGGAGGAAGTGGAGAGATGTTGGTCAAAGGCCACAAGGTTGCAGTTATGCAAGAGGAATAAGTGTACAGATGTAATGTACAGCATAATGACTATAGTCAATAATACTGGATGTGAATACTGGAAATTTGCTAACAGGTTAGATTTTTTTTTTTAAATATTTTATTTATTTATTTGACAGAGAGAGATCACAGTAGACAGAGAGGCAGGCAGAGAGAGAGAGAGAGAGGGAAGCAGGCTCCCTGCTGAGCAGAGAGCCTGATGCGGGACTCGATCCTGGGACCCTGAGATCATGACCTGAGCCGAAGGCAGCCGCTTAACCCACTGAACCACCCAGGTGCCCCGCTAACAGGTTAGATTTGAGGCGCTGTCACCACAAAAAAGAAAAAAATGGTAACTCTTTCCAGGTGAAGAAGTGGATCTGTTAATTAGCCTGACTGCAATAATCCTTTTACTAT
Source organism: Mustela erminea (assembly GCF_009829155.1). Lineage (NCBI taxonomy): Eukaryota > Metazoa > Chordata > Mammalia > Carnivora > Mustelidae > Mustela > Mustela erminea. Next base: position 15,073,160 of record NC_045615.1, read on the forward strand.
GAATATACACACAAAATCATGTTATATACCTTAAATGTATAAGTTTTTTAATCTAAGCTGTCATTACAAAGGTGACACTTTTTCTTTACTGGTTCAGAATTTAAAACAACAACAACAACAAACACAACTATTCTAGGGGGTGGGTGGCTGGCTCAGTTGGTGGAGCATGTGACTCTTGATTTTGGGATTGTGAGTTAGCCCCATATTGGGTGTAGAGCTTACTTTAAAAAAAAAATAAATAAAAACTATTCTGTACACACAACACACACACACAAACACACACCAAACACACAAAAAGGGAGAAGGAGAGAGGAAGAAAGAATGATAATGTGGATGTAGCACATGTCAAAAATTGGTGAATCTGGGTAAGAATCATTTGGAATGGGGTGCGTGGGTGGCTCAGTCGTTGGGCGTCTGCCTTTGGCTCAAGTCATGATCCCACAGTCCTGGGATCAAGCCCCACACCAGGCTCCCTGCTCAGCGGGAAGCCTGCTTCTCCCTCTTCCACTCCCCCTGCTTGTGTTCCCTCTCTCGCTGTGTCTCTCTCTGTCAAATAAATACATAAAATCTTAGGGGAAAAAAATCATTTGGAACTTACAAAAAAGTTGCAAAACTCTATATAATTCTGGCTTTTATGTAAGTTTGAAATTATTTCAAAAGAGAAAAAGAAGAAATCATGAAGCAATCTAACCAGGCGGTAACAATCAAATAAACCCAAGTTGAGGAACATTTCACCAAACAACTGGCCTAGATTCTAAAAATGTCAATGTTGTGAAAAAAGAGAGGAAGCCAAGAGGGAAGGAGGGAGGTGGGGGCTGGGCTGAGGAAATACCAGAGATCAAAGGAGACTAAAGAAACATGACAACGAAATGCAATGTGTAACCCCGGGTTGGATGTTAAATTGGAAAAAAATTGCTAAAAAACACATTATAGAAACAGGTGGTGAAACTTGAAAATGGACTGTTTATTATAGAATAGCATTATAGTAATATTAAATTTCCTGAATTTAAAAATTGCACTGTATGAGTATGTAAGAGAATGTTCTTGTTCTTAAGAGATATATCCTTAGGGATTTAGGGAGAAACTATGGTAATGTCTGCAACTTTATTTTGTTTCAGCAAAATTCATCTAACAACTAAAATGCAAGTATTGAAAGAGAGTGTAGCAAAATGTTAACAACTGGTGAATTTGAGTTAATGTTCCCTTTCTTACAACTTTTCCATGTTTGAATTTTTTTTTTTCAAAATAAACAGTTTTTTAAAAAGCTATCTTATTTTAAAAAGCTATCTTATTTAAAATCTTTTCCCCCTCTCCCAGATAGAATTGATGCTGCCTCCTCTAAGCTGCTATAAATGTTTTAATTTTGACTTGAAAATGCTCAGATTGGGTTGTAATTATTTATATAGGCATTTGGCTTATTCCATTAGATTGAGAGCTTCTTGGGGCAGGAACTAAAATTGCCTTTTGGAAATTAATAATGGCAGAAGTATTCTAATTCAGGGCCATTTTATTTGCTGGCATGGTATTAGTAGAGTACTCTGACACTACATTTAGCTCAGGGCCAAACACGGCTGGACATTCCTGAGTGGAGAACCAGAACAGAGCATAGGAAAGTGCTGGAGTTCATCTACAACATAAATCCCTTTATGGAGACTTCTGCTGGCTGAGCTGGGCAGCCCTCTTGTCCCAGGCAGATACATCAGGGTGCTCTATGTTTGAGGTAGAGTCCCATGAAAGTGGAGCCAGATTGCCCCTAATACCCACATATCTGTCTTACCACCCACATATCTGTCTTACCACTTCCAACACGTGTGTAACAAGAGAGCAGCCCCATCCTCAGCTGGCCATGGGGCTAATTATAAAACCCATGCATCAGAGGATCAAACTATTGGAGAGGGGAGACCATGCTTCTCCCATCTCCCCAGTGCTTGCTTTGATCAAGAATATAGGAAACTGTCTTTCTCCACAGTACAAAGAGGAGAGCTTCTATCCTTCTCTCTGCCCACTTCCCTTACTTGCTCAAGGAAAACACAAATTACTTCTATGATGGATGAGACCGTGTACAGGGTCATTATGCACACACTACCCAAGGGCCATGTGTTCTCTCCTCATGCAGCGGCAGGTAAAGCCGGTTCCAGTGACCTTGCCTACGTCCAGGGGGACAGTTCAGGTCCTGGAGGAAGAAACAAGAAGCCAGTGTTGGCCTCGGGTGCAAGCCACATTGTCCAAACCAGCTTTAGCAACATGAAAGGTGGTATTTCAGTCCCAGCCTGTTTCTTCTAACTGTATCGTTTTGGTTGATATAGCACTTAGAAAAGAAAGGGGCATGAAGGTCCTCTCTGAATCCCCACAGTATTTTACTAATCTTTGGATCTCAGTGGTGGCTTGTTTTATGAGAAGCCCTCAATAAATCGTTGTTGTCTAGAACTCAGACAATGTGACACGCACGCAGGCATATGACGGCTCACAGCTATCCTTGTGGTGGGGGTTGTGTTTTTCATCGTACAAAGTGGTTTTTGAAGCTTTTCTAGTTTGAGGGCTCGGAGGCTACAAGGAAGCAGGCTTTCGTCAGTAGAAGAGAGACAGCTGCGTCTCTCTGCTTCACTGTGATTGCAGTACCGGGCCGTGATAGCCCAGGGGAGCTGTCAAGCAGCTCTTGATGGCAATTCTAGCAAGAAGGTGGTAGAAACCCAATTTTAGCAATAATGATCAAACAGGTTTTGAAATTTTCCTTTATCCTTGAAACGCCTTGTGTTGCTGAAAGTCTATTCATTACTGATCATTCATCTGTAGCAAGTCATCTCTTTATGTATCCGTGCACGGAAGTGACAGCGCAGGGAGGATTTTGACAGAGAGATAAAGGCTCCTAGGCATGGTGGGGGAGCCAGAAAGGTAAAAGTGAACAGCAGCTTGAGGAGGCAGGTGATGGAAACACAACAGAGGAAGGAAAAGCCACGAGAAAGTCCTCTTACTTGAAGGGGGCTTTGGTTTTAAAAGTGGACACCACAGTCCTTTAATATGCTTACTGGGACCGTCTCTGGTACCTCCATCTTCTTTGGGGTTCATTCCCCTGATCTCATCCACGAATCACTGCTTTTCTCTCCAGAATGTCCAACTTCTCCCATCTCTCGCCTCAACTTATAAATGTGCCCAAGGTTCTTACATCCCCAGAAGTCTCAATACCTTCCAATGACCACTCTCTTGCCTCCTCATTGTGCATTCTAGTGCCCCCCCAAAGCTTGGCTTGTGGCCAGCAGCATCAACAATGCATGGAAGGACATTCAAGGTTCGATCCTCAGGCCCACCCCAGACCTACTGACTCAGAATCCCCACAAGTGCGGGTGCAAGATCTTGTGCTTTATGTTGAGGCTCTCCAGGCGATTCTGAGGCACACCTGAGTTTGTGAAGTGCTTGCTGCCGGTCTGCCATGGCTCTGCTTCCTCACCATTTGGGCACGCCTTCTTCTGTCCCTTCAAAGTTTTTCTCCAAGGCTCTGTCCTGGTCTCTTCTTTTCTTCAGTTATATCCTTTCTCTTAGTGATCTCAGCCACCTGAAGACTGATTTAGTTATTTGAACACAGGTGTGCATAAACTTGAGAATTACTCCATCCCTGGCCTCCTCTCTGAGCCTCCATCATGTCCAGCTGCCTTCTGGACCTTTCTACCAAAATGCGGCACAGTTTTCTAAACTTGGTCTGTCTAAAACAAACCCAGTATCTCCTCCTACACCCACTCTGCATCTGTTTTAACACACTGGGTTGTAGGGTAGCACTACCACCCTGCTGAACTCCTCAGCAGCCTGCTTCCTTTCACCCACCCCTGGCCGGTCTCCAAGCACAGCTCCACACCCACCACTTCCCCAGCCTGCACCCTGTCAATGCCCATCTTCACGAATCAGTCCAACCCATCACCTCACTTAAATCCCTTTCATGAATCCCGACTGTTTACCTAATAACTTCTAAGCCCCTTACCCTGGCCTCATCTCCAAACATACATCCCATCCATTCTCCCCTTCATCAACACACAAGTATTTCAGTAATAGTAAATGACCCCTTGTTTTTGGAATGGCCTGTGCTGCTTCACAAGCTTGTGTCTTGGCACCTACTGGTACCTGATTCTGATATGCCCTTCCTTCTGTATGTCTTCCCACCTCACCTGATCTTCCTGGCAAACTCCTATTCAACCCCTAAAACCCCATTCCAAGGTCAAATCCTCTGTGAAGTCTTCCTTACACTATATATAGAGTACTTACTAATGTGTGTCCCCTCAATAAGACTAGATCACCTTGATGGCTGGAAGCCTGTCTTATTTGCCTTTGTATAAATAGCACCAAGCTCATGCTCTAATATCGAGAGTGTTTTAAAGATTTTTTTTTTAATTTATTTAACAGACAGAGACCACAAGCAGGCAGAGAGGCAGGCAGAGAGAGAAGGGGAAGCAGGCTTCCTGCTCAGCAGAGAGCCCGATGCGGGGCTCCATCCCAGGACCCTGGGACCATGACCCGAGCCGAAGGCAGAGGCTTAACCCACTGAGCCACCCAGGCGCCCCTCGAGAGTGTTTTAAAAAACATTTTTTTTCTCCCTTAGGTTGATTCATTCACCCAACAAAAATCCACTGAACAGGGGCGCCTGGGTGGCTCAGTGGGTTAAGGCCTCTGCCTTCGGCTCAGGTCATGATCTCAGGGTCCTGGGATCGAGCCCCGCAGAGAGCCCGCGTCCTCCTCTCTCTCTGCCTGCCTCTCTGCCTACTTGTGATCTCTGTTAAATAAATAAATAAAAATCTTAAAAAAAAAAAAACCACTGAACATATATCATTCAAGGAGCACCATGGATACAATGGCAAGACAAAAACTCTCGGCCCTCTAAGAATTTATCATCCAGTAAGGAAGCTAACAAGTAAGCCAATAATTTTAACAGTGTACTCAGTGCTACACATGAGGGATAAGCTTAGGGAGTTATGTGGGATGACACCTAAATTAGTCTTGAGGTAATCTTATTGTATGCCCTTGGTAATACAGGCAGTCTTCGGATCTGCAAGGAAAAATGATCATATATATTTTTAAAAGAATATCACAGTATCAAATTGTTAATGTTCCTGCCAATAACAGGCATATTTGTCCTTCTTGAGTAGATCTCCCTCCTTCTGCTTAAGTCTGAAGAGGGAAGACGTGAAAATAACTCTCCACATGCTTTTCTCCTTGGCAGCTGCCATGCAGGTGAACGAGAGCCCCTCAACAGCTTTTCTTTCCAATAGGACTGAAGAAGCAGGAAGACCTCTGGTGGTTGACTGACACTGTGCGTCCCATCACTACCCACCCACCCCACCCCCCCACCGTTTCATGAGCTTCTTGAACCTAACCTTCAGAAGCTCTGTCAGCCGGCAGAGAGGTAAGACAATGCTAAAAAGTCATAACGTCAACAACAAATCCGCCTGCATATGTCTCTTCTCCCTCATCCATTTCCCACCATTTGAGCCACAGGAAGTGTAACCTGTGTTTCTGACTAAAGGACATCAAGCTATGACAAATTCTATTTGTGGATGATCCTGCCTTCTACAAACTGACATCCAATAAAACATATGAAAGAACATATCAATAAACTGAGCAAGGCTTATATTCACCCTACAGTCATGACAGTATCTGCTTTGTGGGCGCCTCGGTGGCTCAGTGGGTTAAGCGTCTGCCTTTGGGTCAGGTCATGACTCCAGGGTCCTGAGATCGAGCCCTGCATCAGGCTCGCAGCTCAGTGGGGGAAGCCTGTTTCTCTGTCTTCTACTCCCCCTGCTCGTCTTCCTGCTCTCGCTGTTTCTCTCTCTCTCTCTCTCTCTGTCAAATAAATAAATAAAATCTTTTTTTTAAATGAGGAAAAATGTTTTCTGTATAGTTTTGGAATTCTTTAGAGTGATGGTTTACATACCTGGCTAATGGTTATGGTTGCCTTTCTTACTTTTTGCTCAAATTCAAGATATACACATCACCACCAAGCATTAATTGCCAACATTCTAGATCAGCAGTTCTCAAATCTGAGCATGCATCAGAATCACCCAGAAGGCTTATTAAAATGCAAACTCCTGGGTCCCATCCCAGAGCTTCTGACTCAGGGGATGGGACCAAAGATTTTCTAGTTCCCAGAAACTCCCAGGCGATGCTCCTGCTGCTGCTGACCCAGGGACTACACTTCAAGAACCAGTAAAGTCAAGGGTATAACTGTCAGCTGTACCCGACAATCTTTACCACCACGAAGACAGATGAATCTGATGTGCCTCAAGAAAACCGTATTGTAAGAAAAGCAAATAATCGCTATAATTATACATTTTTTAATGATTTTATTTATTTACCTCAGAGGGAGAGAGTGCAGCATGAGGAGGGGTGCAGAGGAAGAAGCAGATCCCTGCTGAGCGGGGAGCCCAACAAGGGACTTGATCTCATGACCCTGGGATCATGGCCTGACCCAAAGGCAGACACTTAACCGACTGAGCTACCCAGGTGCTCCTATGATCAGACATTTTATTTTATTTTATTTTATTTAAGATTTTATGTATTTATTTGACAGAGAGAAATCACAAGTAGATGGAGAGGCAGGCAGAGAGAGGGAAGCAGGCTCCCTGCTGAGCAGAGAGCCCGATGCGGGACTCGATCCCAGGACCCTGAGATCATGACCTGAGCTGAAGGCAGCGGCTTAACCCACTGAGCCACCCAGGCGCCCTGATCAGACATTTTAACAGCCTCTGCCTACTCCATGCTACTTAAGGGAGGAAAACATCATCTGGTATTAGCAAAGCTAAGTGTTGGAAAGGCAAGAGGAACACAGGTTCCAACACTCCCAATTCTATTCTCTTCCAAAAAACAATTACAGCAAAGGCAGAATACACCTATAATAAAGAAATCACTCCCAGAGGATCCCATTCTCCTGAGGTTTCCTTCTTCTCACAGAGTGGTGCTAGTGAAAAGAGGAATTTTGGTGACTACTCCTTTTATCCTCATTTAGTGACTGATGTGTTAACATCAGGTGAGTTTAAGCAAAGGGTCCAACTAACATTTAAAGCAGGTGCTATGGTGCTCTCAGGAAAGAATTAAGGATTTGCTGTCACACTATTCACTCCTTTATGTTTCCAAAAGTTGAAGGGACTTTCCAAAATGCCAATGTAATAAAGAGGAGGAGGCATTTGTGATGGTTAATTTTATGTGTCACTTTGACTGGGCCTGGGGGAGGGAGTAGGTAGGGGGTGGGGTAGGGCCCAGATGTCTGAACATGATTCCAGGTGTCTCTCTGATGGTCTTTTTGGAGGAAATTAACGTTTGAATCAGTAGACTGAGTCAAACAGCCTGCTCTCCCCAATGTGGGTAAGCCTCAGCTGAAGGCCTGAACAGAACAAAATGGGTGAGTTAAGAAAGACCTCTTCCTTCCTGACTGCCTTGAGCTGGGACCTGGGTCTTTTTCCTGTCCTCAGACTCAAACTGAAACATTGGCTCTTTTGGGTCTCAAGCCTGATGGCTTCTGGACTAGAACTTACACCATCAGGTCTCCTGGGTCTTTAGCTTGCTGCCTGAAGATCTTAGGACTTGTCAGCCCCTATTACTGCATGAGCCCATGCCTTACAATAAATCTCTCTCTCTCTCTCTCTCTCTCTCTCTCTCTATATATATATATATATATATATATCAAACACACACAAACACACACTTCCTGTTGATTCTGTTTCTCCAAAGAACCCTGACTAATACAACACTGGACAAAAATGTCTTTCTAAATCATGGGTTTTCCGCTTTAATTTCTAGTTCACTAAAAATCAGCGCCATTCCCAGCAACCTCTACCGAAGTCCCTTTATAAAGGATGTCTGTAACCCGACATTTCCATAGAGGTGATACTGCTTCAGTGACTCACTGGTGATCTCAGCCCTGTTGTGCTGTCAGCCCTGGAAGTGACATCAAGGTTGGGACCTGCTGAAAGGGGAACATGGGCTCATTTAAGATACCCACTGGAAGAACCTGGCTAGTGTAGAGTTTCCTTTATTAGTACCAGAGAGTAGAGAAATTAGAGAAGCGATGTCAAAGGCAGAAATAATATTTTCAGTCGCAATCATTTGCAAGGATCCTGTTCCATTTCTGTGGATGCACGTGCATGTGCACACGCGTGCGCGCGCACACTCACACACACACACTCTCTCTCTCTCTCTCTCTCCTTTTCAAACTTCTGAAAGCTTTTACTTGTACTTTTCAAAGTAAAGAAGCCATGGAGGACAAATCAATTCATTAAAAAGAGTACCAGCATTTTGCTGGAGATGGCAACTTGAAGAGAAGCATTGGATAGGCATGAAAAGAGCAGATAAGCTACATTAACACTCCACTCTAGGTACTGACATAGTAATTATGCCATAAACAAGAATGTTCCAATGGCCTTGGTATGCAACACTGTTGGAATAAAGTTAGGATGCTTTCCTTACAGCTACCACCGTGAATACCACTAGAATACCACTCAGATTAAGACTGCTTCCACTGAGGGGCACCTAAGTGGCTCAGATGGTTAAGTGTCTGCCTTTGGCTCAGGTCATGGTCCCCAGGGACCTTGGATCAAGCCTTACATCAGGCTCCCTGCTTGGCAGAGAGCCTGCTTTTCCCTCTACTTCTACTTGTGCTCTCTTGCTCTGTCAAATAAATAAATAAAATCTTTTTTTAAAAAATTGGTTCCATTCAGCATTTCAGAGCAAACAGGACTACTCTATAGGTTACTGGTATCTAGTAGATATTCACCAATCTGCCAGGCCTAGGAAAATTTGTATATTAGTCATGATATAGGGAATATTGTTGGGGCTGCTTGAGGAGATCCAGATGATGTGAGTAGTATTATTTTGGGTCAAATAATACTAAGATTAGGGGTACCTGGGTGTCTGGTCGTGAGATCAAGCCCCTCATCAGGCTCCATGCTGGATGTGGAGCCTGCCTAAGATTCTCTCTCTTCCTTTCTTTCTGTCCCTCTTCCTGTCCCTCTCTTTAAAAAAAAAAAAAAAAAAAAAAAATGGGGCATCTGGGTGGCTCAATGGGTTGAGCCTCTGACTTCAGCTCAAATCGTGGTCTCAGGGTCCTGGGATCGAGCCCCACATCAGGCTCTCTGCTCAGCAGGGAGCCTGCTTCCCCTCCCTCTCTCTGCTTGCCTCTCTGCCTACTTGTGATCTTTGTCTCTCTGTGTCAAATAAATAAATAAAATCTTTAAAAAAATAAAAACTAAAAAAAAAATTAATGGTAGTTTCCACTTAATGAACAGTGATAATTACATTAATAGTTAACTCTAAGAAGGTATTTTTAAGTGACCTGTTCAAATTCATACAGCTAATAAGTAGCAAAGATCTGACCCTAAGTGCTTCTAATTCCAAAGCATATTCCCTTTTTTTAAATGATTTTATTTATTTATTTGAGACAGAGAGAGAGAACAAGAGTGGGGGTAGGAGGTAAGGGTAAGGAGAAGCAGACTCCCTGCTGAGCAGGGAGCCAGACATGGCGCTTGAACCCAGGACCCTGGGATCACGACCTGAGCTGAAGGCAGCCGGTTAAAAGACTAAGCCACCCAGGTCCCCCCTCAAAGCATGTTTGCTTAACCATGATTCATTTCTGCCTTCCAGAGGAATGACTAATCTTTAAGGAAATGTCACCAATCAAATATACATAAATAAATAAGAATGAGGTATCACATTACATCTAGGCTATTTATCCACTTAGGGTGATAGCCACTTGGTCAGGAGGCCAAGAATCCCAGTACTAAATAGAAATACTCTCAGTACCTATACACAGAATGAGGAAGGGGCTGACGAGGATCCCTTTTTTTGACCACACTTTGGTCCTGCTCTTCTGAGCTCTCGTCTTGACCAGGCTGTGTCCCAGTCCTCAGCCTGCTTATAACCAGTTCCACACAATCCTGCTAAGCCAGTTTAGCAAGAATCCCCCAACCCTTAGTATCTGCCCAAGTTCCTCTTAGGAATTTTCCATCCATTGATGCCTCTCATCCTTCCTGTTGGCTATAACCCCCCCGACCCACACTACTCCTGTGTATTCACAGTTGAATCCATCTCTCAACCCTAGCCTAAGTCTTGACCCCTAATGCATTAGTACTGAATTAAGTCTTCCTTGCTGATTTAAATTTGTCTGATACAATTTTCCTTTGACAGGGTAAAGGAGGGGCTGTGAGTACAATCATATTCCCTCATCCTTGCAAACACAGAATATTCGACAAACCTCCCAAGTCCAGCCTGCCTAGAGAATTGTCCAGAATTCTTGGCTGTGAGAAACTTCCTGCAAGCTAAGAAGATAAGCCAAAAAGTGGGAAGAAAGGGAAGAGAGAACCAGGCTTAAGGAAGAAATGAGACTTCCAGTCTAAACCAAGAACTGGGTACAGGAACCCTCTCCTCTCCCATCCAAAATCCCACTGAAAGATGTTTTGCCAGAAAGATTTTTTGAGAAAGAATGAATAACAGAAGTACAAAAATAAGAAAGGTAGCCCATCAGAGGACCAGAAAGCCTGAGAACATAGAAGCATAGAGAACATATAGGGCATAGAGAGCATCAGAATGGGGTTAACAAAGACAGCTGAAACACCTCAGGGGACCACAGGTCTTGAAAAGAAGTTCCACAGAAGCTTTAAACTGGGTGGCAACCCGAAGTACAGAAGTGCCCCACAGACAATCATTAGGATAATTTGTTAGCAAGCAGCATTCGGAGCCATTGGGGAAGCTTGGAATTCCGGTGTTCTCCACCTAAACAAATTTAGCTCTTGCCTTCCAGCTACACATGGAAAACAGATCAAGAAAAGAACAAAAAAAGAGCGCTTGGTAATTAAAGTATAATTACAGGGGGTAGGAAATCCAATAGAAGGAATGAATTCATTAGAATGCACACAGGCAAGGACTCAATCTGTGAACTGGATGTAAGGGAGAACTTTCAGATTAAGGAGCAAACAGACCAAATTGTGGAAATAAGAGACCAAAGATAAGGCTCATGGATGATAGATTCAGGTAGCCCAATATTCCTTCAATAGGAATTCCAAATTGAGAAAAAGAAATAAGGAAAGGGAAGAAGGTCATCAAAGATATTAGAGAAAATATCTCTGAGCTGAAGGCAGACCCAAGTCTTCAGATTAAAAGCCCAATGAGCACTGCGCAGAGTGAATGAACAAATACTCAACTTAGTGACCTTGCTAGGAAAGTTCAAACTTCAAGAAATTTTAAGGGACACCTGGGTGGCTCAGTCAGTTGAGCATCTGCCTTCAGCTCATGTCATGATCCCAGGGTCCTAGAGTCGAGTCCGTGTCAGGCTCCCTGCTCAGCAGGAAGTCTGCTTCTCCCTTTCCCATTCCCCCTGCTTGTTTTCTCTCTCTCAAATAAATTAAAAATATTAAAAAAAAAGAAATTTCAAAATTTTCCAATGAGGAGGGAAAACGTACACGAAGAGGAAAGAGAATTAAACTAGCAAACTTCAACAATATGAGTTGCCTGAAGACAATGGAAGAATATCTTCAAACTCTTGAGAGAAAGACTACTTGGAGCTCTGAATTCTGTGGTTAAAAAATCATTCAAAATACATTCAGGTCTATAAACACTCATCGTATCTGAAAAAATTACTTCAGGTGTTTGCTCACACAAAACGAAACAAATCTAAGAGAGAGGGTGACATGGGTTTCAGAATGAAATCACAGCAGGCAATTTTAGCCGTATTCTTCTGTGGGTCATTTGTTCTTTCTTTCCACCCTGGTGCTCGCTGAGAGATTAGCTGCCAAACTCAAACTTGGACTTTGGCCTTACTCTTTAATCAGTTCAACCCTATACAGATTCTCCCCTCTTTTTGTCATACTTTTGGTGCTGGCATACTATAAAATCCTAATTATCAGAGGACTCTCTGGAAAATTGAACTTTTCTTGCTAATGCCTTAAAAATTCTGGTTCTCTTTCAATTGTGAGTAAATTTTAAAAATAGTTTTGAATGTATCTGTCCTCTCGTTTGCCAAAGTAAACACACAGTGAACAAAACGCTACTTGTTCCTCAATTCAGGATCATATACTACTGTGGAACAGGTCGCCATTCCCCAGAACCAAAACGTTTGCCCAAAGACCCAGAAAAACAATCAAGTGACATGCCCGCCAGGCCCATAGCCACTTACTGGCAGATTCTGGGTGAGACCCTCCTATTCTGACTCCTGGTGTTATGGACTGAAGTTTGCCACCACCACCAGCCCCCACACACCACCAAATGCATCTGTTGAAACTCTAACCCCCAAAGTGACTGTAGTTGGACACAGGGCTTCTAGGAGGTCATTTAGGTTAAATGAAGTCACAAAAGGGGACTCCTCAGGGTGCCTGGGTGGCTCAGCTGGTTGAACATCTGACTCTTGGTTTCAGCTCAGGTTACAATCTCATGGGTCTTGGGATCGAGCCCCGTGACCCGCTCTGTGCTCAGCATGGAATATGTTTGAGATTCTCCCTCTCCCTCTGCCTCTCTCTCTCTCAGGTAAAGAAATAAAGAAATCTTTTTTTTTTTAAAGAAATAAAATCTTTAAAAAAAAAAGAAAGTGGGATCCTTATCAGATGTAAGGACCGGTGCCCTTACAGAAAGAGGAAAAAAGATCTCAATCTCTCCCTCCACATATATACACACTGAGGAACGGCCAGATAAACCCACAAGGTGAAGGGGGTGCCTGCAAGCCTGGAGGACAGCTCTTACTGGAACCGAAGCGTGCTGGCACCTTATCTCGGACTTCCAGCCTCCAGAATTACGAAAAAATAGATTTTCTGTTGTTGAAGCCACCTAAGCAGACCACTACCGCCCGTGTGTTTGTGTTCCTCCAGATTCATGCATTGAAACCTCATCGCCAGTGGGATGGTATGAGGAGGTGGAAACTTTTGATGGGTGAAGCCCTCTATGAGCCGGCGGTTAGGGCCCTTATGAAAAGATCCGAGAAAGATCCCTGACTCCCTTTCTGCTGTGAGGTTACAGCATCCATGAGGAAGCAGACTCTCACCAGAGAGAGGCCCTTGCCTCAGTCTTGGACTTTCCAGCCTCCAGAACTGAGGAATAAATGCTTGCTATTCCTAAGCCACCCAGTCTATCTTGTTCTCTTACAGAAACCCAGACTCAGACACTCAGCCAAATCCCATTTGTTTCATTCTCTCTGCTCATCTCGAATGAGTTGTTTGTCAAGTGCATTTTTATCTGTCACAGATAAAGAAGATGTTGACTATCTGAAGTGAATAGCTCTTTCCACAAAATAAACATTCATATTTTAGTATTAGCTTACTTACTATGTCTCTGCCTCTTTTGCAAGCATCCCTAAAAGAGCCCATATTCATAAATTCATAACAGAGTTATGGGATTAATTTTTCTTCCTTCCCCTCCCCCAGCAACTCTATTTCTTCTCAATTTCACCAAACTGTTTTTTAGCTTTGGGGTGAGGTAACTGTTTTTCCATCACTCAACAGAACATCTATCATAATTTTATTTTATTATCTTAATTGAGATATAACCGACATTAATACTATATTAGTTTTAGGTGTATATCTGTCATGATTTTATTTTTTTATTTGTTATTTGCAAAAGAGTGAACACAAGCAGGGGGAGCAGCTGAGGGAGAGGGAGAAGCAGACCTGCCACTGAGCAGGGAGCCCAATACCAGGGGCTCAATCCCAGAACCCTGGGATCATGACCTAAGCCAAAGGCAGATGCGTAACCAACTGAGCCACCCAGGTGTCCTCTATCATGATTTTAAATATCAAACTCATTCTTCTGAAAATATCCATGGCTAAACAAGTATACAAATGCTAGAAATGAAAATGTAATTTTACTTTTCACTGCATTTCAGCCTTGAAAATCCATTTAAATGGACAAGTGAGCACATTCACTCTGTTGACAGTGCTAAGAAAGAAGACTGAGCTAACCCCAGGTCAGGTCCCACTTGTACTTTGAAGGGATAAGGAGACAGTGATATTTTCTAATTTATTTTCTTCTTTTCCCATGAGTCTCTTCGTAATTCCTGTCTGCTGGAGCAGCCAAATTCCGACGTCTGCCTTTTTAAGCTTAGAGAGAATCAAGAGATCAAGTGTCTGCAGTTCTGTGACCAGCCTGGACCACCACTTTTGCGGAAAAAAAGAGATAACCATAGCCTCTATCTGAAACATGTTCCACTGCTGGGAGGCTTAAAGGAGACCTTGTGAAGTGGAAGAAACCAGGGGTTCTGACAAATGGTAGTCTTCAAGTAGGGGGCTGCGAACACCTTCTATACGGGACGAGACACCAGCAGCTTAGCAAATCGGTGTCCAGATATGCAACATAAATTCAACAATTTCCCGGCCTGCGCTCTTGCCTGTGTGGCACAATCAGATTCTTCCTTTCCCCAACAGTCCTCCTTCCACTCTACAAAGGACGAGAACACCTCTCACCTATGCCAGTCTCACCATGGTGCACCCCCTTGGGCACCAAACAGAAAGAGAAATGGGAACACTAGTGTTGGTGCGGAAGTAACAAGACTGAGTAACACGTGCATGTACAAATCGGGGGAGTTTCCGATGCTTTGGGTTCAACAAAGCTAAAGGAGGCCTAAGAGTCTCAGACTTACAGAGCATTCAAAATGACTTTTGACAATAGGTCAACAGAGGATTTGGGGCTCAGAATGAGCTCAAAGAATTAACTGAGGGTGCTATAACACAATTCTTTCCATTCCTATCTTCTTTTCATATGAACGAGATTCCTTGGCATTTCCCCTGAGAAACACAATTGCTACTGAACCCTGACCCACTCTAGCAGTGAAAATAACCAAACCCAGATACACAACCTCACTGTGGTAAAAATCTCATCTCTCTCATTAAAGGATATATTTCCACTAGAATATAACTTTACATTTAGTAATTACTTACTAATTTGAAGGATCCATTGTTGTTCTGACCAAGTATATTGCTGATAATTATAATGATAACTCCAACAGAAGACAGTATTCAATGGTCATAGGAAATACAGTCACAGGAAATAAAAATATTAAAATCTATTTTTATATGTATTTATTGCAATACAACAGGGTGACCATGGAAAGATTTTCAAGCATAAAAATATACATGAGAGGGGCGCCTGGGTGGCTCAGTGGGTTAAAGCCTCTGCCTTCGGCTCAGGTCATGATCCCAGGGTCCTGGGATGGAGCCCCGCATCGGGCTCTCGCATAGGGCTCTCTGCTCAGCAGGGAGCCTGCTTCCTCCTCTCTCTTGGCCTGCCTTTCTGCCTACTTGTGATCTCTGTCTGTCAAATAAATAAATAAAATCTTAAAAAAAAAAAAAACATGAGAAAAGTCCATATAGGAAGTGGAATGGAAATTCAAACTCAGGGGAAAAAAGAATGATGTAAAATTTCTGAGGTTGAAAGGAGAGTTTGTTCCTGTAGTGTTTTAATGGATGATGGTGGGTATCAATCACTATTAGTTTCCTCCTCAGACATAAAAAAGAATAATGCCACAGTTTTGAGTGGGTGTGTGTGTCATACACACACATACATACATACACATACATCTGGATCAATCGACCTATCTATATATTTGTGTTAATGCTCTATATTTTATCATCTGTAGTTTATATAAATATATTTATATTTTATATTGTATTATATATATTATGTATATATGTACACAAAATATAAATATATTTTTATATAATTTATATGCTCAATGGGGATATATAAATGTGTGTGTATAGATATATACACACATTCCTATATATGCACTATAACAAATATACCATACATATATGTGTGTCTACATTTATCCAACATACTATATACATAGCTCTATCTGCATCTATTCATGTTAAGACTTTACATTTAGGTGTGTCTATTTTAATAAACACAAATACACATACGCATGCATACATATATGCGCATTTATATTTATCCTAAGGCTTCACACTGTGTATAAATACATACGTGTATTATGCACACACACACACAAAAGCCTCAACATGAATATTCTTTGTGGTAAAATATGTAATTACATGCAATTACCAAAATTTATCAAACTGTACACTTAAAGTTGCCAGATTGTATGTAAACAAAACAAAGAGAAGCAAAGCCTCCCCATTAAGATGCAAATAGAAAAAAAAAAGCAAAAATTAGAAACAGGATATTTCCTTGGTATGACTGGTAAATAAGTATCTCGTGTGAGTGTGTATAAAATGGCTTATCACACACATATGCAGGTATATGTCAATATTGACAATAAACTATAAAATATATCCTTCACAACTATTTAAACCTAAAATTTTAGATACAGACTATAAAGATGTGAGGGGGGCATGTACTTTTCCAGAATCCATCTGGAGGATGTATAAGCCAAAAAGTCTGAAGACCCCTGGGTGCCAAGACGGGACAATACATATGGGTGAAACCAACACGGTAGACACGGAGAGAACAAAGAAACAGTCAGTACATTTTTGCTACTAGGATATAGGAAAGCTAGATTACAATGACATAATGTTTACATATGCAGTAGACACAAAATTTTAAAAGGAGCTCTTTGTTCTGCTTACTGTGGGGCAGGCACTGGCACATATGAAGGAAAAGAGATGACTGGACAGGCAAGCAGACTTGCTGATGCTGAGACACCACCAGATCAAATCTGGTAGATGACCCTGGGTTCCAGGATAGAAGCCCACACACACGCATCATCCCACCATAAGCCCAGGTCACAGAACCTCGTCTCAGGACTCATTCCATAACTACATGAAACAAGCCTCATAATTACTTCGGGGTGGGGGGAGAGAAATCAGTTCTGCTGAATTCATACCAAGTTCAGAAATCTTTATCATTAAGGTCTAACTGGATTCTTTTTCCAGATCATACTGCAAACAAATTTATTGTGCTCCTAGGATGCCATATAAATAGTATTTTATAAATGCAGATGATTCAAAAGTGGTAAACACTGGGCCCTTGCTCTCAGTAAACTTGCATCTAACCAGGAGGACAACATCCAAGTTAAAACAACTGAAGAACAATTCAAAGCCACATATAAGAAATACGTAATAATCCTGCAGGAGAAACCACTACTCTCATACTTTCCCAGTGGCAGTATAAATTGGTACAATCCCCTGTGGAAGGAATTTGGGCGTATAGATCAAAATTACAACTAAGTGTCCCCTTTGACCCAGTAATTTAACCTCTAGGAACGTATCCTTTCGGTCATACTTCAGAAATAACATATATACAAAGTTTCTCATTGCAGCATTATTCAAAATAACAAAAAGCTGTAAAGGACTCAAATACCCTTGAATAGAGGACTGGTAAAATAAATTATGCTACATATGCACAATAGAATATTTTGAAGGTATAAACATGCACGAGGAAGCTTTCAATGCACAGACATTTTTTTAAAGTCTCCAAAGTCTATTAGGTGGGAGAAAAAAAAAAACAAGCTCAGCAGGTTGCAGAAAATGTATATAAGAGGCATCCTTTTGTTTATGAGGAGAAAACAAGAATGCAGAATATATTTGTATTTGCTTTAATATTCATAAGTAAACTCAAGATAAATACACACAAAAATGAAAAACTGAGACCAGCAGTGAGTTGAGGGAGGGTGAAAAAAGAGTGATGGGGAAGGGAAGGAGGGAGACTTTTGCAGCATAAAGGGCATAGATCTATTTGGAATCACGTGCGGGTCTTCCCATTCAAAACAACTAAGAAGAGAATAATGTAAAAACACCCTCAAGGAGGCTCAGCAGAATGAGGATGAAGCTGGTTTTCGTGGGACTCCTCCTCGCCCTGTGTCGGGCATGGACTTGAGCATTGGGCAGCTCTGTGAACAGAAGGGAAAGAAAGGGAGCAAGAGCACAGAGTTTCTGCACAGCAGCACAGGGCTGTTTCTACTGGTGCCATCATGTCTAAAGGCCTCTGAGCCACTGTCCAGCTGAAATCCTTCCCCCCCTGGTGTCTCCCCCTCACCAGAGCCTGGATCCCATTCCTCCCTGCCCTCCTTGTTGCCAGGATGCTTGTGCCCAGCCATCCACACCAGTTACCAGAATCCTCAAGCAGCTGGCTTTAATCTTTACTATGGGAGAGTAGGAGGGGGAGGGCAGGGTCGATTAAGTAAATTTCTATTAAGGGAAGAGTAAAGTGCAGGAGGTCAAAGAGTCTGGGACAGATGCCTGGCTGGCTGCCAAGCCAAGCCTAGAAAATACTCCCTAAAGATACCAGAGAAATCTGCCCAAATGTGAATGCTGCTGGCTTCAAGTCGTGTAATCATGGGTGATGTGCTTTCCAATTTTATTTTTATTTTAATTGTTTAAATATTTTATTTATTTGAGAGAAAGAGAGAGAGAGAGAATGAGAGAGAGAGAGAGGGAGAGAACACGAGAAGGGAAGGAACAGAGGGAGAAGCAGACTCCCTGCTGAGCAGACAGCCTGATGCAGGGCTCAATCTTGAGACTCCAGGATCATGACCTGAGCAAAGGCAGATGCTTAACCAACTGAGCCAACCAGGTGCCCCTCCAATTTTATTTTTAAATGGAGCACAGATTACACTTAGAAAACAAAAACAAAAAAAAATATTGCACACAACGTGAAAGATGTATACATTAAAAAACCAAACCACTGTTATTACATAGTTCAGAAACTTTGGAAGATAAAGAAAGGCACTCAAATGGGCAGTATAAGAATTTCACAGCTGTAGGGGCACCTGGCTGACTCAGTCAGTAGAGAATATGACTCTTAATCGTGGGTTCATGAGTTCAAGCCCCATGTTGAGCACAGAACTTACTTTTAAAAAATGAATAATTAAATAAAATACAATTTAAAAAAGAATTTCACAGCTGGAAACAATCAAAATAAGAATACCATATTTTGTGGAACATGAAAGGAATAGCATGGAGGACATTAGGAGAAGGAAGGGAAAAATAAAGAGGGGGATATCTGAGGCGGAGAAAAACATGAGAGACTATGGATTCCGGGAGACAAACTGAGGGTTTCAGAGGGGAGAGGAGTGGAAGGATGCGTAAGCCCAGTGATGGGTATTAAGGAGGGCACGTATTGCACGGAGCACTGGGTGTTATATTGCAAATAATGAATCATGGAACACTGCATCAAAAACCAATGATGTACTGTATGGTGACTAATGTAACATAATAATAATAAAAAAAAGAATACCATATTTTTAAAAATCTTCCTGTAATGCTGAAGATGTTACCTGACTGGATGTCAGTGCGACCTGCCTGGTCAGGCTGAGCAGAGTGAAACTGTCCATGGTTCCAGGGCAGGAAAGGGCAATCATTTAAGAGGTGCCTGCATCAGTCCTAGCTCTCCAGGACACAGCCAGGGACCCCTTTGTCTTCCTCTCACTGGGTTTGAAACTCAGTATCTAGCACTTTGAACCCAAATGATGGTGATGGTCCTATTCATCTCAGAACCTTAACAAACACATTTTGAAAATTGGCCAGTTTTTCTCTCACCTCCTTAGTAATCGTGGGAAACATAAGCTAATATTCAAATTACTTGGGTAGGTTTGGGCATAGTTGAAGCTAATAAAGTTTCTCACCATTTAAAAAACAGTTCTATTTAAAGGAAAGTCAGTAGAATTAGATGGAACATCGAGCCCCTCAATTCTTGGAAAAACAAAAAAATAGACTGGACCTTGGTGAAGGGGTCTATCCTAAAACCTTCCTAAAACCCAAATGTGAAAACTGCACTATCTCATAGAACTTCCCCCTTTATTTTTTTATTATAAATGATAGGCATACAAATGACCAAAATGAGAGTGCCCTGGAGGACAGAATTCAAGGAATGGCTAGACAACAAAATCTTTGAAGGACAGGGGTGCAGTAGGCGACCGCAAGAACAGGGCCCAGGGACACATACACCAGCAAAACTCTGTCCACCTCTCACTTATGCTTCTCCGTGCAAGCCATCTTCACCACCTGCTCCACATGGTAGGAAATATGGCCATTGAAAGGCTGCTAAAGTATCACC
Source organism: Mustela erminea (assembly GCF_009829155.1). Classification (NCBI taxonomy): domain Eukaryota; kingdom Metazoa; phylum Chordata; class Mammalia; order Carnivora; family Mustelidae; genus Mustela; species Mustela erminea. Next base: position 15,093,125 of record NC_045615.1, read on the forward strand.
ACTCGCAAGGAATTGCTCAAATTTTTTCTGGTTTTAAGTTCAAATATCATGAGAAGAGTCTTTGATTGACCTGCAATAGTCAGGTGTCCACCGTGGACCAATGAGCTATAAAAGCATGGCAGCTCCTTCTAGACTCATGTGGTTGAAGGGAAGAACACCTGATCTCAGTACTCAGAAGGTGCTAGACAGACCAAAACAAACAAACAAACAAACAACAAAACTGCAGTATAGGATAATATTCTAAAACTCAAAAGTGTAAATGACATTTCAACCTTTTTGGGAGTCCCTTTTTATTTTTTATGCAGCAAAGCTGCAGTGAGATAAAGAGGCTAGGCCTTTGTCTGGGTACTCTCAGAAGCAAAGAGCCTCCCTCCCACATACCAGCCTCACAGCACACACAATTCAAGATCAGTCCACCTTAGCTCAATCCAAACCACTATGTGTCATGGACTTCTGATTGCTCACAGGTGGTAAATTATAAATAACAAGGGTCTAGAATGCCTCAGAGAAAAGCATTTTTAATGGCAGGTGCTTCTCTGAAATGAATAGATTATATAAAAAGGAAGAATGGTTCTCAATGAGCCTGTGTATTCTGACTCATCTCGACACCACCTGCTCCTTCCCGCCCACTCGATCACCAACTAATTCCTATTGTTTCTACGTCAATAGCAACCCTCCCTTTAGTCCCTTCCGCTTGTTCTTCCACTGTCCTGCTTCAGGACATTATAACCAGGTTGAATCATTCTATAAATAGTAGAAAGAGAAATAGGGTGCCTGGGCTCTTGTTAGCCAAATACCTATTGAAGAATAAATGACTTTTAGTGCCAAAGTTTAAGAATAATGAAGCCAAGACTAGGAAAATGACAAGAGCATGGGTGTTGGAACAAGATAGCTCTGTTCTGAACCCATCCCTGTCATTTACTCTCTGCATGACCATTGCCAGTTATTCAACCCCTTGGAGGCTGATTTTCTTATAAAATTGGCATAATAATATTTGTCTTGCAGACTTACTGTAAAAATTAAAATAGGTGACAGATTTCAAATTGCCCCAAATATTAAGGGAATATTTTGTACTTGCTTCTGACAGTAGAAGACTCGTGCTGACCTTACAAAGGTCAATAAGCAAAAGCAAAGAGAATACAGGGGTCCAGAGACTAAATCTGTTCCCCTCCTCCCGTCTTGCTGTGGCTCACAAACAAAGAACGGCCATTTTTTCCCTCTAAGCCTGAAGGGTCTGACTAAATAGTAGCTCTTGGTTTTCCTTGTTCAGCACTGCTTTGATGCAGAACAGTTATCTGAAGGAAAAACATTTAGAGTCACTCTTCAGATTGCGTATAGCCAGACTCTGCATTTAAGGAGACAGAAAAGTTTGGGAAAACGAATTCCCTGAATGCTTTAGTAAAGTTTGAGTAACTTGAGTAATTTTCACAGCATACTGTGAACTTAATGATAGGGTAGGAGGGGTGAGTGGCACGTGCCAGTAAATTTAAATGTTTGAAGGATTACAACTAACTTGGAGTATGAGACAGAAGATAGGGCTCCGGATCAAACACCTGGAGTATTTTGTCCTATACTATTATATGATAGAGACTGCTATGGGAATATGATGACAGAAGATGGAATTAGTGAAGATTCTGCAGTACTGAACATGGATTCAACAAGAAAATCTTCCTGAAAAAAATTTTTTTTGTTTTAATCAAATTCAACATAGAGGAAACTAATCTCTTGTGACCTACTAAGGATAAGGAGGTCAACAAAATCTCCTGAGAATCTGTAAGCCAGAGAAATTTTTATCTCTTTCTCCTTATTCTTTTAATCCTAAAAGATCATCACTAGGGAAACCGATTCTGGTGCTAAAAGTAATACTATGTCGCTTTCTCTCATGTTAGGTAACATTTCTAAGACTTTACATCTCAGGAAAATCCTTTTCTGTTGTATTACAGAGATTTGTTACTATCTTACTAACAAGTATCAGCAAACAACCAACATAAGTACTCTGTGAAAAGAAAATGTGAAACACTCTAGAAAGAACGTAAAGATCTTCATAAATAGAAAAACACCCCATGTTCATGGATTAGAAGATTTAATGTTGTTAAGAGGATAACACTACACAAAGCAACACATAAATTCAATGTGGTGTTTATCAAAATCCCAAGGATCTTTGATTTAAAATGGAAAAACCCATCCAAAAACTCGTATAGAGCTTCAAGGGACCCACAATAGTGAATATAACTTGAAAAAGAAGAACAACTTTGGAAGATTCATGCCACTTGATTTTAAAACTTATAAAACCACAGTAATCAGAACTATAGTACTGGAATAAGAATAGACATATAGACCAATGGAATAAAATATAGAGCCTAGCAATAAACCTCCAGATGGATGGTCGGTTTATGCTGATAAGGATGCCAAGACCTCTCAAAAGAGAAAGAACAGTCTCTTCAAAAAACAATCCTAGAGCAATGTCCACAATAGCCAAACTACAGAAAGAACCTAGATGTCCATCAACAGATGAATGGATAAAGAAGAGGTATATATACATACAATGGAATACTATGCAGCCATCAAAAGAAATGAAATCTTGCCATTTGCAATGACATGGATGGAACTAGAAGGTATTATGCTGAGCGAAATAAATCAATCAGAGAAAGACAATTATCATATGATGTCCCTGATATGAGGAAGTTGAGAGGCAAAGTGGGGGACTTGGGCGGGGTAGGAAAAGAATAAATGAAACAAGATGGAATTGGGAGGGAGACAAACCATAAGACTCTTAATCTCACAAAACAAACAGAGGGTTGCTGGCAGGAGGTGGGTAGGAATAGGGTGGTTGGGTTATGGACATTGGGGAAGGTATGTGCTATGGTGAGTGCTGTGAAGTGTATGAAGTGTAAAACCTGGCAATTCACAGACCTGTAACCCTGGGGCTAATAATACATTATATGTTAATAAAAAATTAAAAATTAAAGAAAAAAGATGTTGGGGGGGGTGCCTGGGTGGCTCAGTAGTTAAGCACCTGGCTTCAACTCAGATCATGATCCTGGGATTGAACCCCACATCAGGCTCCCTGCTCAGCAGGGAGTCTGCTTCTCCCTCTCCTACTCCCCCTGCTTGTGTTCCTTCTCTTTCTGTCTCTCTCTGTGTCAAATAAATAAATAAATAATATATATATTTTTTAATGATGCTAGGAAAACCAGATTCCACAGGCAAAAGAATGAAGTTGGCCCTTACTTAATACATATTTACAAAAATTAAGTCAAAATGAATCAAAGACCTAAATTTAAGAGCTAATACTATAAAACTTTTTGAAGAAAACATAGGGGCAAATTTGTATGACTTGGATTGGGCAATGGTTTCTTAAATATGATACCAAGAGCACAGACAACACAAGAAAAAAACAGATAAACTGGACTTCACGAAAATTTAAAACTTCTAGGCATCAAAAGACACTATCAAGAGAGTGAAAAGAAAACCCACAGAATAGGAGAATATTCACAAATCATACATCCAACACAAGTTTAATATTCAGAATAAAGAACTCCTAAAATCCAACAAGACAAAACAAACAACCCAGTTTTAAAATGGGCAAAGGGCAGGGTAGAAGTGAGAGGGATAAGTAGGTGGGACACAGAGGATTTTGGGGCAGTGAAATTATTCTAGATGCTACTATAATGGTGGATATATGCCATCATACATTGATCAAAGCTCATGACCTCTGATGTAAACTCTAAACGTTGGATGGTAATGAGGCACTGATCCAGGTTCATTGACTGTAACACATGTACCTCTCTGGTACTAGATAAGCTGATCCTAAAATCCAATAGAAGAATGAAGAACTAAGAAAAACAAAAAAAATTTTTTTGAACAAAGTAAAAACAATGTAGGCCCCCTCTCCCTCTGAGATATCAAGATGTAAAAGATGTTACAGTATGTAGGCAGTGTGATATTAGCCTAGGAATAGACAACTAGATCAATCAAGCAAAGACCCCCCTGGATGAACCCAACTGCATGGAAACTTGGTTTCAGGCAGATGTAACAGATCAGTGGGAAAAAAACAGACTATACAGTGAAGGTGATGAACCAACCAATGATCTATATGGAACAAAAAGAAAAATGGACCCCCAGCTGATGCCAACCACAAAATAAATGCTATTTAGATTACATGATTAATGTGAACATCAAAACTTGAAAAAAATTTAGAAAAAAATACAGATATGATTTTGGAGTGGGAATAAAACTTTTTAAATAATACTTAAAAACCCAATAAAGACAGTGAAATCATCGACTACCTTCAAATTAAACTTGACTGTATACCGAAATACCCTATAAACGAAGCAAGAGACGTGGAGATCCCTGCAAAAGATATGACTGGAAAAAGATTAGTAACCAGAATATACAGTGAACTACTTCCACCAACAAGACAAAGAACTATAGGACAGACAAAAAAGCCAAGAATATGAATAAATAGGTCAACCAAGAGGAGACATGAATGGCCAAGAACCACATGAAAAAATGGTCAGTCTCAGTATAAGGAAAATACAAACCATCATGAGAGATCATTTCACATGCATCCAACTGGCAAAAATATTTTTAAAACTAGACAAGAGTAAGCATAACTAAGGCAGGTCAGAAGCTGTCACACATGCCATCAACTGGTACAACCACTGTGGAGGTAAATTTGGCCGTACCCATGTGCATTCAATAGAACCCAGCATTGCAGCTCCAGCCAAACACGCTAGAGAAACTCCCACCCCCATGGGTGAGGACACAGCTACGAAACTGTGTCTCAGAGCATCAGGTAGAAGTGTGTTTATCCATGCACTTATACGTAGCAAGTGACAGGATAGAAGCACACACCATAATGGTAATTTCGAACAGTGGTGGCCTCTGGAAGGGAGGGAGGGGGAGAGAGAATGGAGAGAGGTACACAGGGGGTTTCAAATACATTCATATCTTTAATCTAAAAAACAGAACTGGAACAAAAAGGCAAAATGTTAAGATTTGACCAAACAATTGTGAGTACATGATGTTCTTTACACTTCCCTAGATCCTTGAAATATTTCATAATAATAATTTTTGAAATTCTAGCAGTAGTTATCCAGCATGGCTTTGAGGACATGGACATTCCAGATAATTGGGCAACAGCAGAGGAGGAGAGATATTTAGAGCTGGAGGATCCAGGAAATGTAGATGAAGAAACACCATGAGATACAAACTGGAGGCATCAACTTTGTTTCCCTCCTAGTACAATGATTGGCATCAAGGGAATTCTCCTGAGAACTCCCCCAGATCCTATCCACATGTCTCTCTCAAGGCTTTATCTCGACTTCTCTCTCCCACTAATTATAAGCCCTTTTCTACACATAGAGGAGAGTCATTTATTCGTTTTCAGCATTTCCCGCAGAGATAATTAAGTATTTTAATACAAAATAAGGGAAACTCAAACACTGTTCCTTGCAGCTCCTACTGCAATGCAGAAAGTGTTGGCAAGGATGTAAAGAAAAGAACCATAAGCAAAAATAACAACGACCAATGAATGACACACCAAGTGGAGGTAGGAAGGTGTGGTCAAGTGGGTTTGCATACCAACTCCTCTACTTATTTGCTGACTTAATTGATTATATCTCTGAAGCTCAGTTTCTACACCACCAAATAACAACAATAATTCCTACCTCACATGGTTAATGAGAAAATAAGATTATATATAAAAACCACTTACACGGGGTGTTTGGGTGGCTCAGTGGGTTAAGCGTCTGCCTTCAGCTCAGGTCATGATCCCAGGGTCCTGGGATGGAGCCCCAAGTTGGGCTCTCTGCTCAGTGGGGAGTCTGCTTCTTCCTCTCCCTCTACCTGCCGCTCTGCCTGATTATGCTCTGTCAAATAAGTAAATAAATAAATCTTAAACAAAACATCTTACACAATGGCTAGAACATGACATATTAATAGTAATAACAAAAATTCTTATTATCAATAACCACGGGTTGGACTACATTGTATTTAGTCTTTGCATTTGCTAGAATGTAAACTCCACAATAATCGGAAAGTCTGTTTTGTCTCTTTTGTTCACTGATGTGACACAATCACCTAAATAATAAATGTTCGTTGAATGAATGAATGTGAATCTCAGGATTTGGCACATATCAGGTACTTAATAGTTACTATTTATTGAGAGCTTATTATGTGTCCGGCATTACATTTTTTTGTATCTCCTTTAATCTCTACAACAACAATGTATTATTTGTTTTATACAGGAGGAAGCTGAGGCTCAGAGAAATTAACTTGTTTCCTCAAGCTCACAGAGTTAAAGGGAAGAGCCAGGATTTAAATCTAGGCTGTTAATCTTCAGATATTTGTTAAATTCATTAATAAGTAATGGCTCAGAGTTAACTTGGCAATATAGAGCATGTTCAGAGTAGTTAGGGTAAGAAAGACAAATTACCCTTGGTGGCCATGTGAATTCTTATGAATTTTATCATAAATTGGTTACTTTTAATTTAGTATTTATTATGTGTATCTATGTTCCAGTCCAGGGGTGGAGCCCCATTATATTTCCAATATCTCTGCTGGGGTAAGAATAAGAAAGTTCTCCACATTTTACAGGGAGAGTTACTGGACAAAAAGCTGAAAAATAAATGTCCCAAGGTTATAAGGAGAATTAACAAGTAAACTAGAAATAAATTCCAAGTCACCTGCTCTCTTCTCCCAAGACTCCATCTAGCATAGCTACTGATTTGGAATCCATTGCATCTAGTAAAAAACGGTATCAAGGCAAGAAAGTAAAATAAACCCTTTCCTTTTCATAAGACCTCAAATATTTCCATATTTATCTATAACCAATTACTTCTCAAGAAAAAGGTCATATAAAAAAACTTTTGGGAAGTTTATTGTAGAAAAGTTTAAAACACAGATAAAAATTAATTTCATTACCACCATATAATCTTTATCTTCCTAGTCATTTTTGCAAATTTTTCTTCTACAAAAATGGGATGAAACTCTATCCACTTTATAGCCTTCATTTTTCAATTAATAAATTAAAGCTATCCTTATATGTCAGTAAATACATTATTTTTAACTGAGGAATCTCCTTGTATTTATAATATTAACTCCCCATAGCTCAAAATTCAAATTGTTTCTAATTTGCCTCCATTATAAACAAGGCTGAGCTGAACATATTAGAGCTAAATCTTTTTGCATGTGTTTAATTATTTCCTTAGGATAGATTTCCAGAAGTAGACTTGCTGGGTCAAAGGGCTGCATTTGGAATTTTTTAATTCAAGCACGAACATCTGTTTCAAATATAGCTTAACTTGTCTTTCACTTCATTTTTAGTTTCTTTTTTAGAATCAAGAACTACAAATACAGGCGAAGGCCCCGATAGAGACTGGTTGACTGGACATCTCCTTATTCCATTTCTCTCTCTTCTTTTTGGAAAAAACTGCCTGGAAGTTAAAAAAAAAAAAAGGAAATAAAGATGAAAACAAAACAATAGGGGTGCCTGGATGGCTCAGTGGGCTAAGCCTCTGCCTTCTGCTCAGGTCATGATCTCAGGGTCCGGGATCAAGCCCCCCTGCTGAGCTCTCTGCTCAGCAGGGAGCCTGCTCCCCCCCCCTTCTCTGCCTGCCTCTCTGCCTACTTGTGACCTCTCTCTGTCAAATAAATAAATAAAATCTTAAAAAAAAAAGAAAAGAAAAGGGCATGGCCAATCAAAGAAAGAAAGTAGGAAAGGAAGGAGGAAGGAAGGAGTGGGCCCCACTAATACCTAGGAAAATCAAATTCCATCATTAGAAGCATATGCAGGATGTTGTATCAGGCACAGTAAAATTTAGAAGAAATGAAATATATAGGGCAGGCTCTACCCCTTGAGAAGCAGGGCATCATAATGAAAAGATCTGTTGTACATTTTATTCTAAATTAACGTTTGAAAAACATTTATGCACAATCTCTGAATGAATTGTCAAGGAATTTCTTTGGAATAAATCCATTAACTAGAGCATCATAATGCTAAGGTAAAGTGGTTCTATTTTTGGTTTCCCTCAATTTTTTAAAAAGTTGTTAGTAAATTAAATTTTTAAATAAAAAAAATTTTAATTCATTAACAATTCTCCCTCATATTTGTTTTCTCATCTATATCCAGTTCTACTATAATTATCCTTAGTAAGTTACTCTTATCCAGTCCTTTCCACACCTCAGCTTGGTTTTTATAGAAGCAATTCCCTTTCCAACTCCTGTTACATAATGGACATCAGTCAGTAAGCCTCAGAGAGGCAATGGAGAACAGAGTTCACACGAGCTAAACAGAAGTCTGTTACTTCCTTTACACATATGCGTGTACCTCAGATCAAATCCAGATGGCATCTACTCAGTAATTACCCTTCTGAGACAAACAGGGAAGCCACCAAATCTGAAGTGTAACTTCCAGTGTTTTGTGGGCAGTGTGTCAGAGAGCCAATGGGATACGCTACCAACCCTACCTGGGAGGTGGGGCTCCAGAAGACACTTGGGCCTCTACAGACCAGGGAGTGGTTTTTTCATCCTGAGAAACAGTTGGAATCTATTAAGACATACAGAACCAGCAGGTACATTTTAAAAAGTGGAACATGTGGGGTGCCTGGGTGGCTCAGTGGGTTAAAGCCTCTGCCTTCGGCTCAGGTCATGATCCCAGGGTCCTGGGATGGAGCCCCACATCGGGCTCTCTGCTCAGCAGGGAGCCTTCTTCCTCCCCTGTCTGTCTGCCTCTCTGCCTACTTGAGATCTCTGTCAAATAAATAAATAAAAAAAACAAGAGGCAACCCACGGAATGGGAGAAGATATTTGCAAATGACAGTACAGACAAAAGGTTGATATCCAGGATCTATAATGAACTCCTCAAACTCAACACACACGAAACAGGCAAACATATCAAAAAATGGGCAGAAGATATGAGCAGACACTGCTCCAATCAAGACATACAAATGGCTATCAGACACATGAAAAAATGTTCATCATCATTAGCCCTCAGGGAGATTCAAATTAAAACTACATTGAGATACCACCTTATACCAGTTAGAATGACCAAAATTAACAAAACAGGAAACAACATGTGTTGGAGAGGATGTGGAGAAAGGGGAACCCTCTTCCACTGTTGGTGGGAATGCAAGTTGGTGCAGCCTCTTTGGAGAACAGTGTGGAGATTCCTCAAGAAATTAAAAATAGAACTTCCCTATGACCCTGCCATTGCACTCCTGGGTATTTACCCCAAAGATACAGATGTCGTGAAAAGAAGGGCCATCTGTACCCCAATGTTTATAGCAGCAATGGCCACGGTCGCCAAACTATGGAAAGAACCAAGATACCCTTCAACGGACGAATGGATAAGGAAGATGTGGTCCATATACACTATGGAGTATTATGCCTCCATCAGAAAGGATGAATACCCAACTTTTGTAGCAACATGGACAGGACTGGAAGAGATTATGCTGAGTGAAATAAGTCAAGCAGAGAGAGTTAATTATCATATGGTTTCACTTATTTGTGGAGCATAACAAATAGCATGGAGGACAAGGGGAGTTAGAGAGGAGAAGGGAGTTGGGGTAAAATGGAAGGGGAGGTGAATCATGAGAGACTATGGACTCTGAAAAACAATCTGAGGGTTTTGAAGGGGTGGGGGGTGGGAGGTTGGGGTATCAGGTGGTGGGTATTATAGAGGGCACGGACTGCATGGAGCACTGGGTGTGGTGAAAAAATAATGAATACTGTTTTTCTGAAAATAAATAAATCAATTTAATTTTTTAAAAAATTAAAAATAAATAAATAAATCTTTAAATAAATAAATAAATAAATAAGTAGAGCATGTGAGGCTAGAGGCAATAATTAGTTCTTTCAATTAGTATAAAAATCATACCACACTAGTCTGTTAAAAATGCTTATATTGGGGCACCTGGGTGGCTCAGTGGGTTAAAGCCTCTGCCTTCGGCTCAGGTCATGATCTCAGGGTCCTGGGATCGAGCCCCGCATCGGGCTCTCTGCTCAGCGGGGAGCCTGCTTCCCCCTCTCTCTGTGCCTGCCTCCCTGCCTACCTGTGATCTCTCTCTCTGTCAAATAAATCTTTAAAAAAAATGCTTATATCATGAGATCATGGAAGAAGAAGTCACTCTGGACTGAAAGTTATGAGCTCTGAGTTCAAGTCCAATTAGGTCTGTGGCTTGTACAAGTTATAGGCCCTCTGAGCTCCCTCTTCCTCAACTACCAAAGTGAACTAGTGCTAGATGATGACTAGGATTCTCTTCAGTTTTAAACTCTACTATTCTTTATGGAGGAACAATAAGCACATTTTTAAAAAGGCCGTAGACAGGGGCACCTGGGTGGCTTAGTGGGTTAAGCCTTTGCCTTTGGCTCAGGTCATGATCTCAGGGTCCTGGGAGGGAGCCCTGCATCAGGCTCTCTGCTGAGTGGAAAGCCTGCTTCCCTCTCAGTTTCTGCCTGCCTCTCTGCCTACTTGTGATTGATCTCTCTCTCTCTGTCAAATAAATAAATAAAATCTTAAAAAAAAAAAAAAAGGCAGTAGACAAGGGCACCTGAGTGACTCAGTCTGTTAAGCCTTCTTGATCTCAGGGTCCTGGGATCGAGTCCCACCTCTGGCTCTCTGTTTGGGGGAGAGTCTGCTTCTTCTTCTCACTCTCCCACTGTGCTCACATGTTCTCTCTCTCTCCCTCTCAAATAAATAAAATCTTTAAAAAAAAAAAAAGGCAGTAGACATTGTATTCTAGTATTTCCAGTAGTTTACTGAATCACTCTAGATTCTAAAACCTAGAAGTTAATTGGAAAATCGCCTCATACAATAATTAATACCTCATTTTCTCTCACAATTCAATCAAATATTTATTGGGTGTCTCACTCTGATCCTGGGGATATTTCACCAAATAAGGGAAATATCTGCCTTCGTGGACTTTACGGTCTGCTGAGGGATACAGATGACTTAACATTTACAGTGGAGTATGATCACTGCTAAGATGGGAAAACTAGAATGTTCTAACAGGAAGAAATATGTACATCATACAGGATGGACAGCTCTTCTCAGTACAGTCATACCTAATGGGAGACCTGAAAGGATAAATAGAGGTGCACAAGGAGGACGCTCAAGAGGGAAATAGTCCAGGTGGAGGGAGCAGTATGTGAAGAGGATTATAGCTGGAGACAGATGGCTAATCTGGCATCTATGGCCAAACTGTCTGGAACAAATGATGAAGTAAAAAGTGCAGTAACCACACCCAAAGAACAAATAATCCAATCAAGAAATGGGCAGAGGACATGAACAGACATTTCTGCAAAGAAGACATCCAGATGGCCAACAGACACATGAAAAAGTGCTCCACATCACTCGGCATCAGAAAAATACAAATCAAAACCACAATGAGATACCACCCCACACCAGTCAGAATGGCTAAAATTAACGAGTCAGGAAATGACAGATGCTGGCGAGGATGCAGAGAAAGGGGAACCTCCTACACTGTTGGTGGGAATGCAAGCTCGTGCAACCACTCTGGAAAACAGCATGGAGGTTCCTCAAAATGTTGAAAATAGAACTGCCCTATGACCCAGCAATCACACTACTGGGTATTTACCCTAAAGATACAAACGTAGTGATCCAAAGGGGCACGTGCACCCCAATGTTTATAGCAGCAATGTCCACAATAGCCAAACTATCGAAAAAAACCTAGATGTCCATTAACAGATGAATGGATAAAGAAGATGTGGTATATGTATATACAATGGAATACTATGCAGCCATCAAAAGAAATGAAATCTTGCCATTTGCAAAGACGTGGATGGAACTAGAGGGTATTATGCTTAGTGAAATAAGTCAATCGGAGAACGACAACTATCATATGATCTCCCTGATATGAGGAAGTGGAGATGCAATGTGGGGGGTTTGGAGGGTAGGAAAAGAATAAATGAAACAAGATGGGATCGGGAGGAAGACAAACCGGAAGAGACTCTTAATCTCACAAAACAAACTGAGGGTGGCTGGGGGGTAGGGAAGGTAGGGAGAGGGTGGTGGGGTTATGGACGTTGGGGAGGGTATGTGCAATGGTGAGTGCTATGAAGTGTGTAAACCTGGTGATTCACAGACCTGTACCCCTGGGGCTAATAATACATTATATGTTTATTAAAAAATTTAAAAAAAAAATTTTTTTAAGTACAGTAAGCAGTAACGCTAGCACTCAAGTACTTAGAGAATATAATAAGGAGTTTCCCCCTTTAACTTCCTGCCAATGCAGGGGGTCATCAAAGTTTGTATGGGCAAGTGATAGGATCAGATTAACGTTTTCAAAAGATTACCCTGGGGGTGCCTGGGTGGCTCAGCTGGTTAAACAGCTGCCTTCAGCTCAGGTCATAGTCCCAGGTTCCTGGGATGGAGACCCACTTGGCACTCCTTGCTCAGCTGGGAGTCTGCTTCTCCCTCTGCCTGCCAATTCTCCTGCCTGTGTTCTTTCTCTCTCACTCACTCTCAAATAAATAAATAAAAACCTTAAAAAAAAAAAAAAAAAAAAAAGATGACCCTGGATGATGTGAAAGAAAAGATCGAGAAAAATCACTGTGAGGCTGTTGCAAGAATCTAGACAAAAAGTGGTGACCTGAACTAAAATCCTGGCAGCAGGGAGGGAGAGAGATTTAGAAGTTGGGATAGGACTCAGTCATTAAGCAATGGGGGAAGAGGGTTCCAAAAATGATTCCTAGAATTCCAGATTAAGAAATCGGGTAGAAGTTTTTCCATTGTTTGTTAAGAAAATTGGATATAAGCCGGGAGTTGCTGACAGGCAGTTTGCCATCATTTGGAAAGAACATGGAGCCAACAGAGAGGAAAACAAAGTTAAGAGACAGAGAGAGTGAGACTGTTTGTGATGTCCTTATCTTATGTCTCTGGACCTGCCATCCCCGCTTGACTGCTGGAATTTGCAGGCACATGAATCAATGTATTTCCTTCGCTGTGGTTTTTGGTGGTGATGGTGGTGATGGTGGTTTGATTGGTAGATGGTTTAGTTAAATTTGAGTTGGGGTCTTACTACTTGGAATCAAAAAAGCCTTGGGAAAAGTGGGGACAGTGGGAGCACAGAGCCCAGGGTAGAATTATCATTGAAGCAAGAACACTGGAAGATGAGCCCAAGAAGAAAGCAAGAGAAAAAGGAACCCAGGAAAATAGAGTACCAGATGAAGATAATTATTCAAAAAGAAGCACGTGGTCAGCAAAGTCCAATGCTTTTGAGAGACAAGACAAATGCACTGGGGTTAGCAGCAAGGCAGTAGTTGGTGGCCTTTATGAGGACAGTTTCAGAAGACTGATAGAAATACAAGCCAGACTGAAAAGAGGCTGAGATGCTGGGATGAGGAAGTAGAATTGAAACAATTCTCAATTAAGACGCTAAGTTGTGAAGAGGAGGGCTGCCTTAGGGAAAGATTTTCAGATGGATGTGATGGGACCATAAATAAAGGCTAATGAGAAGGACTCCGCAATCACTGAGAGAGATCCCTGAGAAGGAGGAGGGAGAGGGTTCAGAGCACGGGCTGAGGCAGAGACTTAAAGGTTGGCCCTACTCAAGGGAAGGATACCTCTTAAGTGGGGACTTTACAGACAGAGCAGAGGATGCACATGGAATTAACCAGATGAGTTCACACAGCAGCAGGAACCCAAGGAGTTACTGCTGGATAGCCTCCATCTTCTCCCAAATTAGCGGGCATGGTCCTTTGCAGAAAAATGGAGCATGGGAGGTTTAAGGAGAATAGAATCTGTTTGGAAACTTGCTATGGAAAACAGGAGAGAGATTAGGGTTAAAAAAAAAAAAAAAAAAAAAAAGCAGCTGACTGAAAGCTACAAGGGCCCACTTGTTGAAAGAGACCATTCCCTGGTTTTACCCAAATCTGGTAGTCGAAGAAAGAATGGAATATGAAAGTAAATGTCTGCTTACAATGAGACAGTTGATTTATGAAAAAGACCTTTATAAAAGAGTCTCTTATAAATTTAAAAAAAAAAAGTTAGTACTGGAATATTCTTCATTACTAATCTAAAAGAGGAACTGTTAAGTTTGCTGATATGACAATCAGCCTTTCTTCATCGGAAACTGCCAACATGTTGGAGATAAACCACAGGAAGAGCTCATAAAATGGTGTGACCAGGCCCAAAGCGGCTGCTAAGATTCAGCAGGCTGGAACAGGACAAGTAATCTAGGTTTACAAAACAAATCAAACTCAAACTGTGCTTATAAAATAAAGGTTTTGAGATCTCAGTGACAGCCCAGTGAAGGGATCCAAGTTACCAGCAAGAGTTCTCTTTTTTTTTTTTTCTAAAGATTTTATTTATTTATCAGAGAGAGAGAGGGGGAGAGAGCAAGCACAGGCAGACAAAATGGCAGGCAGAGGCAGAGGGAGAAGCAGGCTCCCTGCTGAGCAAGGAGCCCAATGTGGGACTCCATCCCAGGACGCTGGGATCATGACCTGAGCCGAAGGCAGCTGCTTAACCAACTGAGCCACCCAGGCATCCCCCAGCAAGAGTTCTCTTAAGAGCAGACACAACCTTTGGGTTGACCAAATGCCAAATACCAAGAATCTATTGATAAGGTCCTTTTGCAGTGTCAAGACTCTTTAAGTTCCAGCTGAGAGTGATAAGAGCTCACATGAGACATCTACATCAAAAGATGGCCTCTCCCAGCCAATTAGCTATCTATGTGTTCAAGTTCTACCCATTTACCCCACTGTATCCTAATCATGTAGTGTGGGAACCATATTATCTCAGCCCTTCCTGAAATGTCTTCTCTGAATTACAATGTCATCTTGTGGTATCTATCTTCAGGAAGCTATGATACCAATATTCTGAATAGCATTTTTTGCTTTTAGGGTTGAGGGTATCTCCTAAATAGAATTATTCAGTGTTCCTCACAAAGGACAAAACAAACAACAACAAAAAAACCCCGAAACCCAGGGGCGCTTGGGAGGCTCAGTGGGTTAAAGCCTCTGCCTTCGGCTCAGGTCATGATCCCAGGGTCCTGGGATTGAGCCCCGAATTGGGCTCTCTGCTTAGCAGGGAACCTGCTTCCCCCCTCTCTCTCTGCCTGCCTCCCCGCCTGCTTGTGATCTCTGTCTGTCAAATAAATAAAATCTTAAAAAAACAAAACAAAAACCACAGAAACCCAGCCAGGAACTTTGCCCTCCTTGTCTGGATTTTCATTTATCTGCCTCATTTCTTATCTCTCTTTCCAGGTTCTTGAGCTGGAAAGCTCATTCCTCCTTTAGAGTACTCTGACTCTCCTTCTCAGGCTTCACACACTGAGGTTACCAAGTCCCAGAAGTGATTACAGATTCGTAGACAAGTAAATATAGCTGGACAGGTACTGTGAAAGTAGGTAGAGGGGCAAAAAGGTGAGAGTGATCACCTCTTCCAGCATGGACAGAAAGAGTCAGGACATCTTCACAGAGGAGGTGACATTTTAGCAGAGTCTTAAAGGATGAGAATTTCTCCAGGAAGGGAAGGTGAGGAGGAAGTATGGAAAGCAGAACAGTAGAGAATAAAAAAACATGGCATGTGGAACAGGCTTACTTCTGGGGGCTGTAAGTTGCATAGTATTACTGGAGCACAGAGTATAGGAAGAAGACAGAAAACAAGTCTAACAGGTGAGAAGGGACCAGACAAGACACTACAGGGCTTAAGAGTAGTTAAGAGTTTGGACTTTATCCTAGCCCAGGTGTGAATCAGTATTTTTTTCCGTTGGCTTACATTGGATAAGATTTGAAATTTTAAAAGAGAGGTTTTGCTGAAACACAAAGGGAAAAGCAAACAAATATAAAAACACAAAGCAAACATACAAAAGCATAAAAATGAACAGCTCACAGGTCCCACCCAGACTGCAGTCGCAGATCAGCTTTGCTCATATTTCTCACAGACAGATGGTCCACCCCAACCTTTCTCTCCTCAACCCAACTAAGTTGGCACTGGAACAGCCTACTGAGCCTCTTGTCCACTACCCCAAACATGAGGCCAATGGAAGTTTTGTTCCTTCTAGAGCCAATCTCTTAGTATTCACTCTTGGGCAGTCCTGTTTACACTGAGATTGACTTGAGTTTCTAACCTGTAGCTTCCTTGGCACCTGGAGGTCTTATTTTAGATCTGGAATCAGCAAACACTTTCTATAAAAGACTCGTTAGTAAATATTATATGCACAGCGGGCCATAGGTATTTCTGTCACAACTACTTAACTCTGCTGTTGTATCATGAATAGATAATATGTAAACAAAATGACATGGCTGTGTTTAGATAAAACTTTATTTATGGGCACTGAAATCTTTATTTTATATCATTTTCATGTGTCATGAAATCTTCTCTCTCTTTTCATTTTAACCATTTAAATATATAAAAACCATTCTTAGCTCACTAGCTGTACAAAAACCGATATGGGTTTGATTTGGCCTGTGGACAAAAGTTGCTGAGCCCTATTCCAGGCACTAATTCCCAGGACAAAGATGGCCTCTTTCACTGTTATCTAATCAGTCTATTATTATAACTCATACTAATAATACTAATATGTGCCATGTGTTGAGCACCTAGGTGCCAGGTAGTATGAACCACAGAGAACTGCTTTGAAGAATAAACAAAATAATGGACATAAAACTCTTAACATCATGGTTCATCTGAGGTAAGCATCAATAATTGTTAGCTACTATTATTATTTTGGTTTATACATCTTATCTCTGATCAGCAAAATGACTCAGAAAAAAATGATACTAAAATCCAATGGGGGATAAGAAAAATCAGGTAATTTGTGAAATCACATAGTAAGTAGCAGAGCTAGGATTTGAACCTGATTTATCTGACTCCAAAGTCCATGGCCTTTTCAGTACCTCAAAACCTCCTGTTCAGTGTCCATGAAGTAAATTCACTGGTTGCTTGTTAATTGTTGGTCTATCCAAGAGCAGCAGCCATTACCATCCCTGAAGCCTGCCATCTTGCGTCAAGGGTAGCACAGTGCTTACTCTATTCTGACTTCAAAGCTTAAATGCCTGTTGGACCTCTTAGCACTTGTCTTCTTCCAAGGGATACTCTCCTTTCTAACAGGTAAAGATAACTAAGCTCAATGGTCAGTTAACTCTTTTCCCGCTCATGTGTCTGATTCTGCCCACTTTCCTAGGTTCTTCTAATGACTCATCCTTAGGTAATTTCCTAAAACTGTCTCCCCAGGGATCCTACTGTGACAGCATTCTAACAGAAAAATACTTTACACTTCCAGGGATAACTCCACATAGTGTCTACACAAAGCTAAAAGTGTTGTTGCATAAAAATCATTCATCTACATGACGTTTTCAGAGTTGACCATAAAATGGTATTGAAGATACTGTCCACAGCTTCAAAATTATATTCAAGGGAGCTCATGTGATAAATCCTTCCTTTAATTTAGTGCCAGGGGAAAAAAAATTCTTCTCTATAGTTGAATCTGTATATTTTATCTTGCCAGAATAAGAATATGATGTAACCCAACCTGTTTCCTTTTATATCATGGCTTCCAAGAAACATAAAGCCAAATTCCATGCCAAAGTGTCTCATCCCAGGTGCCTAGTAGAATCTATTTCTGCTTCACTGCTATGGCCACTTTAATGTTTTACAATTTTAAATCTAGTTAGCATATACCCTGTGCCTCCTCTATGCCAGGCACTGCGACTTTCCTAATGTGCCTTTCCTTCTTAAGCGGTTTCAAATCTTGTGCTTATTTTACTAAACTACCCTAGGGCCTTAATTTTTTAAAGATTTTATTTATTTATTTGAGAGAGAGAGATAGTGACAGAGATAGCAAGAGACAGCACGTGCAGGGAGGTGAGGGAGAAGCAGGGAGCCTAACTCAGGGCTCGACCCGAGGACCCCAGGATCATGACCTGAGCCAAAGGCAGACACTTGAGCAACTAAGCCACCCAAGCATCCCTTGTGCCTTATTTTTTAAGTTCTGTTTTACTTCATATCCTATATCTAAGATCTCTTGAAAGCAGGCAGGTCCAAATATTGGATTTAAAAGAAACAAGGCACCGTTTGCCTTTATGGATATAGTTGTGAAGAGCCAACCTGGCTTTGTCCTTACAGGCCATCTGAAAGGGGTGTCATACCATGACCATAAGGGCTTTTCTGGGTTGCACTGGCTGCCACACCTCTGTCTTTCTACCTCTACTTGTCTCCATGTACCACTCATTTTGTTTATCTTCTGGAGTTCCCACTGTGGGCATCACTGATCCTCCGTGTAGGCACTAAGAACTTTAGCCAGTCCAGTCTGAGCCAGGGGCGAGTTACATGAGCCCGACTCTCATCCTGCTACATCCATAGCCCCCAGACACATATCCCACTGAGACTCCTTTAGCTTGGTGTGGCTTCCTTGCTGGAATCACAACTCTCTTGGGCATCTGCCACCCTCCTACTTCCCCTCATGTCACTTGCTCTCCAATTACATCTGCTCCCCTACTGACCTTACTATAAGTTGGTGAACGTTAATCTAACTTATAGTATATGTCCAAGGTCAACTCTTAGGGCAGCATTCAGAATAAACTAGCAGACAGCTGTTATTGATGAAAAAATTGGAAACTGGAGAAGATATCTGGCATGACATAGGCCCTCAAATATTTGATAATGAATGAATGAATGAATGCACGAATTCTAACTCATGGCCACTTTCCCACCTTGCCACCCAGACAAAGCCAGCTACCGAACACCAATTCTAAGCACACAGATTTCTTCAGTAATTATAATCCTATGAATTGACTACAGTAAGACTGATCAAAATGGAAAGCTTGGTTTCTCTCTCTACTTAAAAAGAAAGCCAGATTTTAAAAAACGAGGGTGGGGGGGCACCTGGGTGGCTCAGTTAGTTAAGAGACCAATTCTTCATTTTAGCTCAGGTCATGATCTCAGGGTTGTGAAGTGGAGCCCCACCTCTCAAATAAATAAGTAAATCTTAAAAACAAAACAAAACAAAAAAACAGAAAGCAAGCAAGCAAGCTAGAGCAACCTCTGTTAGCTCAAAGAGATTCCTTGTCAGTAGCAGGCATAACTGCCAGGCAGAGGCCAGGTTTTGGCTTGAATTCTCCGTTTGCCTGAACTTGCTCTGTGACCCTGGACAAGTCACTCAATGACTCTGGGCCTCACTGTGCTCGTCTGTGAAAAGTGGAGGTTGAACTAAATGGTGGGTGCTTCTGGAACCTTCTAACTTTATACTTCCGTGATCTGTCCTCTGGGAATCCAGCCAGCATTCTTTTCTGGGGCTGGGTTTTTTGAGATGTCTGCTTTAATTTTTGACTCGCACTTCCTAGTCTTCTTACCACAAATTTATTAAGTTTCTGGACTTTGGTCATTTGACCATAATGTGATGCTCAGTAGGACGTATGTGTGTATGTGTGTGTGTGTGTGTGTGTGTGTGTGTATGCGGTAAAGTACAATTGATCACTTCAGCCATTTTTCAGTGTCTAGGTCAGTGTCATTAAGCACATTCACACTGCTGGACCACTATTACCACTGCTCATCTACAGAACTCTTTTCAGCTTCCCAAACTGAAACTCTACCCATTAAATGGCAGTTTCCCACCCACCTCCTCCCCTGTGCCTGGCAACCACCAGCTTCCTTTCCATCTCTATGATACATGGAATCATGTGTTTGTTCATGACTGGCTTGCTTCACTCAGATGTCCCCAAGGCCCAGCCATGTTGAAGCACATGTGAGAATTTCCTTCCTTCTTTTTTTGGTTTTTTTTTTTAAGATTTTATTTATTTATCTGACAGAGAGAGATCACAAGTGGCAGAGAGACAGGCAGAGAGAGAGAGGGAAGCAGGTTCCCCGCTGAGCAGAGAGCCCGATGTGGGGCTCGATCCCAGGACCCTGAGATCATGACCCGAGTCGAAGGCCAGAGGCTTAACCCACTGAGCCACCCAGGTGCCCCAATTTCCTTCCTTCTTAAGGCTGAATAATATTTCATTGCATGGGTGGACCACATTGTGTTTACCCATTCCTCCACTGGTAGACACCTGAGTCGTTCCACCTTTTGACTATTGTGAGTAATGCTGCTCTCAACACAGGCCTTAGAATATCTGTTGGAGACCCCGCTTTCACTTCTTTGGGGTGAATACCAGGAACTGGAATTGCTGCGTCATATGGTAATTCTTTTTACTCTACTGAGGAACTGCCACACTGCTTTGTTCAATGGGACTTGGAGATGCAGAGACAGAACCGCTTAAGAAGCTGGGCATTGCAGGCTCATGACCATGCTGACCCCTGACAGGTGTTTCTAGGGTACAGATTTGCTGAGAAGGGTCGTCTTGCCTCATTCTTGAGAGAAGCAGGATCCACTTGCTGTTCAGAATGAATCCAACACTAGACACTCGACCTGGTCTCAGTATCAGCTTCTGTAAAGTGACCTAATAATACTGAATTTGCCGAGTTTTCATAAGGGTCGAGGATGATGCTGCACAAAGCACTGAGGTAAGCACTTACAAAATGAAGATATGAATCTTATCCTACTGATTGCAAAGGGTGGTTCTAAAACCCAAATGGAATAACATATAATTCATTCTACAGATGCTAAGCCCTCATCATTGCTTTTCTATTATTTTTTTTTAAAGATTTATTTATTTGAGAGAGAGAGAGAGCATGAGCAGAGGAAAGAGGCAGAGGCAGAAGCAGGCTCTCTGATGAGCAGGGAGCCCGATGAGGGGCTAGATCCCAGGACCCCGGGCTCATGACCTGAGCTGAAGGCAGATGCTTAACTGACTGAGCCACCCAGGTGCCCCTCATCAGTGCTTTTCTAATCACTATCACATCCATCTGTCTCCTGGCCTCCTAGGTCTAACCTTCACTCAGGCTTTGGAGGGACTGTCTAAAGCACATAAGACCCCATTGTTCTCCCACCAAAGATTTCAGTGGCTCCCCTCACCCTTACCAAACCTCCTCTCATCTGACCCCTCCCTCTCTCTTCAGCCTTATTTCTAATTTTTCCAGGCCTCCTATCTTGCCACTTTACCCCCATGATTTTGTTCATACTTGTCCCCTCTCCCTGGAAAACCCCTCTGCCATTTCTGGCTAAAAGTCACCCTTTAATACGAATTTCAGGCACTGACTTTTTCAGAAGGCCTTTTCTGACCCCACCAGACCAGGAGAGGAGCCCACAGCAGCGGGAGCAGATATTACCATATCAAGCACACACTGTCTTATAATTATCTGTAGGGTGATTTCCTCAACTAAATCAGCATCTTTTTTTTAAAGATTTTATTTATTTATTTGACAGAGATCACAAGTAGGCAGAGAGGCAGGCAGAGAGAGAGGAGGAAGCACGCTCCCTGCTGAGCAGAGAGACCCTAGGATCATGACCTGAGCTGAAGGCAGACACTTAACCAACTGAGCCACCCAGGTGCCCCCTAAATCAGCTTCTTAAAGTCAGCAGTTAGATTATTCTTTGCATTTCCAGTGTTAGCACATTGTTAGGATGTTAAATATATGGATATGAATAAATAGGGTGGTGTTTTTATTATTACAATGTTGGGATTATTACAAAGTCCTATTACATGACTCTACTATTAGAATAATTCTAGTATCACACTATATAATGAAAAGGGTTTTTTGTTTGTTTGTTTGTTTGTTGTTGTTGTTAATTGGCACCACAAGGGATAGAAGCCACAGGGGAACTATTTAAAGGTACTATCTCTATCCCTTTCTCCTTCCAAAATAAATGGTGTGTTTTTAAATTGAGGTCCTCTGGTCTTCACAGTTCTTCTGAAAAATGCTTTTCTTCCTGAGTGAGCGAGAAATAGCCTGGCCCCTAATTATACGGTCCTGAAGACACAGCCCCCAATAAGAGATCCCCCTACATCCATTTTTCACTAGGAGTGACTAAAGCAGGGAGTCCAGTCTTGCATCTAGTAGATACTTGATAAATGTCTGCTCAAGAAAAGAGTAAATCATGAGTTGCTCACAATTTGTGCTAACTCCTGTAAACTCCAGCCTGTGGCTAAGGGTCAGTTTTTAAATTCACCTCCTTCAGAAGTAGGAACTGTGTCAGCTGTGTTGTTTTTGAAGCAATAAGGACACTGGAAGATTGTAAAAGTAATGGGCTAACTGTTTAAGTTAACCTAAATTGCATAAATGTACAGTTGGTGTGGGAAACATTTGATCTGCTTATTTTTAGTGAGCCTATGAATTTGTATTTAAGTTTCTTTCCGTGGGTGTCAGTGTCTTTCCATATGACTCTCTTGAGGCTGTGGGCTCACCGATGCTTATAACCTACTGCACAGAGTTATCTTTAACATCTCCTTAAACTGTTCCTTTTAAGCCTCAAACAGTGCCCTCTAGTACTTATGGGTGTTGGTGACTATTAATCACTTAACTAGATTTTGGTTTTATGTTTTGGGTTTATTTCCACTAACTAAGGATCCTGTGATGGGAAGCGCTAATGTATACTAACACAATTTTTTTCTTGTTTTTAGTCTTTTAAAGATTTGTATCTTTTTACTCATCCATAGGCAGAGCTTTAAAATAAATATTAATGTTGGGGTGCCTAGGTGACTCAGCCGGTTAAGCGTCTGCCTTCAGCTCAGGTCATGATCCCAGAATCTCACAATCCCAGAGTCTCAGGATGGAGCCCTGCCTCAAGATCCCTGCTCAATGGGGAGTGTGCTTCTCCCTCTCCCTCTGACATTCCCCCTGCTCCTCTCTCTCTCTCTCTCTTGCTTACTGTCTCTCTTTCTCAAACTAAGTAAAATCTTTAAAAGTTATTAATTTTTAAAATTATTTTAATTATTAATGTTAAACGTGGAGAATACAAATCTTCTCCAAAAAGAATTTTATACATAATGAGCAATTCATAATTTCACATCGTGATAGAGAACTAACACTCTGGACCAAAGTATCCAGAGACAGGACCATTAAGGACCATTAAGAATTTCTGCTTAACAAAAATTTAGAATCCTAACAATTTTTAGACTTACCCTCTTTCCTTGGACATAGGTAAGGTGATAACAGTTGGAGGGGCGCCTGAGCAGTGCAGTCAGTTAAGAGTCTGACTCTTGGATGCCTGGGTTAAGCCTCTGCCTTCAGCTCAGGTCATGATCTCAGGGTCCTGGGATCGAGCCCCACATTGGGCTCTCTGCTCAGCAGGGAGCCTGCTTCCCCCTTTCTCTCTGCCTGCCTCTCTGCCTACTTGTGATCTCTCTCTGTGTGTCAAATAAATAAATCTTAAAAAAAAAAAAAAAAAAGAGTCTGACTCTTGATTTTTGGCTCAGACCCTGATCTCAGGGTGGCCAGATAGAGACCCTTGGTGGCTCCGAGCTCAGGGCAGACTCTGCTTCAGATTCTCTCTCTCCCCCTCTCTCCCTCTCCCTCTGCCCCACCCTCTTGGACATGCTCATGCAGGTTCTCTCTCTCTTTCTAACTCTCTAAAATAAATAAATATTTTTAAAAAGGTGATAACAGGGGTGTCTGGGTGGCTCAGTGGGTTAAGCCTCTGCCTTCAGCTCAGGTCATGATCTCAGGGTCCTGGGATTGAGCCCCACATTGGGCTCTCTGCTCAGCAGGGAGCCTGCTTCCCCCTTTCTCTCTGCCTGCCTCTCTGCCTACTTGTGATCTCTCCCTGTCAAATAAATAAATAAAATCTTTTTAAAAAATAAAATAAAAATAAAAAGGTGATAGCAGTTTGAAAGACTTTACCTTTTTTTTGATATCTCCAGTCAGGAGCTGTATTTAGCAAAAAAGGAATCTGTGTTCATTTGTAGCATTTTACATTTGGAAGGAATAAAGAAAATTTTAATCATCCAACGTTCTCTTCTTAGAGGCAGAAATGTTCTAGAATCAAGCTTGTTGGACTTCCCATCTTCTGCCTTTTATGATGAGCTAAGTTGCTACTTAGGATCATGTTCATCTGAAGAATGTATCTTTAAGTTTTTAAAATCTTTATTACAAAATAATAAATGAAACTGCTTGGATTTCACAAGTAAAATGAATCAATTGATAATTACTGGAATGGCTGTAACACAGGGTGAGGGGTTTTTAAACATATATACCTTTAAAAATATAATTTACTTTACACTGGGGATAAGGATCAGAGGACTAAAGAGCTTTTCTGAGCCTTTAGATGTGGGCAAAAGGACTTCATTTTAGAATCGCAGCCTGGCGTTTTCCAGGTTGGGATTATTTTGGGTTGGCATTATTACCAGGAAGTGAGACTGAATGAACGGAGCCTTGCGGTGTTGACCCAGAAACAGACTGAGGAGGACGGACACCAACAAGCTTTAAGCTATCGCAGGTGTCCCCCTATCCCAGGGCATGCCGTCTGCCAAACTTTATTTTTTGGAAATCTCAAATTGTAGGCTCTCCAAACTAGAGTGAGCTGTGATGTGAGGGGGCTCTGGCTGTGGCAGCAGGGACTGCCGGGAAGTGGTGTCCTAGGCAGCCGTCCTGGGGTACAGTGTGTCTGGGTCTGTTAGAACTTGAGGACACCCACTGGCTTTAGATCACAGGACAGCCACCTCCGGATCGGGTGGCGCAGGCGGCACACGTGACAGACACCGCTCCCCAAGTACCTGAAACCGCGGGGGCTCAGGGTCCCCACCCACACCGTCAAACAGACCCCGACAGACATCTAAATTTTCCTGAGTTCTCATGCATGCACGCATCCGAAGAAACCAGCCCACACCCACACAAGTTCTCCCACAGTCTAACCCCACCCCGGAGTTTGCATCCACACACAAGGCAGAACGGTGAACCGAGAGCTTGAAATTACCCAGGCACAAACTCCCCAAATCAGGCTTCCCACAGCCCCGCAGGGTGGAGGGAGCCGAGAAAGGGACCCAGACAAAAGAGTTTTAAAACAGACCTCTGCGAGCCGACCTGATTGCTCCCTGGCGAAACGCGGGCCGCGTAAGTCTTCTCCAGTTTGAATAAGAAAATACTCTACACCCACAGCCCCTCCCCCCAAAAAAACGATGGTCCTGAGGAGCCCCCCTACCTTGTCACAGCTCCGGGTGGACAGGTCTCCGAGGCTGAGAATGGTGCGACCTAAGCCCCGGCGGCTGCCCGCAACAGCCACACAGCTGCTGCCGACCGCGGAGACCGCGGCCTCTGGCCCCGCCCCGCCCCGCCCCCCGGACGCCCCGCCCCCCCGGACGCCAGGCCCGCGTCCCGCAAACCCTCCCAGCTCCGCAGTTGCGGCCGCAGCTCGGTCACCTCCCGGAGCGCGCACTTCAGAGCCCGGTGCATTGTGGGAAACCAGAGCCCAAAGCTGGGCGGACGCTGACCCCTGGTGGGCGCCGTTCCAAAGGAGCCCCGGGACTCGGGTTGGGGGCGCTCGCAGCTGCGGGGGGCGGGGGGGTAGTTGCAGCCTGGAGAGAAGGCCAACCACTCAGGGCCACCCACGCGAGCTGGTGTCCGTTGCATATCGCTCTTATCTCAGTAAAATATCAGAATAAACCCAAATGCTTTAAAAGTCCCTGAGGACCGTCCCCCACCCCCCACGCCTCCCTAGTAGTGACAGAAGTCAAAACTAAAGGAACTTGGAGACTAAGGAAAGCTTTTTAAACTAGGGAAAATACTTTTTAATTGTAAGACTAAATGACGTCAAGATCATGGAGAAATCTGCACTTAATTTTTATTTCTGGTAAAACCACAGATGGGCTCAATCTGTCTACAGAATTTGGGGGAAAAATGTTACAGGAACTAGGAAACTGGAATCCAGGGCTTTCTCTTCTGAGCTACACCTCAAGGAAATAGTTCAAGGAGTTTAAAAAAAAAAAAAGGGAACTTACACAAAAGTATTCATAGTAAAAATTAGAAAATAACTAATGACTAATAATACGTGAAAGGCACAAAAACAATATGCAGCTCTTTAAATAAGGCTATGGGGAGCTTGGGTGGCTCAGCGGATTAAGCCTCTGCCTTAGGCTCTGCCTTCAGTTCAGGTCATGATATTGGGGCCCTGGGATCAAGCCCCGCATTTGGCTCTCTTCTCAGCAGGGAACCTGCTTCCCCCACCCCTCCTGCCTGCCTCTCTGCCTACTTGTGATCTCTCTCTCTGTCCAATAAATAAATAGAATCATTAAAAAAAAAAACTATGCATAGTATCATTGTGTGGAATAAAATAACATTAACCAAAAAACATAGAATACAACGAACTACAAGGTTGAGGTCTCTGAGGAGCTCATTGGATTAAGTACTTGACTCTTGGTCAGCTCCTTAGGTACCGAGTTCAGGCCCCGCTTTGGGCTCTGTGCTGTGTTGGACCCTACTTAAAAGGAAGAAGAAGAAGAAGAAAGGAAACACATGGCCAATGATTCCAACGATGTGAGAATATATGTGTTCACAAATACAAAGAAACTTTGGAGTAATGTAAATAGTGTGTAGAGTTTAATATGTTTTAAGATTCCTTTATTTTCATTAAATGACTTTTTAAACATTGCTAAATTGTGCTAAATTGTTGGGACTAGTTCTAATTTTGGATGGCATTGCAATAGTTTCAGCTCACTCTAAGTAATTAAAAAAAAAAAGTTGTCTAAAAAGAATTTCTCAGGCTGTCATGAACCATGAAAATTTTACTTATCTGCAAACCCTGGAAAGGAAATAAATTTACTGGGAGGGAAAAAGGGTGGAGTGGGTTGTGTATCACTCTGCTAGGCAGAACTGTGTGGCTTAAACAGAAATGGATTTCCTCGCAGTTCTAGAAGCTGGAAGGCGGAGATCAAAGTGTCAGCAGGGTTGGTTCTTTCTGAAAGCTCTGAGGAAAAAACAAAATCTGTTCCAGGACACTCCCTTAGTTTGTAGATGGCCATCTTCACATTCCCATTCATTCTCCCTATATGCATGCCTTTGTCCAAATGGTCCCCTTTCATAAGGACAGCAGTCATATCGGATTAGGGGCCCATCTTACTCCAGTATGACTCCATCTTCTCTAACTACATCCACAACAATCATATTTCCAAGTAAGGTCATAATTTGAGGTACTGATGATGAGGACTTTAATCTATTAGTTTAATTTAGGGGAGCAGAGAGAGGACACAATTCAACTGTCACAGGGTTCAAGTGTGATCTTGTGAAAATGGCACCCACCCAATGACAAAAGCAATCGTATAATGTATCCCATCTCACGTGTATCAAAACCCAAACAGCTTAAACCCAGTCAAGCCAAACTGATGACAGCTTTCTTCCATCCTTTCACACCACCCAGGCCTTTTTAGTTGAAACCAAGGATGTTAATGAGATAAAATAGCCTAGAGGCTTCATAAATAGTATATCTGATGTGTTTAGCCTCCTGTGGGAAGGGCTTGAAGATGTGTCCAAACGCCTGGGAGGAGGGCAACACCCCTTGCATTTGAACCTCGGGAACGTGGGCAGAAAGAATATGGGTTGAGAATTCCAGGAATCAGGACCCTCGTCCTTGGAGGGCACACACAAATACCATCCTGCTGAAGAAGTCAGCTTTAGTGCAAGAGGCTGAGGAGAGCCCTTGCAGCTTGGGGATGATACCCCCCAAGGGTGGAACGTGGTCTCTCTGAATGGAGCCAGTCTCTTCCAATTGCCCTTACCACATGGGTGGGATGAGAAGCGGCAAATTTTCACTGAGCCCTGCCTCCTGTCTTCTGAGGTGATGAGGACCCAGAAGATCTCTGAGATAAACAAAGCCCTGTCTAACATGTCTGGATCAATCTGTTTGTTGGTTTGAATTCTGAAAGCACCAGAAGCCAGTTCAGTGGTGTACTGATTAAAAGGACCTCCAGGAAGAAAAGCTCTGAGGTGTGATGTTTAGGGATTTCTGTGGTGTAAACTCTCCCGCCGGGGCTGATCTCAGGCTACAACACAAGGTCACGGAACACAGAGTTGGAGCTCCAGCACATCCCCAGGCCCCAGAGAATTGGTTTAACAGAGTCTCGAGGCTGGGAGCCTGCTGGCACGGAGCCTAGCTGGGAGCACCCCAGTAAAAGGCAGATGGAAGGGGAAGCCCTTGAGGGTTAAGAGCAGAGGCTCCAAAGGGCAGTAGGGCCAGTGAGTGGCAAGCCATGGGCACTGGGGTGGCTCCATAAGAAGGGGGTCCCCACACAGCCTCCAGGGCAGTGGGCATGGGAAATGGGCAGGAAGACCAAACACATCAGGCAGAAGGGAGGAAGTGCATTCTTTCAGAGCTGAGAGAGGCTCACCCAGTCTGGGTAGGAGGACAGGCAGCTTCAGGGCACGGGTGAGGCAATCAGAATTTTCTCAGACTGGAGGGAAACACCCCTTCTTTATGTCCCTTATTAGGGCCTTTTCCTGTTAGAACCTTGCCAGGAAGAGAGACATTTAGCTTAGTGCTTCCAGGGCTCACATAGATCATTCTTGTCAACAGAGCTAAATCCCAGATGGACTTCCTCCCTGCTAGAACAGAGCAAAGCTTGTGTGAAGGCAGGTCAGAAAACCAAGACAAGCTGCTGGTTCTCCTAATACTTAAACTGGCCCTCGGGGGCCTTGTATATGTATATGTGCAGATGAATGGCACACCTGGGCCAAACTGAGTATTTCTTCCCTAGCCTAACCCAGCAGTGTTCGTGCTCATCACTCTGCTTTCAATATTATTCTTGTACACTCTGTGCCCCATTCTTGCTGGAGTGCTCTGTATCACAGGCGAACCTGATCAGACACATTCCTCCTACTTAAGAACCCTCTCCTGGGTCAAGTTCACTCTCACTCAGCACACACGCTTTTCCTGACCTGACATCTTCTCCCCCCTACCCCCAGCTTTACCTGCTGCTCTGCTCCTGGTAACTTCTGTTTATCTAGGTTGCCATTCCCAAACAAACAATGTTTTCTTGATTTCAGGCCTTCATGTTTGTGTTTCTGCTAAGTTTTTACTCTTTTCCCAGCTCTGTCAGTCTATGCCCATGTCATGCATCGTAAGTCACATCTCTAGTTTTATTATTAAATTCCTAGGAGTTTGGGTTTTTTTTTTTACTAGCTTTTTATTGTGGCAAAAATGTACCTAACATAAAACTTACCATTTTTAGGGATGCCTGGGTGGCGCAGTCAGTTAAGCGTCTGACTCTTGGTTTCAGGTCATGATCTCGGGGTTGGGGGATCGGCTCAGGCTCCACATTCAGCACAGAATCTGCTTAAGAGTTTCTGCATCCCCCCCTTACCCCCACCCCGTCTCTCTCTAAAATAAATAAATAAATAAATAAATAAATCTCTTTTTTTTTTTAATGACCATTTTTAAGTAAGAAGTTTAGTGCCATTAATTACATCATTCACAATATTGTGCAACCATCACCGGTACTTCCATAATTTTTCATAACCCTAAATAGGAACTCTCTGTGCCTCTTAATAATTCTCCACACCCCATTCATCGAAACTCTGCTAACATCTAATCTACTTTCTATCTCTGTGAATTTGCCTATTCTAGATACTCAATATAAACAGAATCATACAATATTTTGTCCTATTATGTCTGGCTTCTTTCACTTAGCATAATATTTTCAAGGTTCATTCATGTTGCAGCATATGTCAGAATTCCATCTCTTTTCCATGGTTGAATAATATTCCATTTTATAAATGTACTACATTTTGTTTATTCATTCAAATGTTGATAGACACTAGGGTTGCTTCCAACTTTGGTCTGTTGTGAATAATGCTGCTTTGAACACTGACATATTCTTGCCATGTTTTTCCCTCTACGTGGTAAGATCTTCTTTCCCTTGTAGACCTGGTTAACTTCTATTTATGTCAGAGAATCCTTTATGTGTAGAAAATTGTGGAACAGGAGGCCAAACCCAATCCCCCTGACTGTGACCAGGGATATTTCTACTTTGCTCCGCTGAACGACAGGCTTCCCTAGATGGGTTATCAAAATGCATGAGGGAGGATTTCAGGCAGCAGATCCCAAGAGGGCTGGTTAGGAGGCTCCAGAAATAGGATGTAGAGCCTGGGCCGAGGGTGGCAAAAATGGGTCAGCATTTGATCCTCACAAACATCCACAGGCAACTATTTTCATAAAGGAACGATGTGTGTGGATCACTGTGGGGATATCTCTACATGAACTGCTAATGGGTGAAGAGTAGGAAAAAAATGGGAAACAGATGGGAAGAAGAGAGATTAGAGTAAGTGGTCATGGGAATACTCAGCGGAACTTTAGTCAAGCTGCCAGCTCATAGGGTAACAATAAATATGGTCCAATAAAGACAAAGTAGGTAGTGGGATGCCAGCATGCAACTTTATTTCATCTGCTTTTACATGCATATAAGTAATAGAGCATACTAAATACAAACAAGGAGAGTTAATTGACCGTATATTAAATGGCATGATCCTAGTCTGAATTTGCTCAAACCCAGCTCATTGCTCAAACCCAACTCAAATGAGCTGCGTTTGAGCAAATTCAGACTAGGTACACTTCCCCATGAAATGATGGGGAAGTGAAAAGTGAAATGTGTATCTTCATCCCCCATGAAAAGTGTATCTTCATCTCCATGAAGATACACTTCCCCATAAAAAGCCATCACTGAAAGCCTCTTTGATTCTCTCTCTCCTACCCCAAAGCCTTGATTGAGGCCTTGTATTGAATATTGCTGGCATTTACCACGAAGTTGTAGGACATTCCAATCTGTGTACTCCGAGGTCTTTTTAGGGGCACCTGACTGGCTCAGTCGGTAGAGCATGTGACTCTTAATCCTGAGATTGTGAGTCTGAGCCCCACACAGGGTGGAGAGATTAGCTACATATAAAACCTTGGGGGGGAAAAAAGTCCCTTTAGAACACTAGTCATGGGTATTCGCGAAGTAAAACTGAAAGTAAACAGCCAGGATCTTCTTTCTGTGTCTTTTCTTCCAGGCACCAGGTGTTAACAGGTCTGAATCATTAAGGGTGGAATCTTAGGCATGAGTAGAAAATAAATTTTGAAGATGTGCCAACCTTGCTGGCACTCCTCAGATCACACCATCAAGATACAATGCACCCTCAGCCTGGCTGAAAGGCCAGTCCTGCCTGGACAGATCCTCTCAAGCCTGAGACACTGACAGGAAGTGGGCTTTGAAAGAATGTCCTGCTTCTTGGAGTTGAGCATAGCTAGACCTACTGATGCTACATTGAAGTGGTCTGAGTGAAAAGGGTTTAGGATGGAAAAGAGGATGTGGCTAAAAGAAGGAAGCAAAAGGAAACCTTGAGGAGTAAGCCTGGGAATCAATTTTGTCTTTCCCTCAATTTCCCAAGCTTAGGGAGAGAAACCACAGCAAATTCTAAGACCTATGAGGATCCACTAGGTGTCACCAGGTCATTCCTTGGACTCTTGTGCATTCCTGGAGAGTGTAGACTCTCCAGACCCAAGTCTACACTCAGTGCAGAACTGCTAACAAAGTCGCTTGGAAGGTAAAGCTCTAAAGCATTCAGGCTATACAGTCTTGGGCATAAATCTCAAAGAACACAAGATTTGACTTTTACATCTATCTCTCGAACTACTCTCCTTTCTCTCTGTGGCGCTTCCATTTTCCCGTCTTAATGTCTTACAACTTCCCCATTTCCTTCCATGTAAAATTATATCTACCTTTAAAAGGATCTTAGATACTTATTCATGCTAAAGTACAAATGACTGAAAATAGCTTAGTATACTGCAAGAGTTGTTATATTTCCCAAAGTAATAATTTTACCAGTGATAGAGTTCATGTAATATTTTTTTTAAAAATCCAAGAGATGGAAAAAGATATACCATGCTAACACTAATGAAAAGGAAGCTAGAGTAGTTATACCACTCACAAAGCAGACCTGAGAGCAAGGAAAATTATCAGAGATAAAGAGGGCTATTACATAATGCTAAAGTAGTAAGTTCTTCAAGAAGACATAATCATCCTTAGTGTGTAGGTGCCTAACAACAGTGTCAAAATACATGAGACTAAAATGGATAGAACCGCAAGGAGAAATAGATGAATCCACTATTCTAGTTGGACACTTCAACAGCTGTCTGTCAGAAACAGACAGGTCCGGAGCAGAAAATCAGTAAGGACAAAGTCAAACTCAGTATCACCAATCAACTGGACATAATTGACATCTATGAACTACATCACTCAAAAAAAACAGAAAACATATTCCTCTCAAGGTCACAAGGAATATTCACTAAGACAGACCACATTCTGGGCTATAAATACATCTTAATAAATGAAAAAAATAGCAACTACTCAAAGTATGCTCTCAAAGCATAACCGAGTTAAACTAGAAATCAATAGCATAAAGATATTCTAAAATATTTAAAGAATAAACAACACATTTTTTTAAAGATTTATTTATTTATTTATTTATTTGACAGACAGAGATCACAAGTAGGCAGAGAGGCAGGCAGAGAGGAAGGGGAAGTAGGCTCCCTGCTGAGCAGAGAGCTCAATGCAGGGCTTGATCCCAGGACCCTGAGACCATGACCTGAGCCGAAGGCAGAGGCTTAACCCACTGAGCCACACAGGCACCTTAAACAACACATTTCTAATTAACACATGGGTCCAAGAAGTCTCCAGAGAAATTTTAAAATAGTTTGAGCTAAATGAAAATACAACTTATCAAAATTTGTAGGATGTAGTGAAAGCAGTGCATAAAGGGACACTTAGAGCACTGAGTGCATATATTAGAAAATAAGGAAGACCTAAAACCAATCATCTAAGCTTCCACCTTAGGAAACTCAAAGAAAAGAGCAAATTGGGGCTCCTAGGTGGCTCAGCCAGTTAAACATCTGACTCTTGAGGGGCGCCTGGGTGGCTCAGAGGGTTAAGCCTCTGCCTTTGGCTCAAGTCATGGTCTCAGAGTCCTAGGATGGAGCCCAGCATTGGGCTCTCTCCTCAGCAGGGAGCCTGCTACCCTCTCCCTCTCTCTGTCTGCCTCTCTGCCTACTTTTGATCTCTCTCTCTCTCTGTGTCAAATAAATAAATAAAATATTTAAAAACAAAACAGAAATCTGACTCTTTATCTTAGGGTCATGAGTTTAAACCCTGGGCATGGAGCCTACTTAAAAAAAAAAAAGTGAAGACCCTAAGGAGCAAATTAAATCCAAAGTAAGCACAAGAAAAGAACTAACAAAAATTAGAGTAGAAATCAATGAAGTTGCAAACAGAAATCCACAAAGAAATTCAACAAAACTAAAAGTGGATTCTTCTAAAAGATCAATAAAATGGATAAACTTGTGGCCAGACTAACCAATCAAAACAGAGAGAAGATACAAATTACTAATAACAGAAAGGAACATTAATTAGTATACATTAATAAATAATTATGTAAATACATAATTAAAAACCATAAATACTGGGGCATCTGGGTGGCTCAGTCATTAAACGTCTGCCTTCAGCTCAGGTCATGATCCCAGGGTCCTGGGATCAAGCCCCGCATTGGTCTCCCTACTTGGTGGGAAGCCTGCTTCTCCCACTCCCTCTGCTTGTGTTCCCCCTCTCACTGTGTCTCTCTCCTGTCAAATAAATAAATAAATAATAAAAATTAAAAAACAG
Source organism: Mustela erminea (assembly GCF_009829155.1). Classification (NCBI taxonomy): domain Eukaryota; kingdom Metazoa; phylum Chordata; class Mammalia; order Carnivora; family Mustelidae; genus Mustela; species Mustela erminea. The sequence goes on from NC_045615.1 coordinate 15,126,590, forward strand.
TGGCTTCCCACTGCCAGGCTCTTCATAACTAGATCCTGACCACCACCTAATCTCATTGACATCTACAAACTACTTCACTCAAAAGTAGTTCCTTAACTACACCAACCTCTTTACTGCCTCAGAACTTGTGTTCCCTCTCTCACGGTCTCTCACTCTCTCTCTCTGTCAAATAGATAAATAAAACACTTAAAAAAGAAAAACAAAAACCATAAATACTGACCCCATGGACATTAAAAGGGTGATAAAGGAATATTATAAATAATTCTATGCACACACATTTGATAACTTAGATGAAATGGGTCAATTCTTTGAAAGACTCAAGTTTCTACCAAAATAATTGCTACCAAAACTTACACGAGGAGAATTATATAATCTGAATAAGCCTTTATCTAAGAAAGAAATGGAATCAATAATTAATAACTTTTCAAACCTGAAAGCACTAGGCCCAGATGGTTTCTCTGATGACTGCCAACAAACATTAAAGGAAGAAATCATATCGATTATCTACCACCTCTTCCAGAAAACAGAGGCAAACGGCATGCTTCCTAATTCATTCTGAAGGCGGCATTATCCTAATACCAAACCAGACAAAGACATTGCAAGAAAGGAAAACTATGAACCAATATCACTCCTGAACATAGATGCAAAAATCCTTTAACACGTTATTAGCAAATTGATTCCAGCAATGTATAAAAAGAACTATACACCACAACCTAGTGGGTTTTATCCCGGGTGTACAAGTTTAGTTCAACATGCAAAAATCAGTTAATGTAATTCAAGGTATCAACGGACTAAAGAAGAAAAATCATATGATCATATCAATAGAGGCTGAAAGAGTCCTTAACAAAACCCAACATCCAATCATGACAAAAGATATTCATGTTCGATCTTATATAAAAAAATAAGATAAGGGCACCTGGCTGGCTCAACTGGGGAAGCAAGCAGCTCTTGATCTCTATGTTGTGAACTGGAGCCCCACGCTGGGTGTAGAAATTACTTAAATAAGTAACCTTTTAAAAAAAATTAACAAATAGGGGCACCTGGGTGGCTCAGTGGGTTAAAGCCTCTGCCTTCAGCTCAGGTCATGATCCCAGGGTCCTGGGATGGAGCCCCGCATCAGGCTCTCTGCTCAACAGGGAGCCTGCTGCCCCCACTCCCCCCACCCCCACCCCCCGCCTCTCTGCTTACTTGTGATCTCTGTCTGTCAAATGGATAAATAAAGATTATTCACAAAAATTAATAAATAGATAATAAATTTAACTGAAATAAAGACTACTCAGAGAGAAAAGACTTGCCGTTCTAGAGTTTTAAAACATGTTATAAATGGACAACCATTTATTCAAACCCTAAGATAACTTTGGCCCTGAAGACAGTTTGTGACCAAAACGTCTTGCCGCTAGGCTGGCACTGCTCTTCCTTTCTGCCATCTGGCCCCAAGCAGGCAAACATCAATTAAGAAAAGAGCCATTTGCCCTTTGGTGATGACAGAATCTAAAGGGAATGATGACCCCGGAACGTCAAGCCTGCGTCCTCATGATGAAGGCAAGAGGACCGGCGAGGTCTGGGGGTGATGGTGGCAAGCTTCTGCGGCGGTTAGAAGTGAACAAAATCACTTCTGTATTTAACCCTGTGCCTCCTTTGACATTCCCCTCGCCAACTGGGTCTTCAAAGCAGAAGGATTTAGAAAATGAGAAGGATTTTTCCAGTGATAAAGAAAAGAACTGAAGAGCTATAAACAAGGGGCACAAAGAAGCTATGACAGTGTCCTTTGTATTTCTCAGTAGCTTTTCACTTCTGGGGATCAGAATAACAAACCCCTTGTGCCAGATGCTCCAAATTCAAGGTCATTATCCTCTTCTGCCACAAAGGGGTGGAAACCGTGCTCTGGGCTAAAGCATTTGTCACAGTATGGTTCGAAACTCTCACTCAGAAAACTGACAAATTAAACACACTTAAAGGCATTTGGGATCTAGACTATTGAGCTAGACGAGGCCATAAAAATGGATTTCGTCCCCCCACGTCCCACTTAATAAACAAGAAAACCCCAGCCCGGAGAGGTCAAAAGACTGGCTGGAGGACACACGACAAGGAGAGACAAGAGAGGATGATGCAAGCAAACAAGAGCTTGGCTTGATTCCCAAACTTGAAGAATCATTTCACGAGTCCAAATCCCTGCTTATTCATCTGTGAAATGGGGATCAGAAGAATCATTGCACGGGATGGGTATAAAACTAAGATAGGAAACCTGCAAAGCACCTAGCATAGTTCTTGCTTCATCAAAGTGCTCAATCACTATTTCCCTTTCTTTAGGTTTCCAGTGTCAGAGCCAGTACTTGGTGCCTTGGCTCTGGATTCACAGTTCTTTCCTCCCTCCCATCCACATGACAGTAGCAGGTATTGTCATGCAGGTATCAGGTCCAGCTGGCAATGGAAGAGGTTACAGTGGTTACAGTGGTTCTATGGTTTGGCTGTCTCCCACAAGAGACGCTCAGCCGGATTTAGCATCTGTCTCTGCCACTGGTCAGCAATGCATGAGAACCTAGAACCACCTACAGTTCAATGTTTCCATCTGAGAAACAGTACAAGATCATTAAAAATTTATATTATCTGGCATTTTGGAAGTCTTCCCAGCTGTTAAGTTCAGTGAACTTTCCTTAATCTGTATTTATGTCTACATTTGCTGCAACAATGAGGTGTGTGTGTGTGTGTGTGTGTGTGTGTGTGCAGAGGTATCTCACTCAGACTGTGGATGGGGAAGTGGGTATTAGGAATAGATAGGGAGGTGGTCCTACTCAAAATGGAAAAAATGATTAGGGTCAGTAAGGACTGCGGTCAGCTTGGGTCCTCGTATTTGTAGAGAGAAGATGGATTCCTGAGCTTGAGAGAGGGGGGGTTAGGGGTTTGATAAGAAGAGCGCATTGGCAGAGAAAGATAGGGCAATATTCACCCTATTGTCTTATGGCTGCTCAGATCTGTATTTTCAGCCTTGACCTCTACCCAGAGAGATCTCTTGAGTCTACCCTCTCCCCATCCAAATCTACTCCTCTTCCAGGCAGAAAAAGGGACCATGATCCACTCAGTTGCTTATGCCAAAGATCTAGAAATTTTCCTTGATCTCTTTCTTTCATCTTCTTTATTGCTTGTAGGATCTATGTCCACAAGGCACCCAGTCCTTTCTCTTCTCTCCATCTCTACCAGTATGACTCCATTTGCCACCCAAGCCCAGGCCGCCATTAGTTCTCTTTTTCCCACTGCGGTATCAATCCAGCTGGTCTCCCTGATTCCAGTCTTGTCCCCTCTTCACAAACCCGCCAGAGTGACCTTTTAAAAACGTATACCATTTGTATGTCTTGATGGGAGAAGTGTCTGTTCATATCTTCTTCCCATTTTTTGATATGTTTGCCTGTTTCATGTGTGTTGAGTTTGAGGAGTTCATTATAGATCCTGGATATCAACCTTTTGTCTGTCCTGTCATTTGCAAGTATCTTCTCTCATTCCGTGGGTTGCCTCTTTGTTTTTTTGACTGTTTCCTTTGCTGTGCAGAAGCTTTTGATTTTGATGAAGTCCCAAAAGTTTATTTTCGCCCTTGTTTCCTTTGCCTTTGGAGACATATCTTGAAAGAAGTTGCTGCAGCTGATATCGAAGAGATTACTGCCTATGTTCTCCTCTAGGATTCTGATGGAATCCTAGAGGTCTTTTATCCATTTTGAGTTTATCTTTGTGTACAGTGTAAGAGAATGGTCGAATTTCATTCTTCTACATATAGCTGTCCAGTTTTCCCAGCACCATTTATTGAAGAGACTGTCTTTTTTCCACTGTATATTTTTTCCCGTTTTGTCGAAGATTAATTGACCATAGAGTTGAGGGTTCATATCTGGGCTCTCTACTCTGTTCCACTGGTCTATGTGTCTGTTTTTATGCCAGTACCATGCTGTCTTGGTGATCACAGCTTTGTAATAAAGCTTGAAATCAGGTAACGTGATGCCCCCAGCTTTATTTTTGTTTTTCAACATTTCCTTAGCGATTCGGGGTCTCTTCTGATTCCATACAAATTTTAGGATTATTTGCTCCAGCTCTTTGAAGAATACCGGTGGAATTTTGATCGGAATGGCATTAAAAGTATATATTGCTCTAGGCAGTAGAGACATTTTAACACTTCTCCCATCAAGACATACAAATGGCTATCAGACACATGAAAAAATGTTCATCATCATTAGCCCTCAGGGAGATTCAAATTAAAACCACGTTGAGATATCACCTTACACCAGTTAGAATGCCAAAATTAACAAAACAGGAAACAACATGTGTTGGAGAGGATGTGGAGAAAGGGGAACCCTCTTCCACTGTTGGTGGGAATGCAAGTTGGTGCAGCCACTTTGGAGAACAGTGTGGAGATTCCTCAAGAAATTAAAAATAGAACTTTCCTATGACCCTGCCATTGCACTCCTGGGTATTTACCCCAAAGATACAGATGTCTTGAAAAGAAGGGCCATCTGTACCCCAATGTTTATAGCAGCAATGGCCACGGTCGCCAAACTGTGGAAAGAACCAAGATGCCCTTCAACGGACGAATGGATAAGGAAGATGTGGTCCATATACACTATGGAGTATTACGCCTCCATCAGAAAGGATAAATACCCAACTTTTGTAGCAACATGGACGGGACTGGAAGAGATTATGCTGAGTGAAATAAGTCAAGCAGAGAGAGTTAATTATCATATGGTTTCACTTATTTGTGGAGCATAACAAATAGCATGGAGGACAAGGGGAGTTAGAGAGGAGAAGGGAGTTGGGGTAAAATGGAAGGGGAGGTGAATCATGAGAGACTATGGACTCTGAAAAACAATCTGAGGGTTTTGAAGGGGCGGGGGGTGGGAGGTTGGGGTATCAGGTGGTGGGTATTATAGAGGGCACGGACTGCATGGAGCACTGGGTGTGGTGAAAAAATAATGAATACTGTTTTTCTGAAAATAAATAAATTGAAAAAATTTAAAAAAAAATAAAAATAAATTAAAAAAAAAAAAGAAAAACGTATACCAGATCCAATGATCCCTCTGCTTCAAGCTTTCCAATGATTGCGCGCCGCACTTAGGAAAAATTCCAAAGTCCTTCCCCTGAGTCACAAAGTCCTCAGTGACCTGGCCCCAGGCTGTCTTTCTAAGATCTCATACCCACTCCCTGTGCTCACTGTGCTCTGGACAAATTCGCCTTGTGTCTGTTCTTCTAATACGCCAATCTTGGCCTTGCCTTCGGGCATCTGCCCTGGCTGGGGCTCTGCCTTGAATGCATTTCCCTCATATCTTGCATGGAGGGCTTCTTCGGAACTCAGTTTAATGTCACCGTCTCTGATGACCCACAGAAGAAGCCACCCATTCATTATTATGTCACTTTATTTTCATGGTCTGTGCGCTCTTATCGGTTGTGGATAATTTTATTTATTTAGTTACTGTCTATCTCGCTCTACTAGAAGAGAAGCTCTAGGAGATGACAATCTACCTTATTTACTATACCTTAGTGTTCAGACCCTGTGCTGGCACATGATAGGTACTCAGCAAATATTTGTTGATTGAATCAAATCAAAGGAATGAACTCTAAACCACCAAAAGGGAACTAAAGAGCCTTGTTTCCAAGGAATGTTTATTTTAACTGAACCCCAAGACTATCACACAAAAAGCTGCCAAGATTCAGAAACTCACCAGGTCAACCAGACGGCAGGACAGGAATGAGAAGAGAGTAGCCAAGTGCAGAAGTAGAATCGTCTTCTAAAGGATCTCAATCGGCTGGACATCCAGAGGCATCTCTACCAGGAGACCCCTGGAAATGCGGTTCTCTGTATGTTTCTGTAATGGGACCGAATCAAATAACTGTTTAAAGACAGTTAAATTGGGGGCGCCTGGGTGGCTCAGTTGGTTAAGCATCTGACTCTTGATTTTAGCTCAGGTCATGATCTCGGGATGGAAGACTGAGCCCCCCCCAACCCACCCCAGTCAGGCTCCATCCTGGGTGTAGAGCCTGCTTAAGATTTTCTTTTTCGGGCGCCTGGGTGGCTCAGTGGGTTAAGCCGCTGCCTTCGGCTCAGGTCGTGATCTCAGGGTCCTGGGATCGAGTCCCGCATGGGGCTCTCTGCTCAGCAGGGGGCCTGCTTCCCTTCCTCTCTCTCTGCCTGCCTCTCTGCCTACTTGTGATCTCTGTCTGTCAAATAAATAAACAAAATCTTTAAAAAAAAAAAAAAGATTTTCTCTTTCTCTCTCTCCCTTTGTATCCCCCCCCCCCCCCGGCCCGCCAAAAGACAGTTAAATTGTATTCCAAATGCTCTCTGTTATATAAATGCTCTGGTCTCTCTTGAATGAGGTAATTCCAAATGCAAGGGGCTCTCTCGAGCCAGAGTTCAGCAGGTGTTAAGAAAGATCAGTTATCTAAAGCAAATCTGAACTTTTCCTACTGCCACTACATGCCACATACTTTCATACCTTTGCCTGTATTTAGGCTCTTTCTCGCCCCACCTCCATTCTCCACCTACTGAAATTCCTATTTCTTCATAATGCTACAGCTTCTGAGAAACTCTTTGAAAAGTCAGGGCTTTCCCATATTCCATTACCCTTTTGTATATAAATCCGTTATATTACTTCTTTTATTTGCCTTATATTATAATTACTTTTATATACCTAGCATTATCCTCTAAGATTATAAGTTCCTTGAGGGAAGAATCATGTCATTCTTTTTTTTTATCTCCTCCTAGCAACTATCATAGTTATTTATACAAAGGAGATGTTCAGTGAGTGTTAGTAAACTAAACAAAGGAATTAGAGAAAAAAGTGTTATTCCTACTAAGGTGGGCGGCTAACCACCAATTTAGGACTGAGAACAAGAGACAGAGCGGGGATCTTAAACTTCTGACGGCATTTACACACACTCATGCTACCTTCTTTCCTCTTAGCACTGGGAGTCTGAAAAGACAAACCGATGCCTTGTTGTGACTCTCTCAATTAACCCAGACAAGAGGAACAGACTTCCCCTAACAGGTGTCAAAAGCACATGATGTCCAGTCATCCTGAAAGCTGAAAGATTAACTGGTAAGAGTCTATCTATACATGAAAATTTTAGTTAATGAAGAACATGTCTAACTTTACTTTGGTACTTGCTTACAAAGTTGTTCTTATTTTAATCTAAAATAATTAAGTTAAACTGTTTTAATAAACATACTTTTTTAGGTAAATGAAACTGGAAAATTCACACTGGGGACATTAAATTTTGATCTACAATAAGGCCTCACCATCAGCACCCCAGGATGGCCATATAACAGGATTTCCAGGGGTCATTATTTTTGTTTTTGTCTTCAGGGAAATGAATTTAGTCATTTAAAAAGGCAAATGACATAGTTCTGAATGATTTTATCCTCTTATAAGAGGCTTACCTTCTCTCTCTTTTTTTCCTTTTGTGATCGGCAAGAGAATATTCAGTACTCTTCAGAGTCATGCAAAAACAGCCAGTGTCCTCTCTACCGCCTTCCCTTGCCTTGACCTCAACATCCTACAGCCGAATCTTCAATCCATGTGCCAGAGCCCAGTCTCCTTCTTCTGCTTCCTTTCTTTCTCTGTTTCTTTTCTTTTACAGTCTCCCGTTTGGTTTACTCCTTCTGTCCCTCACTATTTCCCATCCTCTGATAATTTACCGAGTCTTCTACAAAAGCACAGATAAAAATCTCTAGGGAGAGCTCTTCTCTCTCCAGGGTACTTCAGATTAAAGTAGCCAGGGGTTCATTACCTACTAAAGCTAAGCATGCCTATACCTTCTGACTCAGTAATTCCACTCCTGGGTATATATGGTAGAGAAATGAGTGTCCATGTCCACCAAACACAAGTACAAGAATGTTCACAGCAGCTTTGTTCACAATAACTCAAAGCCAGAAACAACCAAATGTCCACCAACAACAGAATGGATAAAGTATGAATAAATTCACACAATGGAATGCTACACACCAAAAAAAAAGAATGAATTACCACCATATACAACACCATACATGGATGAATCTCAAAGACAATGATGAGAAAAAGAAGCCCAAATACCCAAATCTCTTCTCCACCACTCCCCACATATGCATAAATCAAACAGGCAAAGCCAATTTGTAGGGAAAGAGACTGACAAATGAGGTGACCTCTGGGGAGATCCTGACTGGGAGGGGGCCTAAGGGATCCTATCAAGAGTCCAGAAACATCATGTATCTTAATCTAGTTTGTGGAGGTTACAGGGTACTAATATACAGATTAAAAAGCTATCATGATTAGGGCACTTTACATAAGTTACACATCAGTTAAAAAGAAAATACATTAAGATTTTTGAAAAAGATTTTAGGGGAGCCTGGGTGGCTCAGTGGGTTGAGCCTCTGCATTTGGCTCGGGTCATGATCTCAGAGTCCTGGGATGGAGCCCCAGGTCAGGCTTTCTGCTTGCCGGGAGGCCTGCTTCCCCCTCTTTCTCTGCCTGCCGCTCTGCCTGCTTGTGACCTCTCTCTCTCTCTCTCTCTGTCAAATAAATAAATTTTTTTTTTAAATGTTAAAAAGTAAAGAGGGAAAGTGAGGAGGTGTGACAACCTATGGAATTTTCCCTCTTAAAAAAAAAAAGATTTTAATTATTTATTTGAGAGAGAGAGAAAGTGCTCAAGCAGGGGGAGGGGCAGAAGGAGAAGCAGATTTCCCACTTAGCATGGAGCCTGATGCGGGACTCCATCCCAGGACCCTGGGATCACGACCTGAGCCGAAGGCAGATGCTTAACTGACTAAGCCACCCAGGGGCCCCAAAAATACATTCAGATTTTAAAAAATAAGGTAACCCATGGATTACCACAACTTCTAAAACAGAAAACAAGCTGTGCTCTATCCCTCTCCCCCACATTCTAATTTCACGTCCTTCTTTTGTATTTGTGCCAGGTTAGCATACGATGAGTGCTATTAGCATATGACGTGGGGAAAATGCGCAAAGCAAGCAGACAGCATGGCAGATGGAGGCATGCTCACCTTGTGAGAGGAATGGATCTGGACCTTCCTTTTGCAATTTCTTCAGCTGTGGGTATAGAAGAGGAGCATATGCCCTGAGGAAGATGCTGGAATAGGGACTTGATCTATGATTAACTCCCCCCCCCTCTTGCTTATCCTCTGATTTCACCCTCGCACTCTACCCCATAGTCAAGGAAAACTCACTTTGTATTTATTTATTTATTTATTTATTTATTTATTTGAGAGAGAGGGAAAGAGAGAGAGACTGTACGAGCTGGGCGAGGGGCAGAGGGAGAAAGAATCTCCAGCAGACTCCCCGCTGAGCTTCCTGTGGGTTCCACGGGGGACCCAGTCTCACACCCCGAGATCATGACCTGAGCCAAAACCAAGAGCTGGATGCTTAACCAGCTGAGACACCCACACTCCCCAAGAAAAACTCTCTCTCAAAGCACCAACACCCATGTTCTACTTTCCACCCAATTAACCCACCATGGCGTGTGGTACAGGACCCAGCATGCCTCTCTTCCTCCTCCTTCCCCTTCATCTCTCAGCCTCTTCCTCACAACTTCTCCCACTATATCCCTCTTTATCTTCCTACTGCTTTTTCTGTCCCCACCCCTCTGTGATTCCTTCTCCCTTCCCAATCTTCTCATTCCTTTCTTTCCTCTACAATATGGAAGATGTCACGGTTTTCTACAGCATTCTGAATGAATTAGGTTAAAAGAAGGAATTTGGGAAAATCTAGACTTTGTTTTATAAAACACCTTTCCTGTTCATTTAGACTGATCTCCATTATTACATGGACACTTGATTTTTAAACTGCATAGCTGTCACTCTGGAGTTCGAAAAATGAAGCCTCTTGGAGTTGTGGTATGGTGGGCTTGCTGTTTTCTCCTTAGGAAAACAATTTCCAGCAACACTGTTATTAAGTACTAACAAGATTTACTCAGAGTGAAAGTCACATAAAATTTCTAAATGACCTCAATTTATATACACAATAACTTACAAAATGCCTAGTGGTAGAAAAGCAGTTATGGGAGATTTGTTTCCTTTCTACTTTATGACCCACAGGGAGAGGAGTAGGAGGGGGTGTGGAGGGGAGAAGAGGGGCTTCCCTTGGGGGGGGGCAGACTGCAGAGACTGCGTGGAGACTAGGCAGGTGAGACACAGATGGGAGCCAAGGATGGACTGCAGTTGCCTCAGGAGGCCAACGATTTACCTCGCCTTCAAACCCGCGGTGTTTATCCATTCAAATACCGGGAAGGAGGGCGAAGGGAGGCCGGGTGCGGAGGGGTCCGGAGCAGGGGAGGGGGACGGGCGCCCTCTGGCGGCAGCTGCTCAGATTTTCCTCTACTGTCCCGAAGAAGCGAGCTCTACCTTTAACCCAGCACAGCAACCCAGCAAACCAGAACGTGCTTCAGTCAGATCCTCCCCGACACTCCAGAAGGTCCTCTGGCAGCCAGGGCTTAACGGCACCCCACCGCCAGCAGCCCACCAACTATTTGTTACAGATGTTTCCTCAGCTTTCCCCCAAGAGCAGTACTGGAAATAAAGCTTTCTGCACTTCTCCACATGGCCAGTAGGTGTCAGCACTCTTTAGAGGATGATGTCTAGGCCGCTACAGTTGGCCCCATCTTTGATTCGGCTCTGCAGAGAGCTATTGTGGGACCTTTTAGAATGTCCACAGTAGGATAGGGAAGAACCCTACCATTTAACCTGATTCTCAGCTCCCAAACGTTCCAAACTAGGAATAGTAACACTTACCCCCTAGGGGTGCTTACCCCCTTGAGAGCTAAATGAGATACAGGGCCAGGTGCTCAATAAAGGTTCCTTCCCACAACCATCCCACTCCACTCCATCCCCTGTCCCTTAAAAATATGAGTTGGTAAGTTTATTTCCCCCCACACTGCTTGGCCTGCAATCAAGACATACTGCCCCCATGGTGACAGAACCAGCTTCTTTCTGGCATGGCAGCCTCTCCTACTCTATTAGGTTTGTGACAGCTTTCTGCAGCTGCTTTGATGCAGGAGCATTTTAATATGGCCTAAAATGCCATCATTGTTTTTCTACCTAAAGAAACATCACCCATAATGTGAGAAGCAGTTATCTTCCTTTGTTCCCTGAGACTGGCATTGATGATCTCCATCTCCCAGTACCCAGCTGGGTGTCAGCCCAGCACATTATTTAGTAAGAAAACAAACAGACAAGCAAACAACAATTTTACAGCTGGACACTGTTGACGGATGCGACCAAGTCCCTAAGTCCAACAGCAACATCAGGTCAAAAATAGGTAGGGACCAAAGTGTTCTGTTTTATTGCATTCACATTCAGAAGCTGGCAAAGTGGTGAACCGCTTCAGAAAAATGGGACTCCTGTTAGGGTGCATTTTAAAATTATCTTACAAACTGCCTTCAAGAAAAATGGGTCATGCTCAGAGGCAGGTCCTTCTATTCTGCTGAGCTTTTTGATAGTTATGGCTAAGTGAAGGAGGGCCTGGAGTTAAGATCACCCATTAGAGCCAGAAAGTGTCTTACAGACTGTTTTTTTCTTTTTAAACCATAGCTCTTATTATTTATACAATATGATCGAAACACACTTCACAAAACAATACTTACTCTGACTATGCACACACTCCTTTCTATTTTATTTAAAAGAAAATCTCTGTGACTCTCTAAATTGACTCTACTATGCACTAATGGATTATGACACAAATTGAAAAACAGTGGGTGAGGATGCTGAATTACCCTGTAAAATAGAGAAAAATAAATGGGTAGTTCCCAAGGATAACTGGGGAAAATCATGTGAGGAAGAGGGACAGGAAAAGGAAGAAAGAGAAGAGCTAGAAGATGAGGTTAAGACAGAGTGATAAGGGGGTTAAGATGACAAAGAGCCAACAGCCTGGCTGATGGACCTTTAAAAATAGAAATTTCTTTTTTTCCCCCCTCTCCAGACTTATTGATATAATTAAGGTGTCCATTGTGATGATCTAATAAACGTACATGTTGTGAAATGAAGACCACAATAAGGTTTGTTAACAGACCCTTTACCTCATATGGTTATCTTTTGTGTGTGTTTGTGGTTAGAAATTTTAAGATCCACTCTCTTAGCAACTTTCAAAGACCCAATACACTACTCTTAGCTGTAGTCACCGAGCTGTCCATTATTCATCTTATCAGTGGAAGCTGGTACCCTTTGACGACCTGAGCCATCCTCTTCCCTTGTCCCCAGCCCCTGGCAACCATCAGTCTCTCTCAGCAACAGACATTTCTGACACCCGTTTTGAAGCTGTTCGCCTTGAAGCATTGCGGCCCCCTCTTCTTGAACATTCAGTTAGGCCCGTTTCTTACACAAATGCCTCCTGGAAGTAGGTTTGGGATAGAAACAGAGGAGAGGCTGAATCTCCTTGCGAGTGGCTACAGTGTTACTGGATGAGCATGAGACCCACATGCTACACTAGTGGGAAGGCAGGATCCAGCATCAGGGAATAACAGAAATGAGGACAGAGTTCTGGACACCTCTGTGAGGGCAGTCGAGCCAATCTTTCTTGGATCTTAAGGGCAGGGTTATGCAGGATTTTTAGACTGCACATCCCAAATCCCAAGTTCTCAAGAGCAGTTTCGTACCTCAGACAGAATCTCTGTCAGAGAACATGTGTGGGGGTGGCAGAGGAAAAAGGCAAGCGAGGAGGTCCCTTCCGTGAGAGGCCATGAGAGGAGACGGAAAGTGGAGCGGTCAGGAGACGCAGGGGCTCTTACCTGGGAAACAGTGAGGGGTTGAAGCTGGGACTGGATGAAAATGAGGAGGGGTGAAGAGTATGTGGACTAGAGCATGTGGGAGAGAGGCAGGGAAGACATGGAGGTGAAGAGAAAGGAAGGAGGCATGGGACTTAGGGTGGGTGAAAAGGAAGAGCGTTTGGGGGCAGAGAATTGCAGGGAAACTTGGTATACTTTGAAAACCTATCTATGCCATAAAAGTTGTCCTTAGACAAAAAAGAGGCAGACAGCTTAGGTTACCTCCCAATTGCGGAATATCAAGTACCATTTGGCCAGTGGCTAACCGTAAGCTGGGGGAAATGCTTTACTGGAGACCGTGCCCTATGCGCAGGCACAGCTGCCCCTTCTCCAGGAGCTGCAGAACACAGTGGTAAGGCGAGACACAGGTGTTGGCTGTGCAGGCGATTATCAGGTTCACCTCGACATCACCCAAGTGCCTTTCTCAGACATAAATAACACCATTGACTCCCTGAGCGATCATTTTTGACGGGGTGATAATCCCTCCATCAAAGGGTAGCCATGAGGAGTACTAAATTGCTGTTACTCTGTGCGTCCCTTTTTACTTGTCTGCAAAATGTGAAGCAAATCTCTTAAATGTTGCACTGATTATCTGTAAACCACACCTCAAATGAATTTGTGAAGCTTTTGGAATATGTGTCTCTTGAATTGCCAATTATCATCCTGGTACCAGAGCAAAATATAGATATTTATTTTGTGTAATACCGAAATACTAATGTTCCCGTTTTTGGAGAGGCGGTATGACGCAGTGTTTCAGAACATAGCTTTTGGAGCCAGATTGCATAGTTCAAATCCTAGCCCCACTAATACTGGCTCTGCAACCTTGGGAAATGGACTTAATCTTCCTCTAGTTTCCCTTTCTGCGAAATGGAGACAATAATAGAATTGTGAGTATTAAATGAGTCAATACATGCAAGGCATGTAGAACAGTGCCCAGTACAGATTGCACATTTTGTGTTTTTTTTAAGTTTATAATTTATGATATTAAATATCAGTGGAACAAAATGAATATGCTTCAAGTTAAAAAATTATAAACACATAAAACCATCAAGTAGGATATGTATATTTATAAATGGTATCTGATTACATGAAATGATAAAAATGAAAATAATCATTAAATATTAAACATGAAATACAATTTTAGCTCTTAAAAAAAGTGAAAAATGAGGAGCACCTGGGTAGCTCAGTTGGTTAAGCATCTGACTGTTGGTTTCAGCTCAGGTCACGATCTCAGGGTTATGAGATGGAGCCCAGCATGGGGCTCACACACTGGGCATGGAGTCTGCTTAAGATTCTCTCTCCCAAGGGGAACCCTACTACACTGTTAGTGGGAGTGCAAGCTGGTGCAGCCCTCTGGAAAACAGCATGGAGTTTCCTCAGAGAGTTGAAAATGAAGCTACCCTACGACCCAGCAATCTCACTACCTGGGTATTTACCCCAAAGATATAAATGTAGTGATCTGAAGGGGCACGTGCACCTGAATGTTTATAGCAGCAATGTCCACAATAGCCAAACTGTGGAAAGAACCTAGATGTCCATCAACAGATGAATGGATAAAGAAGATGTGGTATATATACACAATGGAATACTATGATTATTATATGTTATATATTAAAATTATATATTAATATTATACATATTATATATAATATAACATTATAGTATATTATATTATATAATTAATGTAGTAATTATATAATATATAATTATAAAATTAAATATATTCATAATCACTAATATATGTATATATTAAGATAATAATATAATTATATTATGACACTATAATATATATACATAATGGAATACAATATACTATGGTATATATACACAATGGAATACCATCAAAAAACCTGAAATCTTGCCATTTGGAACAATGTGGATGGAACTAGAGGGTATTATGCTGAGCGAAATAAGCCAATCGGGGAAAGACAATTATCATACGATCTCTCTGACAGGAGGAATTTGAGAGGCAGGGCAGGGGTCGTGGAGGGTAGAGAGGGGAAAAAAGAAACAAGATGGGATGGAGAGGGAGACAAATCATAAGAGACTCTTAATCTCAGGAAACAAACTGAGGGTTGCTGGGGGTGGGAGGTAAGGATAGGGCGGCTGGGTGATGGACACAGGGGAGAGTACGTGCTATGGTGAGTGCTGTGAACTGTGTAAGCCTGACGATTCACAGACCTGTATCCCTGAAGCAAATAATACATTGTATGTTTAAAAAAAAAAATTGAAAAACAGGGGTGCCTGGGTGGCTCAGTGGATTAAAGCCTCTGCCTTCTGCTCAGATCATGATCCCAGGGTCCTGGGATCGAGCCCCGCATCGGGCTCTCTGCTCAGCAGGGAGCCTGCTTCCTCCTCTGTCTCTCTGCCTGCCTCTCTGCCTCTCTGTCTGTCATGTCAAATAAATAAATAAAATCTTTAAAAAAAAAATTCTCTCTCTCCTTCTGTCCCCCTTACATACATAAATAAATAAATATCTTTTTAAAGAAAGTTAAAAATTTAAAAAACCCAAAATGTTCCAAGAGTATCATTGTTTACTTATGACTATATTTTGTGCTAATTTTCCCCGTAGCTGAGAAAGTATTTTTTAACTCAAACCCCAGTGGGGGGAGGGGAGTTAGAAAATAATACTTACAAGCTATTTCCAAATATTTTCCTCTGAATCCATCTTCAAAGGATGTGTATTTTTTGTTATGCTTTATAACTTTGAAAAAAGCTTTTTAGTACCACTTCACGCTTTTCTCCCTGCCCAGGGACAGCAATTATTTCATTGTTTAAGTTTCTGTCTGGATTTCTTTAACCTTTTTTGCTCTTGTCACATAAGATTCTAACACAGAGTCATCTGTATCAATTTCCATACTGTCATGTTCATGTTCTGCTTGTTTATAAGTCTTTGAAAACAAAGACTCATTCTTGCCAAAAATTTTTTGTCAATTATTTTTCTTCCTTTTCTGGAACACTATAGAGGCACAGAGGCATTCTTCCCAGAGGAGTACATGTTTACTCCATTTGAAAATTAATGTAGTGTCTAATTTTCTGACTACATCTGGATATACATGTTTCCAATTTTAGTTTTTATTTCTTTCAAATATTGATTTGAGAGAGAGAGAGAGAGCATGGGCACACTTGCAGAGGGAGGGGCAGAAGAGAGGGAGGCAGAGAATCCTCAAGCAGACTCCCCATGGAGAGCGGAGTCCATTGCAGTGCTGGATCCCTCACCCAGGAGCCCATGACCTGACCAGAAATCACGAGTCAGATGCTCAACTGACTGAACTACCCAGACACCCCATCCAATTTAAAAAATACCATAATGGCAGCATCATGCAAACAGAGATACTGGAATATTAATATATCACGTCACTGAAACACCGAAAAGTCAGATTGCATCAGTATACTTAAATGTCAAAGAGCTGCTCTAATTGTTGAGGTAAATTGAGGAGAATCTCATATTGCTCAGATGTCAGACCCTTCCTCGATTCCTCTGCCTTTTCCCTCTGTTTCTCTGCAGACCGTGTCCTGACAGCCCAGCAAGCGGCTGGAAACAATTCGCGCTCATGGACTAAAATCCCATTAGGTTTCTGGCCCTTTGGCTTCCCTCTCCTCCTCCTCCATGTAATAAGCAGCCTAAAAATGTGACAGTAGGGGGAGCAACCGGGCTCTAGTTGTCTAAGTAGGCCAAGGTCAGGAAGTTGTGCTCTCTTCTTTCACAGGTGTGGGTTCACAGGGGCAAAATCAACTGTCACAGATAAGCTAAAAAGTAACCAACCACCACCCTTCATGAAATAATTCTTCTCCCCTCCTCCTCCTCTTCCTCCCCCCACTTCTCTTCCTCCCCCTCTTCCTTCTTTTTTTTGGGAGAAAAATAGAGATTGTCCAGCTCAGTCATTTTTAAAATTAGGAACATAATTAAGGGCCCTACACATTTAGTTACTGAACATTTCAACACATGACAATTATTAGTGTTCAGGTTTGTATTATGGGCAAATTTCAGAAGGAGCAAGAGAGACAGCATGGGGCAGGGAGCCAAAGATAGAAGGAGAAAGAGAGAAATCATGAGAGAAAAGGGACAGGGAGACAGGAGCTGAGGGAAGGGGGTGAAAAGAGTACAACGGTCAGAATCCTAATGAGGCAGAGGGAGCCCAGAGAGGAGGAAAGAGAGGGAAAGTCTAGGATAATGGTTCTTTTTTTTAAGAATTATTTTTTTTTTACCATATTTTATTTATTTGACAGACAGAGATCACAAGTAGGCAGAGAGGCAGGCAGAGAGAGAGGAGGAAGCAGGCTCCCTGCTGAGCAGAGAGCCTGATGTGGGGCTCGATCCCAGAACCCTGGGATCATGACCTGAGCCAAAGGCAGAGGCTTAACCCACTGAGCCACCCAGGCGCCTCTAGGATAATGGTTCTTAACTTTTTCTCATTGTAGTCCACTCTGAGGTTATAAGAAACGATAGCCCTTTCCCATAAAATTCACGTATGTTTATCTATTCCAGAGCCCCACGAGCCACGGGTTAAGAACTCCTGATCTAAAGAGGGCTCCGGAGAAGGCAGAGCCAAGAGGAACAAGTAGAGGCAGAAAGACGGAGAGGCGATGGGAAGAGCCTCATGGAAAAGGGTGGGCCCTAGTTTCTGCCTCCTCTCTCACACCTGGACAGGCGCTGAGCTTACCTTGAAGCTGGGCCTTCCTCAGTGCTGTTGGATCTCCCCATCCTTTCTCCTGCAGACATTCTCCCCTTATTACAAGGGGCCACTGTGGTCTTGGAACTTATTAACACGAGTTCTTCTAGAGTAACATCACAAAGGAGGCCACACTCCTGAGCAGAGTTATCTCTGCCAGTCCTTTCCCTCTCTTATGGGCACAATGAAGGGGTTCACGGAGATGAAAATGGACATTTTAAAATCATCATAATGTCAGCTCAGAAGTTGTCCCGGGGTGGGTCAGTAGGAGTCTTAGGTGTCATGGAGAGGCGGCAGGTGCAAAGGCTGCCAGAAAGATGAGCTAAGGCTTCTCTGCCTTCCAGCACCTGTGGGCTACAGAAACGGAGACAGGACTGAAGGAAAACGCCCTTTTGGCGGGAGGAAGGAACCTCCCTTTATGCACTTCTGTACAGTATGGTCTTCGGGTTAAAGAGTTAAAGAAAGTGGCTACGGTATATTGAAAGCATCAGCCTAAAGGATCTAAATCTGACCTTTGCCCTAGGCCTCTTCTTTTCCTTGGAGAGCTGGCTGGCCCAGGAAAGAATTTGAAATTGAACTCCGTGAATTCCATCTTATCTTACAACTTATCTTTTAATTCCATTTTATACGCCTGGCTCTAGACTTCTTACCAAGAGCTATGAGGAAAAGGTGCTGTAGGGGGTTGGAAGTAGGGATAATATAGGAAATGAAGTTTCTGGATTAGGCCAACCTCTTTACAGGAATAGGAACTCCTGACATAATATTCTTAACCTCGTGTTGTTTTTCTTAGGGGTTATATTTCCTAAGCATCTGCGGGCTTGGGGGGCAGGAATTACTCAAAAGAACAGAGGCTTTGTTTTGGATGATTTGGAGCAGACAATATCCCCATTCAAGGGATCAAGGTGGACTGGGCAGGGGTAGTGGATTGCGGAAGAAAGGAACAGATCAAGTGTGAAAATTCTGTGCCAAACAACCTCCACAAGCTTCCTTCCAGCCCATCTGACCCTTTTCAATGAGAAGTGTGAACTAAATTGTTTGCTTTGATGATTTTTCCACTTTTTCCCACTGAGGTGAACAAGGAAGTCCTATGGCATCCATTCATTTGCAGTCCTACAAGAGAGGGCTCCAGGCCAAAAGTGAGTAACTAGTTCCTCCCCTCTAGTCAGTCAACAAGGATGCTCATTAGGAAAGCTGGCTCGAAACTGCCCTGTCACCTCGCTCCCGCTGCACTTCACCCACCAGCTGGCAGGTGTGGGCATACCTCCCGCAGGCCCGCCCCGCGGCCCTGGCAAGCCGCTGCAGACCAAGGGATTCTGGAGCCAAGGGGAAGGGGGGGAAATCTTCTAAAGAAGTATTCAAAACCACTCCTCATCCCCCGGCTTATTTGTCCATCTGTGATTGGGAGGACTGACTCGTTGCCTAGGGGATTCAAGAGTAAGAAGAGGGTTTTCTTCCTTTCAAGGTGTGACTCAGGGGCCATAGGCATCAGGATCCTGTGTGCCTTTAAATTCAGATTGGGGGGCGGGGCAGTGGCGCCAGGTGGGGCTCAATCCGCTCAGCGGTGGATTCTTGATTTTGGCTCAGGTCCTGATCTCACCGTGGTGGGATCCAGCCCGGCGCGGGGCTTCACGTTCACCCCAGCGTGGGCTTGGGATTCTCCCTCCCCCTCCGCGCCCTCGACACACCGACCGCTTGTGCTCTTGTGCGCATGTGCGCTCGCTCTCTCGCGCCTCTCTCTCTCACTAATCTTTTTTTTTTTTAAAAAGAAGATAAATTCAGATTCCCGGGTCGCGCCCCAGACCAGCTGAATCTTAACCCCTGAGGAGAAGTATGCCTGAGAATCTGCTTTTTCGTAATTTCATCCTTCTCTCCCCAAGTGACTTTTGAGCAAAGAAAAATTTGAGAATCTCTGTTCTAAGAAGATGAGCTCTTCTCTGAGACGCAGGAAAAGCAGATTCCTAGTCCTGGCTTTCCTTCATGCTAACCAGGTCTCGGTTTTATCACCTCTTGAGTTGGATCAGGAGTCAGCAAACGTGGACCCAGGGTCCAAATCTGGTCCACTGCCTGGTTTTATAAATCAAGTTTTATTGGCACCTGTTGGCGTGTTGTCTCTGGCCGCTTTTGTACCCCGACCCCGGAGCTGAGTGGTTGTGATGTGGGTGATCACAGTTTGAGATCCTAAAATACCTACTGTCTGGCCCTTTCCAGACGAAGTCTGCCTGTCCTTAAGTTAAATGATTTCTAAGGCCTTTTCTGACCCTGACAGTCTTTAAAAGAGAGTTAATCGCCCCTTCCACGGACGTATTTATATTGTTCCTGTATCAATAATTTCTTTTATTTTAGGCATGCCGGGGGAAAGTGAGGGAAGAGGGGAAAGAAGAAGACAATCTTGGAGGCTGAGAACTAGGTGATCAGTATGAAAGAAAAGACAAACAAAAGGGCAATTCCGGAGAAGGCGGGGGCGCCTCCCTGCGTTTGTTTGTTCCCTAGTTTTAAACTGTCAAAGTTTAAAACCGTGAGATAGATGAAGCTGGTTTGGGCGCCTATGGCCTTTGGCCGATCCTCATTGAAAGCATTTTCCCAGCACAGGGCTTACATCCCCGGGCCAAACCACTATATTTCCTTCTACCTTATAGAATTTATCTGCAGCACACCCCGTCAGAAATAAAGTGTCCATCTATAAATGAATCCAGTGAATCCATGCTGATGAGCTAATGAATGAAGAAGCCCACTCTCAAGGAGAAAAAGGACATTTTAACTGCATCTCTTTGTTATCTAATTGTTAGACTCCAACCTATTAATAAGCCTCAGTTACCTCATGCCCAATAACCATCTCCAGGGCTCCCCCTTGGCGACTTACTGTCATAGACACACCTACACTTATTACCTCCATTCTTTGTCCCACCCAAAACAGGTTTTCCGCCTCATTTCTTCACCAAAAGCATTCATTTGAAACTGACTTCCAGTTGCAAAATCAATGGCCATTTCTCAGTCCTCTTCTTTGACTTAGCAGCACTTTTCAACAGGAGAGCTGAGCATACAGCCCCCCTGGAAAAACTTTCTTCTCTTGCTTTC
Organism: Mustela erminea; assembly: GCF_009829155.1. NCBI lineage: Eukaryota > Metazoa > Chordata > Mammalia > Carnivora > Mustelidae > Mustela > Mustela erminea. The sequence continues at coordinate 15,147,121 of NC_045615.1, forward strand.
CAGGATAACACGTTGTTGACTACTCCTTGATCCCTCTTGCTGGTTTCCTCTTCTTCCCACCTTCTGAAGGTCTCAGTGTTCTGGTGAACCTCTCCCTGCTATCTTCAGTTACATAGTGTCAGAATTGAGTTGACACCTAGCAGGTGTCATTGGGAATTGGTGATCAGGAACAAAAGACTGTTTATATAGTGAAATGATTACCACAATAAATTTATTTATTTATTTATTTTTTACCACAATGAATTTAGTCAACATCATCACCTCATGTAGTTACAAATGTTTTTCTTGTGATGAGAACTTTCAAGATTTACTCTCTTAAAAATAGTCACCATGCTGTCCATTATATCCCATAATTTCCATCACTTTATTTTTAATGAGCAATGAATCACATTTTCAGTAATGACTTTGTAGGTATTGGCTCCATAATTAAACTCAATCTGGTTTATTTTTCCTTAGCTTTATTGAAGTAAATTTACCTCAAAGAGTCACCTGTTTAATATTGTAATTCAATGATTTAAAGTTATACAAAGTTGTACAATCATCACAATAAAATCTTAGAGAGCATTCACATCATGGCCAAAATCTCTCATGCCCATTTCCACTAATCTATTTTCTATCTCTATAGATTTGTCATTTCTGGACATTTCATATAAGTGGAATCATACAAAATGTAACCCTTTGCATTCTGCTTCTTTCACTTAACATAATGTCTGCGGTTCATTTACATTGAAATATATAGCAGTAGTTCCTTCCTTTTCATTGCTGAATGGAATCTCATTGTATGGATTTGCCACATTTTGTTGACCTATTCACCAGTTAATGAGCATTTAGATGGTTTCCATTTTCGAGGCTATTATGAATAATGCTGCCATGAACATTTGCTGGTAAGTCTTTGTGTGGACATATGTTTTAATTTTTCATGGGCAAACACTTAGGAGTGGAATTGCTGGGTTGTATGGTAAATTTTTGTTTAACTATTTAAGGAACATCCCAGCTCTTCTCCAAAGTATATATATTATTTTATGTTCTCACCAGCAACATATGACATTTCCAGTTTCTCCATAGCTTCATCAACATTTGCTATTATCTGTCTTTTTGAGAATAGCCATTTTGCTAGGGTAGGGTTTAATTTGTAGTTTAACTGGAATTTTCCTAGTAACTAATGAGATTAGGCATCTTTTTATGTGCTTATTAGCCATGTATATATCTTCTTTGGGGAAATGTCTACTTAAATCTTTTGCCCTTTAAAAAATTGGTTTGTTTCTCATTACTGAATTGTGAGAGCTCTTTATATGTTCTCAATACAAGATCTTTATCTGATTTTCAAAGATTTTCTCCCACTCCGTGGCTTTTCTTCTAATGTTGTTAGTAGTGTCTTTTGAAACACCAAAGTTTTTAATTGTGGCAAGCCCAATTTATCAATTTTTATTTTATAGATTGAGGTTTAGGTCTAAGAGCTTTTTGCCCAACCCAAGATCATGAAGATTTATACCTATGTTTTCTTCTAGATGCTTTTTAGTTTTGTTCTTACATGTTGGTGAACACTGTATTTTAGCTGAACATTTGTCATTTGTGTATAGTATGAGTTTAGGGTCTAAGTTCTTTTTTTTTTTTTTTTTTTTTTTGCATATGGATATCTACTTGTTCCAACATAATTTATTGAAAAAAAAACTACCTTTTCTTCTCTTAATAGGATTTTTTTAAAGAAATATTTTATTTATTTGATAGACAGAGATCACAAGTAGGCAGAGAAGCAGGTGGGGGTGGAGGGGAAGCAGGCTCCCCACTGAGCAGGGAGCCCAATGCTGGGCTCCATCCCAGGACCCTGAGATCATGACCTGAGCTGAAGGCAGAGGCTTTAATTCACTGAGCCACACAGGCGTCCCTCTTCTCTTAAATTTTCTTAGAATCATTGTTGAGAATTGATCAACCATAAATTAAAGATTTTTAAAAAAAACTCTCAATTCTGTTCCATTGCTATTTGCCTATTTTGTACCAATACCACATGGTCTTATTTCTTGTGGCTTTATAAGTTTTGAAATTCAGCAGTGCAAGACCTCCAACTTCGTTCTTTTCTAAATTGTTTTTGCTTATTCTAGCTAGATCCATTATATTTACATATAAATTTTAGGAGCAGCTTGTCAAGTTTTATAAAACCCCTGCTGAAATTTTGGCAAGGATTACATTAAATTTATAGATCAGTTTGAAAAGAATTTTAATAATATTGAGTCTTCCAAACCATGAAGATGGATTTAGCTCTTCATCTTTTTAAGATCTTCTTTAGCGTCTTTTAGCAATGTTTTGTAGTGTTCAGGGTACAAGTTTCACACTACTTTGGTAGGTTTATTAATATTTCATTTTTTAAAAGATTTTATTTATTTGAGAAAGAGAGAGAGAGAGCATGAGAAGGGGGAGGGGCGGAGGGAGAGGGAGAAGCAGATTCCTTGCTGAGCTTGGAGCCTGAACTTGGATCAGCACTTGATGAACCTGAGATCACGACCTGAGCTGAAGGCAGCTACGATTAGCTTACCCAGGTGTCCCACTACAAAATATTTTCTGATTTCCCTGGTGATTTCTTTTTGACTCATGAGTTATATAGAAGTGTGCTCAATATATAAATATTTGGAGTTATTCAAGATTTCTTTGTTATTGATTTCTCATTTAATTCTGCTTTGTTTGAAGAAAATACATTGTATTATTTCAATCCTTTTACACTAATTGAGACTTGTTTTTTGTCATAGCACAGAGGTTGGCAAACCATGATCCGCACGCAAGTCAAATCTGGCCTGCCACCTGCTTAATAAATAAAATTTTATTGGAACACAGCCATGCCTACTTATTTATGCATTATCTCTCACTGCTCTACTGCTACAAGAATAAAGTTGCACAGCTGCAGCACAGACTCTATGGTTCACAAAGAAAAAAAAAAAAACTATTCTCTGGTCCTTTATAGGAAATGTTTGCCAATCCTTGCCCACAGCATATGGTCTATTCAATAGAATGTTCCAGGTGCCCTTGAAAAGAATGTGTACTTTGCAATATTTAGATCACATATTCCATGTAGGTCAGTTAGGCTGAGGTGGTTGATTGCTTTCTATATCCTCAATGAGTTTGTGTCTAGCTGTTCTACCAATCACTAAAGAAAACCCCAAACTATTACTGTTGAATTGTCTATTTCCCCTTTTGTTTCCGTCAGGTTTGATTCCCTGTGTTTTGAGGATCTGTTCTCAGGTATGTATATAATTGTTACATTTTCTGGATGTACTGGCATATAAATGACCTTCTCTGATTAACATTTATGATATTAGCATAGCCTCTACAGTTCCCTTATGGTTAATGCTTACATGGCATATCTTTTTTCATCTTTGTACTTTCAACCCATTTTGTCTTTGAAGGTGTACCTCTTGAATAGTATATACTATGACATTGGTTTTTTATTTAGGTTGTTGATTGCTAGCTTTTGAGGGGGTATTATCATGCTAAATATAAGTATTGATATGGTTAGAGTTACATTTGCTACTTTGCTACTTGTTATATGTCTCTTGTACTTCTTGTTCTACTATTCCTCCTTTACTTCCTTCTTTTGTGTTAAATAAAAAAAATTTTTAGTAGAACATGCTAATGTCTATTTTAACCTTTTTGCTCTATGTTTTTACCATTACCCTCTTACTATATGGATTTTCTTACTTTAGGGATTATACTATGATTATGAAAACTACCTCAAATTAATACTAATTTAATACTAATATAGAATATTTGGTCCAACATAGCTCCATTCCCTTCCCCCTCCTTTGTATTTGTCATATATGCTGTCATAATGTCACATATATATATGTATAATATATACATTATAAATCCAACAGTAAGTTTTTATTATTGTTTTATATAAATGTATTTTTACTCTTTTAAATAAGAGAAAAAATATCTGTGGGATCTTTCATGTTGCAATATGATTATTTGTAAGAAATATATATTTGGCGACCAAATTTATATTTCTTATAAATAATCATATTGCAACATGAAAGATCCCACAGATATTTTTTCTCTTATTTAAAAGAGTAAAAATACATTTATATTATATAAAACAATAATAAAAACTTACTGTTGGATTTATAATGTGATGATCAAAAATATATTTCTCACATATAATTTGTCTTCATCCATAGTTCCTGAATTGCTTCAGAGCCATAGGGTGAAATGGGTGTCTTATAATGAAGGTGACTTTTGAACCACACCCAAGGGGGGGGCTGGTTGTCAGAAGGACCAATCATGTGATTAGAGGGTTGGAACGTTCAGTCCCACCCTTCTAACCTCTGGGGAAGGAAGAGGGGCTGGAGGTTGAATCAGCCAATGTCCAATGACTTAGTCAGTCATGACTGTAGTAAACCCTCCATTAAAAACCCAAGAGGACAGCTTTTTTGGCTCTTTTCAGAGAGCTTCTATGCTTGTGGAACCAGAACACTTCCATGCGCCACTGAGCTGAGCCCCTTCTGAGGACAGAAGCCCCCTTGTTTGAGATCTTGGCCTATGCATCTCTTCATCTAGATGTTGTTTTGTATTCTTTATCATATCTTTCAGTAAACTGGTAAATCTAAGAAAGTGGTTCCCAGAGTTCTGTGAGCTGCACTATCAAATTTATCAAAGCTAAGGTGGAGGTCCTTGGAGTCTCCAATGTGTAACTGGTATGTCAGAAGCACAGGTAACTGCCTGGGGCTTGTCACTGGTATCTGAAGTGTGATGGGGTGGGGGCAGTTCTATAGGACTGAACCCTTAACCTATGGAATCTGATGCTATCTCTGGGTAGACAGTGTCAGAAATGAGTTGAATTCTTGGACACCTTGCTAGTGTCTGAGAATTACTTGGTGGTGTATGTGGGAAATAGCCTCCCCACCTCACCCCTACGCCCCAACCCTGTTGGAAATGGATTTGGGAATCTTAAAAAGCATATTAACCCACACATTTACCATTTATCCATTTCTTTCTGTATCTTTGAGTTACTAGCTGGTGTCATTTCCTTTCTGCCTAGTGGACTTCCTTTAGTATGGTTTTTATACAATCCAGCATTTTGACTGCTTTCATTGGGACGGTCATTCAAAGTATGTACAAAGCCTTCCAGCTGCTGGGAATGCAAGTTCACTTATTCTCCAATCTACTCCACACTGGCTTCTCTCCCACCTTTCAATAACCTCCATGTTGTAAAATCACAAGGCCTCTCTCAGTCATCATCTTATTTGATCTTTACCCATCACTCAACCAGTTGAGCTATACTCTCTTTTTAGCACACTTTCTCTCCTGGCTTCCCTAACATATTCCCTTGATTTTCTTCTTATCTCACTGGCCTCTCCTTCTTGGTCTCCATTCTTGACTTTCTGTCCTCTACACAACTTCTCTTCTCGACCCACTTTTCTCCAAGATGATCTCCTATAGCCTGATTCTCCATCTTGATGAGTCTTAAATTTCTATCGCAGGCCGAAATCTCCACTGGAAATCCAGACTCATGTCCAGCTGCTTACCTGGCATCTCCACTTGGATCACTGAGAGCGACTTAAACTCAATCTGTCCAAAACAGAGCTCTCAATTTATTCCTCTAACGTTTATTATTCCTCGTCTTTTCCACTTCAGTGACACCATAATCCACCTAGCTGCTTTGACTAAAAAACTAAGAATTATCTTTAATTCATCCCCTTTTCTTCACCTATAACATCCAGTATATCTTTTTGTTTTGTTTTGCTTTTGTTTTTTAAGAGAATGAGGAGAGGATGGGCAGAGGGAGAGAAAATCTTAAACAGGCTCCATGCCCAGCACGAGCCCAGTGCCAGGCTCGATCTCAGGACCCTGAGATCATGACCTGAGCCAAAATCAGGAGTCTGCCCCTTAACTGACTGAGCCACCCAAGTGCCCCCTGTATCTTGGTCTTAATGATTCTATCTTCAAAAGACGTCCTGAAGCTTTCCTTTTGTGTCCATCTCTGCTATACCATCTGCATGCAAGTCACTATTATCTCTAACCTATACTAACTCAGCTGGTTTTTTATTGGTTTCCCTGTGTGCATTCTCAATCCTCATAATCCATTTTCATATGTCTGCCAGAATAATTTTTAAGAGAAAACTATGTGATGTTAATCCCTTAATTAAAATGCTTCAATGCACTGTTTTGCATTTTGAACAAAATCCATAATCTTTACCAAAGGTCTTTACCAAGACCTTTAAGCCCCTCCCTATAGGATAGTTACAGCACCTATTATCTTAATCTGTTAATTTCTTATTTATTGTCTGCCTCCTTTTATACTCAACATTCTGATTACAGAACTGCAACAGAACAACTGCCTGTTTGTTCCCTACCATAACCTTAGCAATTTTATGTGACCAATAAATACCTATCAATTAAATCCTTCATATTCTATCAAGTTTCCTTTATGCCCAGTCTTCATGGCAGAAGAAACATCCTCCGCATTTGTGCTTGCATAATAACACTTTGGACACATCAGTACTCAGGTGTTTAAAAGTACATCTTCTCACTAGAGTGTGAACTTTGCAAGCATATAAACAGTGTAATTTTCATCTTTGAATTCCTGGGTCTTACTCACTACCTGGTAAGGAGTAGTAAACAAATGAGTATTTATGGGATAAATGAATCAATTAGTGCATATTATTGAATCCTCCCAGAAATGTGAAACATCAATTTAAGATTTATTTGAGAGAGCAAGGAGGGGAGGGGAAGAGAGAGAGAGAGAGAGAGAGAGATTCTCCAGCAGACTCCCTGCTGAGCATAGACCCTGATGGGGGACCCCATCTGGGGCTCAAGGCAGGGCTTGATCTCATGACCCTGAGGTCACGACCTGAGCTAAAGTCAAGAGTTTGACGCTTAACCAACTGAGCCACTCAGAGACCCCTTCAGCAAACACTTTCTAACAAATCTGGTACCAAAAAATTCTTAAAAATATACATGCTTCGTTGATTCACCACCTCATGTGATGTTAGTTTAAATACTTCTATTGTATTAATTACTGTTCGGTAGCTCATCTAATATTGTTTTGAAGTTGATGAACTTTCTATAAGCCCCTTACGGTCCTTAGTTTTGAGCTGTCTACAGAGATAAATGAAAAACACTCAGCATCATTCTTCAGCTGCAGAATAGAAGACAGTACCCTACCAAAAAGCTTTTGTTATTTTCAATTATTTGTGAGTACCTGCTTAGTTTTTTGTTTTGTTTAGAATATATTAACTTGTATATAACCCTTTTTGGTGTATGTGTGTTGCTCTGGGGTATCCAGAAACCAGGTAATAAAGCTATGTTTCTTAACCTTTTGACTACTCGGCACACTTGAAAATCTTGCTGTTTTCCCAAGGCATATTCTTCTTATCTCCTCTGACAAATGGGTGGGAATGTGGAGTTGATAATAATATATATTTGATTAACAGAGAAAAGTGAAGAGCAGAGTCGTAAAGAGGAGGAACAGATGGAAGAGAAGATAAGAGCAGGAAGGGGAATAAATGAAAACTGAAAAATTAATGGTGACAAGAATGAAGAAAAGAGATAAAATAGGAAGAGAGGCATCAGGGACTGATTTCTCTTATGACTCAATACCTCCAACCTGTCTCCACCCACAACAATCTGTTTCAGGCAACCTGCCAGCTCCCTAACATGCTTCTTATTCTTAATGGACTCCTTGGGCCATTTTCCATTACTCAATTATTCACTGCCTACACACTGCAGATGTGGGGGTATGAGGCTCAGTTTATTAGTTTTTGAATCCCGCTTGAACAAATTACCCTAAATTTAGGGGCTTAAGCAACACAAATTTATGATCTCTGTAGGTCCGAAGTCTGACATGGGTCTCATGCTGCTAAAATGAAGATGTCAGTAGTTTCTAGAGACATCAGAGGAATATTAATTTCCTTGCTCATTCTAGTTGTTGGCAGAATTTAGTCCCCAGCTATTGTGGCACTGAGATCTATGTTTTCTTGTTGGCTGTCAGCTGAAAGCCATTCCCAAAAACGAGAGGCCACCCACATTTCCTCACTCATGGCCTCTGTCCTCCATTTTTAAAGCCAGCAATGTTGGGTTAAGTCCTTCTTGTGTTGCATCGCTCTGATCCTTCATCCCTTGTCACTTCCCTAACCACAGCTGGAAAGTTCTCTGCTTCTAAGGACTCGTGATTAGATTGGGCCCACATGAATAATCCAGGATAATCTCTCCATCTCAAGGTCTATAACCTTAAACACATGAGCTAAGTCTCTTTTATCATGAAAATAACACATTCAAGTTTCCAGGAATTAGAGAGTAGACATTTTGGGGGGGCATTACTCTGCTCACCAAACTCAAAAAAGTATGGGGTGCTGATCAGTTTGATTTCTGATTGTTGCTCCTGGGAACCTTAGAGGAAGAAGGGGAATGGGAACAGGAAAAATGTACGAAGCACATTAGCAGGGTCTTGTTTTCATGTGAGAACATTAAATTAGGAGAGCCAAACAGAAACTGAAGGATTCCTGGGTAAGTCACATTCTTTCACCAAGAATGTCCTCAAAATGGATCCTAACACGTTCTTTAGAATTAACAGAAGGAAAAAGACAGCTAGGAAATGAATGGGGGCATTAATGGTGGAATTTTAGAAGGTACCTACAGATCACTTAATTCACTAATTTTAAACAAATTGTTAAACTTTTTGAGATAATTATGGATTTATATGCAGGTTTTTTTTTTTTTAATAGATTTATTTATTTATTTGACAGACAGAGATCACAAGTAGGCAGAGAAGGAGGAGGAAGCAGGCTTCTGGCTGAACGAAGAGCCCAGTGTGGGACTCGATCCCAGGACCCTGGAATCATGACCCAAGCCGAAGGCAAAGGCTTTAACCCACTGAGCCACCCAGGCATCCCTTTATGTGCAGTTTTAAGAAATTATTCCCACACCCAGTTTTCCCCAATGGTAGCATTCTTTGTAAATACAGTACATATCGAAATTGACATAGATTCAATCCATCTATTTTATATGGATTTCACCAGTTTTAGAAGCACTCACTTGTGTGTGTGTGTATAGTTCTATGCAATTTTATCACATTTGTAAATTTGTGTGACCACAGCAATAGTCAAGATAAAGAATGGTTTTGCAATTTACAACATGGGTTCATTGAGCTCTTAAGAGTTGCATCTAGGTGATTCAAGGATGCTGTACTGAGGAGAGAGATAAAAGGGCTAGGTCAAATAATTAAGACTTTAGGCAATTTCTCTTTAAACCAAAGTCTGCTTTCATCTGTTCTATGTACTGAGACTACATATACGGTCTGACAAAAGGATCCCAAGGCTAAAAACCAGGGTCTTGGTCCAACAGGTTCATTTTACAGATGAAGAAAGTATATGCATGTGCATCTAGATACCCTGCTACATACACTATGATTAGTATTCAAACTGCTAATGATCAAAATTTGTGTCGTTAGCTAACGACCAACATAAAATACTCAAAAAAACTTCCCCCTAATTTAGCAGCCATAAAACCAGAATTTAGGATATTTTCCCATTTTTTAAAAAATATTTTCCCCTCTTTATCAAATGTTTGGTTCACCTTAGAAATAAACTATCAGGAGATTAGTAAGAGCTACCCCATTCTTCTGTGAAAACCTTAATAGAAGTAATAGTGTACTGAATATAGTGCACACTGGATTCTTCAGTGGTTTTACACTATTACATGTTCAACACTATGGCAATTTTAAGAGGGATATTCATAGCTGAAGTCTTTTGGAAGGGAACAACTAGGGTCTCTGACAGGAAGTCATAGAAAAACTGGAAAATAGGACACAAATTGGAGAATTGGACATTTTTTTTTTCAAAGACTTTATTTGAGAGAGAAAGAGAGCATGAGTCGGGGGGAGGGGCAGAGGGAGAGAGAGAAGCAGACTCCCTGCTGAGTGGGGAGCCTGAAGTGGGGTTCGATCCCAGGACCCTGAGCCGAAGTCAGACACTTAACTGACTGAGCCACCCAGGTGTCCTGAGAATTAGATATATTTTGCTGGAGAAAACATACCTTTTCTCAGATGTCTGGAAAATAGTCCTGTGAAAGAATTATTGTGTATCTGTAGAGCAGTACCGATGTATGAAGGTAACAATGAAATGCATTTTCCACTTAATAGATGCAAAGCCTTTTATAACAATTCCAGTGGCCTCAAAATGGAATGGAAAGCCTTACAGAGTAGTGAGCTTCCTGTTACTGGAATCACTGAAGCAGAGGCTTCCAAAAGATGGTTTTGAAGGATTTTTGCACTGGGTTAGAAGTTGGACCTTATGATTTCTAAGGTCCCTTCCAACTAAAGGCTGTATGATCCAGGCAAGAATAATATTTTAAATCCTGGTCTGCTTTCTTATGCATGAAAAAAAATGAACTGATTTGTTTCTGTGGGTAGGCTTTCCTACTGGAAAATCAATATGGATACTTTACATTTTTATCAACAGATACTTATCAAATGCCTATTATGTGCCCAATAGTGTTACATAAGGAGAATAGAACAATAAAGAGAGATGGGTCTTATCTATATTGACAAAATAAATATGAAAGAAAGAGATAGGGGGCGCCTGGGTGGCTCAGTGGGTTAAGCCGCTGCCTTCGGCTCAGGTCATGATCTCAGGGTCCTGGGATCAAGTCCCGCATCGGGCTCTCTGCTCAGCAGGGAGCCTGCTTCCTCCTCTCTCTCTGCCTGCCTCTCTGCCTACTTGTGATCTCTCTCTGTCAAATAAATAAATAAATCTTTAAAAAAAAAAAAAAAAGAAAGAGATAGGACACTGGATAGTTTTTGTTTTATATTTCTGTATTAAAGAATAATATGAATTCTGTTATTATAAATGAAAAATGTTAGTAATATTAGAATATAAAATATGAAACCTAATTTAAAAACAGCAGTGTAATATGTTAAATAGTCTAGAAGATAACGTAAGGAAATTAAAGGCAATCAGGTACTCATGACAAAATAGAGAACAAATTATTTAATTTTATTAAAAATTTCCAATTTATAACCAAAATATACAACCACTACATTTAAAATCAGTTTGTACACTCACAGTTAAAGTGCTAAGTAAAAACATTTACAAAAACTGACATCAGTCTACTGTAAACAAAATAGATCTACAAGAGCAGAGTGCAAAGCACATCCAGCTAATGTGAAAATACATTTCATGCTCTAATCAAGTGCACTTGCCCTACACGTACCTCAACAACAGTAACTTTCCCACTCACTCGGAAATGAATGAACAATTTTAAGTACATAAAAAAGAAACATGAAGAGCTAATGGCACAAAATACAAGTTTTCAGCATAAACACTTTCTAACTATATGCTTACATGAGAAAAGCAAGATTAAGATTTTAGAATCAATTTTAGAATCACCTTATCAATTTAATTCACAATACCATTTGAAAACTAAATTGCCAAGAGCCAGGTGTTTAAAAATAGTAGTTTTTTTTTAAATAATGAGAAAGGAATATTGTTTCTACCTTTGAATCTCTTGAAAAGAGAAGGTGGTAGTCACATCTATAACAGTATAGTGAGAAAAGATATTTTCCTACACTGAATGAGCGGAGATGGAAGAGAGATAGGCCTAGCTGGACGGTAGAAAAAACTGAGACTGAAATACAAAGTCTTAAAAAAGAGTATGGGTGATGGATATCTAAAATGCTCCTGATGTAGCTCTTGAGCCTAAAAACAGAGGATCAGCAAGGCCCTGACTTCAATGACCCAAAGATCCAAGGGACTAGCTCCCCTCCTCAAGGTCACTGAAAACACACAGCAGTTTCAGACATCACATAGGTTCCGGGAAAGAGAAAAAGATTCCCAAGTTAGGTCACTTAATGGTATTTCTTGCCTCAAAAGCTAATTGATAGTAATTTGTGCTCATAGCAATGAGTTTGTCTTTACTGCAGATTTATCTTTAAGACAAATAAAAGAGCTATAGTCACTAACACATGAACAGGAATTAAAGCAAACTTCCTTCTTCTTAACACCTGAAAATAGATTATACTTCCAAGTACTGATAAGGAAGACTAGGGCTAGAAGGCAGATAGGAAGGTCTTAAGGAATGTAGCAATTGAGGAATAGGCCAGATGGAGAGTATGTACCTGGGGCTGCTACCAAGCAGTTACTGAGAGATCCGAGTCAACTTTCTTCACTATTTAAGTATATCTAAGACTGAGACATCTAGATTACTATGGAGTACACTAGATCAGCTCTTGTTGGTTAATCTGCCATTACTATTCATAATAATAATATTTATATGAAGAATATAGTATGAACTTAGAACAATCCAATCTACCTCTTAGATAGCAGCTCTTTTAAAATCCTGGATTTCCTGTGTAGGAGCTTCATATATTTTACATGCATTTTAAAACTCATATACTTTTAGTATATTCAATAGTATTCATTTTAGAATGCCTACCAAGAAGGTAAAATTCTACAGCTAGCAAAATTTGAGTTCATTGTACACAACATGTGTGTGTGGAACGGGTATTTTGCCTCTAAATGATATTTACAGACTAATCAATTGATATATGATAATATCCTGGGTTCTGAAAGTTTTTATGTAACTTATGTATTCCCAAAGGGTATTTGCTTCAATTATTATGATCATTTTTAAAAAATATCTTTAAAGCTAAGCAATTTCACTACAAAACAAAGCAGAATGTTCCTGATAGGCTTGTGGTTATCCGTGGTTTGAATCTCCTTCATAAAGTCACTGATAGATTGATAGAGAAGTTGGAATGGGAAGTCAATATACCTGTTCTAAAAGACTTTTGTTCACTTCTTTCTTGAATATGTATTATGAAATTACAAACATTTGATCCCTTCTGACAAAACCACCAATTTTACAGAGTTCAGAATAATACTATTTAACTATGATGACACAGTATACATTTTTTTAAACTGTTTTTTTTCTGAGAATCAGGCCATCTACAAAGGGTTTTCTGCAGAGATGGCCATGATAACCTAATACACACCAAGAAAACAAGACAAAACAAAGGCTCACACACACACACACACAAAAGCTCACATTAAATAAATGTGAGCTTCAGGTATCACATTTTATAGAAAGTGAAATAATAGCTATTGTTAATTATAGGTACAAATATTTATATAAATAATCCCTTAAATTCACTATCAGATTAAAATACAGCAAAGTATTTTCTAAATTAAACAATTTTAAATTAGAAGAAACAGTTTCCAAAGTTCTTTCAAATAACAAAAATAAGACAAATTAATAGCTTTTGAGTGTCAAATGAACTTTTCTTTTTGGGGTTGGGGGCGAACAATGGTGGTGGTAATATCTGTATTATACCAAAGTAAATGTCTAAACTTCAGTCATTCCTTCACAATATGCAATACTTTGAAACTTCAATGAAAAAATAAAACTCTCAAAAATAAAATTTGTATTTGAAAACAAAAGCAGAAAAGTTGAAGTTGGTGTTAAAGATATGTGAAATGGAATAATTCTAGAGAAGTAAAATTTTTTAAAAAGATGAATGATAAAGAATTCAGATTTATTCTGATAACTCACAGTAAAGGCTGAAATAGCACCTGATGACAAAATAACTTCTAGACTAATATTTTCAAGTGAGAAACTCCTTTTTATGATTAAAAAAATAATTTTAAGTTCACATATAAAGAAAATACAGTATTTTCAAGTACATATTCATCTCACTTCAATGTAAAGAACTTCTGTGTTGATCTTATCCCAGAAATATAGAATTATTTCCTATTAAATGTTTCTGCTGACAGGAGTAGTTCAGGGAAAAATTAGCAGGGCTAAAGGAGTAAAGGAAGACAATTATAAATGTTCTTTTCATAACTGGGCAGGGGAGAAGTAGTTAGAGAAATAGAAAAATGGTGGATGGATAAATGTAAATTAAATCACGCTAAGATTATCTGCTTTATCTTACAGAATATCCCATTATCAAAACCTAGAAAATCTTCAATGAAATGTTCGGACCTCAGATTCAAGTTTAACAAATGTAGTAACAAAACATGCAGAGCCAGAGAACTGAAAACAAAAGTTGTTTTTTTTTTTTTTTCTTTACAGGCAATCAAAACAATATTGTAATATAGGTATGCCTGAATGAGAGAAGCTGGTCATCTAATTTAAACTCTAGAAGACAGGAAGGTTGTCTAATACAACGAACTGACCAAAGACAAGGAATCAAGTATAGACCAAAAACACACCAGAAATCAGTACATTTTCCTACATCAAAAACTTTCCATTATTCTTCCCTACCCATCAGACACCAAATCCAATACCTAGATTATAAATCTATAGACCAATGTGTTCAACAGATTGATATGAGCTAATACAGACAATCAGAGAACGACAATGATCTTTAAAAGTAACAGGAACCTCCTTGGCCTGGTTCTCAGAGAACACAATTAAATCTACAAGAGAACTCTGCTGAGAGATTGTACTAATGGAATCTCTACATTTTATTAGATAGTTAAGGAGGCTTTAGGAAAACATCTTCTGCATAGTTAGAAAAAAAATTTAAAATAACCACATTTATCTCTAATATTTTAGAGCAGGACATTTCTCATGGCAATCTGGAAACGATACTTATTCAATGAATCTAAGAACATTTTAAGAATAATCATGAACAGGAAAATTTCAATCCATTCCTTTGAAATTACTTTTACATTTTATAATAATTTTAATGTTGGTTAAAACCTGAGAGCTTAAAAAAACCCCAAACAAACAAACAAACAAAAAAAACCCTGAGAGCTTTTTAATTTGCTATATGGGCCAGCACTATCACTGCTTTGTTCACTAATTCCATCATGAATACATTTTGTTTAAAGTTTAGGCTAACTACCTATATTCAAATTCAAGAGAACAAAGACCACAAAGTTTTATGCCATTTTTCTCCTGTATATCAGTACTAAGGTGCTAATACTGGTGTTTTAGGAGACTTTTCCTATGGGAAAAAAAAAAAAAAGTCATGTCAATTATTTGTAACGTTTCTTTCTCTTTTATTTCTTTAAACTTTTATTATATGTAATATAAGTTTCTCCTTAAAATTACTCAAAGTCATAACTGGAAAACAAACTTAATAATGTATCTGAATCCTAACAATTTAAGTATAGATTGCATTAACAGTACAGGCTGATCTAGTAAATATAGTTCACTGGAAGAATAATAAGAATAAAAGTAAGCCAGAATAATCATTACAAAATGGTCAAGGGAAAACCAAATTACAGGCAGGTAGAATTTGAAACACTATCTAATTTAATCCCCTTGTTTCTTTCATTTACAGACCAGAAAACCTGAGGTCCTAAGAGGTAAAATTTCAAAGTTACAAAGCTCATTGAAAACAGGTAATACTAGAAATCAGGTCTGATTCTAAATTCTGTGGTATTTAAAAAATAACATAATGCATTGTTACTAAGCATTAGGGAAAGAAATCCAATTCAGAACAAAGAAATTATGAAGCTCTAAAATTTTTCTTTTAAGTCAATAAGCACAACACAATTAAAGAAATATTTGCAAGTTAGCAAGATAAACAAGCTGACTTATATTAACAAAAACTTCAGGGCTGCTACAACAATAATAAAGTAGTTCAACCTACTTCAGGAAACATGATAAAATAACAAACTTAAAAATATCACTGTCTTATAAATACCAAAGTTATTAGTAAATGGTCATTACTATAATAATGGAACAGTGACTCTTCAAATTCTGAATTATTACAAAGTAAAAAACGTATTTATCAGGGAAAACTGGTGATAGTAGTCAATAAAATGAGAATAAATTAAGATCAATGCTAGCATACCAATGAAAATGTCCAAGAAAGGACACAATAGATTTCCTGAGCTAAATGATCATTGAAAAAAATAATAATAATCTGAAGGGAACTACAATGCATTTAAAATGACTGAACTACTCTCTTTTGTAAGAAGTAATGTACTGGTGTAGGATTTGACTAACATATAAGTGACACTTTACTTTCTTTCATCTTTATGGCAACAAAATTTTATTTTCTAACGAGAGATTACAGAATAGGAGCTATGTTTATTAACTTATTATATTAAATCTCTGCAAATCAGCCAAATAGGAATGTCCAAGAAATGGATGCTTTTAGGTAGACCGTAACATTTTCTTTCCTAGAAGATTTTGGATCTTGGGAGACAATTATAATCCTGTATCAGTTTGATTATTAAAAAAGTATAGGATTAAAATTAAACCAGAAAAACATCCTAGGAGACTGCGTACAGTTAGATGAAGGGTAAGGGCTGCTTAATCCTCTTATTCTTTACCCCCTCATATCACTGGAACAACAAAAAATAAAATAAAATAAAATAAAAACCCAAATTTTAAAGGGATGTCAATGTATATCTTTTCATATAAAATAGAAATGACATAAGAATAATATATAAAGGGGCACCTGGGTGGCTCAGTCAGTTAGGAGTCTGCCTTTGGCTGAGGTCATGATCTCAGGGTCCTGGGACTGAACCCCGTTTTGGGCTTCCTGCTCACTGGGAGGCCTGCTTCTCCCTCTCCTACTCCTCTTGCTTGTGTTCCCTCTCTCACTGTCTGTCAAATAAATAAATAAAATCTTAAAAAAAAAAAAAGAAGAATGCAAAAATGCGGCTACTGGGAAACAAATTAATTGAATGCAAACACTTTTTCTTATTTTAATCAGAAAAGGCATAAAAGAAGTTTTGAAGAATCATGAGTTCCTTTGTAAATCTACGCTCCATAAAATTCTCTTCTGTGTATTGATGTGTGGAAAAGAATGGAGAAATCCTTACTTTATGTAGGTTTAAAAAATTATATATACAAACATACAAACAATTAAGATAATGTTACAACTTAAAATTTAAAGTTTTGCTAAGATGGATATCAAGTTATGGTTATTAACTTTTTAAAATTTGTCCTTAATCAGAAAGAATTAGGACATGAAAGTCCTCAAAAAAAAAAAAAAAAAAAAGTTAAAGGGACTACACTCCTCTTAATATTTTTCCTACAACTTTCAGTCAGTTTATATAATTCCATATCAAAAGAAAAATATAATGGAGATCCCCAAATTCCTGTTGAGAGTGACCTACAAATTTAACCGTATAAATCTGAGAGTGTACTCTGGTATGCATATATTAAAAAGCTAACACAGTTTAAGGGTATAGCTACTCTTGAAAAAGAACCTCATTTTTAAAAGGTTAATTGGATTGTTGATTCAAAGATTATACCAAACGAATACTGGTCTAGTTGCCTTTTTGTTGTTGCTGCTAAATACTACTGAAGACCATATCCTTGTTTTCTATAACCCTAAGTTCTAACAAAACAGATAATATCTGTAGAGCAGTTTATAGGTTACAGAGCACGTTAATTCATGTCATTTCATTTGATCCTTATAACCAAAGTCCAGTGAGGTAGGTTTTGGGACCAAAAGTTACCTTATCCTCATTTTATACTGAAGAAATGGGAGACTAAATGACCTATCTTGCTCACATCATAATTATGGGTCTTTGAATTCTAAGCCTAATAGAATTTTCACTGCACAAGGCTATGTAAGTCATGCAAGTGATAATATGCAAATATACCTTTGGCATGTCAAAAGCAGTATAAATATCACTCTAATGAAATTTTGGCATGTTATTGTTTTCTAAGCTCTGGCCAATGATCCACTAATAAAATTTTTAAGTAGTTCCTTTTTAATCACAGGGATAGAGCCTCAACCAAGATAGTTACAACTTGTTATATCCAGCTCTTATCACAAAGAAACTAATGAGGTAGGCTAAAATGTAGTAAATTTTTCTAATTTAAAGAGATTCTTAGAATTTTCATATATCTGCTCTAAGAAGCAGAAAATCATTACTAATAAAAGTTTGCTTGACTATTCATTTACCCAACTATTATACAAAGATCTAACTTCACATAAAACCAACAAGAGCTTAAATACTTCTAAGAATTGCTATTCACCTTTTAAAATTAATAAAGTGTTGGTACAAGTTTGTGTATATATTTCTCATGCAAGTTATGTTAACTATTTATTATTTATTTATTTGCCACATGTTATTCTTGTAAAGCAGAAACTTTATTTCACTCAATTTAAGTTTAGATCCTCCAAACTCCTTTGAGGTGAGATTCTCACTACTAAGGCTTAAAGTGAGTTTTCTGACATGAGTTGTTCATTCATAAATATTAATCGAAAAACCTACTATGTACTAAGCTCTTTGCTAGTTGTTATTAATCAGTTATTCTTTGAAACCAATTACTGTTTTGAGCTTAATATTATCTTTTGCTTTAATTACTGAATAAATTAAATGGTATTGGTGAAATCGAAGAACTTTTTGAAAGCCTCTTGATTATATATTAACATTTTCAAGAGAATTATTTTCTCAGTTGTCAGCTATTCAAATAAAATGCTAAACATTATCACATGCCAATCAAAACACAAATTAAAGTTAAACATATGGTAAGAAAGCTGTCTCAACTTGTTCAAGTTGGATTAAGGGAACTGAGACTTTGAAATTGCTGGTTTGCCATAGTTCTTTAACAGTTTCTTAAAAAAGAATTCTTAATTTAAAGCACCAGTTTGATAAACAACATGACCCAAACTAAATATAGTTATCTAAAACAATGCATTGATGATATTAAGTAAATTCTGTGGAACAAAATTAAGATACTGAAAGTAACTGAAAGGTCAACATAGCATTTACATATATGCCAACAGTGAGTTTAACAAAGAAGAGAAAATGAATATATAAAAAACAAAGGAGCACAAAGTTAAGATTTTCACAGGGATGTGCACTTAACCATCTATACTTGGCCTACTTGTATAAGAAAATCAGTTAACATTTTGGCAATTGATAAAATAATGCAGATGGCGATGGATGACAACATCTTTGAGCTCAAACTGGTACCTTCTATTTTAACTTCTTATTTTTGTTTCTCAATGTTTGTTTTGGTCCTCTCATGCTGTTCTCAGGAGAGATTCTCAGGAAAAAAGCCTTATGAATTACTGAGTTATTATATAAATGAGTTGTTGTAAGTCTGGCCTTCAGAGGAAAGGCTTACTAATTGTCAGTTATGAGGGAATTCAGATTCTTCCTATCCAGCACTAACTCCAGTTCCAAGGAGAAAGACAATGAAGACAGAGGAAAAAGAAAAATGCGTTGGGGCTAACTGTTCAAATATGTTCTATAAAGAGTTAATCATAAACAATAAGATATATGTACTTTGAAAAAACATGATATACGAATTATTGTCAGAAAACCAATTTTTGTACTTGATGAAAGCCTTAAACACATGTCAAGGAATATACTACAGTAGCCCTCAAATAAATCTCCTAAATCCTTAATAATCTTAATCCCTTATATTCCACAATGTTTTACAGTTTTCAAATGATTTTTCGTGTGATCCCCATTTGACAACTTTGTGAGGTAGGTACTTATCTTCTATCTTCATTTATAAACAAAGGAACTGAGGCTCAGAGAAGTTTACTTGTTAAAGATGAAAAAATTGGCATATAGCAAAGCCAGACCTCTCTAGAGTCTTGGAATATTTTCCAAAGTGTGATTCTTGGATTATCTGCATTAAGAATCACCTGTAGTATTTTCAGAAATATAGACTTTAAAAGCCCTACCACCTTTGACTTAGTTAGTAAGGAAAAATCTTTAGGAGTGCCCCCAAATTCCACATTTATAACGAACAATAAAGTGAAGAACAAATGTTACCAGGTGATGATACAAAAGCACAACATTGAGTCCAGCTAGGTATTTATGTGATATAATATGGATGCCATCAGCTCATTATCAGGGGGCAAGTTAGATCAAAACAGTCTGCAGATTAGAATCACCTAGAAAGCTTTAAAATATATATATATATATATATATATATTTTATATATATATATATAGTATATGTATACACACACACACACACACATATATATATATATATATATATATAAATTCTCCTCTGAATGAGAGGAGGGTGTTGAGCATCAGAGGTTCCATAAGTGATTCTTATCTATAGTCAGGGCTGAGGACTACTTGTTTAAATATGCTTTACTATAAAACACATCCAGCATTTTCCACAATTTTTCTTTCCCTTCTGATCAATTTCATGCCTAATAAAGTTTGCAGTTTTATTGTAAATTATTTAAACAGTACACGACAAAATGTCAAACATTTTTGAATTGATATTGGTAAGACTAAAAGATTATACTTCACAGCAAGACTACTCATGCTTCATTTAGTTACAATGATTTTCAAATACCTCAATCACCACTTTGGACTTAGGTTATATATATTTCAACTGTTTAAAAAAAAATGATCCAGAATCTAGAAACAGGAATGTGGGGCAAAAAGCTGTAGCCTAGTGGCTACTGTACAATGCAAATGCAGACAATCAGGTCACTGATAGGACGGGCCTGGGTACCAAGATCTGGTGGCTTTGGCAAGATCACATCTCACTGTAGAAAAATACAACAATGAATATAGAGAAAATGTTTTGCCATTTTGTAACTGTGGTTCCCACAAAAGAGTTTATAATGTGTGATGCTTGTTACATGCCTCCTTGGAACAGATCTGAACACGAAGTTGTCTGTGAATCAATACTACTATATGGGTAAAGGTGGCTACAAATTAAACTTCTTTCACCATGCATATGGTTAAGTTATAAAAACACAGCCAGTAAAAGTAATATTTACAAAAGTAATAAAGACAGCATAATTATAGAGAAAAAATGTCCATCTCTGCCTTTTATTCCATTGTTAATCTTAATCCTGTATGTTTCTGGATGAAGATTATTTCGATAGAATTTTTAAAGAGCCTTCAGATAAAGACTATTCAGATTCCTCTTCTGACCTTATATCCTATTAGCTAAAATACCCTTGCTGATTTATCAAATTCTCCTACAGTTTAAAAACATAGTTCTTTTTCACTTAGTGGAAAGAAAACTACAAAGTCCAACTATTCTTCTGAGAAATAAACCTTGCATAGAAAATTTTCTTAATTCTGAAATTTTTGTTTTATTAATACAACTACCAGAATGTTATCTCACAACTAGTTGATATCATATGAAAGTTCACTACAAAGCAGTCACCATACATTTAGGGTTTTTCTAAATAGAAAATAAGTGGGCTTATAAAAATGCTTACCAGACAAATAATTCTCTCTTCAATAACCTAGAAATAAGAATTATTTATGTGATGATATAATTATTAGCATTTTTGATGCCTTGATGTTCCAAGTTTGATGCAATATAAAAGGCGAAATTCACTTTTCCAATGGACACAATCTGCATCTGACTGAAAGCATGATAACAGTGAGTTACAGCAATCAGTCATGCAAAGGCAAAGAATAAAATCTGCTTTTTAGATAGCACAAGTTTTCCACCTTCAGACAATTTAAGCACTGGTTCCATCTTCTTCAATGACCCGATTCATGCTGGTACCATGTGTGATGTGAGTCATAGGATTATTACTGAGGTCTCTGATACTGCTATGTCGTGACTGTTCGTTGAGCCGATGAGAACTACTGTGCCTGGAGTGATCCGTCAGTCGTGACATGCTGCCATGAGGTAGTCTCTCTTCCATTCCTCTATAACTGCACGGAGTGTACCTAACATACAAGAGTTTATTTTGAAGTAGGTAACAGAACACACTAGAAAACTAAGAATTGTCATGAAAATGCCTCATTATGTAAAATGATTAGGAAACCTGTAAGTGAAAAAGTAACAACCATCTTTTGATGATCTATAGTAATTTCAAAGAGTAGAGGTATTCACATCGTTGACCAGAAAGGGGGGTAGCCATCCCCATTAAATTCAGAATTAAGGTCTTATTCCTTGCAAAGAGACAGAAGCTGAGGTTAAATAGAGCTGATATGCTAAGTACGGACACTTTTCTCATTCCAGTGAATTTCTGGTTACGAGATGGGTTCTGGCAGAGGAGGAACAATAATAGAAGAAATACAGCATTGTCTCAGGGAGTCTAGAAGGCTAGCTGGTTATAATTAGTAGTACAACAAACTCAAATTTACTGAAAGACAAGGGTTGAAAGAGGGAGCATATGAAATTAGAGGAGAAATTAATGTAACCAAAAAAAAAAAAAAAGTGAATGAATTTTCAAGCAATAATGACACCATGTGCCGACAGCTTCTTTCTAGAAAGCCTCAGTTAACAGCTGAACAACTACCTGTAAATGTCTTAATTATTTTCCATTAGGGCTTGAGGCTGTGAAGATGCTATTTCATAAAAGCTACATCTATTTAAATATTCTAGTAACATCCTCATAACATTTGTAACCTATATTCCAGATAAAGCAAATTCTCTCCTTACCCCTAGCCAAGACCAGCGTTTGAGAAGAAAATGTATGTGAACTGGGCTACACTGCATATTGCAGGCAGGCAGTCTTCTCCCCATCACTGTGCTTATCTTGAAAGACAAGAGTGGGAGCATCGGAGTTAAGAAAACATGCACTTACACCTCTTTTGTAAAAAAGTAATTTAGGATAACAAAGCTCAAAGAAAATGAAACTGAATGTAATTTATAACTTTAATTGATATATACTAAATTTTACTTTAGTGTTGCTAAAATTAAAAAGGATATAGCAGGCCATTCCTTTTTAAATAGTCATCAGGGATGCCTGCGTAGCTCAGCTGGTTGAGCGTCTGACTCTTGGTTTCAGCTCAGATTGTGATCTCAGGGTCATGAGATCAGCCCTGCATGGGGCTCCTGCTTAAGATTCTCTCTCTCTCCCTCTGCCTATCCCCTGCTCACATGTGTGCTTGTTCTCTTTCTAAAAAAAAAAAAAATAATAAATTTTTTAAAATGGTCATCAAAAGAATGAATCATAAGCAGCTAAAGACCTACTGGTTGTCAAAATCATTCATTTATCATTTTTTCATAATAATTACAAATTTCATGACTCAATATGAATCATTTATAAAATTTAAAGATTTTAAAGACTGATTCATACACTACTTAGGTGATCTAGTTGTATAAAACTGCTTGTTAAATGTTTTCATCAGATCACAGAATCTAAAAATTGAGAAGCCCTGGGGCACCTGGGTGGCTCAGTGCATTAATCATGATCCCAGGGTTCTGGAATCTGGCCCAGCTACAGGCTCCCTGCTCAGTGGGGAGCCTGTTTCTCCTTCTCCCTCTGCTCTTCCTCCCAGCTCATGATCTTTCTCTGCCAAATAAATAAATAAATAAATAAATAAATAAATAAATAAATAAATCTTCTAAATGGGAAGTCCTTCTATTTTTATTATTTTTAATAAAAGTTGTATCCATTTATTTTAGAGAGAAAGAGTGAGAGAGCACACAAGTGGGGGAAGAGGCAAAGGGAGAGAAGCAGACTCCCTGCTGAGTGTGGAGCTCCCACATGGCTTGATCCCATGATCATGATCCAATGGGATCCCATGATCCCATGAACTGAAGATCATGACCTGAGCCAAAACCAAGAGTTCGATGCCCAACTGCTGGAGCCACCCAGATGCCCCTTTTTATTAAAAAGATTTTAGTTTTAAATAATCTTTACCCTGAACTCACAAACCCTGAGAACAAGAGTTGTGTGTTCCACCAACTGAGGCAGCAGGGTGCCCCAGAAGTCCTTTTGAAATGATAAAAAGAGGGGGACCTGGGTGGCTCAGCCATTGCCTGCCTTCAGCTCAGGTCATGATCCCAGGGTCATGGAATTGAGCCCCACATCGAGCCCCACACTGGGCTCCCTGCTCAGTGAGAAGCCTGCTTCTCCCTCTCCCACTGTTCCCGCTTGTATTCCTTCTCTTGCTGTGTCTCTGTCAAATGAATAAATAAAATCTTTTTTAAAAAATGATAAAAAGAAAGCATGTCTTTTGTTTCCAGTCTGAATAAAGCAAAAAATAATTTAAGAATGAAAAGATCCATTTTAAGTATTTAAAAAATTTATGTTAATAGGTAAAAGGGCATTTAACTTTTTTCTATTAAAAGATATTTCATATTCAGGACAAATAGTTTTAAATTTGATTTGTATATTTTGGTAAAATAATTATAGCTTACAAATGAAAATATTTCAGAATGAGTTTATTGTTCTAGTTAATAATTATTATTTTACAACATGATTATTGTCCTAAATTGAGTGAAAGATTTTTCCAATTATAATTTGCCAGGTAATTTGGAGATCTTTCACCTCTCAATGACTTCATAAGCATCTATTTCAAATAAATATGACAAATGAAAAAAGCAAAGTATGATACAGTTTAATGAATGATATCATAGTAATTAAAAAATAAAAATAAATCATTATTTAAAAATATGAATTGGGTATTTTCTAAAATAAAACCTAAATCTTTGAGTTTAACCAATAAACTTCAAAACATACATGTAACTATTGGTTTTGGCTCAGGTCATAATCTCAAGAGTTGTGAGGTCGAGCCCCACATTGGCCTCCACAATCAGCATGGTCTCTGTTTAAGACTCTCTTGCCCTCTTCCTCCATCTGCCCCCACCCCACTCTTTCTCTCTCAAAATGAATAAATAAATATTTAACACCTACTCTACCATCTACACTACATATCTACTCTAATATACAATATAAAAATGTACATTAAATTTAATATAAGCTTAGGCAAAATGATAGGTATGGTTAATTTGCTGAAAAGATAATATGGTATATTCCAAAGTCAAAATGAAAGAAACTTAAGATGATTTAACCTTTTTGATTCTCTATATTAGTGTCTGCCATTAATATAAATATTTGAATTCATTTTGGTTTAACCAGTATCTCATTATATTCATTCCCTAGTTTTCCCTTGTCATGTGACCTACTTATCACCTAATCACTCATTCCCAAACCTCCACCTACCTACTCATCCACTTCCCTTTCTACCCATCTCCAAGTCTATCTAATAATTACTTATTCTTTGAAGTTGACATACATGTGTAGGTGTATTTGCCTTTGTCTGTTTTATTTCATGGAGCACTGGGATGAATAATTACCCATCAAAGAGTCTGGACTAAAGTGAGTATTGAGAAGCAGATGTGTGCATGCGTGCGTGCGTGCATCCGTGTGTGTGTGTGTGTGTGTGTGTGTGTGTGTGTGATTTCATAATCAGATACCGTGAGATGATGACAAAACAATGGCCAAAAGACAGTATTAACATGTAAACTCAAAAACTGACAGAAAAGAAAGAAATCTCCATGAGATGGTTTTTGGAAT
Organism: Mustela erminea; assembly: GCF_009829155.1. Taxonomy (NCBI): domain Eukaryota; kingdom Metazoa; phylum Chordata; class Mammalia; order Carnivora; family Mustelidae; genus Mustela; species Mustela erminea. Next base: position 15,172,288 of record NC_045615.1, read on the forward strand.
TATGAAAACTCCTATTTAGACTTTTAGGTTCAACGCAGTCTCAGACTCTTTCAGATCTGCTCTTAGGTTCTGGCTGTGGCAAAGGACCACAGTATGCATATTCGTGTACCAGACATAACACCCTTAGTAGACTGTCATTTTAGTTCTGGGCCCTGAATTCCTGAGAAATGCCCGCATCTATTCTTCCTTCTTTCTCACTCACCCTCCCTTCCTTCTTCCTTTCCTTCCTCTCTCTCCCTTTTTCTTTCTTTCTTTCTCTCTCTCTATTTTCTTCTTTCTTTCTTTTATAATCTCTACACCCAACGTGGGGCTCAAACTCATAAACCCAAGATCAAGAGTTGCATGCTCTACTGACTGAGCCAGCCAGGCACCCCTAAATGTCCACATTATTTCTAAAGTCATTAGTTATTGAACAGATTTACCTCTTAATAGATAGACACACAGACAATACAGACAAACAGATATACAGATAGAAATATATGCCTAGCACTGTGCTAAGTATTGTGGGGAAATACAGAGATGTCTGTCACCTAGTTTTCATTTCTCCAGAAGTTACAAACTTAGCTGAGAAAAGACAGCTGTATGAAAAATAGGTCATATCCCCCCAAATAATTAAAAATCAATTAACTGCCATGGATATGGGAATTAAGCAGGCCTTAAAGGATGGGTATGATTTTGATTAAGCAGAGAAGTAGGAAAGGCCATTATAGGAAGTCATAATCTACCCTCTGGTTTTCATAGTACTATACTTTTATAGATTCCTTCATATATCAATAAATACTTTCTTTGAATCACATCTGGCTATTCCTCTTGTGTTATTATTACTGCAAGTATTTATTTATTTATTTATTTATTTTAACTGTAGGTATTCAAACCAAGGTCTTATTCTTGGTCTGTTCTTTTTTTATTATGTTTCAAGTAATTCCATCTCATAATTTTAATTATCAATTACCTTATATTAGTGATTAAAAACTTTCTTATCTACGCTCCAGTTCCATTCAGATTACAGAGGCTGAAATACTCTATATTTCATCGCCTTCAGAAATTTTCTACTCAATATGGATTTATCTTTATTACCCTTCACTCACCCTATGTATTTCCTCTCAGATATTTTCATGGGCCAATTTGATCCTTCCCTTATAAAATTCTATAACATCAATCATCTCTAACACTAACTGTTTTAATTATACGTGACTTGCACTACTATGTAATTGGCTCTTAGGTAACTATGTCTTATCGTTCCTATAAGATTATGCTCCCAGGGGTGCCTTGGTGGCTCAGTCAGTTGAGCATCTGTCTTTGGCTTAGGTCATGATCCCGTGGTCCTGGGGTCCTGGGAGCGAGTCCCATGTCAGGTTCCCTGCTCAGCAGGGAGCCTACTTCTCCCTCTCCCCCTGTCGCTGCCTCTGCTTGTGCTCTCTCTTTGTCAAATAAATCGGTAAAATCTTAAAAAAAAAAAAAAAGATTATGCTCCTACAATGTAGAAATTATACCTAACCTTTCTTCCATATAACTATACACAGAATGCCATATGCACAGGAGGTGTATTATAAATAATTGTTCATTCCCTTTTGAAAAGGATGAGGCTAACAATGTCAAATGTCCAATAATGCTGAGTTAGTTCACAGAGGGTGGTGTTGACAAAACATATGCTAAGACTCTCAAATCCCTCCCTCCTTATAAGTATCTCAATTTACTTATTCCTGCAGAAACTTCCCAACTGAGATTACTTATAATCTTTTCTTTTATGCTGTTGCCAAAGTGATCTTTCTAAAACACAAATCTGATTTTATTACCCTAAGGCTTCAAGACCTTTAATAGTTGCTTATTACTGTCAGGAAAAAAATCCAAACTCCTCAGCATGTTTCATCTGCCCAAGCTATATACTGTGCTCTAGCTCTCCTTTGGTACCTAACTGCCTATTTGTCCTTCTTGCTTCCACACATGCTATTTCTTTGTCTTTAATTTCAACTGCCTCCACTACATCCTATTCAAAGTGGAAATCCTGCCTGTGGAGCTTTCTATGACTTTCAATAATAACTTAAATGGTTCTCTTCTCTGGGATCTCAAAGCATTTTGTATATCATTTTATTATACCCATTAGAGTGTATTACAACTGTCTTCCATCTCTGTGCCCCTAACACTTAGAAGAGTGCTTCTCATATAGGAGTGTTTAATGGAAGGACAATGGCAAAAAAATGGAAGTATCTTTGAATGTGGTTAAAAAATAGGTTGGGGCGCCTGGGTGGCTTGGTTGGTTGAGCGTCTGCCTTTGGCTCAGGTTGTGATCCTGGGGTTCTGGGATCAAGCCCCTGCATTGGGCTCCCTGCTTGGCCGGAGGCCTGCTCCTCCCTCTCCCACTCCTCTTGCTTGTGTTCCGTCTCTCGCTGTGTGTCTTTCTGCCAAAAAATAAATAAAATCTTTAAAAAAAAAAAAAAAAAGGTCATTGTTAATGTTAGAAAGTATAGTTTAGGTGGGTAAGAAAACTAAAAAGGGATATCTATGAAATGAAGGATGTTATAGGTAGAAAGAAAATATTCAACATACTCATTTCAAAAATTTGCAAAAAGAAATGAATAAAAGAAAAAAAATCACAAAGAAAGACTGCTAATTTTTTAAAAAACACAGAGAGCTGACCAAGTTAGAAGGCAAAAGAAAGCACTTTGAGGAAAAAACCAGAAGGCTTAAAGTGTAAGTGTAGAAATCATATCTTACACTCAGAGGATAGAGAAGACAGAGAGAGGCTGGAAAGAGACTGGAAGAATATAGGACAGTTGTTGAAACAGATATTTTAAGGTGGGCATGGGACACTTTCCATTTCAGGCATTAAAATTTTCATTCTTTTAGTTTCCCAAACTAGAAATCTTGGAAAAAAAAAAAAAAAACCCAACCAAACAAAAACCTTTGGCACATTCCTTCTACCCAGCTGTTATTAATCTATAACCAACTATCATTTCTTCTTTCTACATATCTTTCAAATCAGTTCTTTCTTCCTCCTGTCACTACTCTCCTACCTAATAAGCCTTCATCAACTCAATGAATTACTGCAAAGCTCCTAAGAAGTTTCTAATAATAATAAGTTAATAACTTCTATTATTATTCTAAGTGAACAAATAAAGTAAAATATAAGTATCACATTGTAGAGTCTAGAAGTTGGCAAACTTTTTCTATGAAAAGGCACATAATAAATATTTTAGGCTTTGTGGATCATATGGTCTCTGTTTTAACGATTCATTTCTGCCGTTGTAGTACGAAAACAGCCATAAATATGTACAATCAGAATGGGAATGGCTTTTCCAATTAAACTTTATTTATAAAAAGTGAAAGGGGCTAGAGTTGGCCAGTGAGCCAGAGTTTGCCAGCCCTTGTATTGTAGGAGCAATAGTAGTGTGGAGGAGGGAGTAAATCTGGTCAGGACAGGGTCAGAGAAAGCTTCATGGAGAATGTTTGAGAAGGCTGGGTGTGTTTTCTTTAAATTTGATAATGGAGACACTACAAGTTGACATTAGGTTCTTACTGAGATAAGCATTGCTCCAAGCAATTACACATAATATCTCATTTACTCTTTACAACATTCCTTTTTTAAAAACATTTTATGTTTTTATTTGAGAGACAGAGTGTATAAGAGTGACCAGGAGCAGGGGAAAGACAGAGGGAGGGAAGCAGACTTCCCGCTGAGCAGGAAACCTAACATGGAGCTCAATCCCAGGACTTGGAGTTCATGACCTGAACCAAAAGCAGATGCTTCACCGACTGATCCACCCAGGTGCCCCTTTACATCATTCCTAAAGAGGCAGGTATTCCCATTTCCCTTTTACAGATGAGGAAACTGAGCATTTTCATTCCAGGCCCCATGTTTTGTGTGTGTGGTTTTTTTTTTAAGATTTTATTTATTTATTTGACAGAGATCACAAGTAGGCAGAGAGGCAGGCAGAGAGAGCGGGGGGAGCAGGCTCCCTGCTGAGCAGAGAGCCGGATGTGGGGTTCGATCCCAGGACTCTGGGATCATGACCTGAGCTGAAGGGAGAGGCTTTAACCCACTGAGCCACCCAGGCGGCCCAAGGCCCCATGTTTTTACCTGCAACACTAATACTGACTATATTCTCTTTCTTGAGTTTGTTAAGAACACAGATCATGCCTAAATCATCTTATTCCCAGAGCCTAGCATAGTGCTTGACATAGTGTGCATTCCATAATTATTTGCTAAATTAATCCTATTAACATATCCACTTTCACCCTGGCCTTCTCTTTGCCTTAATACCTTTCAATGCCTCCATATTTGCTGACTGCTTTGGGTCTAAACCTCTAAACTCTAACTGGCTTTAAGTCTGGCCATAATCCAGGGAAACTGTACCTAGCAAAGTTCAAAAAGCTTAATTATGTCCAACTTCTTCTAGAAGTTTTATGGTTTTGGGTCTCAAATTTAGGTCTTTAACCCATTTTGAATTTATTTTTGTGTATGGTGCAAGAAAGTGGTCTGGTAACATTGTTTTGCATGTAGCTGTCCAGTTTTCCAAACACCATTTGTTGAAGAGACTGTCTTTTACCCACTGTATATTCTTACCTCCTTTGTCCATATTATGTGTTGGTTTATTTTTGGACTCTCTATTATGTTCCACTGATTTTTGTGTCTATTTTTGTGCTAATACCATCCTGTTTTGATTAGTACATGTTTGTAGTATATCTTGAAATCTGGGATTATGATACCTCCAACTTTGTTCTTCTTTCTCAAGATTGCTTTGGCTATCTTTTGTAGTTCCATACAAATTTTAGGATTATTTGTTCTAGTTCTGTGAAAACTGTTGTTGGTATTTTGACAGAGATTACATTAAAACTGTAGATTGTTTTGGGTACGGATATTTTAAACAATATCGGTTCTTCTAATCCTTAAGCATGGACTATCTTTGCATTTGTTGTGTCATCTTCAATTTATTTCAACAGTGATTTATAGTTTTTGGAGTATAGGTCTTTTGCCTTTTTGGTTAAGTTTATTCTTAGGTATTTTATTATTAGTAGTAGTATTCTTTGAAGACTTTAATTAATCAATTAACAGAGAGAGAAAGAGATGGAGAGAGAGAGAAGGGACACAAAGCAGGGGAAGTGGGAGAGGGAGAAGCAGGCTTCCTGCCGAGCAGGCAACCCAATGTGAGGCTTGATCCCAGGACCCTGGGACCATGACCTGAGCCCAAGGCAGACGCTTAATGACTGAGCCACCAGGCGCCCCAGGTATTTTATTATTTTTAGTGCAGCTGTAACTGAGATTGTTTCCTGAATTTCTTTTTCTGCTGCTTCATTACTAGTGTACAGAAATGCAACAGATTTCTGTATATTAATTTTGTATCCTGTGACTTTACTGAATTCATTTATCAGCACTAATAGTTTTTTGGTGGAGTCATTAGAGTTTTCTATATATAGTATCATGCCATCTGCAAATAGTGAAAGTTTTACTTCTTCAGTACCAATTTGGATGCCTTTGAACATAGGCAGTAATCTCCCTGATATTGGCCATAGAAACATTTTTCTAGATATGTCTCCTCAGGCAAGGGAAACAAAAATTAAACTACTGGGATTACACCAAAATAAAAGGGTTTTGCACAGTGAAGGAAAATATCAACAAAAAACAAGGGAACCTGCTGAATGGGAGAAGATAATTGCAAATGATATATCCAATAAGGGGTTAATATCCAAAAATATATAAAGAACTTACACATCTCAACCTTAGAAAAACAAAGAATCCCATTAAAAGATAAGCAGAGCACCTGATTAGACATTTTTCCAAAGGAGATATACAGATGGCCAACAGACACATGGAAAGATGCTCGACATCACTAATCATCAGGGAAATACAAATCAAAACCACAATGAGATAGCACCATATACCTGTCAGAGTGGGTAAAATAAAATAGACAAGAAATAACAAATGTTGGTGAAGATGTGGAGAAAAAGGAATCCTAGTGCATTATTGGTAGGAATGCAAACAGGTGCAGCCTCTGTGGAAAACAGTATGGAGGTTCTTCAAAAAATTAAAAACAGAATTACCACATGGTCCAGTAATTCTGCTACTGGGTATTTACCCAAAGAAAACAAAAATACTAGTTTGAAAAGATATATGCATTCCTATGTTTACAGTGGCATTATCTATGGAAGTGACCTAAGTGTCTATCCATACATGAATGGATAAAGAAGATGGGGTATATATAAAAAAAAAGAGAAATTACTCAGCCATAAAAAGAATGAGATCTTGCCATTGGCGAAAATATGGATAAACCTAGAAGGCAAAATGCTAAATGAAATAAGTCAGATGAAAAAAGACAAATGCCGTATGATTTCACTCACATGTGGAATTTAAGAAGCAAAATAAATAAATGAATAAAGAAAAAAGAGAGACCAACAACAACAAAAGAAGACTTTTAAATACTGAGAACAAACTGGTGGTTGCCAGAGAGGAGGTGGATAGAGGGATGGGTGAAACAAAACGGAGATTAAGAGTATAATTATGATGAGCACTGAGTAATGTACAGAATTGTTGAATAATGATAATACCTGAAAGTAATGTGACACTGTATGTTAATTATATTTCAATTAAAAACATTGTTTTAGATACAAATAATGTCTAACTTCTATTTCAGAACTCGTTACCCTTCCTTCATAGCTGTGATACTCTAATTCAAAATGTGAAATAAACTAAGCTACCAACGAAACTCACCTGCCATCGCGGGATCTGTGGAGACTGCCGTGGTAGCTGCTTACTTTGCTGTGGACGCTCCCTGCCTTGCTTCTCTGATCATCCACCATAGCAAGCTGAGTTGAAGAAGCATGTGTGGATGTTCCTTGAGTGGAAGTTCCTCTTGATTTTCTTATAATAGGAGTATTTGGATCCCTCAAAAGAGACTGAGCAAAATCAGGTTCCTGTAGTACCTGTCGGCTCTCATTCACTATCCTAGAAAACAGAATACTAAATTTAAGATACAGACTAACATCCCCATAGACCAATAAATGTGACACGCTGACATTATTCTTGAAATTAATTGCTCTCCAAATAATGTCTTTAGGAGAGATATAAGGTAACATTGTTGAAAGAGGAAAGAATTTAACAAAGATTATGTTAATCTGTACTTTAGGGTGGTATGATGGAAAGAAGCCTGCATTAGAATTAGAAATCTGGATTTCAGTTCAATAAATACATGACCTTAAGCAAGTCATTATCCCCTTTTCTTCATTTTCCTCATCTATAAGATGAAGCTATAGGATTTCATCATTTCTAAAAGTCCCTTTCACTCAAAGAAATTTATGATTCTCAAGTACACTGAAATATTACAAAGATATTACAATAGAGAAATTTTTTTCTTGCATGGTTTATGGATGTATTGGAGGCCTCACTGTAGCACAGATAAATATATATATATTTTTTATATATATATATATTTTTTAAGATTTTATTTATTCATTTGTCAGAGAGAGAGCGAGCAAGAGCGAGCACAGGCAGACAGAGTGGAAGGCAGAGTCAGAGGGAGAAGCAGGCTCCCCGCGGAGCAAGGAGCCCGATGTGGGACTCGATCCCAGGACACTGGGATCACATATATATAAATTTTTTTTAAATTTATTTATTTATTTTAGAGACGGGGGGGGGGGCACACACACACATGCAGGGGGAGGCAGAGAGAGAGAGAGAGAATCTCAAGCAGACTCCCCACTGAGTGTGGGGACCTGAGATGACCTGATATCATGACCCGAGCTGAAATCAAGAGTTGGATGCCCAAATGACTGAGCTACCCAGGTGCCCCAACAGGTATATTTTTCAACCTGTAAGAACAGTTTTCTTTTAAATTATTTTTATTAACATATAATGTATTATTTGCCCCAAGCATACAGGTCTGTGAATCATCAGGTTTATACATTTCACAGCACTCACTGTAGCACGTACCCTCCCCAATGTCCATAACCCAACTACCCTCTCCCTACACCCCCACCCCCAGCAACCCTCAGTTTGTTTTGTGAGATTAGTAAGAGTCTCTTATGGTTTGTCTCCCTCCTGATCCCATCTTCTTTCATTTTTCCCTTCCCTACCTCCCAAACCCCCACCCTGCCTTTCAAATTCCTTATGCTGAGTGAAATCAGTCAATCAGAGAAAGACAATTATATGATCTCTCTAATATGAAGAACAGTTGTTTTAAGACTACAAGTTGGTCTTATGGTGAAACAGTTGTTCAGTGCTAGAATAAACATGAGTGGTCAAAATTAATAAAAAATTAATTTAAGCTAAGGTAAAATTAATTACTAGACATCTTAAAGGCTTAAGGAAAAAAACTTAAGATGATTATTGTCAAGAACAAAAGTTTTTAACTGCTAGAGAATGGTTAAAAGCAGATGTTTATTATAATGAACAAAGCAGCAATTAAATTGATCAAAGAGCCAGTTAAATAGTTGCCAAGATCAGAGTCTCAGGTTATATAAATGACTGAGAATCAGAGGTTAAAGTTAAAATAAGATAAATAATTTCATGAAAAAATAAAGCTCCAGCATATATAGATTGGACCATACAATGAAACAGTGCATATATTCTAACTTTTCAGATTACAAAAGGATCCTCCTTATTACTATTGTTTTTAGTGGTGAGGTAGGAGGGTTAAAGGCAGGCTAATACTTGTTGAGTACCCACATTATGCCAGGTATTTCACATTCACTCTCCTTTGATCCTTATTAATAATGTTTTTATTATGGAAATCAATGTCCTAAGAAGGTATCTGTTAAGAGGATATTATGTATCTATTGTGAATAGATATCTATCAAGAATAAATACTGTGATCTCCATTTCATAGATGAAGAAACTGAGGTTTAAAGGATTAAAGAACTTTCCAAAGTCATACACCAAAACCAACAGTCAGGGATCAAACTTAAGTTTAAATGGCTTAGGGGAGCTTGGGTAGCTCAGTCAGTTCAGGGTTCAGCTCTTGATTTCGAAACAGGTCATGATCTCAGGGCTGTGAATTCCAGCCCCACACTGGGCTCTATGCTCAGTATGGAGCCTGCCTGAGATTCTCTCTTCCATTCCCCTGCCCCTCCCCCACACTTTCGTGTTCACTCTTAACAAATGGCTTAAAAGCCAAAGTAATGATAAAATGTTTGTAATGATAAATTATATATACATATGTACATATATGTGTATATAACATATGTGTACACACACACACACACACATTTCCTCAAATCAAAGTATCAAAAACTGGACAGAAGAATGAACAAGTCAAAAACAGTTAAAACAAACAAACAAACAATATCTGTTTCTCTGTCATCAAAGGCCCTAATCATATATTCATACATCGCAAATCAGCCTTAATTGCTGACTTTATTTTCTAAACTTATTTTTAAAACTTGGTTCAAACTGACTTCTGGTCATGCCAAAAATTTAATCCATCTTCAAATGGTAAAGATTTGTCCCCTCATTTTACAGATAAGAAAACAGAGAAATTAAGTGATATGATTCATATAATTCCAAAAGAAGATTTCTAAAAATATTTCAATCAGTGTCAGAATTACTAGTGTAAGCACAATGTTAAATGTGGCTTCACTCAGGGGCACAACACTAATTTGATTAGCACAATTTTAGAAACTAGTATCTTTGTAGCACAGTACATAAGCAAAAACAAGAGTCTAGAATCAGACTGCTTGGGTCTGAATCTCAATTCTAGCAATGACTATGAAACCTTGATTCCTTATCGTAAAATGATGATCTCTCTTACACGGCTGTTTGAAGGATTAAAAGTTTTAATAATATATAAAATGCTCAGAACTGTGCTTGGAGTGCTCAATTAATTGGCAACTGTTACTTCAATTACTTTATAGTTGTTTTTCAAAGGCTAAAGCAGACCAATGCTAGATATAGCTATGGGATGCTCTCGCTCTTAAGCTCCAGAATAAGGAGCTGCCACTCTAGCCCAGGGCACAGTCCTGGCTTATTTCTTTAATGCATTTCATTATCATTATATAATATATTAATATCATTTTTCTATTTTGGCCTTAATGTGTACTTCATCATAATGGAATAACATGTTATCTATATAATTTCTGGTATACTTAGAAGAACAATGGACAATTGGAAAGGGAAGTCTAATACCTGTGTGATTTTGGCCAAAGCATTTAATCTCTCTGTGCTCAGTTTTCTCATCTATAACACAGAAATAATACATACCAGCCCCCACAGGAATATCAAGAAGATCAAGTAATAACATAGATATATAAAAGCATTAATTTGTTCTTATTTTTAAGAAAACTGTAATTTAAATTTCTGAAAGTAAGATCAGCTTTCCCTCAAATACTCTCAATTAGTAAGGTATAGACCTTAAGCCTGCCTGGTTCTACTTGGCTATCTTCTCAGAATCAAGTTTTAGCTTCTAATTAATACATGCTACTGTGCTAATCACAACTGGTTGTAGCTAAGATTACAATCACATTGAAACACATCCACCAAATCCAAAGTGTTTTAGCATAAGCAATACAAAAATTTTATGTGAATGTGAGGTTTGTGAACATTGTGATCATTTCAACTTACTCTTTTTTCCTACGACCATGAAAAAAACTGGCCCATTCAAAGCATGTCTTTTTGCTTCCAACCCAAAAGATGGAGGGAATACCAACAATGAGAGCCATCAGGTATTTCATCAGGAAGAGAATCAGGTCTGGACGACTCATTTGAGTAACCTACAAGAAGGGAAAGAAAAATACCTTAAATATATAAAAAGAAAAATCCTTCTACCAAAAGCAATTATAAATCTTTAAAATAAACAATAGTTAAGTAATTCTACAAACTTGGTATTTTCACTTTTACAGTTCTGTAGTTAAATTTCTTGTTAAACAAAAAAGATATACACTCCTGATAATTTGACAGTAAGTTTCTATTTTATATTTTGAGTCCTATATTTTTCTCATTAGCTCATAATGGTATCTTCTAAGGAAGAAGATTATTAATGCAGAAAATAAGCCATGAATAGGAATAGAGGCTCAAATAAATAATACCTATATTCTTCTTGGCCAATTCTGTTAGTCCTATCATTGGTCATTACAATATAAAATTAGGAAAGTATTAGTCTTTCCCCCCATTTCATTAATTTCTGTGCTTATCTTTTATAGCCCATCCTTCTACCTACTTCATCTTACTCTGCTGGCTGTTTTCAAGCTTCCTCTTTAACCTATGAATTATTTCTAGGTATATTTTCTAGTTTCTGGTCAGATGAGTTTTTAAAAAATTACTTTTTATTGTTGGTTTCAAGCTTAATTATTGTGGTCAGAGAATTTGTCTATATTATTCTGGTTACCTTAAATTTTGGAGAATTCCTTTTGATTTAGGACACTGCCAATTTATGTAAATACTCCTTGTGAACTTTAAAATAGCCCATACTCTCTGTTGGGTACAAAATCTTCTATATGTATTAGATCCACTTTATTAGCTTTGTCATTCGAATTTTTTATATTCTCAATTTTGTTTACTTGTATTAATTTTTTAAAAGATTTTATTTATTTACTTGTTAAGAAGTCTAATTGATAATCTTTTGGAGATTTACTTCCTCTCTCTGGTAGCTTTTAAATTTTTCTTTATCCCTTTCCCTTTATAGTTGCACCGAATGTTTCTCATTGTGATTGATTTTTATTTCTCCTGCTTAGTATGCAGAGTGTACTTTTAATCTAAGGACCTATGTTTTCAGTTCTGGAAAATTCTCAGACATTATGTTTTTGGTTATTGCTTTTTAGTCATTCTTATGGCTTCCTATTAGGTGGGAACTCCCATTAGATGTGTACTGAAGTTCCTCAATCCTTATTTTTTATGTCTTTTAACTACATAATTGCATAGTTTTTAGTATTGTATGGCTCTCTATATTCTGTATTCTGGGTGAACGCTTTAGAACAATTTTTTTACTTCACTAATTCCCTCTTCAACCATGTCTATGTTAGGGTTCATGTTATCTACTGATTTTATTTCCATAACTTCAATTCTAAGATATCTAATTAGTTCTTATATTTGCCTATTCTTATTTCATTTCTACTAATTTACAATCTCTTATTCTTTTAAAGTGGTTTTTACTGTTTATCTTTTAGGGAATCCTAAACATACTTTTTAAAAAATAACTCTTTATAAACTTGGTTTACTACTTTCATTTTATCTGGGAGCAAATCCTTCTTTCGATTGTTGATTTTGTTGGATGCTTTTTAGGTTTGGTTTTTTCCTTTTTTGAATCATGTTTTGGAATTTTAATTTGCATATCTTGAGTTAGAACTTTCCCTTTCTCTTCCCCTCTCTCTCCCTTCTTCCCTCCCTCCATTTATCTCACCCTGTCTCATGAATTTTTGTCTTCACCAGTGCCCAAAGGGACCTTGTCAAAAACCAGGTTTTATACTGGTGATTGTGAACTACAGATGTTACTGATTACTGGAGATTCGGGTACTAAGTCCTGGCAGTTTGGCTTAAATATTGGTCTTAAGGCTGTGCTGGTGTCTTCCCACATTTCTAGATAAGTATTTTTATATTAACTATGGCCTCAAGGAACAGTTGGTATTACCTTTTACATGGACTTCCTTTCAAGAGCAGGGGAGCCTCATTTCTAATTCCTACTTTTAACCAGTGAGCCTAGTTCTGGTCCTCTGACTTCCATGTGACACTTACACTTCCAATACACCCCAGAAACTAGATACCCACTCACCTCTAGCTACTTCATACCTGGAGTTCAGCAGGCCCCATGTTTTTCATCACTAGTTATCAATGTGCATATCTGTTATATAAATAAGTTTATTTTGTCTTTTAGATTGATCACAAACATTTTTATTATGTTTTATCTATAAATGATTTTATGTTTATGTTTCATCTATAATGACACATGATTACAGTTAGCCTGGTAAGCTCAAAACATGGAACTTAAATTACAATCATAACCTAGAATTAAGGTGTAATTCCTTTAGAATTTAAAAATAAAAAAATAAAAAAGCAAATATTTATAGATCATCCACTACTCTAAATAATTCTGTTTAAAGCCCCATGAGGCTTATAAAACAGATATAAGGTATGATTAATGTTCCCAAGATGATAATCTAAATGAAAATACAAATTAAAGAAACCATTGAATAGTTAAGAACTATAATTAAAAGAAGCAGATGAAGAGACATGAAAGCAGATCACAAATAACCTTCTCATTAAAAAATACAATGGCTTCCTATTGTTCCCTTTCTTTTTTTTAAGATTTTATCTTTAGGTAATCTCTATACCCAACATGGAGCTCAAACTCACAACCCCAAAATCAAGAGTCACATGCTCTACCGACTGAGCCAGCCAGTTTCATTTTTAAAAAATATTCCTATATAGCATCACTTATTGATGATTATCTCATACTTTACAAAATCTTTATCTCTCTTGACTTCTACAATACTGCATAGTCATGATTATTCTAATGAGACATTACTTTCTTACTTTCATTACTTTCTTGTTGACTTCCTACTCCTGCTCTTTTACCATTTTTTCCCCCACTACCCTCTATACAAGAGTTTTTTTTTTTTTTTAAGATTTTATTTACTTGAGAGAAAGAGCAAGAGAGAGAGAGAACAAGCAAGTTGAGGGGCAGAGGGAGAAGCAGACTCCCCACTGAGCAGGAAGCCTGATGCTGGACTCAATCTGGGACTCCAGGATCATGACTTAAGCAGAAGACAGATGCTTAACTGACTGAGCAGCCCAGGTGCCCCTATACAAGAGTTCTTTTTATGTTGTTGTTAAAGTTTTTATTTGGGTGCCTGGGTGGCTCAGTGGATTATGGGCCCAGCACGCTTCCGCTGCGCAACTCTGCTTGGCTCAGTGGATTAAAGCCTCTGCCTTCAGCTCAGGTCATGATCCAGGGTCCTGGGATCAAGCCTGGGAATCTCTGCTCAGCAGGGAGCCTGCTCCCACCTTCTTTCTGCCTACCTCTCTGACTGCTTGTGATCTCTGTGAAATAAATAAATAAAACCTTTTAAAAAAAAGGTTTTATTTATTTATTTGACAGAGAGAGACACAGTGAGAGAAGGAACACAAGCAGGGGGAGTGGGAGAGGGAGAAGCAGGCTTCCTGTTGAGCAGGGAGCCTGATGCGAGGCTTGATCCCAGGACTCTGGGAACATGACCTGAGCCGAAGGCAGTCGCTTAACAACTGAGCCACACAGGTGCTCCTATATAAGAGTTCTTAAAGTCAGTGTGGAGGTTCCTCAAAAAATTAAAAATAGAGCTACCCTATGACCCTGAAATTGCACTGCTGGGTATTTACCCCCAAGATACAGATATAGTGAAAAGAAGGGCCATATGCACCCCAATGTTCAGAGCAGCAATGTCCACAATTACCAAACTGTAGGAAGAGCCCAGATGCCCTTCAACAGAAGAATGGATAAAGAAGATATGGTCCATATATACAATGGAATATTATGCCTCCATCAGAAACGATGAATACCCAACTTTTATATCAACATGGACAAGACTGGAGGAGATTATGCTGAGTGAAATAAGTCAAGCACAGAGAGTCAATAATCATATGGTATCACTTACTTGTGGAGCATGAGTAATAACATGGAGGACATTAGGAGAAGGAAAGGAAAAGTGAATTAGATATTGGATATTGGAGGGGGAGATAAACCACGAGAGATATGGACTCTGAGAAACAAACTGAGGGTTTTAGAGAGGAGAGGGGTTGGGGGGATGGGTGAGCCTGGTGGTGGGTATTAAGAAGGGCACGTAGTGCATGGAGCACTGGGTGTGGTGCATAAACAATGAATCTTGGAACACTGAAAAAATAAAATAAAACAAAATAAGAGTTCTTAAAGTCATTCCTCAATTCTCTCTTTATACTCTCAACTAAACATTTAAACTTAGAAGTCATCTAGTCGTATTCTTTACCTAGCAAATTAATTTGCTTTCAATCTAGTTGTTCTGTGAATATAAATTAGAATGGTGGTGTTGATAAAATACAAGTTTGCCTCTTCCACATTCAAATAGCCAGAATAGCTTTAGCTATTCTGCCCACCTGTCCTAGTTTTGTCCTCTGGTGCTGTCAAGAGTAAGGCTACCATTCCAAAAGTCCTCGTCAAGTCAGTAAGATACCCTGTCAGAAGGAAAACTTAAAAAAATGGTGTAAGTATTGGGAACAACGAGACAAAAAGACTAACCAGAAAATCCAAGAGAATCAATGGAAAAACAGAAACAATCAAAGAGTTAGCAAGTTGGGGAAAATTAATATACAAAAAATCAAATGTTTTCTTATATACTGTCAATAACCAGAGAAGAAACATAATGAAAACAATTTCATTTATAATACCAACAAAACCAAAAAATATCTAGGAATAAACCTAGCAACTAGCAAGAAATACAAAGAAAACAGGGACGCCTGGATGGCTCAGTTGGTTAGACGACTGCCTTTGGCTCAGGTCATGATCCCGGAGTCTCGGGATCGAGTCCCAAATTGGGCTCCCAGCTCCATGGGGAGTCTGCTTCTCTCTCTGACCTTCTCCTCACTCATGCTCTCTCTTACTGTCTCTCAAATAAATAAATAAATAAAATCTTAAAAAAAAAAAAAGAAATACAAAGAAAATGATAAAACACTATCAAAGGACACAGAAAAAAATTGAAATACATAAACAAGTCCATGTTTCTAGATGCAAAGACTCAATGTTTTAAAGATATCAAATCAGTTATTCCCCAAATTAATCCTGTAAACTTGGTACAATCCAAAAAGAGCAAAAGGATTTTTCACAGAATGTTAAAAGTTAAGTATATGATAAAAGTATTTCAAATAAATGGGGAAAAGATCATAGATTGTTTAATAAGTGATGTTGGGATGGTTGGCAATCCACTTGGAAACAAAGTAATTTAGATGCCACCCCACACAATGAAAGAAAAATAAATTCTAGACAGATAACGATAAATCATAAATGTATGAAAAGAATGAAGAATATTTTTACAGTGGAAATGCATAGACCTTTTAAAAAAAGTAACATGAAACAAAAAAGCCATAAAAAAAAAAAAAGGACTGACAGTTTTGATTAACAAAAGCTTAAAACTTCTGCAGAACAAGAAACTATAATTCAAATCAATACACTAATGACTAACTAGAAATATTAACTATATTATCTATCAATAAAGCAAATTAAGGAACAGAAACTGAATTAAAAATGGAAGAAACAAAGGGAAGAAAACAGCAAATATACACACATACAAGCATACACACAGCTACAAAGAAAACAAAACTAAAATGGCTTTAAGAAATTACTTTGCTCAATTCTATTCAAATAAACCTGGAAACTGACAGAAGCAAATGATAGTAAAATATAAACAAAACTGATTATAGGGCGCCTGGGTAGTTCAGTTGGTTAAGCGACTGCCTTCGGCTCAGGTCATGATCCCGGAGTCCCATGATCAAGTCCCGCGTTAGGTTCCCAGCTCCGCAGTGTCTGCTTCTCCCTCTGATCTTCTCCCCTCTCATGCTCATATTTAAAGAATTTGCCATGACCTCTGACCAAGC
This sequence comes from Mustela erminea, assembly GCF_009829155.1. NCBI lineage: Eukaryota > Metazoa > Chordata > Mammalia > Carnivora > Mustelidae > Mustela > Mustela erminea. The sequence continues at coordinate 15,188,807 of NC_045615.1, forward strand.
AATTCTTTTAATAATTTATGCTACTGATCTATTCACATATGTGAAATGATATACAAAAACTGTTTGCAATAGTAAAATATTAGAGACAATGTGCATGCTTTATTATGAGGTCAGAAAAAATACTGAGGGAGCCTTTTCGCTTTAGGTATTAGTTTCCAAGATATACTGTTAAATGACAAAAGCAAGACAGGGAAGTATGTATAGTAGCTACCGTTCAAGTAAAAAAGAAAAAGGAATATACTTGGTTGTACATCCGTAAACATCTCTTAAAGTATATACAAATTCCTGGTAACATTCAAGTCACCTTGGGAAGGGCACTAGGAAGATGGGAGACAACAAGCACAAATGGGAGAACTTTTCCCATATACTCTTCTAACTTCAAGGTTTTGAACCATGTGAAGATAGTATCTATTTAACACTATTAAGAATAAAAAATAGAACTTCATTTTTCTAAGTCTGAGTATTCCAAATATAAAAATAAGAGTTGGGTGGTCTATGAGGAAATATCCCCGCAGTATCTAAATTGCTGTAATATTTCTGATGGATACTCTCATAATACTTAATAAAAACCGAGATGTGTACAACATTTGAGCCACAAATTCTGTTTTAAGAAATAAATTCTAAAGAAAGAGTAGGCCAATAGGAGATTGTTCAAATAAATTAAGGTACATCCAAATAACAAAATAAGCAGCTATTCAATAATGGTAACATAAAGTGAAAAAAGGAAGATACTGTGATGTGCTTGAAATGTTTAACTGGCTTTCTGGATGGAGGTGAGCTCTGTTTTGTAGTATCTACAAATTTTGTAGTGTAAATACTCCAACCATGCCACTTTCAAGTTACCAGTGTGATCACTCACTGTGCAGTCATGAAGAGATACACATACTGACTCTTGTGAGTCTGTGTGAGCCACTCTCGTACACTACTGGGTATAGATGAATATGTAAAATGTGATCACATTTATATTTTAAAATTATATATATATCCATATTTATAACATTAATGATAATACCCATACTTATATAACATCAAATATGACTTTTTGATGTGTTTTGTTACCTATCGCTACACATTGTTCTAGTTATCTATTCTTACGTAAGAAACCACACCAAAACCAGGGGCTTATTCTCTCTGACGGTTCTGTGAGTTGACTGGGGTCAGCTCACAGAAGTCAGTTGGGTCAGTTGGGTGACTCTCACCTGGGTTCTCACAGTGTTGCAGTTGGATGACAGATGGCGCTGGATCATCTGAATGTAGTATTGAGATGGACATATATATCAGAGGACTTCTTCATTCAAATACCTAGAATCTCAGCTAGAACTTCTGGAAAAGTTGGGAGCTGGCTGGGATCTCTCTCCCACTCTCCTTGCCTTCCTCTGTTCATATAGCCTTACCATACAGTTTATGACCAGTTTGGAATTCCACACATTTTGTGGTTTCAGAGCAGGCTGACTTCTTATTAGAGGCTGGTTCCTCCCACAGCAAGCATTAAGAAAACTTAAAAAATGGCAAGGCTTCTTATGACTTAGCCTCAGGGGCATGCAGAATCACTTCTGCTGCATTCTACTAATCAAAAGCAAGTCACAAAGCCAGCCCAATTCAAGGAAAAGACCTACTTAAGAGCAAAAAGTATGATTTACTGGCTGGAGGCAACAGAGTGTTTATCTCTAGAGTAGCTATCAAAATATTAGAAAAATATACAGAAAAATGTAAATACTGGTTATACTGATGGGGAGGTATGCTTTTCCTCTAAGCATGTTTTATAATAATTTTTTCCCGATATTCTGGAATTTATTAAAGTGGAAAAACCATATGTATATAATCAACATTTACAAAACATATTAACCAGGAAAACTTTCATTATATTAATGGAATGCAAAAAGCTCATGTGATACAATGTAAATCTGGATTATGGTAAATCTGGATTATTTATATCAGTTAGTGTTCTACAAATGAATTGCTCTAAGAAAACATAAAAAATTATATTCATATTAAAGTATATAGCGAATATCATAAATATCTAGAGTAAGATATATAAACAGACCAATGGTTAACTAGATAGAAAACATGATGAACTGTAAATGAATCAATGCCCAGGATTTCTATTCTGTATTTACACACACACACACACACACACACACGCACCCCTTCTTGTGAATTCCTTGCATTCTCCACCATGACATGTTATTTCTTAAACACAAATTTTCACATAATAATAAGAACAAATTAATATAGGTAGTATATAAAATGAGTAGAAACATGTAAAGTACTTAGAACTGTACCTGTCACCTAATAAATGTTCAAACATGTGGTACATGGGGCACCATTGTCTCAGAAGATACTAAAAAGGTACATAATAAGATATTCTCTGGTAAAATAAAATTTGGATATTATAATCTCTCCTTGGAGAGTCACATGCATTCAGATATTAATGGCTTTGAGAAGTCCTGAAGTAAGCAATTGTTTACCTTCATTTATTCCAGTGTTTCTAATGCTATTATATATACTTAAATTTCCCCACCTGAAAACTGATGGGTTGGAATAGGTAAATTCTAAGTTTTTCCTAATAACATATAACCCTATTAATCTTGAAAAATTTTTGAGGTGAATTAGAGACCAGTCTCTAATTTCTATTATGCTTAATTTTGCCCCAAAAGTTGTTTTCCATTACTTAAAAATCATACTAGTTAACACACACATTTTAACTGTAATTATATACACTTCTGACTCACAAAAAAGAGAAAGTAAGTTCCTATAGAAGTGGAGGGAGATAAGGGTAAGAATGAGAGCTCTGAGAAGAATGCTTCAAATCATGTCAGCTTATATTCAGTGAATGGTGAGACAACAATGATTGACTGAAGAAAAACAATTATTTGTAAATGTAAGGAAGAAGGCCAAGAACCTAAAAATTAAAACTAGTCAAACCGTAATTAAAGAAGTCTGGAGGGAGATCTAATCAGAGTTGAGCAGAGAATCAGAGGTATTATGTAATATAAAAGAGCACTGGCCTGAGCAATATGACCTTGGTCAAATCATTTAAAAAATGGCAGGCTTGAACTCAATGACTTTGAAGTTGCCTTCAATTCCAGATGACTAGTCATCTGCAATCTAAAATACTCTTCTTCAGAGATCTTATATAGTTTAATCCCCTTTTCCATATATATGTGGAATCAAAGCCTAGGGAATTGAATTGATTTCCTCAAGGTCATGTATCTAATTAATTCAGTCACTTAAATACTGATTGCCTACTGTATCCTGGTACAAGAGATAAAACAGTAAATGAGTCAGAAAATTCTCTGCCCCACTGAGCTTAAATTCTAGAGAGAGGTGGTGGCAGGGTAAGGGTGAAGTGCTGTCAAGAAAGAAATAAAAAAATCTTACAATACCAGGTAGCTATTAACTCAGAACTAAAGCAGAGTAGGGAACAGGGTTTGAGAGGTGGTGCACTACGTGCGCCACATAGTTTAGATCAACATTGTGAGGAAAGGCATCTCCGAAAACACATTCAAATAGGGATTTGGAGTTTACTCTGCAGTAAAAGTATTTCAAACAGAAGGGACAGCAATGACAATAATCCTGAGAACAAATCTGTTGTCTCTCAAGAACAATAACAGGGAGACCAGTGTGGCTAGAGCTGAGCAAGCAAGGAGAATGGTAGGTAGTTAAGTCAAAGAAATAGGCTGAAACCACATTACATATGGCCCTGCAGGCAATGGTAAAAATGATAAATTTTATTCTAAGGGTAATAGGAAGTCATCGGTGGGTTTTGTTTGAAGGCACACCATGATCTCATTTATGTTTTAAAAAGTTTACCCTGACTACTATGTTGGAAATAAACTGTAAGGAACAAGAATAGAAGATGAATTGGAAGACCATTGTGGCCATCAAAGAGCTTGGACTAAGGTAGAAGTAAAGGTGGTAAGCAGTTGATTCATCGGGTGTGATGAGGTATGTGAGAAAAAAAGGGCTCAAAATGGCTCTTAATTTGGGTAAGAGCAACCTGTGGATGATGACACCCTTTACTAAATGGGGAAGAACTGAGGATGGGATGTAGGAAGAAGGAGAAAAACTAAGTTCTATTTTAGACATGTTAAGTCAGAAATGCCTTGCAGACTTCTAAATGGAAATGTCATATATATATATGCACGTGTGCGCGCGCGCGCGCGCGTGTGTGTGTGTGTGTGTCTGGAGCTCAGAAGTGAAGTTGGGCTATACAGCCTCAAACATGGGACTGTGCAAGACTACCTAGAAAAGATTATCTAGAAAAGGGCAAGACTACCTAGATAAAAAGTCTTTATCTAGAAAAGTCTCCCTCCCCTTTTCTGAGTTAGAAACCATATACCTTCTTTAGTGTTTTAAACTGCACGGTATTGTCTTTCATAAATTAGATATATTGTCCACATAACAGAAATGCTTTAATTAAAGGGAAAGTGATAAAAATGAAAATCAGTAATGACAACAGCAACAAATTAGTAAAAATATCAACAGCCAAAATCTTCAATTAGGCATGATAATACAGAGGAGAACTGGAGGACAGAGAGATGTAACACAGAATATTTTGTATTATAAGGTTCTGGTTAAAACCAAAATTCCAGGGAAGACAAATCAGCACCTGTCCATGGAAAGGATACAGTGAGAAAGTAACTCAGGTAACACCTGCTTTGTGAACGTGTCATATGCAAAGGGTGTTGGTGCCAGAAGGCTAAGACACTAGGAAAGAATGTCCAAGCTATTGCTGTTAGGAAAGCATTTTTCCCTTATAAATAAGGAAAAAGAAAGGGGAAGGAAAATGCATTATTATCGAGCTGTAAATCACAAAAAAATTAGGCAGTTAGCATGTAAAACAGGATCTGTGATAGCTAGAAGGGCAAAGCTCATTAAAGAAAAATATTTAAATAAAGGAAAAAGAATACAATGTTCAGTTTTTATTTAAAAATAGTCCTATAATGCCTTGGTGGGTCAAACTGTTTAGTGTCTGACTCCTGATTTTGGCTCAGGTCATGATCTCAGGATTGTGAGATCCAGGCCGACGTTGGGCTCTCTGCTCAGCATGGAGTTGACTTGAGATTATCTCCCTCTCCCTTTGCCCCTCCCTGCTCACGCTCTTCCTCTAAAATATATAATCTTTAAAAAATAAATAAAAATAGCCCTATAGTGAGCTGAATGCTTATGGATTTTTTTTTTTTTGAGGAAAAAAACCCACCATACACCTCAGTTCGTTGTATAGTTAAAAGGAACAAAGGAGAAACTTCATTCTCTCATTTATATTTGTCCTTTTAAAATTCTATATTCCTATTGATGCTAAATAAATCACCTTAACAATGCAAAAATCCACTCACCTGATATATTTCTTTGGTCTATTTACTGTGAACTAAAGGAGAAGCCCAGAAGGAGAAGGGAAACAATCAGCATCTTCTCTAAGTCCTATATCTTGATTACTATAATTTTTGTTAAAAGCCTACATTCACTCACTTCTGAATAGCTAATCTCCTCTAATGACACTCTAATTTTAATCTACAAAATGTCGCAATATGAGTTTATTCAACCATAATATGTAAGATTTTTTCCATATTTTGTTTTTTCAAAATTAGATCCAAAATCCATCCTGGGGCTTAAATTCTTTTTAATTATAAAGAAAAAATTATTCAGGCTAAGGGAGAAAAAAGCCTTGCAGAGGAAAAAAAACACCAAGGGTATACTTTTGGCTGTTGTAGTAACCTAAATTCAATTATTGTTTCTGAGAGTTTGGCTCTGAATCAGGTTTCAGAGTCCTTGGCCACTTTCCCTATCAAAAGGAATCTATACTAATGGATACACATTAGGTTTGCTTTCATTTTATTTATTATTTATTTAACGTCATCTTATATAACCTTCTTTTACGTTATTTTCTCTCTGGTTTAATTTCATCTTTAAAAAGATTCATTACAAACGTTGGTTTATTCTAAAGCCTGTGGTCCCCTAAGTCCCATGTAAAAATAAACTGTTGATCAGGCTCACGCAGAATATCATGTTGTTAAGTGACAACAGTTTTAGAATGGAGGTCTGATTCCAAATTTTGCACACTTATTACACTACACTGCTTTATCTGCCTTTTAGTCTGCCTTGAAAAGTCACCTACTTGCCCCATCAGATATAAAGACTTATGGTAATTAAGATAAGAGAAAATTAAGTATAGAAAACCACAGAATAGTGAAATAAGTTTCATACGTGAGAACTTGACATACAGCAGAGGCAGCATTACAGATCAATAGATAAAAGACTAGTCAAGAAATAGCACTAATCAGATGATTTGGTATTAGGAAATACCAAAAATGGTATTTCCCCAGCACACCTAGATATAAAAAGAAGTGCTATAGTTTAAAAATCTGAATCTGGAAAGCAGAACTTTAAACTGCTGGACGAAAACACAGATGAATATTTTTTATGACTTTCAATAGAGATTTTTTTTTAAGATTTTATTTATTTATTCATTTGACAGAGAGAGAGGCAGAAAGGCAGGCAGAGAGACTGAGGGAAGCAGGCTTCTGCTGAGCAGAGAGCTCCACGCAGGACTTGATCCTAGGACCCTGGGATCATGCCCTGGGCCGAAGGCAGAGGTTTTAGCCCACTGAGCCACTCAGGTGCCCCTCAATAGAGATTTCTTAAAATACATTTAAAAACAAGAAAAAAATGAGTAATATACACATTTAACTTTTAAACTTCAGCTCAACAAAAGACACCATTAAAAAAGTAAAAAGCCAAGTTAGATATCTGTAATGTATAAACTGACAAAAAAAAAAAAGTATAATCCAGAATATATGTGTGCATATTTGTGTGTGTCTATAAAAAATGCAATTCACAGAAGAGGAAACATAATTAGCTAATAAACTTAAAGAAGTTCAATCTCACTAGCAATACAAATTAGGGAATTTGGGAAACTCCCACATCAGGGAAATACAAACTAAAATAGCAATAATGATTGCCAGTAAGACTGGCAAAAATTAAAAAGTGTGATGATACCAAGTGATAGTAAGGATGTAGAGCAATGGGAACTCCCTGTACTTTCATCTGGAGTTCTAAATTGGTACAACCATTGTGGAAAGCAATTTGGCAACATCCTAGTAAAGCTGAAGAATCACATGTCTTATGACCCAACAATTCCATTTTTAGGTATATATTCTAGAGAAACTCAAATGGATGAACAAGAATATTCATGGCAGCATTATTTACAATAGAGGAAAAACAAGATACAATCTAAATACTCACTGAGTAAAATAAACTAATGTGATGTATTTATACAATAAAATATTGAACAGCAGAGAAAGCAAATAAACACATACATATTACTATTTCTCACACACATATACGACAAAAGCTGCAAAAAATGCTTACAGTTTTGACACTATAATTTTTAAAACAAACTAATACTATATATAATTTAGGAAAAAATACATGTGAGTAAATATATAAGTAAAAACACAAAAACACCAAGTTCTAAATAATGATAGTTTAGAAGAAAGGTTCAATCAGGGAGACCTGAGGTTTTTGTTAGTGTTTTATATTAAGTTGTTGGCAAATCTACCAATATTTGATGTATTATTCTTTATACATATCTGTATGTCAGACACACCTGTAACATCTTTTATTTATTTATTTATTTTTAAACGGATTTATTTATTTATTTGACAGACAGAGATCACAAGTAGGCAGAGAGGCAGGCAGAGAGAAAGGAGGAAGCAGGCTCTCCACTGAGCAGAGAGCCGGATGCGGCGCTCGACCCCAAGACCCTGAGATCATAACCTGAGCCAAAGGCAGAGGCTTTAACCCACTGAGCCACCCAGGCGCCCCTGTAATATCTTTTAAAAAGAAAAGACAAAAAAAGGAAGTTAAGGATCCTATAATTATGATACTTTGTTCCTCTCAGGGAGAAAATAGTTTTTAAATTATACTATATAGGATAAATAGAGACCTAGTTAGTAATTCAATTTTTTTCACTAGATTTGTATCTATGTATCTTCCTTCCACTTTCCAAGTTTATCTTCTCCCATTCTCGGCCTATCAATTTATTTCTAACCCTGTGAAAAATAACTACAGTGAGCTGATAAGGAAGGAATTATTTGGTATGTACTTGGAAAAGTAACCACAGAATATTTTTATCTCAAAAATCATGACATCTGGATATATTACAGCCATTATTTAACTCCACAGACCCACACAAATGAAGAAAAGGCTTAAAGCCAAAATTTATTCAAGAACTTAAAATGAAAACAAAAATAATAGTTACCTCGGGGCACCTGGGTGGCTCAGTGGCTTAAGCCTCTCCCTTCAGCTCAGGTCATGATCTCGGTGTCCTGGGATGGAGTCCCGCATCAGGCTCTCTGCTCAGTGGGGAGCCTGCTTCCCTCTCTCTCTCTGCCTGCCTCTCTGCCTACCTGTGATCTCTCTCTGTATTAAGTAAATAAATAAAATCTTTTATTTAAAAAATTTTAAATTTTAATCCTTTTTAAATTTTTATTTATTTATTTATTTTTAAAGATTTTATTTGTTTATTTGACAGACAGAGATCACAAATAGGCAGAGAGGCAGGCAGAGAGAGAAAAGGAAGCAGGCCTCCGGCTGAGCAGAGAACCCGATGCAGGGCTCGATCCCACAACCTGGGATCATGACCTGAGCCAAAGGCAGAGGCTTTAACCCACTGAGCCACCCAGGCACCCC